>NW_028270167.1:46634888-47999604 GCF_037043375.1 Chiloscyllium plagiosum
ACGCAGGACACTCAATGACCCTTGCAGGACACTCATGACCCACGTAGGACACTCAATGACCCACGGAGGACACTCATGACCCACACAGGACACTCAATGACCCACGCAGGACACTCAATGACCCACGCAGGATATTCAATGGCCCACGCAGGACACTCAATGACACATGCAGGACACTCATGACCCACGCAGGACACTCAATGACCCACGTAGGACACTCAATGACCCACGCAGGACACTCATGACCCACGCAGGACACTCAATGACCCACGCAGGACACTCATGACCCACGCAGGACACTGAATCACCCACGCAGGACACCCATAACCCACGCAGGTCACTCAATGACCCACGCAGGACACTCAATGACCCACGCAGGACACTCATGACCCACACAGGACACTCAATGACCCATGCAAGACACTCAATGACCCACGCGGGATACTCAATGGCCCACGCAGGACACTCAATGACCCATGCAGGACACTCATGACCCTCGTAGGACACTCAATGACCCACGTACGACACTCAATAACCAACACAGCCACTCAATGACCCACGCACGATTCTCAATGACCCACGCTGGACACTCAATGACCCACGCAGGACAGTCATGACTCACGCAGGACACTCAATGACCCACGCAGGACACTCATGACCCACGCAGGACACTGAATCACCCACGCAGGACACCCATAACCCACGCAGGTCACTCAATTACCCATGCAGGACACTCAATGACACACGCAGGACACTCATGACCCATGCAGGAAACTCAATGACCCACACAGGACACTCAATGGCCCACGCAGGACACTCATGACCCACGCAGAACACTCATGACCCACGCAGGACACTCAATGACACACGCAGGACACTCAATGACCCACACCGGTCACTCAATGGCCCACGCAGGACACACATGACCCACGCAGGACACTGAATCACCCACGCAGGACACACATAACCCACGCAGGTCACTCAATGACCCATGCAGGACACTCAATGACCCACGCAGGACACTCATGACCCACGCAGTACACTCAATGACCCACGCAGGTCACTCATGACCCACGCAGGACACTCAATGACCTACGTAGGACACTCAATGACCCATGCAGGACACTCAATGACCCACGTACGACACTCAATAACCAACACAGCCACTCAATGACCCAAGCACGACTCTGAATGACCCACGCTGGACACTCAATGGCCCACACAGGACACTCATGACCCACACAGGACACTCAAAGTCCCACGCAGGACACTCATGACCCACGCAGGACACTCAATGACCCACGTACGACACTCAATAACCAACACGGCCACTCAATGACCCACGCACGACTCTCAATGATCCACGCTGGACACTCAATGACCCACGCAGGACAGTCATGACTCACGCAGGACACTGAATCACCCACGCAGGACACCCATAACCCACGCAAGTCACTCAATTACCCATGCAGGACACTCAATGACACACGCCGGACACTCATGACCCATGCAGGAAAGTCAATGACCCACACAGGACACTCAATGGCCCACGCAGGACACTCATGACCCACGCAGAACACTCATGACCCACGCTGGACACTCAATGACACACGCAGGACACTCAATGACCAACACCGGACACTCAATGGCCCACGCAGGACACAGATGACCCACACAGGACACGCTTGACCCACGCAGGACACCCATAACACACGCAGGTCACTCAATTACCCATGCAGGACACTCAATGACCCACGCAGGACACTCATGACCCACGCAGTACACTCAATGACCCACGCAGGTCACTCATGACCCACGCAGGACACTCAATGACCTACGTAGGACACTCAATGACCCATGCAGGACACTCAATGACACACGTACGACACTCAATAACCAACACAGCCACTCAATGACCCACGCACGACTCTGAATGACCCACGCTGGACACTCAATGACCCACGCAGGGCACTCAATGACCCACACAGGACACTCAATGACCCACGCAGGACACTCATGACCCACACAGGACACTCATGACCCACGCAGGACACTCAATGACCCACACAGGACACTCAATGTCCCATGCAGGACACTCAACGAACCACACAGGACACTCAATGACCCACGCAGGACACTCAATGACCCACGCTGGACACTCATGACCCAAGCAGGACATTCAATGATCCACGCAGGACACTCATGACCCACGCAGGATACTCAATGGCCCACGCAGGTAACTCAATGACCCATGCAGGACACTCAATGACCCACACAGGGCACTCAATGACCTCACACAGGACACTCATGACCCACACAGGACACTCATGACCCACGCAGGACACTCAATGGCCCATACAGGACACGCATGACCCACGCAGGACACTCACAACCCACGCAGGACACTCAATGACCAACACAGGACACTCATGACACACACAGGATACTCAATGACCCACGCAGGACACTCAATGACCCACACACGACACTCAATGACCCACGCAGGACACTCAATGACCCACACAGGACACTCAATGACGCACGCAGGACACTCATGACCCACACAGGACACTCAATGACCCACGCAGGGCACTCAATGACCCACACAGGACACTCAATGACCCACACAGGGCACTCAATGACCCCACACAGGACACTCATGACCCACACAGGACACTCATAACCCACGCAGGACACTCAATGGCCCATACAGGACACGCATGACCCATGCAGGACACTCACAACCCACGCAGGACACTCAATGACCAACACAGGACACTCATGACACACACAGGATACTCAATGACCCACGCAGGACACTCAATGACCCACACACGACACTCAATGACCCACGCAGGACACTCAATGACCCACGCAGGACACTCAATGACCCACGCAGGACACTCATGACCCACACAGGACACTCAATGACCCACGCAGGGCACTCAATGACCCACACAGGACACTCAATGGCCCACACAGGACACTCATGACCCACGCAGAACACTCATGACCCACGCAGGACACTCAATGACACACGCAGGACACTCAATGACCCACACCGGACATTCAATGGCCCACGCAGGACACTCATGACCCACGCAGGACACTGAATCACCCACGCAGGACACCCATAACCCACGCAGGTCACACAATGACCCATGCAGGACACTCAATGACCCACGCAGGACACTCATGACCCACGCAGTACACTCAATGACCCACGCAGGTCACTCATGACCCACGCAGGACACTCAATGACCTACGAAGGACACTCAATGACCCATGCAGGACACTCAATGACCCACGTACGACACTCAATAACCAACACAGCCACTCAATGACCCACGCATGACACCCAATGACCCACGCAGGACACTCATGACCCACACAGGACACTCAATGACCCACGCAGGGCACTCAATGACCCACACAGGACACTCAATGACCCACGCAGGACACTCATGACCCACACAGGACATGCATGACCCATGCAGGACACTCAATGACCCACGCAGGACACTCAATGACCCATGCAGGACACTCAACGAAACACACAGGACACTCAATGACCCACGCAGGACACTCAATGACCCACGCTGGACACTCATGACCCAAGCAGGACACTCAATGACCCACGCAGGACACTCATGACCCACACAGGACACACAATGACCCACGCAGGACACTCATGACCCACGCAGGACACTCAATAACCCACGCAGTACACTCATGACCCACGCAGGACACTCAATGACCCCACAAAGGACACTCATGACCCACACGGGACACTCATGACCCACACAGGACACTCAATGAGCCACAAGCAGGACACTCAATGACCCACGCAGGATACTGAATGGCCGACGCAGGACACTCAATGACCCATGCAGGACACTCATGACCCACGCAGGACACTCAATGACCCACGTAGGACACTCAATGACCCACGCAGGATACTCAATGGCCCACGCAGGACACTCAATGACCCATGCAGGACACGCATGACCCACGCAGGACACTCAATGACCCACGTAGGACACTCAATGACCAACACAGGCCACTCAACGACTAACGCAGGATTCTCAATGACCCACGCTGGACACTCATGACCCAAGCAGGACACTCAATGACCCACGCAGGACACTCATGACCCACACAGGACACTCAATGTCCCATGCAGGACACTCAATGACCCATGCAGGACACTCAATGACCCACGCAGGACACTCATGACCCACGCAGGACACTCAATGACCCACACAGGACACTTAATGGCCCATGCAGGACACTCATGACCAACGCAGGACACTCATGACCAACGCAGGACACTCAATGACCCACGCCGGACACTCAGTGACACACGCAGGACACTCAATGAACCACGCAGGATACTCAATGGCCCACGCAGGACACTCAATGACCCATGAAGGACACTCATGACCCACGCAGGACACTCAATGACCCACGTAGGACTCTCAATGACCAACACCGGCCACTCAATGACCCACGCAGGACTCTCAATGGCCCACACAGGACACTCAATGACCCACGCAGGACACTCAATGACCCACGCAGGATACTCAATGGCCCACGCAGGATACTCAATGGCCCACGCAGGACACTCAATGACCCATGCAGGACACTCATGACCCACGCAGGACACTCAATGACCCACGTAGGACTCTCAATGACCAACACCGGCCACTCAATGACCCACGCAGGACTCTCAATGACCCACGCTGGACACTCATGACCCAAACAGGACACTCAATGACCCACGCAGGACACTCATGACCCATGCAGGACACTCATAGCCCACGCAGGACAATCAATGACCCACGCAGGACACTCATGACCCACGCAGGACACTCATGACCCACACAGGACACTCAATGACCCACGCAGGACACTCAATGACCCATGCAGGATACTCAATGGCCCACGCAGGACACTCAATGACCCATGCAGGACACTCATGACCCACGCAGGACTCTCAATGACCCACGTAGGACACTCAATGACCAACACAGGCCACTCAATGACCCACGCAGGATTCTAAATGACGCACGCTGGACACTCAATGATCCAAGCAGGACACTCAATGACCCACGCAGGACACACATGACCCACACAGGGCATTCAATGACCCACGCAGGACACTCATGATCCGCGCAGGACACTCAATGACCCACGCAGGACACTCAATGACACACGCAGGACACTCATGACCCATGCAGGACACTCAATGACCCACACAGGACACTCATGACCCATGCAGGACACTCAATGACCCACACAGGACACTCAATGGCCCACGCAGGGCGCTCATGACCCACGCAGGACACTCATGACCCATGCAGGACACTCAATGACCCACACAGGGCACTCAATGGCCCACGCAGGACACTCATGACACATGCAGGACACTCAATGACCCACACAGGACACTCAATGGCCCACGCAGGACACTCATGACCCACGCAGGACACTCATGACCCACGCAGGACACTCAATGACCCACGCAGGACACTCATGACCCACGCAGGACACTCAATGACCCACGCAGGACACTCATGACGAACACAGGACACTCAATGACCCATGCAAGACACTCAATGACACATGCAGGACACTCATGACCCACGTAGGACACTCAATGATCCATGTACGACACTCAATAACCAACACAGCCACTCAATGACCCACGCACGACTCTCAATGACCCACGCTGGACACTCAATGACCCACGCAGGACAGTCATGACTCACGCAGGACACTCAATGACCCACGCAGGACACTCATGACCCATGCAGGACACTCAATGACCCACACAGGCAACTCAATGGCCCACGCAGGACACTCATGACCCACGCAGGTCACTCAATGACCCATGCAGGACACTCAATGACACACACAGGACACTCATGACCCATGCAGGACACTCAATGACCCACACAGGACACTCAATGGCCCACGCAGGACACTCATGACCCACGCAGGACACTCATGACCCACGCAGGACACTCAATGACACACGCAGGACACTCAATGACCCACAGCGGACACTCAATGGCCCACGCAGGACACTCATGACCCACGCAGGACACTCAGTGTCCCACGCAGGACACTCAATGACACACGCAGCACACTCAATGACCCACGCAGGACACTCATGACCCACGCAGGACACTCAATGACCCACGCAGGACACTCATGACGCACACAGGACACTCAATGAACCACGCAGACACTCAATGATCCACGCAGGTTGCTCAATGGCCCACGCAGGACACTCAATGACCCTTGCAGGACACTCATGACCCACGTAGGACACTCAATGACCCACGGAGGACACTCATGACCCACACAGGACACTCAATGACCCACGCAGGACACTCAATGACACACGCAGGATATTCAATGGCCCACGCAGGACACTCAATGACACATGCAGGACACTCATGACCCACGCAGGACACTCAATGACCCACGTAGGACACTCAATGACCAACACAGGCCACTCAATGACCCACACAGGATTCTAAATGACCCACGCTGGACACTCAATGACCCAAGCAGGACACTCAATGACCCACGCAGGACACTCATGACCCACACAGGACATTCAATGACCCACGCAGGACACTCATGACCCACACAGGACACTCAATGACCCACGCAGGACACTCATGACCCATGCAGTACACTCAATGACCCACACAGGACACTCAATGGCCCACGCAGGACACTCATGACCAAGGCAGGACACTCATGACCCACGCAGGTCACTCAATGACACACGCAGGACACTCAAGGACCCACACAGGACACTCAATGGCCCACGCAGGACACTCATGCCCCACGCAGGACACTCAATGACCCACGCAGGACACTCATGACCCACACAGGACACTCAATGACCCATGCAAGACACTCAATGACCCACGCAGGATACTCAATGGCCCACGCAGGACACTCAATGACCCATGCAGGACACTCATGACCCACGTAGGACACTCAATGACCCACGTACGACACTCAATAACCAACACAGCCACTCAATGACCCACGCACGACTCTCAATGACCCACGCTGGACACTCAATGACCCACGCAGGACAGTCATGACTCACGCAGGACACTCAATGACCCACGCAGGACACTCATGTCCCACGCAGGACACTGAATCACCCACGCAGGACACCCATGACCCACGCAGGACACTCAATGACCCACGCAGGACACTGACTCACCCACGCAGGACACTCATGACCCACGCAGGACACTCAATGACCCACGCAGGACACTCATGACCCACGCAGGACACTCAATGACCCACGCAGGACACTCATGACCCACACAGGACACTCAATGACCCATGCAAGACACTCAATGACCCACGCAGGATACTCAATGGCCCACGCAGGACACTCAATGACCCATGCAGGACACTCATGACCCACGTAGGACACTCAATGACCCACGTACGACACTCAATAACCAACACAGCCACTCAATGACCCACGCACGACTCTCAATGACCCACGCTGGACACTCAATGACCCACGCAGGTCAGTCATGACTCACGCAGGACACTCAATGACCCACGCAGGACACTCATGACCCACGCAGGACACTGAATCACCCA
The DNA here is from genome assembly GCF_037043375.1 of Chiloscyllium plagiosum. Lineage (NCBI taxonomy): Eukaryota > Metazoa > Chordata > Chondrichthyes > Orectolobiformes > Hemiscylliidae > Chiloscyllium > Chiloscyllium plagiosum. The sequence continues at coordinate 46,642,539 of NW_028270167.1, forward strand.
CGCAGGACACCCATGACCCACGCAGGACACTCAAGGATCCACGCAGGACACTGAATCACCCACGCACGACACTCATGACCCACGCAGGACACTCAATGACCCACGCAGGACACTCATGACCCACGCAGGACACTCAATGACCCACGCAGGACACTCATGACCCACACAGGACACATAATGACCCTTGCAAGACACTCATGACCCACGTAGGACACTCAATGACCCACGTACGACACTCAATAGCCAACACAGCCACTCAATGACCCACGCACGACTCTCAATGACCCACGCTGGACACTCATGACCCACACAGGACAGTCATGACTCACGCAGGACACTCAATGACCCACGCAGGACACTCATGACCCACACAGGACACTGAATCACCCACGCAGGACACCCATAACCCACGCAGGTCACCCAATTACCCATACAGGACACGCAATGACACACGCAGGACACTCATGACCCATGCAGGAAACTCAATGACCAACACAGGACACTCAATGGCCCACGCAGGACACTCATGACCCATGCAGCACACTCATGACCCACGCAGGACACTCAATGACACACGCAGGACACTCAATGACCCACACCGGACACTCAATGGCCCACGCAGGACACTCATGTCCCACGCAGGACACTAAATCACCCACACAGGACACTCATGACCCACGCAGGACACTGAATCACCCATGCAGGACACCCATAACCCACGCAGGTCACTCAATGACCCACGCAGGACACTCAATGACCCACGCAGGACACTCATGACCCACACAGGACACTCAATGACCCATGCAAGACACTCAATGACCCACGCAGGATACTCAATGGCCCACGCAGTACACTCAATGACCCATGCAGGACACTCATGACCCACGTAGGACACTCAATGACCCACGTACGACACTCAATAACCAACACAGCCACTCAATGACCCACGCACGACTCTCAATGACCCACGCTGGACACTCAATGACCCACGCAGGACAGTCATGACTCACGCAGGACACTCAATGACCCACGCAGGACACTCATGACCCACGCAGGACACTGAATCACCCACGCAGGACACCCATAACCCACGCAGGTCACACAATTACCCATGCAGGACACTCAATGACACACGCAGGACACTCATGACCCATGCAGTACACTCAATGACCCACGCAGGTCACTCATGACCCACGCAGGACACTCAATGACCTCCGTAGGACACTCAATGACCCATGCAGGACACTCAATCACCCACGTACGACACTCAATAACCAACGCAGCCACTCAATGACCCACGCACGACTCTGAATGACCCACGCTGGACACTCAATGACCCATGCAGGACACTCAATGTCCCACGCAGGACACTCATGACCCACGCAGGATACTCAATGGCCCACGCAGGACACTTGATGACACATGCAGGACACTGAATGACCCACACAGGGCACTCAATGACCCCACACAGGACACTCATGACCCACACAGGACACTCATGACCCACGCAGGACTCTCAATGACCCACGTAGGACACTCAATGACCAACACAGGCCACTCAATGACCCACGCAGGATTCTAAATGACCCACGCTGGACACTCAATGACCCAAGCAGGACACTCAATGACCCACGCAGGACACACATGACCCACACAGGGCATTCAATGACCCACGCAGGACACTCACTATCCGCGCAGGACACTCAATGACCCACGCAGGACACTCAATGACACACGCAGGACACTCATGACCCATGCAGGACACTCAATGACCCACACAGGACACTCATGACCCATGCAGGACACTCAATGACCCACACAGGACACTCAATGGCCCACACAGGACACTCATGACCCACGCAGGACACTCATGACCCATGCAGGACACTCAATGACCCACACAGGGCACTCAATGGCCCACGCAGGACACTCATGACCCATGCAGGACACTCAATGACACACGCAGGACACTCAAGGACCCACACAGGACACTCAATGGCCCACGCAGGACACTCATGCCCCACGCAGGACACTCATGACACACGCAGGACACTCATGGCCCATGCAGGACACACAATGACCCACGCAGGACACTCATGACCCACGCAGGACACTCAATGACCCACACACGACACTGAATGGCCCACGCAGGACACTCATGACCAACGCAGGACACGCATGACCCACGCAGGACACTCAATGACCCACGCCGGACACTCAGTGACACACGCAGGACACTTAATGAACCACGCAGGATACTTAGTGGCCCACGCAGGACACTCAATGACCCATGCAGGACACTCATGACCCACGCAGGACACTCAATGACCCACGTAGGACTCTCAATGACCAACACCGGCCACTCAATTACCCACGCAGGACTCTCAATGGCCCACACAGGACACTCAATGACCCACACAGGACACTCAATGTCCCATGCAGGACACTCATGACCCACGCAGGACACTCAATGACCCACGTAGGACTCTCAATGACCAACACCGGCCACTCAATGACCCACACAGGACTCTCAATGACCCACGCTGGACACTCATGACCCAAACAGGACACTCAATGACCCACGCAGGACACTCATGACCCACGCAGGACACTCAATGACCGACGCAGGACACTCATGGCCCACGCAGGACACTCAATGACCCACGCAGGACACTCATGACCCACACAGGACACTCATGACCCACACAGGACACTCAATGACCCACGCAGGATACTCAATGGCCCACGCAGGACACTCAATGACCCATGCAGGACACGCATGACCCACGCAGGACACTCAATGACCCACGTAGGACACTCAATGACCAACACAGGCCACTCAATGACCAACGCAGGATTCTCAATGACCCACGCTGGACACTCATGATCCAAGCCGGACACTCAATGACCCACGCAGGACACTCATGGCCCACACAGGACACTCAATGACCCATGCAGGACACTCATGACCCATGCAGGACACTCAATGACCCACGCAGGACACTCATGACCCACGCAGGACACTCAATGACCCACACAGGACACTTAATGGCCCACGCAGGACACTCATGACCAACGCAGGACACTCATGACCCACGCAGGACACTCAGTGACACATGCAGGACACTCAATGAACCACGCAGGATACTCAATGGCCCATGCAGGACTCTCAATGACCCACGCTGGACACCCATGACCCAAACAGGACTCTCAATGACCCACGCAGGACACTCACGACCCACGCAGGACACTCATGGCCCACGCAGGACACTCATGACCCACGCAGGACACTCATGACCCACGCAGGACACTCAATGACCCACACAGGACACTTAATGGCCCACGCAGGACACTCATGACCAACGCAGGACACTCATGACCCACGCAGGACACTCAATGACCCACGCAGGACACTCAGTGACACACGCAGGACACTCAATGAACCACGCAGGATACTCAATGGCCCACGCAGGACACTCAATGACCCATGCAGGACACTCATGACCCACGCAGGACACGCAATGACCCACGTAGGACTCTCAATGACCAACAACGGCCACTCAATGACCCACGCAGGACTCTCAATGGCCCACAAAGGACACTCAATGACCCACGCAGGACACTCAATGACCCACGCAGGATACTCAATGGCCCACGCAGGATACTTAAAGGCCCACGCAGGACACTCAATGACCCATGCAGGACACTCATGACCCACGCAGGACACTCAATGACCCACGTAGGACTCTCAATGACCAACACCGGCCACTCAATGACCCACGCAGGACTCTCAATGACCCACGCTGGACACTCATGACCCAAACAGGACACTCAATGACCCATGCAGGACACTCATGACCCACGCAGGACACTCAATGGCCCACGCAGGACACTCATGGCCCACGCAGGACACTCAATGACCCACGCAGGACACTCATGACCCACGCAGGACACTCATGACCCACGCAGGATACTCAATGACCCACACACGACACTCAATGACCCACGCAGGATACTCAATGGCACACGCAGGACACTCAATGACCCATGCAGGACACTCATGACCCACGCAGGACTCTCAATGACCCACGTAGGACACTCAATGACCAACACAGGCCACTCAATGACCCACGCAAGATTCTAAATGACCCTCGCTGGACTCTCAATGATCCAAGCAGGACACTCAATTACCACGTAGGACACACATGACCCACACAGGGCATTCAATGACCCACGCAGGACACTCATGACCCGCGCAGGACACTCAATGACCCACGCAGGACACTCATGACCCACGCAGGACACTCATGACCCACACAGGACACTCAATGACCCACGCAGGACCCTCAATGACCCACGCAGGATACTCAATGGCCCACGCAGGACACTCAATGACCCATGCAGGACACTCATGACCCACGAAGGACACTCAATGACCCACATAGGACACTCAATGACCAACACAGGCCACTCAATGACCCACGCAGGAGTCTAAATGACCCACGCTGGACACTCAATGACCCAAGCAGAACACTCAATGACCCACGCAGGACACACATGACCCACACAGGGCATTCAATGACCCACGCAGGAAACACATGACCCACGCAGGACACTCAATGACACACGCAGGACACTCAATGACCCACGCAGGACACTCAATGACCCACGCAGGACACTCATTACCGACACAGGACACTCAATGACCCATGCAAGACACTCAATGACCCACGCAGGATACTCAATGGCCCACGCAGGACACTCAATGACCCATGCAGGACACTCATGACCCACGTTGGACACTCAATGACCCACGTACGACACTCAATAATCAACACAGCCACTCAATGACCCACGCACGACTCTCAATGACCCACGCTGGACACTCAATGACCCACGCAGGACAGTCATGACTCACGCAGGACACTCAATGACCCACGCAGGACACTCATGACCCACGCAGGACACTGAATCACCCACGCAGGACACCCATAACCGACGCAGGTCACTCAATTACCCATGCAGGACACTCAATGACACACGCAGGACACTCAATGACCCATGCAGGACACTCAATGACCCACACAGGACACTCAATGGCCCATGCAGGACACTCATGACCCACGCTGGACACTCAATGGCCCACGCAGGACACTCATGACCCACGCAGGACACTCATGACCCACGCAGGACACTCAATGACACACGCAGGACACTCAATGACCCACACCGGACACTCAATGGCCCACGCATGACACTCATGACCCACGCAGGACACTCAATGTCCCACGCAGGACACTCAATGACACACGCAGCACACTCAATGACCCACGCAGGACACTCATGACCCACGCAGGACACTCAATGACCCACATAGGACACTCATGACCCACACAGGACACTCAATGACCCACGCAAGACACTCAATGATCCACGCAGGTTGCTCAATGGCCCACGCAGGACACTCAATGACCCTTGCAGGACACTCATGACCCACGTAGGACACTCAATGACCCACGGAGGACACTCATGACCCACACAGGACACTCAATGACCCACGCAGGACACTCAATGACCCACGCAGGATATTCAATGGCCCACGCAGGACACTCAATAACACATGCAGGACACTCATGACCCACGCAGGACACTCAATGACCCACGTAGGACACTCAATGACCAACACAGGCCACTCAATGACCCACACAGGATTCTAAATGACCCACGCTGGACACTCAATGACCCAAGCAGGACACTCAATGACCCACGCAGGACACTCATGACCCACACAGGACATTCAATGACCCACGCAGGACACTCATGACCCACGAAGGACACTCAATGACCCACATAGGACACTCAATCACCAACACAGGCCACTCAATGACCCACGCAGGATTCTAAATGACCCACGCTGGACACTCAATGACCCCAGCAGAACACTCAATGACCCATGCAGGACACACATGACCCACACAGGGCATTCAATGACCCACGCAGGAAACACATGACCCACGCAGGACACTCAATGACACACGCAGGACACTCAATGACCCACGCAGGACACTCAATGACCCACGCAGGACACTCATGACCCACACAGGACACTCAATGACCCATGCAAGACACTCAATGACCCACGCAGGATACTCAATGGCCCACGCAGGACACTCAATGGCCCATGCAGGACACTCATGACCCACGTTGGACACTCAATGACCCACGTACGACACTCAATAACCAACACAGCCACTCAATGACCCACGCACGACTCTCAATGGCCCACGCTGGACACTCAATGACCGACGCAGGACAGTCATGACTCATGCAGGACACTCAATGACCCACGCAGGACACTCATGACCCACACAGGACACTGAATCACCCATGCAGGACACCCATAACCCACGCAGGTCACTCAATTACCCATGCAGGACACTCAATGACACACGCAGGACACTCATGACCCATGCAGGACATTCAATGACCCACACAGGACACTCAATGGCCCACGCAGGACACTCATGACCCACGCTGGACACTCAATGGCCCACGCAGGACACTCATGACCTACGCAGGACACTCATGACCCACGCAGGACACTCAATGACCCACGCAGGACACTCAATGACCCACACCAGACACTCAATGGCCCACGCAGGACACTCATGACCCACGCAGGACACTCAATTTCCCACGCAGGACACTCAATGACACACGCAGCACACTCAATGACCCACGCAGGACACTCATGACCCACGCAGGACACTCAATGACCCACACAGGACACTCATGACCCACACAGGACACTCAATGACCCACGCAAGACACTCAATGATCCACGCAGGTTGCTCAATGGCCCACGCAGGACACTCAATGACCCTTGCAGGACACTCATGACCCACGTAGAACACTCAATGACCCACGGAGGACACTCATGACCCACACAGGACACTCAATGACCCACGCAGGACACTCAATGACCCACGCAGGATATTCAATGGCCCACGCAGGACACTCAATAACACCTGCAGGACACTCATGACCCACGCAGGACACTCAATGACCCACGTAGGACACTCAATGACCAACACAGGCCACTGAATGACCCACACAGGATTCTAAATGACCCACGCTGGACACTCAATGACCAAAGCAGGACACTCAATGACCCACGCAGGACACTCATGACCCACACAGGACATTCAATGACCCACGCAGGACACTCATGACCCACACAGGACACTCAATGACCCACGCAGGACACTCATGACCCATGCAGTACACTCAATGACCCACACAGGACACTCAATGGCCCACGCAGGACACTCATGACCAAGGCAGGACACTCATGACCCACGCAGGTCACTCAATGACACAGGCAGGACACTCAAGGACCCACACAGGACACTCAATGGCCCACGCAGGACACTCATGCCCCACGCAGGACACTCATGACACACGCAGGACACTCAATGACCCACGCAGGACACACATGACCCACGTTGGACACTCAATGACCCACGCAGGGCACTCATGACCCACTCAGGACACTCAATGACCCATGCAAGACACTCAATGACCCACACAGGGTACTCAATGGCCCACGCAGGACACTCAATGACCCATGCAGGACACTCATGACCCATGTACGACACTCAATGACCCACGTACGACACTCAATAACCAACACAGCCACTCAATGACCCACGCACGACTCTCAATGACCCACGCTGGACACTCAATGACCCACGCAGGACAGTCATGACTCACGCAGGACACTCAATGACCCACGCAGGACACTCATGATCCACGCAGGACACTGAATCACCCACGCAGGACACCCAGGACCCACGCAGGACACTCAATGACCCACGCAGGACACTGAATCACCCACGCAGGACACTCAATGCACCACGCAGGACACTCATGACCCACACAGGACACTCAAAGTCCCACGCAGGACACTCATGACCCACGCAGGACACTCAATGACCCACGCAGGACACTCATGACCCACGCAGGACACTCAATGACCCACGCAGGACACTCATGACCCACGCAGGACACTCATGACCCACGCAGGACACTCAATGACCCACGCAGGACACTCATGACCCACACAGGACACTCAATGACCCATGCAAGACACTCAATGACGCACGCAGGACACTCAATGGCACACGCAGGACACTCAATGACCCATGCAGGACACTCATGACCCACGTAGGACACACAATGACCCACGTAGGACACTCATGACACACGCAGGGCACTCAATGTCCCACGCAGGACACTCAATGACCCACGCAGGACACTCATGACCCACGCAGGACACTCAATGACCCACGCAGGACACTCATGACCTACGCAGGACACTGAATCACCCACGCAGGACACCCATAACCCACGCAGGTCACTCAATGACCCACGCAGGACACTCAATGACCCACGCAGGACACTCATGACCCACACAGGGCACTCAATGACCCATGCAAGACACTCAATGACCCACGCAGGAAACTCAATGACCCACACAGGACACTCAATGGCCCACGCAGGACACTCATGACCCACGCAGGACACTCATGACCCACGCAGGACACTCAATGACACACGCAGGACACTCAATGACCCACACCGGACACTCAATGGCCCACGCAGGACACTCATGACCCACGCAGGACACTGAATCACCCACGCAGGACACCCATAACCCACGCAGGTCACTCAATTACCCATGCAGGACACTCAATGACCCACGCAGGACACTCAATGACCCACGCAGTACACTCAATGACCCACGCAGGTCACTCATGACCCACGCAGGACACTCAATGACCTACGTAGGACACTCAATGACCCATGCAGGACACTCAATGACCCACGTACGACACTCAATAACCAACACAGCCACTCAATGACCCACGCACGACTCTGAATGACCCACGCTGGACACTCAATGACCCATGCAGGACACTCAATGTCCCACGCAGGACACTCATGACCCACGCAGGATACTCAATGACCCACGCAGGACACTCAGTGACACACGCAGGACACTCAAAGACCCACGCAGGATACTCAATGGCCCACGCTGGACACTCAATGACCCATGCAGGACACTCATGACCCACGCAGGACACTCAATGACCCACGTAGGACTCTCAATGACCAACACCGGCCACTCAATGACCCACGCAGGACTCTCAATGGCCCACACAGGACACTCAATGACCCACGCAGGACACTCAATGACCCACGCAGGATACTCAATGGCCCACGCAGGATACTCAATGGCCCACGCAGGATACTCAATGACCCATGCAGGACACTCATGACCCACGCAGGACACTCAATGACCCACGGAGGACTCTCAATGACCAACACCGGCCACTCAATGACCCACGCAGGACTCTCAATGACCCACGCTGGACACTCATGACCCAAATAGGACACTCAATGACCCACGCAGGACAGTCATGACTCACGCAGGACACTCAATGACCCACGCAGGACACTCATGACCCAAGCAGGACACTGAATCACCCACGCAGGACACCCATAACCCACGCAGGTCACTCAATTACCCATGCAAGACACTCATGACCCACGCTGGACACTCATGACCCAAACAGGACACTCAATGACCCACGCAGAACACTCATGGCCCAGGCTGGACACTCAATGACCCACACAGGACAGTCATGACCCACGCAGGAAACTCAATGACCCACGCAGAACACTCATGGCCCAGGCAGGACACTCAATGACCCACGCAGGACACTCATGACCCACGCAGGACACTCATGACCCACACAGGACACTCAATGACCCACGCAGGACACTCAATGGCCCACACAGGACACTCAATGACCCACGCAGGACACTCAATGACCCACGCAGGATACTCAATAGCCCATGCAGGATACTCAATGGCCCACGCAGGACACTCAATGAACCATGCAGGACACTCATGACCCACGCAGGACACTCAATGACCCACGCAGAACACTCATGGCCCAGGCAGGACACTCAATGACCCTTGCAGGACACTCATGACCCACGCAGGACACTCATGACCCACACCGGACACTCAATGACCCACGCAGGACACTCAATGACCCACGCAGGATACTCAATGGCCCACGCAGGACACTCAATGACCCATGCAGGACACTCATGACCCACGCAGGACTCTCAATGACCCACGTAGGACACTCAATGACCAACACAGGCCACTCAATGACCCACGCAGGATTCTAAATGACCCACGCTGGACACTCAATGACCCAAGCAGGACACTCAATGACCCACGCAGGACACACTTGACCCACACAGGGCATTCAATGACCCACGCAGGACACTCATGACCCGCGCAGGACACTCAATGACCCACGCAGGACACTCATGACCCACGCAGGACACTCATGACCCACACAGGACACTCAATGACCCACGCAGGACAGTCATGACTCACGCAGGACACTCAATGACCCACGCAGGACACTCATGACCCACGCAGGACACTGAATCACCCACGCAGGACACCCATAACCGACGCAGGTCACTCAATTACCCATGCAGGACACTCAATGACACACGCAGGACACTCAATGACCCATGCAGGACACTCAATGACCCACACAGGACACTCAATGGCCCATGCAGGACACTCATGACCCACGCTGGACACTCAATGGCCCACGCAGGACACTCATGACCCACGCAGGACACTCATGACCCACGCAGGACACTCAATGACACACGCAGGACACTCAATGACCCACACCGGACACTCAATGGCCCACGCATGACACTCATGACCCACGCAGGACACTCAATGTCCCACGCAGGACACTCAATGACACACGCAGCACACTCAATGACCCACGCAGGACACTCATGACCCACGCAGGACACTCAATGACCCACATAGGACACTCATGACCCACACAGGACACTCAATGACCCACGCAAGACACTCAATGATCCACGCAGGTTGCTCAATGGCCCACGCAGGACACTCAATGACCCTTGCAGGACACTCATGACCCACGTAGGACACTCAATGACCCACGGAGGACACTCATGACCCACACAGGACACTCAATGACCCACGCAGGACACTCAATGACCCACGCAGGATATTCAATGGCCCACGCAGGACACTCAATAACACCTGCAGGACACTCATGACCCACGCAGGACACTCAATGACCCACGTAGGACACTCAATGACCAACACAGGCCACTCAATGACCCACACAGGATTCTAAATGACCCACGCTGGACACTCAATGACCCAAGCAGGACACTCAATGACCCACGCAGGACACTCATGACCCACACAGGACATTCAATGACCCACGCAGGACACTCATGACCCACGAAGGACACTCAATGACCCACATAGGACACTCAATCACCAACACAGGCCACTCAATGACCCACGCAGGATTCTAAATGACCCATGCTGGACACTCAATGACCCCAGCAGAACACTCAATGACCCATGCAGGACACACATGACTCACACAGGGCATTCAATGACCCACGCAGGAAACACATGACCCACGCAGGACACTCAATGACACACGCAGGACACTCAATGACCCACGCAGGACACTCAATGACCCACGCAGGACACTCATGACCCACACAGGACACTCAATGACCCATGCAAGACACTCAATGACCCACGCAGGATACTCAATGGCCCACGCAGGACACTCAATGGCCCATGCAGGACACTCATGACCCACGTTGGACACTCAATGACCCACGTACGACACTCAATAACCAACACAGCCACTCAATGACCCACGCACGACTCTCAATGGCCCACGCTGGACACTCAATGACCGACGCAGGACAGTCATGACTCATGCAGGACACTCAATGACCCACGCAGGACACTCATGACCCACACAGGACACTGAATCACCCATGCAGGACACCCATAACCCACGCAGGTCACTCAATTACCCATGCAGGACACTCAATGACACACGCAGGACACTCATGACCCATGCAGGACATTCAATGACCCACACAGGACACTCAATGGCCCACGCAGGACACTCATGACCCACGCTGGACACTCAATGGCCCACGCAGGACACTCATGACCTACGCAGGACACTCATGACCCACGCAGGACACTCAATGACCCACGCAGGACACTCAATGACCCACACCAGACACTCAATGGCCCACGCAGGACACTCATGACCCACGCAGGACACTCAATGTCCCACGCAGGACACTCAATGACACACGCAGCACACTCAATGACCCACGCAGGACACTCATGACCCACGCAGGACACTCAATGACCCACACAGGACACTCATGACCCACACAGGACACTCAATGACCCACGCAAGACACTCAATGATCCATGCAGGTTGCTCAATGGCCCACGCAGGACACTCAATGACCCTTGCAGGACACTCATGACCCACGTAGAACACTCAATGACCCACGGAGGACACTCATGACCCACACAGGACACTCAATGACCCACGCAGGACACTCAATGACCCACGCAGGATATTCAATGGCCCACGCAGGACACTCAATAACACCTGCAGGACACTCATGACCCACGCAGGACACTCAATGACCCACGTAGGACACTCAATGACCAACACAGGCCACTGAATGACCCACACAGGATTCTAAATGACCCACGCTGGACACTCAATGACCAAAGCAGGACACTCAATGACCCACGCAGGACACTCATGACCCACACAGGACATTCAATGACCCACGCAGGACACTCATGACCCACACAGGACACTCAATGACCCACGCAGGACACTCATGACCCATGCAGTACACTCAATGACCCACACAGGACACTCAATGGCCCACGCAGGACACTCATGACCAAGGCAGGACACTCATGACCCACGCAGGTCACTCAATGACACAGGCAGGACACTCAAGGACCCACACAGGACACTCAATGGCCCACGCAGGACACTCATGCCCCACGCAGGACACTCATGACACACGCAGGACACTCAATGACCCACGCAGGACACACATGACCCACGTTGGACACTCAATGACCCACGCAGGGCACTCATGACCCACTCAGGACACTCAATGACCCATGCAAGACACTCAATGACCCACACAGGGTACTCAATGGCCCACGCAGGACACTCAATGACCCATGCAGGACACTCATGACCCATGTACGACACTCAATGACCCACGTACGACACTCAATAACCAACACAGCCACTCAATGACCCACGCACGACTCTCAATGACCCACGCTGGACACTCAATGACCCACGCAGGACAGTCATGACTCACGCAGGACACTCAATGACCCACGCAGGACACTCATGATCCACGCAGGACACTGAATCACCCACGCAGGACACCCAGGACCCACACAGGACACTCAATGACCCACGCAGGACACTGAATCACCCACGCAGGACACTCAATGCACCACGCAGGACACTCATGACCCACACAGGACACTCAAAGTCCCACGCAGGACACTCATGACCCACGCAGGACACTCAATGACCCACGCAGGACACTCATGACCCACGCAGGACACTCAATGACCCACGCAGGACACTCATGACCCACGCAGGACACTCATGACCCACGCAGGACACTCAATGACCCACGCAGGACACTCATGACCCACACAGGACACTCAATGACCCATGCAAGACACTCAATGACGCACGCAGGACACTCAATGGCACACGCAGGACACTCAATGACCCATGCAGGACACTCATGACCCACGTAGGACACACAATGACCCACGTAGGACACTCATGACACACGCAGGGCACTCAATGTCCCACGCAGGACACTCAATGACCCACGCAGGACACTCATGACCCACGCAGGACACTCAATGACCCACGCAGGACACTCATGACCTACGCAGGACACTGAATCACCCACGCAGGACACCCATAACCCACGCAGGTCACTCAATGACCCACGCAGGACACTCAATGACCCACGCAGGACACTCATGACCCACACAGGGCACTCAATGACCCATGCAAGACACTCAATGACCCACGCAGGAAACTCAATGACCCACACAGGACACTCAATGGCCCACGCAGGACACTCATGACCCACGCAGGACACTCATGACCCACGCAGGACACTCAATGACACACGCAGGACACTCAATGACCCACACCGGACACTCAATGGCCCACGCAGGACACTCATGACCCACGCAGGACACTGAATCACCCACGCAGGACACCCATAACCCACGCAGGTCACTCAATTACCCATGCAGGACACTCAATGACCCACGCAGGACACTCAATGACCCACGCAGTACACTCAATGACCCACGCAGGTCACTCATGACCCACGCAGGACACTCAATGACCTACGTAGGACACTCAATGACCCATGCAGGACACTCAATGACCCACGTACGACACTCAATAACCAACACAGCCACTCAATGACCCACGCACGACTCTGAATGACCCACGCTGGACACTCAATGACCCATGCAGGACACTCAATGTCCCACGCAGGACACTCATGACCCACGCAGGATACTCAATGACCCACGCAGGACACTCAGTGACACACGCAGGACACTCAAAGACCCACGCAGGATACTCAATGGCCCACGCTGGACACTCAATGACCCATGCAGGACACTCATGACCCACGCAGGACACTCAATGACCCACGTAGGACTCTCAATGACCAACACCGGCCACTCAATGACCCACGCAGGACTCTCAATGGCCCACACAGGACACTCAATGACCCACGCAGGACACTCAATGACCCACGCAGGATACTCAATGGCCCACGCAGGATACTCAATGGCCCACGCAGGATACTCAATGACCCATGCAGGACACTCATGACCCACGCAGGACACTCAATGACCCACGGAGGACTCTCAATGACCAACACCGGCCACTCAATGACCCACGCAGGACTCTCAATGACCCACGCTGGACACTCATGACCCAAATAGGACACTCAATGACCCACGCAGGACAGTCATGACTCACGCAGGACACTCAATGACCCACGCAGGACACTCATGACCCAAGCAGGACACTGAATCACCCACGCAGGACACCCATAACCCACGCAGGTCACTCAATTACCCATGGAAGACACTCATGACCCATGCTGGACACTCATGACCCAAACAGGACACTCAATGACCCACGCAGAACACTCATGGCCCAGGCTGGACACTCAATGACCCACACAGGACAGTCATGACCCACGCAGGAAACTCAATGACCCACGCAGAACACTCATGGCCCAGGCAGGACACTCAATGACCCACGCAGGACACTCATGACCCACGCAGGACACTCATGACCCACACAGGACACTCAATGACCCACGCAGGACACTCAATGGCCCACACAGGACACTCAATGACCCACGCAGGATACTCAATAGCCCATGCAGGATACTCAATGGCCCACGCAGGACACTCAATGAACCATGCAGGACACTCATGACCCACGCAGGACACTCAATGACCCACGTAGGACTCTCAATGACCAACACCGGCCACTCAATGACCCACGCAGGACTCTCAATGACCCACGCTGGACACTCATGACCCAAACAGGACACTCAATGACCCACGCAGGACAGTCATGACCCACGCAGGACACTCAATGACCCACGCAGAACACTCATGGCCCAGGCAGGACACTCAATGACCCTTGCAGGACACTCATGACCCACGCAGGACACTCATGACCCACACCGGACACTCAATGACCCACGCAGGACACTCAATGACCCACGCAGGATACTCAATGGCCCACGCAGGACACTCAATGACCCATGCAGGACACTCATGACCCACGCAGGACTCTCAATGACCCACGTAGGACACTCAATGACCAACACAGGCCACTCAATGACCCACGCAGGATTCTAAATGACCCACGCTGGACACTCAATGACCCAAGCAGGACACTCAATGACCCACGCAGGACACACTTGACCCACACAGGGCATTCAATGACCCACGCAGGACACTCATGACCCGCGCAGGACACTCAATGACCCACGCAGGACACTCATGACCCACGCAGGACACTCATGACCCACACAGGACACTCAATGACCCACGCAGCACACTCAATGACCCACGCAGGATACTCAATGGCCCACGCAGGACACTCATGACCCACGCAGGACTCTCAATGACCCACGTAGGACACTCAATGACCCACGCAGGACACACATGACCCACGCAGGACACTGAATCACCCACGCAGGATTCTAAATGACCCATGCAGGACACTCAATGACCCACGCAGGACACACATGACCCACACAGGGCATTCAATGACCCATTCAGAAAACTCATGACCCACCCAGGACACTCAATGACACACGCAGGACACTCATGACCCATGCAGGACACTCAATGACCCACACAGGACACTCAATGGCCCACGCAGGACACTCATGACCCACGCAGGACACTCATGACCCACGCAGGACACTCAATGACCCACGCAGGACACTCATGACCCACGCAGGACACTCAATGACACACGCAGGACACTCATGACCCACACAGGACACTCAATGACCCATGCAAGACACTCAATGATCCACGCAGGTTGCTCAATGGCCCACGCAGGACACTCAATGACCCTTGCAGGACACTCATGACCCACGTAGGACACTCAATGACCCACAGAGGACACTCATGACCCACACAGGACACTCAATGACCCACGCAGGACAATCAATGACCCACGCAGGATACTCAATGGCCCACGCAGGAAACTCAATGACCCATGCAGGACACTCATGACCCACGTAGGACACTCAATGACCCACGTACGACACTCAATAACCAACACAGCCACTCAATGACCCACGCACGACTCTCAATGACCCACGCTAGACACTCAATGACCCACGCAGGACAGTCATGACTCACGCAGGACACTCAATGACCCACGCAGGACACTCATGACCCACGCAGGACACTGAATCACCCACGCAGGACAGTCATGACTCACGCAGGACACTCAATGACCCATGCAGGACACTCAATGACACACGCAGGACACTCATGACCCATGCAGGACACTCAATGACCCACACAGGACACTCAATGGCCCACGCAGGACACGCATGACCCACGCAGGACACTCATGACCCACGCAGGACACTCAATGACACACGCAGGACACTCAATGTCCCACACCGGACACTCAATGGAGCACGCAGGACACTCATGCCCCACGCAGCACACTCAATGACCCACGCAGGACACTCATGACCCACTCAGGACACTCAATGACCCACGCAGGACACTCATGACCCACACAGGACACTCAATGACCCACGCAAGACACTCAATGATCCACGCAGGTTGCTCAATGGCCCACGCAGGACACTCAATGACCCTTGCAGGACACTCATGACCCACGTAGGACACTCAATGACCCACAGAGGACACTCATGACCCACACAGGACACTCAATGACCCACGCAGGACAATCAATGACCCACGCAGGATATTCAATGGCCCACGCAGGACACTCAATGACACATGCAGGACACTCATGTCCCACGCAGGACACTCAATGACCCACGTAGGACACTCAATGACCAACACAGGCCACTCAATGACCCACACAGGATTCTAAATGACCCACGCTGGACACTCAATGACCCAAGCAGGACACTCAATGACCCACGCAGGACACTCATGACCCACACAGGATATTCAATGACCCACGCAGGACACTCATGACCCACACAGGACAATCAATGACACACGCAGGACACTCATGACCCATGCAGTACACTCAATGACCCACACAGGACACTCAATGGCCCACGCAGGACACTCATGACCAACGCAGGACACTCATGACCCACGCAGGTCACTCAATGACACACGCAGGGCACTCAATGACCCACGAAGGACACTCATGACCCACGCAGGACACGCAATGACCCACGCAGGACACTCATGACCCACACAGGACACTCAATGGCCCATGCAAGACACTCAATGACCCACGCAGGATACTCAATGGCCCACGCAGGACACTCAATGACCCATGCAGGACACTCATGACCCACGTAGGACACTCAATGACCCATGTACGACACTCAATAACCAACACAGCCACTCAATGACCCACGCACGACTCTCAATGACCCACGCTGGACACTCAATGACCCACGCAGGACAGTCATGACTCACGCAGGACACTCAATGACCCACGCAGGACACTCATGACCCACGCAGGACACTGAATCACCGACGCAGGACACCCATGACCAACGCAGGACACTCAATGACCCACGCAGGACACTGAATCACCCACGCAGGACACTCAATGGCCCACGCAGGACACTCATGACCCACACAAGACACTCAAAGACCCATGCAGGACACTCATGACCCACGCAGGACACTCAATGACCCACGCAGGACACTCATGACCCACGCAGGACACTCAATGACCCACGCAGGACACTCATGACCCACACAGGACACTCAATGACCCATGCAAGACACTCAATGACGCACGCAGGATACTCAATGGCACACGCAGGACACTCAATGACCCATGCAGGACACTCATGACCCACGTAGGACACACAATGACCCACGTAGGACACTCATGACACACGCAGGGCACTCAATGTCCCACGCAGGACACTCAATGACCTACGCAGGACACTCAATGACCCACGCAGGACACTCATGACCCACGCAGGACACTGAATTACCCACGCAGGACACCCATAACCCACGCAGGTCACTCAATGACCCACGCAGGACACTCAATGACCCACGCAAGACACTCATGACCCACACAGGACACTCAATGACCCATGCAAGACACTCAATGACCCACGCAGGATACTCAATGGCCCACGCAGGACACTCAATGACCCATGCAGGACACTCATGACCCACGTAGGACACTCAATGACCCACGTACGACACTCAATAACCAACACAGCCACTCAATGACCCACGCACGACTCTCAATGACCCACGCTGGACACTCAATGACCCACGCAGGACAGTCATGACTCACGCAGGACACTCAATGACCCACGCAGGACACTCATGACCCACGCAGGACACTGAATCACCCACGCAGGGCACCCATAACCCACGCAGGTCACTCAATTACCCATGCAGGACACTCAATGACACACGCAGGACACTCATGACCCATGCAGGAAACTCAATGACCCACACAGGACACTCAATGGCCCACGCAGGACACTCATGACCCACGCAGGACTCTCAATGACCCACGTAGGACACTCAATGACCCACGCAGGACACACATGATCCACGCAGGACACTGAATCACCCACGCAGGATTCTAAATGACCCAAGCAGGACACTCAATGACCCACGCAGGACACACATGACCCACACAGGGCATTCAATGACCCATTCAGAAAACTCATGACCCACCCAGGACACTCAATGACACACGCAGGACACTCATGACCCATGCAGGACACTCAATGACCCACACAGGACACTCAATGGCCCACGCAGGACACTCATGACCCACGCAGGACACTCATGACCCACGCAGGACACTCAATGACCCACGCAGGACACTCATGACCCACGCAGGACACTCAATGACACACGCAGGACACTCATGACCCACACAGGACACTCAATGACCCATGCAAGACACTCAATGACCCACGCAGGATACTCAATGGCCCACGCAGGAAACTCAATGACCCATGCAGGACACTCATGACCCACGTAGGACACTCAATGACCCACGTACGACACTCAATAACCAACACAGCCACTCAATGACCCACGCACGACTCTCAATGACCCACGCTAGACACTCAATGACCCACGCAGGACAGTCATGACTCACGCAGGACACTCAATGACCCACGCAGGACACTCATGACCCACGCAGGACACTGAATCACCCACGCAGGACAGTCATGACTCACGCAGGACACTCAATGACCCATGCAGGACACTCAATGACACACGCAGGACACTCATGACCCATGCAGGACACTCAATGACCCACACAGGACACTCAATGGCCCACGCAGGACACGCATGACCCACGCAGGACACTCATGACCCACGCAGGACACTCAATGACACACGCAGGACACTCAATGTCCCACACCGGACACTCAATGGACCACGCAGGACACTCATGCCCCACGCAGCACACTCAATGACCCACGCAGGACACTCATGACCCACTCAGGACACTCAATGACCCACGCAGGACACTCATGACCCACACAGGACACTCAATGACCCACGCAAGACACTCAATGATCCACGCAGGTTGCTCAATGGCCCACGCAGGACACTCAATGACCCTTGCAGGACACTCATGACCCACGTAGGACACTCAATGACCCACAGAGGACACTCATGACCCACACAGGACACTCAATGACCCACGCAGGACAATCAATGACCCACGCAGGATATTCAATGGCCCACGCAGGACACTCAATGACACATGCAGGACACTCATGTCCCACGCAGGACACTCAATGACCCACGTAGGACACTCAATGACCAACACAGGCCACTCAATGACCCACACAGGATTCTAAATGACCCACGCTGGACACTCAATGACCCAAGCAGGACACTCAATGACCCACGCAGGACACTCATGACCCACACAGGACATTCAATGACCCACGCAGGACACTCATGACCCACACAGGACAATCAATGACACACGCAGGACACTCATGACCCATGCAGTACACTCAATGACCCACACAGGACACTCAATGGCCCACGCAGGACACTCATGACCAACGCAGGACACTCATGACCCACGCAGGTCACTCAATGACACACGCAGGACACTCAATGACCCACGAAGGACACTCATGACCCACGCAGGACACGCAATGACCCACGCAGGACACTCATGACCCACACAGGACACTCAATGGCCCATGCAAGACACTCAATGACCCACGCAGGATACTCAATGGCCCACGCAGGACACTCAATGACCCATGCAGGACACTCATGACCCACGTAGGACACTCAATGACCCATGTACGACACTCAATAACCAACACAGCCACTCAATGACCCACGCACGACTCTCAATGACCCACGCTGGACACTCAATGACCCACGCAGGACAGTCATGACTCACGCAGGACACTCAATGACCCACGCAGGACACTCATGACCCACGCAGGACACTGAATCACCGACGCAGGACACCCATGACCCACGCAGGACACTCAATGACCCACGCAGGACACTGAATCACCCACGCAGGACACTCAATGGCCCATGCAGGACACTCATGACCCACGCAGGACACTCAATGACCCACGCAGGACACTCATGACCCACGCAGGACACTCAATGACCCACGCAGGACACTCATGACCCACACAGGACACTCAATGACCCACGCAAGACACTCAATGACGCACGCAGGATACTCAATGGCACACGCAGGACACTCAATGACCCATGCAGGACACTCATGACCCACGTAGGACACACAATGACCCACGTAGGACACTCATGACACACGCAGGGCACTCAATGTCCCACGCAGGACACTCAATGACCTACGCAGGACACTCAATGACCCACGCAGGACACTCATGACCCATGCAGGACACTGAATTACCCACGCAGGACACCCATAACCCACGCAGGTCACTCAATGACCCACGCAGGACACTCAATGACCCACGCAAGACACTCATGACCCACACAGGACACTCAATGACCCATGCAAGACACTCAATGACCCACGCAGGATACTCAATGGCCCACGCAGGACACTCAATGACCCATGCAGGACACTCATGACCCACGTAGGACACTCAATGACCCACGTACGACACTCAATAACCAACACAGCCACTCAATGACCCACGCACGACTCTCAATGACCCACGCTGGACACTCAATGACCCACGCAGGACAGTCATGACTCACGCAGGACACTCAATGACCCACGCAGGACACTCATGACCCACGCAGGACACTGAATCACCCACGCAGGGCACCCATAACCCACGCAGGTCACTCAATTACCCATGCAGGACACTCAATGACACACGCAGGACACTCATGACCCATGCAGGAAACTCAATGACCCACACAGGACACTCAATGGCCCACGCACGACACTCATGACCCACGCAGGACACTCATGACCCACGCAGGACACTCAATGACGCACGCAGGACACTCAATGACCCACACCGGACACTCAATGGCCCACGCAGGACACTCATGACCCACGCAGGACACTGAATCACCCACGCAGGACACCCATAACCCACGCAGGTCACTCAATTACCCATACAGGACACTCAATGACCCACGCAGGACACTCATGACCCATGCAGGACACTCAATGACCCACGCAGGTCACTCATGACCCACGCAGGACACTCAATGACCTACGTAGGACACTCAATGACCCATGCAGGACACTCAATGACCCACGTACGACACTCAATAACCAACACAGCCACTCAATGACCAACGCACGACTCTGTATGACCCACGCTGGACACTCAATGACCCATGCAGGGCACTCAATGTCCCACGCAGGACACTCATGACCCACGCAGGACACTCAATGACCCACGCAGGACACTCAGTGACACACGCAGGAAACTCAATGACCCACGCAGGATACTCAATGGCCCACGCAGGACAGTCAATTACCCATGCAGGACACTGATGACCCACGCAGGACACTCAATGACCCACACAGGACACTCAATGGCCCACGCAGGACACTCATGACCAAGGCAGGACACTCATGACCCACGCAGGTCACTCAATGACACACGCAGGACACTCAAGGACCCACACAGGACACTCAATGGCCCACGCAGGACACTCATGCCCCACGCAGGACACTCATGACACACGCAGGACACTCAATGACCCACGCAGGACACTCATGACCCACGCAGGACACTCAATGACCCACGCAGGACACTCATGACCCACACAGGACACTCAATGACCCATGCAAGACACTCAATGACCCACGCAGGATACTCAATGGCCCACGCAGGACACTCAATGACCCATGCAGGACACTCATGACCCACGTAGGACACTCAATGACCCACGTACAACACTCAATAACCAACACAGCCACTCAATGACCCACGCACGACTCTCAATGACCCACGCTGGACACTCAATGACCCACGCAGGACAGTTATGACTCACGCAGGACACTCAATGACCCACGCAGCACACTCATGACCCACGCAGGACACTGAATCACCCACGCAGGACACCCAGGACCCAAACAGGACACTCAATGACCCACGCAGGACACTCATGACCCACGTAGGACACACAATGACCCACGTAGGACACTCATGACACACGCGGGGCACTCAATGTCCCACGCAGGACACTCAATGTCCCACGCAGGACACTCATGACCCACGCAGGACACTCAATGACCCACGCAGGACGCTCATAACCCACGCAGGACACTGAATCACCCATGCAGGACACCCATAACCCACGCAGGTCACTCAATGACCCACGCAGGATACTCAATGACCCACGCAGGACACTCATGACCCACACAGGACACTCAATGACCCATGCAAGACACTCAATGACCCACGCAGGACTCTCAATGACCCACGTAGGACACTCAATGACCAACACAGGCCACTCAATGACCCACGCAGGATTCTAAATGACCCACGCTGGACACTCAATGACCCACGCAGGACACTCAATGACGCACGCAGGACACTCAATGACCCACACCGGACACTCAATGGCCCACGCAGGACACTCATGACCCACGCAGAACACTGAATCACCCACGCAGGACACCCATAACCCACGCAGGTCACTCAATTACACATGCAGGACACTCAATGACCCACGCAGGACACTCATGACCCACGCAATACACTCAATGACACACGCAGGTCACTCATGACCCACGCAGGACACTCAATGACCTACGTAGGACACTCAATGACCCATGCAGGACACTCAATGACCCACGTACGACACTCAATAACCAACACAGCCACTCAATGACCCACGCACGACTCTCAATGACCCACGCTGGACACTCAATGACCCATGCAGGACACTCAATGTCCCACGCAGGACACTCATGACCCACGCAGGATACTCAATGACCCACGCAGGATACTCAATGGCCCACGCAGGACACTCAATTACCCATGCAGGACACTCATGACCACGCAGGACACTCAATGACCCACACAGGACACTCAATGGCCCACGCAGGACACTCATGACACACGCAGGACACTCATGACCCACGCAGGTCACTCAATGACACACGCAGGACACTCAAGGACCCACACAGGACACTCAATGGCCCACGCAGGACACTCATGCCCCACGCAGGACACTCATGACCCACGCAGGACACTCAATGACCCACGCAGGACACTCATGACCCACACAGGACACTCAATGACCCATGCAAGACACTCAATGACGCACGCAGGATACTCAATGGCACACGCAGGACACTCAATGACCCATGCAGGACACTCATGACCCACGTAGGACACACAATGACCCACGTAGGACACTCATGACACACGCAGGGCACTCAATGTCCCACGCAGGACACTCAATGACCTACGCAGGACACTCAATGACCCACGCAGGACACTCATGACCCATGCAGGACACTGAATTACCCACGCAGGACACCCATAACCCACGCAGGTCACTCAATGACCCACGCAGGACACTCAATGACCCACGCAAGACACTCATGACCCACACAGGACACTCAATGACCCATGCAAGACACTCAATGACCCACGCAGGATACTCAATGGCCCACGCAGGACACTCAATGACCCATGCAGGACACTCATGACCCACGTAGGACACTCAATGACCCACGTACGACACTCAATAACCAACACAGCCACTCAATGACCCACGCACGACTCTCAATGACCCACGCTGGACACTCAATGACCCACGCAGGACAGTCATGACTCACGCAGGACACTCAATGACCCACGCAGGACACTCATGACCCACGCAGGACACTGAATCACCCACGCAGGGCACCCATAACCCACGCAGGTCACTCAATTACCCATGCAGGACACTCAATGACACACGCAGGACACTCATGACCCATGCAGGAAACTCAATGACCCACACAGGACACTCAATGGCCCACGCAGGACACTCATGACCCACGCAGGACACTCATGACCCACGCAGGACACTCAATGACGCACGCAGGACACTCAATGACCCACACCGGACACTCAATGACGCACGCAGGACACTCAATGACCCACACCGGACACTCAATGGCCCACGCAGGACACTCATGACCCACGCAGGACACTGAATCACCCACGCAGGACACCCATAACCCACGCAGGTCACTCAATTACCCATACAGGACACTCAATGACCCACGCAGGACACTCATGACCCACGCAGGACACTCAATGACCCACGCAGGTCACTCATGACCCACGCAGGACACTCAATGACCTACGTAGGACACTCAATGACCCATGCAGGACACTCAATGACCCACGTACGACACTCAATAACCAACACAGCCACTCAATGACCAACGCACGACTCTGTATGACCCACGCTGGACACTCAATGACCCATGCAGGACACTCAATGTCCCACGCAGGACACACATGACCCACGCAGGACACTCAATGACCCACGCAGGACACTCAGTG
The DNA here is from genome assembly GCF_037043375.1 of Chiloscyllium plagiosum. Lineage (NCBI taxonomy): Eukaryota > Metazoa > Chordata > Chondrichthyes > Orectolobiformes > Hemiscylliidae > Chiloscyllium > Chiloscyllium plagiosum. The sequence goes on from NW_028270167.1 coordinate 46,668,327, forward strand.
ACACACGCAGGAAACTCAATGACCCACGCAGGATACTCAATGGCCCACGCAGGACAGTCAATTACCCATGCAGGACACTGATGACCCACGCAGGACACTCAATGACCCACACAGGACACTCAATGGCCCACGCAGGACACTCATGACCAAGGCAGGACACTCATGACCCACGCAGGTCACTCAATGACACAGGCAGGACACTCAAGGACCCACACAGGACACTCAATGGCCCACGCAGGACACTCATGCCCCACGCAGGACACTCATGACACACGCAGGACACTCAATGACCCACGCAGGACACTCATGACCCACGCAGGACACTCAATGACCCACGCAGGACACTCATGACCCACACAGGACACTCAATGACCCATGCAAGACACTCAATGACCCACGCAGGATACTCAATGGCCCACGCAGGACACTCAATGACCCATGCAGGACACTCATGACCCACGTAGGACACTCAATGACCCACGTACGACACTCAATAACCAACACAGCCACTCAATGACCCACGCACGACTCTCAATGACCCACGCTGGACACTCAATGACCCACGCAGGACAGTTATGACTCACGCAGGACACTCAATGACCCACGCAGCACACTCATGACCCACGCAGGACACTGAATCACCCACGCAGGACACCCAGGACCCAAACAGGACACTCAATGACCCACGCAGGACACTCATGACCCACGTAGGACACACAATGACCCACGTAGGACACTCATGACACACGCGGGGCACTCAATGTCCCACGCAGGACACTCAATGTCCCACGCAGGACACTCATGACCCACGCAGGACACTCAATGACCCACGCAGGACGCTCATAACCCACGCAGGACACTGAATCACCCATGCAGGACACCCATAACCCACGCAGGTCACTCAATGACCCACGCAGGATACTCAATGACCCACGCAGGACACTCATGACCCACACAGGACACTCAATGACCCATGCAAGACACTCAATGACCCACGCAGGACTCTCAATGACCCACGTAGGACACTCAATGACCAACACAGGCCACTCAATGACCCACGCAGGATTCTAAATGACCCACGCTGGACACTCAATGACCCACGCAGGACACTCAATGACGCACGCAGGACACTCAATGACCCACACCGGACACTCAATGGCCCACGCAGGACACTCATGACCCACGCAGAACACTGAATCACCCACGCAGGACACCCATAACCCACGCAGGTCACTCAATTACACATGCAGGACACTCAATGACCCACGCAGGACACTCATGACCCACGCAGTACACTCAATGACCCACGCAGGTCACTCATGACCCACGCAGGACACTCAATGACCTACGTAGGACACTCAATGACCCATGCAGGACACTCAATGACCCACGTACGACACTCAATAACCAACACAGCCACTCAATGACCCACGCACGACTCTCAATGACCCACGCTGGACACTCAATGACCCATGCAGGACACTCAATGTCCCACGCAGGACACTCATGACCCACGCAGGATACTCAATGACCCACGCAGGATACTCAATGGCCCACGCAGGACACTCAATTACCCATGCAGGACACTCATGACCACGCAGGACACTCAATGACCCACACAGGACACTCAATGGCCCACGCAGGACACTCATGACACACGCAGGACACTCATGACCCACGCAGGTCACTCAATGACACACGCAGGACACTCAAGGACCCACACAGGACACTCAATGGCCCACGCAGGACACTCATGCCCCACGCAGGACACTCATGACACACGCAGTACACTCAATGACCCACGCAGGACACTCATGACCCACGCAGGACACTCAATGACCCACGCAGGACACTCATGACCAACACAGGACACTCAATGACCCACGCAGGACACTCATGACCCACACAGGACACTCAATGACACACGCAGGACACTCAATGACCCACACCGGACACTCAATGGCCCACGCAGGACACTCATGACCCACGCATGACACTGAATCACCCACGCAGGACACCCATAACCCACGCAGGTCACTCAATTACCCATGCAGGACACTCATGACCCACGCAGGACACGCATGACCCACGCAAGACACTCAATGACACACGCAGGACACTCAATGACCCACACCGGACACTCAATGGCCCACGCAGGACACTCATGACCCACGCAGGACACTCATGATCCACGCAGGACACTCAATGACCCATGCAAGACACTCAATGACCCACGCAGGTCACTCAATGACCCACGCAGGACACTCAATGACCCACGCAGGACACTCATGACCCACACAGGACACTCAATGACCCATGCAAGACACCCAATGACCCACGCAGGATACTCAATGACCCACGCAGGACACTCAATGACCCATGCAGGACACTCATGACCCATGTAGGACACTCAATGACCCACGTACGACACTCAATAACCAACACAGCCACTCAATGACCCACGCACGACTCTCAATGACCCACGCTGGACACTCAATGACCCACGCAGGACAGTCATGACTCACGCAGGACACTCAATGACCCACGCAGGACACTCATGACCCACGCAGGACACTGAATCAACCCCGCAGGACACTCATGACCCATGCAGGAAACTCAATGACCCACACAGGACACTCAATGGCCCACGCAGGACACTCATGACCCACGCAGGACACTCATGACCCACGCAAGACACTCAATGACACACGCAGGACACTCAATGACCCACACCGGACACTCAATGGCCCACGCAGGACACTCATGACCCACGCATGACACTGAATCACCCACGCAGGACACCCATAACCCACGCAGGTCACTCAATTACCCATGCAGGACACTCAATGACCCACGCAGGACAGTCATGACTCACGCAGGACACTCAATGACCCACGCAGGACACTCATGACCCACGCAGGACACTGAATCAACCACGCAGGACACTCATGACCCATGCAGGAAACTCAATGACCCACACAGGACAATCAATGGCCCACGCAGGACACTCATGACCCACGCAGGACACTCATGACCCACGCAAGACACTCAATGACACACGCAGGACACTCAATGACCCACACCGGACACTCAATGGCCCACGCAGGACACTCATGACCCACGCATGACACTGAATCACCCACGCAGGACACCCATAACCCACGCAGGTCACTCAATTACCCATGCAGGACACTCATGACCCACGCAGGACACGCATGACCCACGCAAGACACTCAATGACACACGCAGGACACTCAATGACCCACACCGGACACTCAATGGCCCACGCAGGACACTCATGACCCACGCAGGACACTCAATGACCTACGTAGGACACTCAATGACCCATGCAGGACACTCAATGACCCACGTACGACACTCAATAACCAACACAGCCACTCAATGACCCACGCACGACTCTGAATGACCCACGCTGGACACTCAATGACCCATGCAGGACCCTCAATGTCCCACGCAGGACACTCATGACACAAGCAGGATACTCAATGACCCACGCAGGACACTCAGTGACACACGCAGGACACTCAATGACCCACGCAGGATACTCAATGGCCCACGCAGGACACTCAATGACCCATGCAGGACACTCATGACCCACGCAGGACACTCAATGACTCACGTAGGACTCTCAATGACCAACACCGGCCACTCAATGACCCACGCAGGACTCTCAATGGCCCACACAGGACACTCAATGACACACGCAGGACACTCAATGACCCACACCGGACACTCAATGGCCCACGCAGGACACTCATGACCCACGCAGGACACTCAATGTCCCACGCAGTACACTCAATGACACACGCAGCACACTCAATGACCCACGCAGGACACTCATGACCCACACAGGACACTCAATGACCCACGCAAGACACTCAATGATCCACGCAGGTTGCTCAATGGCCGACGCAGGACACTCAATGACCCTTGCAGGACACTCATGACCCACGTAGGACACTCAATGACCCACGGAGGACACTCATGACCCACACAGGACACTCAATGACCTACGCAGGACACTCATGACCCACACAGGACACTCAATGACCCATGCAAGACACTCAATGACCCACGCAGGATACTCAATGGCCCACTCAGGACACTCAATGACCCATGCAGGACACTCATGACCCACGCAGGACACTCATAGACCTACGTAGGACACTCAATGACCCATGCAGGACACTCAATGACCCACGTACGACACTCAATAAACAACACAGCCACTCAATGACCCACGCACGACTCTGAATGACCCACGCTGGACACTCAATGACCCATGCAGGACCCTCAATGTCCCACGCAGGACACTCATGACACACGCAGGATACTCAATGACCCACGCAGGACACTCAATGACCCACGCAGGATACTCAATGGCCCACGCAGGACACTCAATGACCCATGCAGGACACTCAATGACTCACGTAGGACTCTCAATGACCAACACCGGCCACTCAATGACCCACGCAGGACTCTCAATGGCCCACACAGGACACTCAATGACACACGCAGGACACTCAATGACCCACACCGGACACTCAATGGCCCACGCAGGACACTCATGACCCACGTAGGACACTCAATGTCCCACGCAGTACACTCAATGACACACGCAGCACACTCAATGACCCACGCAGGACACTCATGACCCACACAGGACACTCAATGACCCACGCAAGACACTCAATGATCCACGCAGGTTGCTCAATGGCCGACGCAGGACACTCAATGACCCTTGCAGGACACTCATGACCCACGTAGGACACTCAATGACCCACGGAGGACACTCATGACCCACACAGGACACTCAATGACCCACGCAGGACACTCATGACCCACACAGGACACTCAATGACCCATGCAAGACACTCAATGACCCACGCAGGATACTCAATGGCCCACGCAGGACACTCAATGACCCATGCAGGTCACTCATGACCCACGTAGGACACTCAATGACCAACGTACGACACTCAATAACCAACACAGCCACTCAATGACCCACGCACGACTCTCAATGACCCACGCTGGACACTCAATGACCCACGCAGGACAGTCATGACTCACGCAGGACACTCAATGACCCACGCAGGACACTCATGACCCACGCAGGACACTGAATCACCCACGCAGGACACCCATAACCCACGCAGGTCACTCAATTACCCATGCAGGACACTCAATGACACACGCAGGACACTCAATGGCCCACGCAGGACACTCATGAACCACGCAGGACACTCATGACCCACGCAGGACACTCAATGACACACGCAGGACACTCAATGACCCACACCGGACACTCAATGGCCCACGCAGGACACTCATGACCCACGCATGACACTGAATCACCCACGCAGGACACCCATAACCCACGCAGGTCACTCAATTACCCATGCAGGACACTCAATGACCCATGCAGGACACTCAATGACCCACGTACGACACTCAATAACCAACACAGCCACTCAATGACCCACGCACGACTCTCAATGACCCACGCTGGACACTCAATGACCCATGCAGGACACTCAATGTCCCACGCAAGACACTCAATGATCCACGCAGGTTGCTCAATGGCCGACGCAGGACACTCAATGACCCTTGCAGGACACTCATGACCCACGTAGGACACTCAATGACCCACGGAGGACACTCATGACCCACACAGGACACTCAATGACCCACGCAGGACACTCATGACCCACACAGGACACTCAATGACCCATGCAAGACACTCAATGACCCACGCAGGATACTCAATGACCCACGCAGGATACTCAATGGCCCACGCAGGACACTCAATTACCCATGCAGGACACTCATGACCACGCAGGACACTCAATGACCCACACAGGACACTCAATGGCCCACGCAGGACACTCATGACACACGCAGGACACTCATGACCCACGCAGGTCACTCAATGACACACGCAGGACACTCAAGGACCCACACAGGACACTCAATGGCCCACGCAGGACACTCATGCCCCACGCAGGACACTCATGACACACGCAGTACACTCAATGACCCACGCAGGACACTCATGACCCACGCAGGACACTCAATGACCCACGCAGGACACTCATGACCAACACAGGACACTCAATGACCCACGCAGGACACTCATGACCCACACAGGACACTCAATGACCCACGCAGGACACCCAGGACCCACACAGGACACTCAATGACCCACGCAGGACACCCAGGACCCACACAGGACACTCAATGACCCACGCAGGACACTGAATCACCCTCGCAGGACACTCAATGACCCACGCAGGACACTCATGACCCACACAGGACACTCAAAGTCCCACGCAGGACACTCATGACCCACGCAGGACACTCAATGACCCACGCAGGACACTCATGACCCACGCAGGACACTCAATGACCCACGCAGGACACTCATGACCCACACAGGACACTCAATGACCCATGCAAGACACTCAATGACGCACGCAGGATACTCAATGGCACACGCAGGACACTCAATGACCCATGCAGGACACTCATGACCCACGTAGGACACACAATGACCCACGTAGGACACTCATGACACACGCAGGGCACTCAATGTCCCACGCAGGACACTCAATGTCCCACGCAGGACACTCATGACCCACGCAGGACACTCAATGACCCACGCAGGACACTCATAACCCACGCAGGACACTGAATCACCCACGCAGGACACCCATAACCCACGCAGGTCACTCAATGACCCACGCAGGACACTCAATGACCCACGCAGGACACTCATGACCCACACAGGACACTCAATGACCCATGCAAGACACTCAATGACCCACGCAGGATACTCAATGACCCACGCAGGACACTCAATGACCCATGCAGGACACTCATGACCCAGGTAGGACACTCAATAACCCACGTACGACACTCAATAACCAACACAGCCACTCAATGACCCACGCACGACTCTCAATGACCCACGCTGGACACTCAATGACCCACGCAGGACAGTCATGACTCACGCAGGACACTCAATGACCCACGCAGGACACTCATGACCCACGCAGGACACTGAATCAACCCCGCAGGACACTCATGACCCATGCAGGAAACTCAATGACCCACACAGGACACTCAATGGCCCACGCAGGACACTCATGACCCACGCAGGACACTCATGACCCACGCAAGACACTCAATGACACACGCAGGACACTCAATGACCCACACCGGACACTCAATGGCCCACGCAGGACACTCATGACCCACGCATGACACTGAATCACCCACGCAGGACACCCATAACCCACGCAGGTCACTCAATTACCCATGCAGGACACTCAATGACCCACGCAGGACAGTCATGACTCACGCAGGACACTCAATGACCCACGCAGGACACTCATGACCCACGCAGGACACTGAATCAACCACGCAGGACACTCATGACCCATGCAGGAAACTCAATGACCCACACAGGACAATCAATGGCCCACGCAGGACACTCATGACCCACGCAGGACACTCATGACCCACGCAAGACACTCAATGACACACGCAGGACACTCAATGACCCACACCGGACACTCAATGGCCCACGCAGGACACTCATGACCCATGCATGACACTGAATCACCCACGCAGGACACCCATAACCCACGCAGGTCACTCAATTACCCATGCAGGACACTCATGACCCACGCAGGACACGCATGACCCACGCAAGACACTCAATGACACACGCAGGACACTCAATGACCCACACCGGACACTCAATGGCCCACGCAGGACACTCATGACCCACGCAGGACACTCAATGACCTACGTAGGACACTCAATGACCCATGCAGGACACTCAATGACCCACGTACGACACTCAATAACCAACACAGCCACTCAATGACCCACGCACGACTCTGAATGACCCACGCTGGACACTCAATGACCCATGCAGGACCCTCAATGTCCCACGCAGGACACTCATGACACCAGCAGGATACTCAATGACCCACGCAGGACACTCAGTGACACACGCAGGACACTCAATGACCCACGCAGGATACTCAATGGCCCACGCAGGACACTCAATGACCCATGCAGGACACTCATGACCCACGCAGGACACTCAATGACTCACGTAGGACTCTCAATGACCAACACCGGCCACTCAATGACCCACGCAGGACTCTCAATGGCCCACACAGGACACTCAATGACACACGCAGGACACTCAATGACCCACACCGGACACTCAATGGCCCACGCAGGACACTCATGACCCACGCAGGACACTCAATGTCCCACGCAGTACACTCAATGACACACGCAGCACACTCAATGACCCACGCAGGACACTCATGACCCACACAGGACACTCAATGACCCACGCAAGACACTCAATGATCCACGCAGGTTGCTCAATGGCCGACGCAGGACACTCAATGACCCTTGCAGGACACTCATGACCCACGTAGGACACTCAATGACCCACGGAGGACACTCATGACCCACACAGGACACTCAATGACCTACGCAGGACACTCATGACCCACACAGGACACTCAATGACCCATGCAAGACACTCAATGACCCACGCAGGATACTCAATGGCCCACTCAGGACACTCAATGACCCATGCAGGACACTCATGACCCACGCAGGACACTCATAGACCTACGTAGGACACTCAATGACCCATGCAGGACACTCAATGACCCACGTACGACACTCAATAAACAACACAGCCACTCAATGACCCACGCACGACTCTGAATGACCCACGCTGGACACTCAATGACCCATGCAGGACCCTCAATGTCCCACGCAGGACACTCATGACACACGCAGGATACTCAATGACCCACGCAGGACACTCATGACCCACGCAGGACACTCAATGACCCACGCAGGACACTCATGACACACGCAGTACACTCAATGACCCACGCAGGACACTCATGACCCACGCAGGACACTCAATGACCCACGCAGGACACTCATGACCAACACAGGACACTCAATGACCCACGCAGGACACTCATGACCCACACAGGACACTCAATGACCCACGCAGGACACCCAGGACCCACACAGGACACTCAATGACCCACGCAGGACACCCAGGACCCACACAGGACACTCAATGACCCACGCAGGACACTGAATCACCCTCGCAGGACACTCAATGACCCACGCAGGACACTCAATGATCCACGCAGGTTGCTCAATGGCCGACGCAGGACACTCATGACCCACGCAGGACACTCAATGACCCACGCAGGACACTCATGACCCACGCAGGACACTCAATGACCCACGCAGGACACTCATGACCCACACAGGACACTCAATGACCCATGCAAGACACTCAATGACGCACGCAGGATACTCAATGGCACACGCAGGACACTCAATGACCCATGCAGGACACTCATGACCCACGTAGGACACACAATGACCCACGTAGGACACTCATGACACACGCAGGGCACTCAATGTCCCACGCAGGACACTCAATGTCCCACGCAGGACACTCATGACCCACACAGGACACTCAATGACCCACGCAGGACACTCATAACCCACGCAGGACACTGAATCACCCACGCAGGACACCCATAACCCACGCAGGTCACTCAATGACCCACGCAGGACACTCAATGACCCACGCAGGACACTCATGACCCACACAGGACACTCAATGACCCATGCAAGACACTCAATGACCCACGCAGGATACTCAATGACCCACGCAGGACACTCAATGACCCATGCAGGACACTCATGACCCATGTAGGACACTCAATGACCCACGTACGACACTCAATAACCAACACAGCCACTCAATGACCCACGCACGACTCTCAATGACCCACGCTGGACACTCAATGACCCACGCAGGACAGTCATGACTCACGCAGGACACTCAATGACCCACGCAGGACACTCATGACCCACGCAGGACACTGAATCAACCCCGCAGGACACTCATGACCCATGCAGGAAACTCAATGACCCACACAGGACACTCAATGGCCCACGCAGGACACTCATGACCCACGCAGGACACTCATGACCCACGCAAGACACTCAATGACACACGCAGGACACTCAATGACCCACACCGGACACTCAATGGCCCACGCAGGACACTCATGACCCACGCATGACACTGAATCACCCACGCAGGACACCCATAACCCACGCAGGTCACTCAATTACCCATGCAGGACACTCAATGACCCACGCAGGACAGTCATGACTCACGCAGGACACTCAATGACCCACGCAGGACACTCATGACCCACGCAGGACACTGAATCAACCACGCAGGACACTCATGACCCATGCAGGAAACTCAATGACCCACACAGGACAATCAATGGCCCACGCAGGACACTCATGACCCACGCAGGACACTCATGACCCACGCAAGACACTCAATGACACACGCAGGACACTCAATGACCCACACCGGACACTCAATGGCCCACGCAGGACACTCATGACCCACGCATGACACTGAATCACCCACGCAGGACACCCATAACCCACGCAGGTCACTCAATTACCCATGCAGGACACTCATGACCCACGCAGGACACGCATGACCCACGCAAGACACTCAATGACACACGCAGGACACTCAATGACCCACACCGGACACTCAATGGCCCACGCAGGACACTCATGACCCACGCAGGACACTCAATGACCTACGTAGGACACTCAATGACCCATGCAGGACACTCAATGACCCACGTACGACACTCAATAACCAACACAGCCACTCAATGACCCACGCACGACTCTGAATGACCCACGCTGGACACTCAATGACCCATGCAGGACCCTCAATGTCCCACGCAGGACACTCATGACACAAGCAGGATACTCAATGACCCACGCAGGACACTCAGTGACACACGCAGGACACTCAATGACCCACGCAGGATACTCAATGGCCCACGCAGGACACTCAATGACCCATGCAGGACACTCATGACCCACGCAGGACACTCAATGACTCACGTAGGACTCTCAATGACCAACACCGGCCACTCAATGACCCACGCAGGACTCTCAATGGCCCACACAGGACACTCAATGACACACGCAGGACACTCAATGACCCACACCGGACACTCAATGGCCCACGCAGGACACTCATGACCCACGCAGGACACTCAATGTCCCACGCAGTACACTCAATGACACACGCAGCACACTCAATGACCCACGCAGGACACTCATGACCCACACAGGACACTCAATGACCCACGCAAGACACTCAATGATCCACGCAGGTTGCTCAATGGCCGACGCAGGACACTCAATGACCCTTGCAGGACACTCATGACCCACGTAGGACACTCAATGACCCACGGAGGACACTCATGACCCACACAGGACACTCAATGACCTACGCAGGACACTCATGACCCACACAGGACACTCAATGACCCATGCAAGACACTCAATGACCCACGCAGGATACTCAATGGCCCACTCAGGACACTCAATGACCCATGCAGGACACTCATGACCCACGCAGGACACTCATAGACCTACGTAGGACACTCAATGACCCTTGCAGGACACTCAATGACCCACGTACGACACTCAATAAACAACACAGCCACTCAATGACCCACGCACGACTCTGAATGACCCACGCTGGACACTCAATGACCCATGCAGGACCCTCAATGTCCCACGCAGGACACTCATGACACACGCAGGATACTCAATGACCCACGCAGGACACTCAGTGACACACGCAGGACACTCAATGACCCACGCAGGATACTCAATGGCCCACGCAGGACACTCAATGACCCATGCAGGACACTCATGACCCACGCAGGACACTCAATGACTCACGTAGGACTCTCAATGACCAACACCGGCCACTCAATGACCCACGCAGGACTCTCAATGGCCCACACAGGACACTCAATGACACACGCAGGACACTCAATGACCCACACCGGACACTCAATGGCCCACGCAGGACACTCATGACCCACGCAGGACACTCAATGTCCCACGCAGTACACTCAATGACACACGCAGCACACTCAATGACCCACGCAGGACACTCATGACCCACACAGGACACTCAATGACCCACGCAAGACACTCAATGATCCACGCAGGTTGCTCAATGGCCGACGCAGGACACTCAATGACCCTTGCAGGACACTCATGACCCACGTAGGACACTCAATGACCCACGGAGGACACTCATGACCCACACAGGACACTCAATGACCCACGCAGGACACTCATGACCCACACAGGACACTCAATGACCCATGCAAGACACTCAATGACCCACGCAGGATACTCAATGGCCCACGCAGGACACTCAATGACCCATGCAGGACACTCATGACCCACGTAGGACACTCAATGACCAACGTACGACACTCAATAACCAACACAGCCACTCAATGACCCACGCACGACTCTCAATGACCCACGCTGGACACTCAATGACCCACGCAGGACAGTCATGACTCACGCAGGACACTCAATGACCCACGCAGGACACTCATGACCCACGCAGGACACTGAATCACCCACGCAGGACACCCATAACCCACGCAGGTCACTCAATTACCCATGCAGGACACTCAATGACACACGCAGGACACTCAATGGCCCACGCAGGACACTCATGAGCCACGCAGGACACTCATGACCCACGCAGGACACTCAATGACACACGCAGGACACTCAATGACCTACGTAGGACACTCATGACCCACGCAGGACACTGAATCACCCACGCAGGACACCCATAACCCACGCAGGTCACTCAATGACCCACGCAGGACACTCATGACCCACACAGGACAATCAATGACCCATGCAGGACACTCATGACCCACGCAGCACACTCAATGACCCACACAGGACACTCAATGGCCCACACAGGACACTCATGACCACGGCAGGACACTCATGACCCACGCAGGCCACTCAATGACACACGCAGGACACTCAAGGAACCACACAGGACACTCAATGGCCCACGCAGGACACTCATGACCCACGCAGGACACTCATGACACACGCAGGACACTCAATGACCCACGCAGGACACTCATGACCCACGCAGGACACTCAATGACCCACGCAGGACACTCATGATCCACGCAGGACACTCAATGACCCATGCAAGACACTCAATGACCCACGCAGGTCACTCAATGACCCACGCAGGACACTCAATGACCCACGCAGGACACTCATGACCCACACAGGACACTCAATGACCCATGCAAGACACCCAATGACCCACGCAGGATACTCAATGACCCACGCAGGACACTCAATGACCCATGCAGGACACTCATGACCCATGTAGGACACTCAATGACCCACGTACGACACTCAATAACCAACACAGCCACTCAATGACCCACGCACGACTCTCAATGACCCACGCTGAACACTCAATGACCCACGCAGGACAGTCATGACTCACGCAGGACACTCAATGACCCACGCAGGACACTCATGACCCACGCAGGACACTGAATCAACCCCGCAGGACACTCATGACCCATGCAGGAAACTCAATGACCCACACAGGACACTCAATGGCCCACGCAGGACACTCATGACCCACGCAGGACACTCATGACCCACGCAAGACACTCAATGACACACGCAGGACACTCAATGACCCACACCGGACACTCAATGGCCCACGCAGGACACTCATGACCCACGCATGACACTGAATCACCCACGCAGGACACCCATAACCCACGCAGGTCACTCAATTACCCATGCAGGACACTCAATGACCCACGCAGGACAGTCATGACTCACGCAGGACACTCAATGACCCACGCAGGACACTCATGACCCACGCAGGACACTGAATCAACCACGCAGGACACTCATGACCCATGCAGGAAACTCAATGACCCACACAGGACAATCAATGGCCCACGCAGGACACTCATGACCCACGCAGGACACTCATGACCCACGCAAGACACTCAATGACACACGCAGGACACTCAATGACCCACACCGGACACTCAATGGCCCACGCAGGACACTCATGACCCACGCATGACACTGAATCACCCACGCAGGACACCCATAACCCACGCAGGTCACTCAATTACCCATGCAGGACACTCATAACCCACGCAGGACACGCATGACCCACGCAAGACACTCAATGACACACGCAGGACACTCAATGACCCACACCGGACACTCAATGGCCCACGCAGGACACTCATGACCCACGCAGGACACTCAATGACCTACGTAGGACACTCAATGACCCATGCAGGACACTCAATGACCCACGTACGACACTCAATAACCAACACAGCCACTCAATGACCCACGCACGACTCTGAATGACCCACGCTGGACACTCAATGACCCATGCAGGACCCTCAATGTCCCACGCAGGACACTCATGACACAAGCAGGATACTCAATGACCCACGCAGGACACTCAGTGACACACGCAGGACACTCAATGACCCACGCAGGATACTCAATGGCCCACGCAGGACACTCAATGACCCATGCAGGACACTCATGACCCACGCAGGACACTCAATGACTCACGTAGGACTCTCAATGACCAACACCGGCCACTCAATGACCCACGCAGGACTCTCAATGGCCCACACAGGACACTCAATGACACACGCAGGACACTCAATGACCCACACCGGACACTCAATGGCCCACGCAGGACACTCATGACCCACGCAGGACACTCAATGTCCCACGCAGTACACTCAATGACACACGCAGCACACTCAATGACCCACGCAGGACACTCATGACCCACACAGGACACTCAATGACCCACGCAAGACACTCAATGATCCACGCAGGTTGCTCAATGGCCGACGCAGGACACTCAATGACCCTTGCAGGACACTCATGACCCACGTAGGACACTCAATGACCCACGGAGGACACTCATGACCCACACAGGACACTCAATGACCTACGCAGGACACTCATGACCCACACAGGACACTCAATGACCCATGCAAGACACTCAATGACCCACGCAGGATACTCAATGGCCCACTCAGGACACTCAATGACCCATGCAGGACACTCATGACCCACGCAGGACACTCATAGACCTACGTAGGACACTCAATGACCCATGCAGGACACTCAATGACCCACGTACGACACTCAATAAACAACACAGCCACTCAATGACCCACGCACGACTCTGAATGACCCACGCTGGACACTCAATGACCCATGCAGGACCCTCAATGTCCCACGCAGGACACTCATGACACACGCAGGATACTCAATGACCCACGCAGGACACTCAATGACCCACGCAGGATACTCAATGGCCCACGCAGGACACTCAATGACCCATGCAGGACACTCAATGACTCACGTAGGACTCTCAATGACCAACACCGGCCACTCAATGACCCACGCAGGACTCTCAATGGCCCACACAGGACACTCAATGACACACGCAGGACACTCAATGACCCACACCGGACACTCAATGGCCCACGCAGGACACTCATGACCCACGCAGGACACTCAATGTCCCACGCAGTACACTCAATGACACACGCAGCACACTCAATGACCCACGCAGGACACTCATGACCCACACAGGACACTCAATGACCCACGCAAGACACTCAATGATCCACGCAGGTTGCTCAATGGCCGACGCAGGACACTCAATGACCCTTGCAGGACACTCATGACCCACGTAGGACACTCAATGACCCACGGAGGACACTCATGACCCACACAGGACACTCAATGACCCACGCAGGACACTCATGACCCACACAGGACACTCAATGACCCATGCAAGACACTCAATGACCCACGCAGGATACTCAATGGCCCACGCAGGACACTCAATGACCCATGCAGGACACTCATGACCCACGTAGGACACTCAATGACCAACGTACGACACTCAATAACCAACACAGCCACTCAATGACCCACGCACGACTCTCAATGACCCACGCTGGACACTCAATGACCCACGCAGGACAGTCATGACTCACGCAGGACACTCAATGACCCACGCAGGACACTCATGACCCACGCAGGACACTGAATCACCCACGCAGGACACCCATAACCCACGCAGGTCACTCAATTACCCATGCAGGACACTCAATGACACACGCAGGACACTCAATGGCCCACGCAGGACACTCATGAACCACGCAGGACACTCATGACCCACGCAGGACACTCAATGACACACGCAGGACACTCAATGACCCACACCGGACACTCAATGGCCCACGCAGGACACTCATGACCCACGCATGACACTGAATCACCCACGCAGGACACCCATAACCCACGCAGGTCACTCAATTACCCATGCAGGACACTCAATGACCCACGCAGGACACCCATGACCCACGCAGTACACTCAATGACCCACGCAGGTCACTCATGACCCACGCGGGACACTCAATGACCTACGTAGGACACTCATGACCCACGCAGGACACTGAATCACCCACGCAGGACACCCATAACCCACGCAGGTCACTCAATGACCCACGCAGAACACTCATGACCCACACAGGACAATCAATGACCCATGCAGGACACTCATGACCCACGCAGCACACTCAATGACCCACACAGGACACTCAATGGCCCACACAGGACACTCATGACCACGGCAGGACACTCATGACCCACGCAGGCCACTCAATGACACACGCAGGACACTCAAGGAACCACACAGGACACTCAATGGCCCACGCAGGACACTCATGACCCACGCAGGACACTCATGACACACGCAGGACACTCAATGACCCACGCAGGACACTCATGACCCACGCAGGACACTCAATGTCCCACGCAGTACACTCAATGACACACGCAGCACACTCAATGACCCACGCAGGACACTCATGACCCACACAGGACACTCAATGACCCACGCAAGACACTCAATGATCCACGCAGGTTGCTCAATGGCCCACGCAGGACACTCAATGACCCTTGCAGGACACTCATGACCCATGTAGGACACTCAATGACCCACGGAGGACACTCATGACCCACACAGGACACTCAATGACCTACGCAGGACACTCATGACCCACACAGGACACTCAATGACCCATGCAAGACACTCAATGACCCACGCAGGATACTCAATGGCCCACTCAGGACACTCAATGACCCATGCAGGACACTCATGACCCACGCAGGACACTCATAGACCTACGTAGGACACTCAATGACCCATGCAGGACACTCAATGACCCACGTACGACACTCAATAAACAACACAGCCACTCAATGACCCACGCACGACTCTGAATGACCCACGCTGGACACTCAATGACCCATGCAGGACCCTCAATGTCCCACGCAGGACACTCATGACACACGCAGGATACTCAATGACCCACGCAGGACACTCAGTGACACACGCAGGACACTCAATGACCCACGCAGGATACTCAATGGCCCACGCAGGACACTCAATGACCCATGCAGGACACTCATGACCCACGCAGGACACTCAATGACTCACGTAGGACTCTCAATGACCAACACCGGCCACTCAATGACCCACGCAGGACTCTCAATGGCCCACACAGGACACTCAATGACACACGCAGGACACTCAATGACCCACACCGGACACTCAATGGCCCACGCAGGACACTCATGACCCACGCAGGACACTCAATGTCCCACGCAGTACACTCAATGACACACGCAGCACACTCAATGACCCACGCAGGACACTCATGACCCACACAGGACACTCAATGACCCACGCAAGACACTCAATGATCCACGCAGGTTGCTCAATGGCCGACGCAGGACACTCAATGACCCTTGCAGGACACTCATGACCCACGTAGGACACTCAATGACCCACGGAGGACACTCATGACCCACACAGGACACTCAATGACCCACGCAGGACACTCATGACCCACACAGGACACTCAATGACCCATGCAAGACACTCAATGACCCACGCAGGATACTCAATGGCCCACGCAGGACACTCAATGACCCATGCAGGACACTCATGACCCACGTAGGACACTCAATGACCAACGTACGACACTCAATAACCAACACAGCCACTCAATGACCCACGCACGACTCTCAATGACCCACGCTGGACACTCAATGACCCACGCAGGACAGTCATGACTCACGCAGGACACTCAATGACCCACGCAGGACACTCATGACCCACGCAGGACACTGAATCACCCACGCAGGACACCCATAACCCACGCAGGTCACTCAATTACCCATGCAGGACACTTAATGACACACGCAGGACACTCATGACCCATGCAGGACACTCAATGACCCACACAGGACACTCAATGGCCCACGCAGGACACTCATGACCTACGCAGGACACTCAATGACACACGCAGGACACTCAATGACCCACACCGGACACTCAATGACCCACGCAGGACACTCATGACCCACGCAGGACACTGAATGACCCACGCAGGACACCCATAACCCACGCAGGTCACTCAATTACCCATACAGGACACTCAATGACCCACGCAGGACACTCATGACCCACGCAGTACACTCAATGACCCACGCAGGTCACTCATGACCCACGCAGTACACTCAATGACCCACGCAGGTCACTCATCACCCATGCAGGACACTCAATGACCCACGTACGACACTCAATAACCAACACAGCCACTCAATGACCCACGCACGACTCTGAATGACCCACGCTGGACACTCAATGACCCATCCAGGACACTCAATGTCCCACGCAGGACACTCATGACCCACGCAGGATACTCAATGGCCCACGCACGACACTCAATGACCTATGCAGGACACTCAATGACCCACACAGGGCACTCAATGACCCCACACAGGACACTCATGACCCATACAGGACACTCATGACCCACGCAGGACACTCAATGGCCCATACAGGACACGCATGACCCACGCAGGACACTCACGACCCACGCAGGACACTTAATGACCCACACAGGACACTCATGACACACACAGGATACTCAATGACCCACGCAGGACACTCAATGACCCACACAAGACACTAAATGACCCACGCAGGACACTCAATGACCCACGCAGGACACTCAATGACACACGCAGGACACTCATGACCCACACAGGACACTCAATGACCCACGCAGGGCACTCAATGACCCACACAGGACACTCAATGACCCACGCAGGACACTCATGACCCACACAGGACACACATGACCCACGCAGGACACTCAACGACCCACGCAGGACACTCAATGTCCCATGCAGGACACTCAACGAACCACACAGGACACTCAATGACCCACGCAGGACACTCAATGACCCACGCAGGACACTCATGACCCACGCAGGACACTCAATGACCCACGCCGGACACTCATGACCCACGCAGGACACTCATGACCCACACAGGACACTCAATGACCCTCGCAGGACACTCAATGACCCACGCAGGATACTCAATGGCCCACGCAGGACACTCAATGACCCACGCAGGACACTCATGACCCACGCAGGACTCAATGAAACACGTAGGACACTCAATGACCAACACAGGCCACTCAATGACCCACGCAGGATTCTAAATGACCCACGCTGGACACTCAATGACCCAAGCAGGACACTCAATGACCCACGCAGGACACACATGACCCACACAGGGCATTCAATGACCCACGCAGGAAACTCATGACCCACGCAGGACACTCAATGACACACGCAGGACACTCATGACCCATGCAGGACACTCAATGACCCACACAGGACACTCAATGCCCCACGCAGGACACTCATGACCCACGCAGGACACTCATGACCCACGCAGGACACTCAATGACCCACGCACGACACTCATGACCCACGCAGGACACTCAATGACCCACGCAGGACACTCATGACCCACACAGGACACTCAATGACCCATGCAAGACACTCAATGACCCACGCAGGATACTCAATGGCCCACGCAGGACACTCAATGACCCATGCAGGACACTCATGACCCACGTAGGACACTCAATGACCCACGTACGACACTCAATAACCAACACAGCCACTCAATGACCCACGCACGACTCTCAATGACCCACGCTGGACACTCAATGACCCACGCAGGACAGTCATGACTCACGCAGGACACTCAATGACCCACGCAGGACACTCATGACCCACGCAGGACACTGAATCACCCACGCAGGACACCCATAACCCACGCAGGTCACTCAATGACCCACGCAGGACACTGAATCACCCATGCAGGACACCCATAACCCACGCAGGTCACTCAATGACCCACGCAGGACACTCAATGACCCACACAAGACACTAAATGACCCACGCAGGACACTCAATGACCCACGCAGGACACTCAATGACACACGCAGGACACTCATGACCCACACAGGACACTCAATGACCCACGCAGGACAGTCATGACCCACGCAGTACACTCAATGACCCACGCAGGTCACTCATGACCCACGCAGTACACTCAATGACCCACGCAGGTCACTCATCACCCATGCAGGACACTCAATGACCCACGTACGACACTCAATAACCAACACAGCCACTCAATGACCCACGCACGACTCTGAATGACCCACGCTGGACACTCAATGACCCATCCAGGACACTCAATGTCCCACGCAGGACACTCATGACCCACGCAGGATACTCAATGGCCCACGCACGACACTCAATGACCTATGCAGGACACTCAATGACCCACACAGGGCACTCAATGACCCCACACAGGACACTCATGACCCATACAGGACACTCATGACCCACGCAGGACACTCAATGGCCCATACAGGACACGCATGACCCACGCAGGACACTCACGACCCACGCAGGACACTTAATGACCCACACAGGACACTCATGACACACACAGGATACTCAATGACCCACGCAGGACACTCAATGACCCACACAAGACACTAAATGACCCACGCAGGACACTCAATGACCCACGCAGGACACTCAATGACACACGCAGGACACTCATGACCCACACAGGACACTCAATGACCCACGCAGGGCACTCAATGACCCACACAGGACACTCAATGACCCACGCAGGACACTCATGACCCACACAGGACACACATGACCCACGCAGGACACTCAACGACCCACGCAGGACACTCAATGTCCCATGCAGGACACTCAACGAACCACACAGGACACTCAATGACCCACGCAGGACACTCAATGACCCACGCAGGACACTCATGACCCACGCAGGACACTCAATGACCCACGCCGGACACTCATGACCCACGCAGGACACTCATGACCCACACAGGACACTCAATGACCCTCGCAGGACACTCAATGACCCACGCAGGATACTCAATGGCCCACGCAGGACACTCAATGACCCACGCAGGACACTCATGACCCACGCAGGACTCAATGAAACACGTAGGACACTCAATGACCAACACAGGCCACTCAATGACCCACGCAGGATTCTAAATGACCCACGCTGGACACTCAATGACCCAAGCAGGACACTCAATGACCCACGCAGGACACACATGACCCACACAGGGCATTCAATGACCCACGCAGGAAACTCATGACCCACGCAGGACACTCAATGACACACGCAGGACACTCATGACCCATGCAGGACACTCAATGACCCACACAGGACACTCAATGCCCCACGCAGGACACTCATGACCCACGCAGGACACTCATGACCCACGCAGGACACTCAATGACCCACGCACGACACTCATGACCCACGCAGGACACTCAATGACCCACGCAGGACACTCATGACCCACACAGGACACTCAATGACCCATGCAAGACACTCAATGACCCACGCAGGATACTCAATGGCCCACGCAGGACACTCAATGACCCATGCAGGACACTCATGACCCACGTAGGACACTCAATGACCCACGTACGACACTCAATAACCAACACAGCCACTCAATGACCCACGCACGACTCTCAATGACCCACGCTGGACACTCAATGACCCACGCAGGACAGTCATGACTCACGCAGGACACTCAATGACCCACGCAGGACACTCATGACCCACGCAGGACACTGAATCACCCACGCAGGACACCCATAACCCACGCAGGTCACTCAATGACCCACGCAGGACACTGAATCACCCATGCAGGACACCCATAACCCACGCAGGTCACTCAATGACCCACGCAGGACACTCAATGACCCACGCAGGACACTCATGACCCACGCAGGACACTGAATGACCCACGCAGGACACCCATAACCCACGCAGGTCACTCAATTACCCATACAGGACACTCAATGACCCACGCAGGACAGTCATGACCCACGCAGTACACTCAATGACCCACGCAGGTCACTCATGACCCACGCAGTACACTCAATGACCCACGCAGGTCACTCATCACCCATGCAGGACACTCAATGACCCACGTACGACACTCAATAACCAACACAGCCACTCAATGACCCACGCACGACTCTGAATGACCCACGCTGGACACTCAATGACCCATCCAGGACACTCAATGTCCCACGCAGGACACTCATGACCCACGCAGGATACTCAATGGCCCACGCACGACACTCAATGACCTATGCAGGACACTCAATGACCCACACAGGGCACTCAATGACCCCACACAGGACACTCATGACCCATACAGGACACTCATGACCCACGCAGGACACTCAATGGCCCATACAGGACACGCATGACCCACGCAGGACACTCACGACCCACGCAGGACACTTAATGACCCACACAGGACACTCATGACACACACAGGATACTCAATGACCCACGCAGGACACTCAATGACCCACACAAGACACTAAATGACCCACGCAGGACACTCAATGACCCACGCAGGACACTCAATGACACACGCAGGACACTCATGACCCACACAGGACACTCAATGACCCACGCAGGGCACTCAATGACCCACACAGGACACTCAATGACCCACGCAGGACACTCATGACCCACACAGGACACACATGACCCACGCAGGACACTCAACGACCCACGCAGGACACTCAATGTCCCATGCAGGACACTCAACGAACCACACAGGACACTCAATGACCCACGCAGGACACTCAATGACCCACGCAGGACACTCATGACCCACGCAGGACACTCAATGACCCACGCCGGACACTCATGACCCACGCAGGACACTCATGACCCACACAGGACACTCAATGACCCTCGCAGGACACTCAATGACCCACGCAGGATACTCAATGGCCCACGCAGGACACTCAATGACCCACGCAGGACACTCATGACCCACGCAGGACTCAATGAAACACGTAGGACACTCAATGACCAACACAGGCCACTCAATGACCCACGCAGGATTCTAAATGACCCACGCTGGACACTCAATGACCCAAGCAGGACACTCAATGACCCACGCAGGACACACATGACCCACACAGGGCATTCAATGACCCACGCAGGAAACTCATGACCCACGCAGGACACTCAATGACACACGCAGGACACTCATGACCCATGCAGGACACTCAATGACCCACACAGGACACTCAATGCCCCACGCAGGACACTCATGACCCACGCAGGACACTCATGACCCACGCAGGACACTCAATGACCCACGCACGACACTCATGACCCACGCAGGACACTCAATGACCCACGCAGGACACTCATGACCCACACAGGACACTCAATGACCCATGCAAGACACTCAATGACCCACGCAGGATACTCAATGGCCCACGCAGGACACTCAATGACCCATGCAGGACACTCATGACCCACGTAGGACACTCAATGACCCACGTACGACACTCAATAACCAACACAGCCACTCAATGACCCACGCACGACTCTCAATGACCCACGCTGGACACTCAATGACCCACGCAGGACAGTCATGACTCACGCAGGACACTCAATGACCCACGCAGGACACTCATGACCCACGCAGGACACTGAATCACCCACGCAGGACACCCATAACCCACGCAGGTCACTCAATGACCCACGCAGGACACTCATGACCCACACAGGACAATCAATGACCCATGCAGGACACTCATGACCCTCGCAGCACACTCAATGACCCACACAGGACACTCAATGGCCCACACAGGACACTCATGACCAAGGCAGGACACTCATGACCCACGCAGGTCACTCAATGACACACGCAGGACACTCAAGGACCCACACAGGACACTCAATGGCCCACGTAGGACACTCATGCCCCACGCAGGACACTCATGACACACGCAGGACACTCAATGACCCACGCAGGACACTCATGACCCACGCAGGACACTCAATGACCCACGCAGGACACTCATGACCCACGCAGGACACTCAATGACCCATGCAAGACACTCAATTACCCACGCAGGATACTCAATGGCCCACGCAGGACACTCAATGACCCATGCAGGACACTCATGACCCACATAGGACACTCAATGACCCATGTCGGACACTCAATAACCAACACAGCCACTCAATGACCCACGCACGACTCTCAATGACCCACGCTGGACAGTCATGACTCACGCAGGACACTCAATGACCCACGCAGGACACTCATGACCCACGCAGGACACTGAATCACCCACGCAGGACACCCATGACCCACGCAGGACACTCAATGACCCACGCAGGACACTGAATCACCCACGCAGGACACTCAATGGCCCACGCAGGACACTCATGACCCACACAGGACACTCAAAGTCCCACGCAGGACACTCATGACCCACGCAGGACACTCAATGACCCACGCAGGACACTCATGACCCACGCAGGACACTCAATGACCCACGCAGGACACTCATGACCCACACAGGACACTCAATGACCCATGCAAGACACTCAATGACGCACGCAGGATACTCAATGGCACACGCCGGACACTCAATGACCCATGCAGGACACTCATGACCCACGTAGGACACTCAATGACCCACGTAGGACACTCATGACACACGCAGGGCACTCAATGTCCCACGCAGGACACTCAATGACCCACGCAGGACACTCATGACCCACGCAGGACACTGAATCACCCACGCAGGACACTCATGACCCACGCAGGACACTGAATCACCCACGCAGGACACCCATAACCCACGCAGGTCACTCAATGACCCACGCAGGACACTCAATGACCCACGCAGGATACTCAATGGCCCACGCAGGACACTCAATGACCCATGCAGGACACTCATGACCCATGTAGGACACTCAATGACCCACGTACGACACTCAATAACCAACACAGCCACTCAATGACCCACGCACGACTCTCAATGACCCACGCTGGACACTCAATGACCTACGCAGGACAGTCATGACTCACGCAGGACACTCAATGACCCACGCAGGACACTCATGACCCACGCAGGACACTGAATCACCCACGCAGGACACCCATAACCCACGCAGGTCACTCAATGACCCACGCAGGACACTCAATGACCCACGCAGGACACTCATGACCCACACAGGACACTCAATGACCCATGCAAGACACTCAATGACCCACGCAGGATACTCAATGGCCCACGAAGGACACTCAATGACCCATGCAGGACACTCATGACCCACGTAGGACACTCAATGACCCACGTACGACACTCAATAACCAACACAGCCACTCAATGACCCACGCACGACTCTCAATGACCCACACTGGACACTCAATGACCCACGCAGGACAGTCATGACTCACGCAGGACACTCAATGACCCACGCAGGACACTCATGACCCACGCAGGACACTGAATCACACACGCAGGAGACCCATAACCCACGCCGGTCACTCAATTACCCATGCAGGACACTTAATGACACACGCAGGACACTCATGACCCATGCATGACACTCAATGACCCACACAGGACACTCAATGGCCCACGCAGGACACTCATGACCCACGCAGGACACTCATGACCCAAGCAGGACACTCAATGACCCACACCGGACACTCAATGGCCCACGCAGGACACTCATGACCCACGCAGGACACTGAATCACCCACGCAGGACACCCATAACCCACGCAGGTCACTCAATTACCCATACAGGACACTCAATGACCCACGCAGGACACTCATGACCCACGCAGTACACTCAATGACCCACGCAGGTCACTCATGACCCACGCAGGACACTCAATGACCGACGTAGGACACTCAATGACCCATGCAGGACACTCAATGACCCACGTACGACACTCAATAACCAACACAGCCACTCAATGACCCACGCACGACTCTGAATGACCCACGCTGGACACTCAATGACCCATCCAGGACACTCAATGTCCCACGCAGGACACTCATGACCCACGCAGGATACTCAATGGCCCACGCACGACACTCAATGACCTATGCAGGACACTCAATGACCCACACAGGGCACTCAATGACCCCACACAGGACACTCATGACCCATACAGGACACTCATGACCCACGCAGGACACTCAATGGCCCATACAGGACACGCATGACCCACGCAGGACACTCACGACCCACGCAGGACACTTAATGACCCACACAGGACACTCATGACACACACAGGATACTCAATGACCCACGCAGGACACTCAATGACCCACACACGACACTAAATGACCCACGCAGGACACTCAATGACCCACACAGGACACTCAATGACCCACGCAGGACACTCATGACCCACACAGGACACTCAATGACCCACGCAGGGCACTCAATGACCCACACAGGACACTCAATGACCCACGCAGGACACTCATGACCCACACAGGACACGCATGACCCACGCAGGACACTCAACGACCCACGCAGGACACTCAATGTCCCATGCAGGACACTCAACGAACCACACAGGACACTCAATGACCCACGCAGGACACTCAATGACCCACGCAGGACACTCATGACCCACGCAGGACACTCAATGACCCACGCAGGACACTCATGACCCACGCAGGACACTCAATGACCCCACAAAGGACACTCATGACCCACACAGGACACTCATGACCCACACAGGACACTCATTGAGCCACACACAGGACACTCTATGACCCACGCAGGATACTGAATGGCCGACGCAGGACACTCAATGACCCATGCAGGACACTCATGACCCACGCAGGACACTCAATGACCCACGTAGGACACTCAATGACCCACGCAGGATTCTCAATGGCCCACGCAGGACACTCAATGACCAACACAGGCCACTCAATGACCAACGCAGGATTCTCAATGACCCACGCTGGACACTCATGACCCAAGCAGGACACTCAATGACCCACGCAGGACACTCAAGACCCACACAGGACACTCAATGACCCATGCAGGACACTCAATGACCCACACAGGACACTTAATGGCCCACGCAGGACACTCATGACCAACGCAGGACACTCATGACCCACGCAGGACACTCAATGACCCACGCAGGACACTCAGTGACACACGCAGGACACTCAATGACCCACGCAGGATACTCAATGGCCCACGCAGGACACTCAATGACCCATGCAGGACACTCATGACTCACGCAGGACACTCAATGACCCACGTAGGACTCTCAATGACCAACACCGGCCACTCAATGACCCACGCAGGACTCTCAATGGCCCACACAGGACACTCAATGACCCATGCAGGACACTCAATGACCCACGCAGGATACTCAATGGCCCACGCAGTTTACTGAATGGCCCACGCAGGACTCTCAATGACCCATGCAGGACACTCATGACCCACGCAGGACACTCAATTAACCACGTAGGACTCTCAATGACCAACACCGGCCACTCAATGACCCACGCAGGACTCTCAATGACCCACGCTGGACACTCATGACCCAAACAGGACACTCAATGACCCACGCAGGACACTCATGACCCACGCAGGACACTCAATGACCCACGCAGGACACTCATGGCCCACGCAGGACACTCAATGACCCACGCAGGACACTCATGCCCCACGCAGGACACTCATGACCCACACAGGACACTCAATGACCCACGCAGGACACTCAATGACCCACGCAGGATACTCAATGGCCCACGCAGGACACTCAATGACCCATGCAGGACACTCATGACCCACGCAGGACTCTCAATGACCCACGTAGGACACTCAATGACCAACACAGGCCACTCAATGACCCACGCAGGATTCTAAATGACCCACGCTGGACACTCAATGACCCAAGCAGGACACTCAATGACCCACGCAGGACACACATGACCCACACAGGGCATTCAATGACCC
Source organism: Chiloscyllium plagiosum (assembly GCF_037043375.1). Taxonomy (NCBI): domain Eukaryota; kingdom Metazoa; phylum Chordata; class Chondrichthyes; order Orectolobiformes; family Hemiscylliidae; genus Chiloscyllium; species Chiloscyllium plagiosum. Next base: position 46,696,698 of record NW_028270167.1, read on the forward strand.
ACGCAGGACACTCATGACCCGCGCAGGACACTCAATGACCCACGCAGGACACTCATGACCCACGCAGGATACTCATGACCCACACAGGACACTCAATGACTCACGCAGGACACTCAATGACCCACGCAGGATACTCAATGGCCCACGCAGGACACTCAATGACCCATGCAGGACACTCATGACCCACGCAGGACACTCAATGACCCACGTAGGACACTCAATGACCAACACAGGCCACTCAATGACCCACGCAGGATTCTAAATGACCCACGCTGGACACTCAATGACCCAAGCAGGACACTCAATGACCCACGCAGGGCACACATGACCCACAAAGGCCATTCAATGACCCACGCAGGAAACCCATGAACCACGCAGGACACTCAATGACCCACTCAGATCACTCATGACCCATGCAGGACACTCAAAGACCCACACAGGACACTCAATGGCCCACGCAGGACACTCATGACCCACGCAGGACACTCAATGACCCACGCAGGACACTCATGACCCACGCAGGACACTCAATGACCCACGCAGGACACTCATGACCCACACAGGACACTCAATGACCCATGCAAGACACTCAATGACCCACGCAGGATACTCAATGACCCACACAGTATTCTAAATGACCCACGCTGGACACTGAATGACCCAAGCAGGACACTCAATGACCCACGCAGGACACTGATGACCCACACAGGACATTCAATGACCCACGCAGGACACTCATGACCCACACAGGACACTCAATGACCCACGCAGGACACTCATGACCCATGCAGTACACTCAATGACCCACACAGGACACTCAATGGCCCACGCAGGACACTCATGACCAAGGCAGGACACTCATGACCCACGCAGGTCACTCAATGACACACACAGGACACTCAAGGACCCACACAGGAAACTCAATGGCCCACGCAGGACACTCATGCCCCACGCAGGACACTCATGACACACGCAGGACACTGAATGACCCACGCAGGACACTCATGACCCACGCAGGACACTCAATGACCCACGCAGGACACTCATGACCCACACAGGACACTCAATGATCCATGCAAGACACTCAATGACCCACGCAGGACACTCATGACCCATGCAGGACACTCAATGACCCACACAGGACACTCAATGGCCCACGCAGGACACTCATGACCAAGGCAGGACACTCATGACCCACGCAGGTCACTCAATGACACACGCAGGACTCTCAAGGACCCACACAGGACACTCAATGGCCCACGCAGGACACTCATGACCCACGCAGGACACTCATGACACACGCAGGAAACTCAATGACCCACGCAGGACACTCATGAACCACGCAGGACACTCAATGACCCATGCAGGACACTCATGACCCACACAGGACTCTCAATGATCCATGCAAGACACTCAATGACCCACGCAGGATACTCAATGGCCCACGCAGGACACTCAATGACACATGCAGGACACTCATGACCCACGTAGGACACTCAATGACCCACGTACGACACTCAATAACCAACACAGCCACTCAATGACCCACGCACGACTCTCAATGACCCACGCTGGACACTCAATGACCCACGCAGGACAGTCATGACTCACGCAGGACACTCAATGACCCACGCTGGACACTCATGACCCACGCAGGACACTGAATCACCCACGCAGGACACCCATGACCCACGCAGGACACTCAATGACCCACGCAGGACACTGAATCACCCACGCAGGACACTCAATGGCCCACGCAGGACACTCATGACCCACACAGGACACTCAAGGTCCCACGCAGGACATTCATGACCCACGCAGGACACTCAATGACCCACGCTGGACACTCATGACCCACGCAGGACACTGAATCACCCACGCAGGACACCCATGACCCACGCAGGACACTCAATGACCCACGCAGGACACTGAATCACCAACGCAGGACACTCAATGGCCCACGCAGGACACTCATGATCCACACAGGACACTCAAGATCCCACGCAGGACATTCATGACCCACGCAGGACACTCAATGACCCACGCTGGACACTCATGACCCACGCAGGACACTGAATCACCCACGCAGGACACCCATGACCCACGCAGGACACTCAATGACCCACGCAGGACACTGAATCACCAACGCAGGACACTCAATGGCCCACGCAGGACACTCATGACCCACACAGGACACTCAAGGTCCCACGCAGGACACTCATGACCCAAACAGGACACTCAAAGTCCCACGCAGGACACTCATGACCCACGCAGGACACTCAATGACCCACGCAGGACACTCATGACCCACGCAGGACACTCAATGACCCACACAGGACACTCATGACCCACACAGGACACTCAATGACCCATGCAAGACACTCAATGACGCACGCAGGATACTCAATGGCACACGCAGGACACTCAATGACCCATGCAGGACACTCATGACCCACGTAGGACACACAATGACCCACGTAGGACACTCATGACACACGCAGGGCACTCAATGTCCCACGCAGGACACTCAATGACCCACGCAGGACACTCATGACCCACGCAGGACACTCAATGACCCACGCAGGACACTCATGACCCACGCAGGACACTGAATCACCCACGCAGGACACCCATAACCCACGCAGGTCACTCAATGACCCATGCAGGACACTCAAGGACCCACACAGGACACTCAATGGCCCACGCAGGACACTCATGCCCCACGCAGGACACTCATGACACACGCAGGACACTCAATGGCCCACGCAGGACACTCAATGACCCACGCAGGACACTCATGACCTACACAGGACACTCAATGACCCATGCAAGACACTCAATGACCCACGCAGGATACTCAATGGCCCACGCAGGACACTCAATGACCCATGCAGGACACTCATGACCCACGTAGGACACTCAATGACCCACGTAGGACACTCAATAACCAACACAGCCACTCAAAGACCCACGCACGGCTCTCAATGACCCACGCTGGACACTCAATGACCCACGCAGGACAGTCATGACTCACGCAGGACACTCAATGACCCACGCAGGACACTCATGACCCACGCAGGACACTGAATCACCCACGCAGGACACCCATGACCCACGCAGGACACTCAATGACCCACGCAGGACACTCAATGACCCACGTACGACACTCAATAACCAACACAGCCACTCAAAGACCCACGCACGGCTCTCAATGACCCACGCTGGACACTCAATGACCCACGCAGGACAGTCATGACTCACGCAGGACACTCAATGACCCACGCAGGACACTCATGACCCACGCAGGACACTGAATCACCCACGCAGGACACCCATGACCCACGCAGGACACTCAATGAACCATGCAGGACACTGAATCACCCACAGAGGACACTCAATGGCCCACGCAGGACACTCATTACCCACGCAGGACACTGAATCACCCACGCAGGACACCCATAACCCACGCAGGTCACTCAATGACCCATGCAGGACACTCAATGACACACGCAGGACACTCATGACCCACGCAGGACACTCATGACCCACACAGGACACTCAATGACCCACACAGGACACTCAATGACCCACGCAGGACACTCATGACCCACGCAGGACACTCAATGACCCACGTAGGACACTCAATGACCCATGCAGGACACTCAATGACCCATGCAGGTCACTCAATGACCAATATAGCCACTCAATGACCCACGCACGACTCTCAATGACCCACGCAGGACACTCATGACTCAAGCAGGACACTCAATGACCCACGCAGGACACACATGACCCATGCAGGACACTCAATGTCCCACGCAGGACACTCATGACCCACGCAGGACACTCAATGACCCCACACAGGACACTCATGACCCACACAGGACACTCATGACCCACACAGGACACTCAATGACCCACACAGGACACTCAATGACCCACTCAGGATAATGAATGGCCGACGCAGGACACTGAATGACCCATGCAGGACACTCATGACCCACGCAGGACACTCAATGACCCACGTAGGACACTCAATGACCCACGCAGGATACTCAATGGCCCACGCAGGACACTCAATGACCCATGCAGGATACTCATGACCCACTCAGGACACTCAATGACCCACGTAGGACACTCAATGACCAACACAGGCCACTCAATGACCCCCGCAGGATTCTCAATGACCCACACTGGACACTCGTGCCCCAAGCATGACACTCAATGACGCACGCAGGACACTCATGACCCACACAGGACACTCAATGACCCACGCAGGACACTCAATGACCCACACAGGACACTCAATGGCCCACGCAGGACACTCATGACCCACGCAGGACACTCAATGACCCACTCAGGACACTCATGACCCACGCAGGACACTCAATGACCCACGCAGGACACTCATGACCCACGCAGGACACTCAATGACCCACACAGGACACTCAATGATCCAAGCAGGATACTGAATGGCCCATGCAGGACACTCAATGACCCATGCAGGACACTCATAACCCACGCAGGACACTCAATGACCCACACAGGACACTCAATGTTCCAAGCAGGATACTGAATGGCCCATGCAGGACACTCATGACCCACGCAGGACACTCAATGACCCACGTAGGACTCTCAATGACCAACACAGGCCACTCATGACCCACGCAGGACACTCAATGACACCACACAGGACACTCATGACCCACACAGGACACTCATGACCCACACAGGACACTCAATGACCCACACAGGATACTGAATGGCCGACGCAGGACACTGAATGACCCATGCAGGACACTCATGACCCACGCAGGACACTCAATGACCCACGTAGGACACTCAATGGCCCACGTAGGACACTCAATGACCACGTAGGACACTCAATGACCAACACAGGCCACTCAATGACCCACACAGGATTCTAAATGACCCACGCTGGACACTCATGACCCAAGCAGGACACTCAATGACCCACGCAGGACACTCATGACTCAAGCAGGACACTCAATGACCCACGCAGGACACACATGACCCATGCAGGACACTCAATGTCCCACGCAGGACACTCAATGACCCCACACAGGACACTCATGACCCACACAGGACACTCATGACCCACACAGGACACTCAATGACCCACACAGGACACTCAATGACCCACGCAGGATACTGAATGGCCGACGCAGGACACTGAATGACCCATGCAGGACACTCATGACCCACGCAGGACACTCAATGACCCACGTAGGACACTCAATGACCCACGCAGGATACTCAATGGCCCACGCAGGACACTCAATGACCCATGCAGGACACTCATGACCAACGCAGGACACTCAATGACCCACGTAGGACACTCAATGACCAACACAGGCCACTCAATGACCCACGCAGGATTCTCAATGACCCACGCTGGACGCTCATGACCCACGCAGGACACTCAATGACCCACGCAGGACACTCATGACCCACGCAGGACACTCAATGACCCACACAGGACACTTAATGGCCCACGCAGGACACTCATGACCAACGCAGGACACTCATGACCTACGCAGGACACTCAATGACCCACACAGGACACTCAGTGACACATGCAGGACACTCAATGACCCACGCAGGATACTCAATGGCCCACGCAGGACACTCAATGACCCACGTAGGACTCTCAATGACCAACACCGGCCACTCAATGACCCACGCAGGGCACTCATGACCCACGCAGGACACTCAATGACCCACGCAGGACACTCAATGACCCACGCAGGATACTCAATGGCCCACGCAGGATACTCAATGGCCCACGCAGGACACTCAATGACCCATGCAGGACACTCATGACCCACGCAGGACACTCAATGACCCACATAGGACTCTCAATGACCAACAACGGCCACTCAATGACCCACGCAGAACTCTCAATGACCCACGCTTGACACTCATGACCCAAACAGGACACTCAATGACCCACGCAGGACACTCATGACCCACGCAGGACACTCAATGACCCACGCAGGACACTCATGGCCCACGCAGGACACTCAATGACCCACGCAGGACACTCATGACCCACGCAGGACACTCATGATCCACACAGGACACTCAATGACCCAAGCAGGACACTCAATGACCCACGCAGGACACACATGACCCACACAGGTCATTCAATGACCCACGCAGGACACTCATGACCCGCGCAGGACACTCAATGACCCACGCAGGACACTCATGACCCACGCAGGACACTCAATTACCCATGCAGGACACTCAATGACCCACGCAGGACACTCATGACCCACGCAGTACACTCAATGACCCACGCATGTCACTCATGACCCACGCAGGACACTCAATGACCTACGTAGGACACTCAATGGGCGGCACGGTGGCACAGTGGTTAGCACTGCTGCCTCACAGCGCCTGAGACCCGGGTTCACTTCCCGCCTCAGGCGGCTGACTGTGTGGAGTTTGCACGTTCTCCCCGTGTCTGCGTGGGTTTCTTCCGGGTGCTCCGGTTTCCTCCCACAGTCCAAAGATGTGCAGGGTCAGGTGAATTGGCCATGCTAAATTGCCCGTCGTGTTAGGTAAGGGGTAAATGTAGGGGTATGGGTGGGTTTCGCTTCGGCGGGTCGGTGTGGACTTGTTGGGCCGAAGGGCCTGTTTCCACACTGTAATGTAATCTAATCTCATCTAATCAATGACCCATGCAGGACACTCAATGACCCACATACGACACTCAATAACCAACACAGCCACTCAATGACCCACGCACGACTCTCAATGACCCACGCTGGACACTCAATGACCCATGCAGGACACTCAATGTCCCACGCAGGACACTCATGACCCACGCAGGATACTCAATGGCCCACGCACGACAATCAATGACCAATGCAGGACACTCAATGACCCACACAGGGCACTCAATGACCCCACACAGGACACTCATGACCCACACAGGACACTCATGACCCACGCAGGACACACAATGGCCCATACAGGACACGCATGACCCACGCAGGACACTCAATGACCCACACAGGACACTTAATGGCCCACGCAGGACACTCATGACCAACGCAGGACACTCATGACCTACGCAGGACACTCAATGACCCACACAGGACACTCAGTGACACATGCAGGACACTCAATGACCCACGCAGGATACTCAATGGCCCACGCAGGACACTCAATGACCCACGTAGGACTCTCAATGACCAACACCGGCCACTCAATGACCCACGCAGGACTCTCAATGGCCCACACAGGACACTCAATGACCCACGCAGGACACTCAATGACCCACGCAGGATGCTCAATGGCCCACGCAGGATACTCAATGGCCCACGCAGGACACTCAATGACCCATGCAGGACACTCATGACCCACGCAGGACACTCAATGACCCACATAGGACTCTCAATGACCAACAACGGCCACTCAATGACCCACGCAGGACTCTCAATGACCCACGCTTGACACTCATGACCCAAACAGGTCACTCAATGACCCACGCAGGACACTCATGACCCACGCAGGACACTCAATGACCCACGCAGGACACTCATGGCCCACGCAGGACACTCAATGACCCACGCAGGACACTCATGACCCACGCAGGACACTCATGACCCACACAGGACACTCAATGACCCACGCAGGACACCCATGACCCACGCAGGACACTGAATGACCCATACAGGACACGCATGACCCACGCAGGACACTCACGACCCACGCAGGACACTCAATGACCCACACAGGACACTCATGACACACACAGGATACTCCTGACCCACGCAGGACACTCAATGACCCACACAGGATACTGAATGGCCGACGCAGGACACTGAATGACCCATGCAGGACACTCATGACCCACGCAGGACACTCAATGACCCACACACGACACTCAATGACCCAAGCAGGACACTCAATGACCCACGCAGGACACTCAATGACCCACGCAGGACACTCATGACCCACACAGGACACTCAATGACCCACGCAGGGCACTCAATGACCCACACCGGACACTCAATGACCCACGCAGGACACTCATGACCCACACAGGACACTCCTGACCCACGCAGGACACTCAATGACCCACACAGGATACTGAATGGCCGACGCAGGACACTGAATGACCCATGCAGGACACTCATGACCCACGCAGGACACTCAATGACCCACGTAGGACACTCAATGACCCAAGCAGGACACTCAATGACTCACGCAGGACACTCATGACCCACACAGGACACTCAATGACCCACGCAGGACACTAATGACCCACGCAGGACACTCAATGACCCACGCAGGACACTCAATGACCCCACAAAGGACACTCATGACCCACACAGGACACTCATGACCCACACAGGACACTCAATGAGCCACACACAGGACACTCAATGACCCACGCAGGATACTGAATGGCCTGGCAGGACACTCAATGACCCATGCAGGACACTCATGACCCACGCAGGACACTCAATGACCCACGTGGGACACTCAATGACCCACGCAGGATACTCAATGGCCCACGCAGGACACTCAATGACCCATGCAGGACACTCAATGACCCACGCAGGACACTCACTGACCCACGTAGGATTCTCAATGACCCACGCTGGACACTCATGACCCAAGCAGGACATAAATGACCCACGCAGGACACTCATGACCCACACAGGACACTCAATGACCCATGCAGGACGCTCATGACCCACGCAGGACACTCAATGACCCACGCAGGACACTCATGACCCACGCAGGACACTCAATGACCCACACAGGACACTTAATGGCCCACGCAGGACACTCATGACCAACGCAGGACACTCATGACCTACGCAGGACACTCAATGACCCACACAGGACACTCAGTGACACATGCAGGACACTCAATGACCCACGCAGGATACTCAATGGCCCACGCAGGACACTCAATGACCCACGTAGGACTCTCAATGACCAACACCGGCCACTCAATGACCCACGCAGGACTCTCAATGGCCCACACAGGACACTCAATGACCCACGCAGGACACTCAATGACCCACGCAGGATACTCAATGGCCCACGCAGGATACTCAATGGCCCACGCAGGACACTCAATGACCCATGCAGGACACTCATGACCCACGCAGGACACTCAATGACCCACCCAGGACGCTCAACGACCCACGCAGGACACTCATGACCCACACAGCACACTCAATGACCCACACAGGACACTCGATGACCCACGCAGGACACTCAATGACCCACGCAGGACACTCAATGACCCACACAGGACACTCATGAACCACACAGAACACTCAATGACCCATGCAGGACACTCATGACCCACGCACGTCGCTCACTGACCCACGCAGGACACTCAATGACCCATGCAGGACACTCATGACCCACCCAGGACGCTCAACGACCCACGCAGGACACTCATGACCCACACAGCACACTCAATGACCCACGCAGGACACTCAACGAACCACACAGGACACTCATAACCCTCGCAGGACACTCAATGAACGACACAGGACACTGATTACCCATGCAGGACACTCAATAACCCACGCAGGACACTGAATGACCCACGCAGGACACTCAATGACCCACACCGGACACTCACTGACCCACGCAGGAAACTCAATGACCCACACAGAACATTTACTGACCCACACAGGACACTCAGGACCAAGCAGGACACTCAATGACCCACGCAGGACACTCATGATCCACGCAGGACACTCAATGACCCACGCAGGACACTCATGACCCACGCAGGACACTCAATGACCCAGGCAGGACTCTAGATGACCCATGCTGGACACTCATGACCCATGTAGGACACACAATGACCCACGCAGGACACTCAATGACCCACGCTGGACACTCACTGACCCACGCAGGAAACTCAATGACCCACAAAGAACATTTACTGACCCACACAGGACACTCAGGACCAAGCAGGACACTCAATGACCCACGCAGGACACTCATGATCCACGCAGGACACTCAATGACCCACGCAGGACACTCATGACCCACGCAGGACACTCAATGACCCAGGCAGGACTCTAGATGACCCATGCTGGACACTCATGACCCATGTAGGACACACAATGACCCACGCAGGACACTCAATGACCCACGCAGGACACTCAATGACCCACACCGGACACTCACTGACCCACGCAGGAAACTCAATGACCCACGCAGAACATTTACTGACCCACACAGGACACTCAGGACCAAGCAGGACACTCAATGACCCACACCGGACACTCACTGACCCACGCAGGAAACTCAATGACCCACACAGAACATTTACTGACCCACACAGGACACTCAATGACCCACACAGGACACTCAATGACCCACGCAGGACACTCATGACCCACACAGGACACTCAATGACCCATGCAGGACACTCAATGACCCACTCAAGACACTCAATGGCCCACGCAGGACACTCATGACCCACGCAGGACACTCCATGTCCCACGCAGGACACTCAATGACCCACACAGGACACTCATGACCCACGCAGGACACTCAATGACCCACGCAGGACACTCATGACTCACGCAGGACACTCAATGACCCACACAGGACACTCAATGTCGCATACAGGACACTCATGACCCACGCAGGACACTCATAACCCACGCAGGACACTCAATGACCCACACAGGACACTCAATGACCCACGCAGGACACTCATGACCCACACAGGACACTCAATGACCCATGCAGGACACTCAATGACCCACACAAGACACTCAATGGCCCACGCAGGACACTCATGACCCACGCAGGACACTCCATGTCCCACGCAGGACACTCAATGACCCACGCAGAACACTCATGACCCACGCAGGACACTCAATGACCCACGCAGGACACTCATGTCTCACGCAGGACACTGAATCACCCACGCAGGACACCCATGACCCACGCAGGACACACAATGACCCATGCAGGACACTCAATGACCCACGCAGGACACTCATGACCCACGCAGGACACTCATGACCCACGCAGGACACTCAATGACTCACGCAGGATACTCAATGATCCACGCAGGACACTAAATGACCCCTGCAGGACACTCAATGACCCACGCAGGACACTCATGACCCACGCAGGACACTCAATGACCAACACAGGACACTCAATGACCCACGCAGGACTCTCAATGACCCACGCTTGACACTCATGACCCAACCAGGACACTCAATGACCCAAGCAGGACACTCATGACCCACGCAGGACACTCAATGACCAACACAGGACACTCAATGACCAACACAGGACACTCAATGACACACGCAGGACTCTCAATGACACACGCTGGACACTCATGACCCACGCAGGACTCTCAATGACCCACGCAGGACACGCATGACCCACGCAGGACAGTCAATGACCCACGCAGGACACTCATGACCTACGCAGGACACTCAATGACCCACGCAGGACACTCAATGACCCACGCAGGACTCTCATGACCCACGCCGGACACTCAATAACCCACACAGGACACTCATGACCCACACAGGACACTCATGACCCACGCAGGACACTCAATGCCCCATACAGGAAACTCATCACCCACGCAGGACACTCATGACCCACGCAGGACACTCAATGACCCACACAGGACACTCATGAACCACACAGAACACTCAATGACCCATGCAGGACAATCATGACCCACACACGTCGCTCACTGACCCACGCAGGACACTCAATGACCCATGCAGGACACTCATGACCCACCCAGGACGCTCAACGACCCACGCAGTACACTCATGACCCACACAGCACACTCAATGACCCACACAGGACACTCGATGACCCACGCAGGACACTCAATGACCCACGCAGGACACTCACTGACCCACGCAGGACACTCATGACCCACGCTGGACACTCATGACCCACGCAGGACACTCAACGAACCACACAGGATACTCATAACCCTCGCAGGACACTCAATGAACGACACAGGACACTGATTACCCATGCCGGACACTCAATAACCCACGCAGGACACTCAATGACCCACACAGGACACTCATGACCCACACAGGACACTCAATGACCCATGCTGGACACTCATGACCCATGTAGGACACACAATGACCCACGCAGGACACTCAATGACCCACGCTGGACACTCAATGACCCACGCAGGACACTGAATGACCCACGCAGGACACTCAATGACCCACACCGGACACTCACTGACCCACGCAGGAAACTCAATGACCAACACAGAACATTTACTGACCCACACAGGACACTCAGGACCAAGCAGGACACTCAATGACCCACGCAGGACACTCATGATCCACGCAGGACACTCAATGACCCACGCAGGACACTCATGACCCACGCAGGACACTCAATGACACAGGCAGGACTCTAGATGACCCACGCAAGACACTCAATGACCCACACGGGACACTCAATGACCCACGCAGGACAATAAATGTCCCATACAGGACACTCATGACCCATGCAGGACACTCAATGACCCACGCAGGAAACCCATGACCCACGCAGGTCACTCAATGACCCACGCAGGACACTCAATGACCCACGGAGCACACTCATGACCCATGCAGGACACTCATGACCCACGCAGGACACTCAATGACCCACACAGGACACTCATGACCCACACAGGACACTCAATGTCCAACGCAGAACACTCAATGAACCACACAGGACACTCATGACCCACACAGGACACTCAATGACCCACGCAGGACACTCATGACCCATGTAGGACACACAATGACCCACGCAGGACACTCAATGACCCACGCTGGACACTCAATGACCCACGCAGGACACTGAATGACCCACGCAGGACACTCCATGACCCACACAGGACACTCACTGACCCACGCAGGAAACTCAATGACCCACACAGGACATTTACTGACCCACACAGGACACTCAGGACCAAGCATGACACTCTTGACCCACGTAGGACACTCAATGACCCACGCAGGACACTCATGGTCCACGCAGGACACTCAATGACACACGCAGGACACTCAATGACCCACGCAGGACACTCATGACCAACGCAGAACACTCAATGACCCACACAGGACACTCATGACCCACACAGGACACTCAATGACCCACGCAGGACACTCATGACCCATGTAGGACACACAATGACCCACGCAGGACACTCAAAGACCCACGCTGGACACTCAATGACCCACACAGGACACTGAATAACCCACGCAGGACACTCCATGACCCACACAGGACACTCACTGACCCACGCAGGAAACTCAATGACCCACACAGGACATTTACTGACCCACACAGGACACTCAGGACCAAGCAGGACACTCTTGACCCACGTAGGACACTCAATGACCCACGCAGGACACTCATGATCCACGCAGGACACTCAATGACCCACGCAGGACACTCATGACCCACGCAGGACACTCAATGACCTAGGCAGGACTCTAAATGACCCACGCAGGACACTCAATTACCCACACGGGACACTCAATGACCCACGCAGGACACTCAATGTCCCAGACAGGTCACTCATGACACATGCAGGACACTCAATGACCCACGCAGGAAACCCATGACCCACGCAGGACACTCATGACCCACACAGGACACTCAATGGCCCCCGCAGGACACTCAGGACCCACACAGGACACTCAATGACCCACGCAGGACACTCATGACCCACACAGGACACTCAATGACCCACGCAGGACACTATTGACCCACGCAGGACACTCAATGACCCACGCAGGACACTCAATGACCCATGTAGGACACTCAATGACCAACACAGGACACTCAATGACCCACGCAGGACTCTCAATGACCCACGCTTGACACTCATGACCCAACCAGGACACTCAATGACCCACGCAGGACACTCATGACCCACGCAGGACACTCAATGACCAACACAGGACACTCAATGACCAACACAGGACACTCAATGACACACGCAGGACTCTCAATGACACACGCTGGACACTCATGACCCACGCAGGACTCTCAATGACCCACGCAGGACACGCATGACCCACGCAGGACAGTCAATGACCCACGCAGGACACTCATGACCTACGCAGGACACTCAATGACCCACGCAGGACACTCAATGACCCACGCAGGACTCTCATGACCCACGCCGGACACTCAATAACCCACACAGGACACTAATGACCCACACAGGACACTCATGACCCACGCAGGACACTCAATGCCCAATACAGGACACTCATGACCCACGCAAGACACTCATGACCCACGCAGAACACTCAATGACCCACACAGGACACTCATGAACCACACAGAACACTCAATGACCCACGCAGGACACTCAATGACCCACGCAGGACACTCAATGACCCATGTAGGACACACAATGACCAACACAGGACACTCAATGACCCACGCAGGACTCTCAATGACCCACGCTTGACACTCATGACCCAACCAGGACACTCAATGACCCACGCAGGACACTCATGACCCACGCAGGACACTCAATGACCAACACAGGACACTCAATGACCAACACAGGACACTCAATGACACACGCAGGACTCTCAATGACCCACGCAGGACACGCATGACTCACGCAGGACAGTCAATGACCCACGCAGGACACTCATGACCTACGCAGGACACTCAATGACCCACGCAGGACACTCAATGACCCACGCAGGACTCTCATGACCCACGCCGGACACTCAATAACCCACACAGGACACTCATGACCCACACAGGACACTCATGACCCACGCAGGACACTCAATGCCCCATACAGGACACTCATCACCCACGCAAGACACTCATGACCCACGCAGGACACTCAATGACCCACACAGGTCACTCATGAACCACACAGAACACTCAATGACCCATGCAGGACACTCATGACCCACGCACGTCGCTCACTGACCCACGCAGGACACACAATGACCCATGCAGGACACTCATGACCCACCCAGGACGCTCAACGACCCACGCAGGACACTCATGACCCACACAGCACACTCAATGACCCACACAGGACACTCGATGACCCACGAAGGACACTCAATGACCCTGGCAGGACACTCAATGACCCACGCAGGACACTCACTGACCCACGCAGGACACTCATTACCCACGCTGGACACTCATGACCCACGCAGGACACTCAACGAACCACACAGGACACTCATAACCCTCGCAGGACACTCAATGAACGACACAGGACACTGATTACCCATGCAGGACACTCAATAACCCACGCAGGACACTGAATGACCCACGCAGGACACTCAATGACCCACACCAGACACTCACTGACCCACGCAGGACACTCATTACCCACACAGGACACTCATAACCCTCGCAGGACACTCAATGAACGACACAGGACACTGATTACCCATGCAGGACACTCAATAACCCACGCAGGACACTGAATGACCCACGCAGGACACTCACTGACCCACGCAGGACACTCATTACCCACGCTGGACACGCTTGACCCACGCAGGACAGTCAATGACCCTGGCAGGACACTCAATGACCCACGCAGGACACTCACTGACCCACGCAGGACACTCATTACCCACGCTGGACACGCATGACCCACACAGGACAGTCAATGACCGACGCAGGACACTCATGACCTACGCAGGACACTCAATGACCCACGCAGGACACTCAATGACCCACGCAGGACTCTCATGACCCACGCCGGACACTCAATAACCCACACAGGACACTCATGACCCACACAGGACACTCAATGACCCACGCAGGACACTCGCTGACCCACGCAGGACACTCATTTCCCACGCTGGACACTCAATGACCCACGCAGGACACTCACTGACCCACGCAGGACACTCATTACCCACACAGGACACTCATAACCCTCGCAGGACACTCAATGAACGACACAGGACACTGATTACCCACGCAGGACACTGAATGACCCACGCAGGACACTCAATGACCCACACCGGACACTCACTGACCCACGCAGGAAATTCAATGACCCACACAGAACATTTACTGACCCACACAGGACACTCAGGACCAAGCAGGACACTCAATGACCCACGCAGGACACTCATGAATCACGCAGGACACTCAATGACCCACGCAGGACACTCATGACCCACGCAGGACACTCAATGACCCAGGCAGGACTCTAGATGACCCATGCTGGACACTCATGACCCATGTAGGACACACAATGACCCACGCAGGACACTCAATGACCCACACGGGACACTCAATGACCCACGCAGGACAATAAATGTCCCATACAGGACACTCATGACCCATGCAGGACACTCAATGACCCACGCAGGAAACCCATGACCCACGCAGGTCACTCAATGACCCACGCAGGACACTCAATGACCCACGGAGCACACTCATGACCCATGCAGGACACTCATGACCCACGCAGGACACTCAATGACCCACACAGGACACTCAATGACCCACGCACGACTCTCAATGACCCACGCAGGATACTCAATGACCCACGCAGGACACTCATGACCCACGCAGGACACTCAATGACCCACGTAGGACACTTAATGACCAACACAGGACACTCAATGACACACGCAGGACTCTCAATGACCCACGCTGGACACTCATGACCCAAGCAGGACACTCAAAGGCCCACGCAGGACACTCATGACCCAACACAGGACACTCAATGACCCACGCAGGAAACACATGACCCATGTAGGACACACAATGACCCACGCAGGACACTCAATGACCCACGCTGGACACTCAATGACCCACGCAGGACACTGAATGACCCACGCAGGACATTCCATGACCCACACAGGACACTCACTGACCCACGCAGGAAACTCAATGACCCACACAGGATATTTACTGACCCACACAGGACACTCAGGACCAAGCAGGACACTCTTGACCCACGTAGGAGACTCAATGACCCACGCAGGACACTCATGATCCACGCAGGACACTCAATGACCCACGCAGGACACTCATGACCCACGCAGGACACTCAATGACCCAGGCAGGACACTCATGATCCACGCAGGACACTCAATGACCCACGCAGGACACTCATGACCCACGCAGGACACTCAATCACCCACGCAGGACACTCATGACCCACGCAGGACACTCAATGACCTAGGCAGGACTCTAAATGACCCACGCAGGACACTCAATTACCCACACGGGACACTCAATGACCCACGCAGGACACTCAATGTCCCAGACAGGACACTCATGACACATGCAGGACACTCAATGACCCACGCAGGAAACCCATGACCCACGCAGGACACTCATGACCCACACAGGACACTCAATGGCCCCCGCAGGACACTCAGGACCCACACAGGACACTCAATGACCCACGCAGGACACTCATGACCCACACAGGACACTCAATGACCCACGCAGGACACTATTGACCCACGCAGGACACTCAATGACCCACGCAGGACACTCAATGACCCATGTAGGACACTCAATGACCAACACAGGACACTCAATGACCCACGCAGGACTCTCAATGACCCACGCTTGACACTCATGACCCAACCAGGACACTCAATGACCCACGCAGGACACTCATGACCCACGCAGGACACTCAATGACCAACACAGGACACTCAATGACCAACACAGGACACTCAATGACACACGCAGGACTCTCAATGACACACGCTGGACACTCATGACCCACGCAGGACTCTCAATGACCCACGCAGGACACGCATGACCCACGCAGGACAGTCAATGACCCACGCAGGACACTCATGACCTACGCAGGACACTCAATGACCCACGCAGGACACTCAATGACCCACGCAGGACTCTCATGACCCACGCCGGACACTCAATAACCCACACAGGACACTAATGACCCACACAGGACACTCATGACCCACGCAGGACACTCAATGCCCCATACAGGACACTCATGACCCACGCAAGACACTCATGACCCACGCAGAACACTCAATGACCCACACAGGACACTCATGAACCACACAGAACACTCAATGACCCACGCAGGACACTCAATGACCCACGCAGGACACTCAATGACCCATGTAGGACACACAATGACCAACACAGGACACTCAATGACCCACGCAGGACTCTCAATGACCCACGCTTGACACTCATGACCCAACCAGGACACTCAATGACCCACGCAGGACACTCATGACCCACGCAGGACACTCAATGACCAACACAGGACACTCAATGACCAACACAGGACACTCAATGACACACGCAGGACTCTCAATGACCCACGCAGGACACGCATGACTCACGCAGGACAGTCAATGACCCACGCAGGACACTCATGACCTACGCAGGACACTCAATGACCCACGCAGGACACTCAATGACCCACGCAGGACTCTCATGACCCACGCCGGACACTCAATAACCCACACAGGACACTCATGACCCACACAGGACACTCATGACCCACGCAGGACACTCAATGCCCCATACAGGACACTCATCACCCACGCAGGACACTCATGACCCACGCAGGACACTCAATGACCCACACAGGTCACTCATGAACCACACAGAACACTCAATGACCCATGCAGGACACTCATGACCCACGCACGTCGCTCACTGACCCACGCAGGACACACAATGACCCATGCAGGACACTCATGACCCACCCAGGACGCTCAACGACCCACGCAGGACACTCATGACCCACACAGCACACTCAATGACCCACACAGGACACTCGATGACCCACGAAGGACACTCAATGACCCTGGCAGGACACTCAATGACCCACGCAGGACACTCACTGACCCACGCAGGACACTCATTACCCACGCTGGACACTCATGACCCACGCAGGACACTCAACGAACCACACAGGACACTCATAACCCTCGCAGGACACTCAATGAACGACACAGGACACTGATTACCCATGCAGGACACTCAATAACCCACGCAGGACACTGAATGACCCACGCAGGACACTCAATGACCCACACCAGACACTCACTGACCCACGCAGGACACTCATTACCCACACAGGACACTCATAACCCTCGCAGGACACTCAATGAACGACACAGGACACTGATTACCCATGCAGGACACTCAATAACCCACGCAGGACACTGAATGACCCACGCAGGACACTCACTGACCCACGCAGGACACTCATTACCCACGCTGGACACGCTTGACCCACGCAGGACAGTCAATGACCCTGGCAGGAAACTCAATGACCCACGCAGGACACTCACTGACCCACGCAGGACACTCATTACCCACGCTGGACACGCATGACCCACACAGGACAGTCAATGACCGACGCAGGACACTCATGACCTACGCAGGACACTCAATGACCCACGCAGGACACTCAATGACCCACGCAGGACTCTCATGACCCACGCCGGACACTCAATAACCCACACAGGACACTCATGACCCACACAGGACACTCAATGACCCACGCAGGACACTCAATGACCCACGCAGGACACTCATTTCCCACGCTGGACACTCAATGACCCACGCAGGACACTCACTGACCCACGCAGGACACTCATTACCCACACAGGACACTCATAACCCTCGCAGGACACTCAATGAACGACACAGGACACTGATTACCCACGCAGGACACTGAATGACCCACGCAGGACACTCAATGACCCACACCGGACACTCACTGACCCACGCAGGAAATTCAATGACCCACACAGAACATTTACTGACCCACACAGGACACTCAGGACCAAGCAGGACACTCAATGACCCACGCAGGACACTCATGAATCACGCAGGACACTCAATGACCCACGCAGGACACTCATGACCCACGCAGGACACTCAATG
Organism: Chiloscyllium plagiosum; assembly: GCF_037043375.1. Taxonomy (NCBI): domain Eukaryota; kingdom Metazoa; phylum Chordata; class Chondrichthyes; order Orectolobiformes; family Hemiscylliidae; genus Chiloscyllium; species Chiloscyllium plagiosum. The sequence continues at coordinate 46,716,633 of NW_028270167.1, forward strand.
ACCCAGGCAGGACTCTAGATGACCCATGCTGGACACTCATGACCCATGTAGGACACACAATGACCCACGCAGGACACTCAATGACCCACACGGGACACTCAATGACCCACGCAGGACAATAAATGTCCCATACAGGACACTCATGACCCATGCAGGACACTCAATGACCCACGCAGGAAACCCATGACCCACGCAGGTCACTCAATGACCCACGCAGGACACTCAATGACCCACGGAGCACACTCATGACCCATGCAGGACACTCATGACCCACGCAGGACACTCAATGACCCACACAGGACACTCAATGACCCACGCACGACTCTCAATGACCCACGCAGGATACTCAATGACCCACGCAGGACACTCATGACCCACGCAGGACACTCAATGACCCACGTAGGACACTTAATGACCAACACAGGACACTCAATGACACACGCAGGACTCTCAATGACCCACGCTGGACACTCATGACCCAAGCAGGACACTCAAAGGCCCACGCAGGACACTCATGACCCAACACAGGACACTCAATGACCCACGCAGGAAACACATGACCCATGTAGGACACACAATGACCCACGCAGGACACTCAATGACCCACGCTGGACACTCAATGACCCACGCAGGACACTGAATGACCCACGCAGGACATTCCATGACCCACACAGGACACTCACTGACCCACGCAGGAAACTCAATGACCCACACAGGATATTTACTGACCCACACAGGACACTCAGGACCAAGCAGGACACTCTTGACCCACGTAGGAGACTCAATGACCCACGCAGGACACTCATGATCCACGCAGGACACTCAATGACCCACGCAGGACACTCATGACCCACGCAGGACACTCAATGACCCAGGCAGGACACTCATGATCCACGCAGGACACTCAATGACCCACGCAGGACACTCATGACCCACGCAGGACACTCAATCACCCACGCAGGACACTCATGACCCACACAGGACACTCAATGACCCACGCAGGACACTCATGACCCATGTAGGACACACAATTACCCACACAGGACACTCAATGACCCATGCTGGACACTCAATGACCCACGCAGGACACTGAATGACCCACGCAGGACACTCCATGACCCACACAGGACACTCACTGACCCACGCAGGAAACTCAATGACCCACACAGGACATTTACTGACCCACACAGGACACTCAGGACCAAGCATGACACTCATGACCCACACAGGACACTCAATGACCAACGCAGAACACTCAATGACCCACACAGGACACTCATGACCCACACAGGACACTCAATGACCCACGCAGGACACTCATGACCCATGTAGGACACACAATGACCCACGCAGGACACTCAATGACCCACGCTGGACACTCAATGACCCATGCAGGACACTGAATCACCCACGCAGGACACCCATGATCCACGCAGGACACACAATGACCCATGCAGGACAATCAATGACCCACGCAGGACACTCATGACCCACGCAGGACACTCATGACCCACGCAGGACACTCAATGACTCACGCAGGATACTCAATGATCCACGCAGGACACTCAATGACCCCTGCAGGACACTCAATGACCCACGCAGGACACTCATGACCCACGCAGGACACTCAATGACCAACACAGGACACTCAATGACCCACGCAGGACTCTCAATGACCCACGCTTGACACTCATGACCCAACCAGGACACTCAATGACCCAAGCAGGACACTCAATGACCCAAGCAGGACACTCATGACCCACGCAGGACACTCAATGACCAACACAGGACACTCAATGACCAACACAGGACACTCAATGACACACGCAGGACTCTCAATGACACACGCTGGACACTCATGACCCACGCAGGACTCTCAATGACCCACGCAGGACACGCATGACCCACGCAGGACAGTCAATGACCCACGCAGGACACTCATGACCTACGCAGGACACTCAATGACCCACGCAGGACACTCAATGACCCACGCAGGACTCTCATGACCCACGCCGGACACTCAATAACCCACACAGGACACTCATGACCCACACAGGACACTCATGACCCACACAGGACACTCATGAACCACACAGAACACTCAATGACCCATGCAGGACAATCATGACCCACACACGTCGCTCACTGACCCACGCAGGACACTCAATGACCCATGCAGGACACTCATGACCCACCCAGGACGCTCAACGACCCACGCAGGACACTCATGACCCACACAGCACACTCAATGACCCACACAGGACACTCGATGACCCACGCAGGACACTCAATGAACGACACAGGACACTGATTACCCATGCAGGACACTCAATAACCCACGCAGGACACTCAATGACCCACACAGGACACTCATGACCCACACAGGACACTCAATGACCCATGCTGGACACTCATGACCCATGTAGGACACACAATGACCCACGCAGGACACTCAATGACCCACGCTGGACACTCAATGACCCACGCAGGACACTGAATGACCCACGCAGGACACTCAATGACCCACACCGGACACTCACTGACCCACGCAGGAAACTCAATGACCCACACAGAACATTTACTGACCCACACAGGACACTCAGGACCAAGCAGGACACTCAATGACCCACGCAGGACACTCATGATCCACGCAGGACACTCAATGACCCACGCAGGACACTCATGACCCACGCAGGACACTCAATGACACAGGCAGGACTCTAGATGACCCACGCAAGACACTCAATGACCCACACGGGACACTCAATGACCCACGCAGGACAATAAATGTCCCATACAGGACACTCATGACCCATGCAGGACACTCAATGACCCACGCAGGAAACCCATGACCCACGCAGGTCACTCAATGACCCACGCAGGACACTCAATGACCCACGGAGCACACTCATGACCCATGCAGGACACTCATGACCCACGCAGGACACTCAATGACCCACACAGGACACTCATGACCCACACAGGACACTCAATGACCCACGCAGGACACTCATGACCCATGTAGGACACACAATGACCCACGCAGGACACTCAATGACCCACGCTGGACACTCAATGACCCACGCAGGACACTGAAAGACCCACGCAGGACACTCCATGACCCACACAGGACACTCACTGACCCACGCAGGAAACTCAATGACCCACACAGGACATTTACTGACCCACACAGGACACTCAGGACCAAGCATGACACTCTTGACCCACGTAGGACACTCAATGACCCACGCAGGACACTCATGGTCCACGCAGGACACTCAATGACACACGCAGGACACTCAATGACCCACGCAGGACACTCATGACCAACGCAGAACACTCAATGACCCACACAGGACACTCATGACCCACACAGGACACTCAATGACCCACGCAGGAAACACATGACCCATGTAGGACACACAATGACCCACGCAGGACACTCAATGACCCACGCTGGACACTCAATGACCCACACAGGACACTGAATAACCCACGCAGGACACTCCATGACCCACACAGGACACTCACTGACCCACGCAGGAAACTCAATGACCCACACAGGACATTTACTGACCCACACAGGACACTCAGGACCAAGCAGGACACTCTTGACCCACGTAGGACACTCAATGACCCACGCAGGACACTCATGATCCACGCAGGACACTCAATGACCCACGCAGGACACTCATGACCCACGCAGGACACTCAATGACCTAGGCAGGACTCTAAATGACCCACGCAGGACACTCAATTACCCACACGGGACACTCAATGACCCACGCAGGACACTCAATGTCCCAGACAGGACACTCATGACACATGCAGGACACTCAATGACCCACGCAGGAAACCCATGACCCACGCAGGACACTCATGACACACACAGGACACTCAATGGCCCCCGCAGGACACTCAGGACCCACACAGGAGACTCAATGACCCACGCAGGACACTCATGACCCACACAGGACACTCAATGACCCACGCAGGACACTATTGACCCACGCAGGACACTCAATGACCCACGCAGGACACTCAATGACCCATGTAGGACACTCAATGACCAACACAGGACACTCAATGACCCACGCAGGACTCTCAATGACCCACGCTTGACACTCATGACCCAACCAGGACACTCAATGACCCACGCAGGACACTCATGACCCACGCAGGACACTCAATGACCAACACAGGACACTCAATGACCAACACAGGACACTCAATGACACACGCAGGACTCTCAATGACACACGCTGGACACTCATGACCCACGCAGGACTCTCAATGACCCACGCAGGACACGCATGACCCACGCAGGACAGTCAATGACCCACGCAGGACACTCATGACCTACGCAGGACACTCAATGACCCACGCAGGACACTCAATGACCCACGCAGGACTCTCATGACCCACGCCGGACACTCAATAACCCACACAGGACACTAATGACCCACACAGGACACTCATGACCCATGCAGGACACTCAATGCCCCATACAGGACACTCATGACCCACGCAAGACACTCATGACCCACGCAGGACACTCAATGACCCACACAGGACACTCATGAACCACACAGAACACTCAATGACCCACGCAGGACACTCAATGACCCACGCAGGACACTCAATGACCCATGTAGGACACTCAATGACCAACACAGGACACTCAATGACCCACGCAGGACTCTCAATGACCCACGCTTGACACTCATGACCCAACCAGGACACTCAATGACCCACGCAGGACACTCATGACCCACGCAGGACACTCAATGACCAACACAGGACACTCAATGACCAACACAGGACACTCAATGACACACGCAGGACTCTCAATGACACACGCTGGACACTCATGACCCACGCAGGACTCTCAATGACCCACGCAGGACACGCATGACCCACGCAGGACAGTCAATGACCCACGCAGGACACTCATGACCTACGCAGGACACTCAATGACCCACGCAGGACACTCAATGACCCACGCAGGACTCTCATGACCCACGCCGGACACTCAATAACCCACACAGGACACTCATGACCCACACAGGACACTCATGACCCACGCAGGACACTCAATGCCCCATACAGGACACTCATCACCCACGCAATACACTCATGACCCACGCAGGACACTCAATGACCCACACAGGACACTCATGAACCACACAGAACACTCACTGACCCATGCAGGACACTCATGACCCACGCACGTCGCTCACTGACCCACGCAGGACACACAATGACCCAAGCAGGACACTCATGACCCACCCAGGACGCTCAACGACCCACGCAGGACACTCATGACCCACACAGCACACTCAATGACCCACACAGGACACTCGATGACCCACGAAGGACACTCAATGACCCTGGCAGGACACTCAATGACCCACGCAGGACACTCACTGACCCACGCAGGACACTCATTACCCACGCTGGACACTCATGACCCACGCAGGACACTCAACGAACCACACAGGACACTCATAACCCTCGCAGGACACTCAATGAACGACACAGGACACTGATTACCCATGCAGGACACTCAATAACCCACGCAGGACACTGAATGACCCACGCAGGACACTCAATGACCCACACCGGACACTCACTGACCCACGCAGGACACTCATTACCCACACAGGACACTCATAACCCTCGCAGGACACTCAATGAACGACACAGGACACTGATTACCCATGCAGGACACTCAATAACCCACGCAGGACACTGAATGACCCACGCAGGACACTCACTGACCCACGCAGGACACTCATTACCCACGCTGGACACGTATGACCCACGCAGGACAGTCAATGACCCTGGCAGGACACTCAATGACCCACGCAGGACACTCACTGACCCACGCAGGACACTCATTACCCACGCTGGACACGCATGACCCACGCAGGACAGTCAATGACCCACGCAGGACACTCATGACCTACGCAGGACACTCAATGACCCACGCAGGACACTCAATGACCCACGCAGGACTCTCATGACCCACGCCGGACACTCAATAACCCACACAGGACACTCATGACCCACACAGGACACTCAATGACCCACGCAGGACACTCACTGACCCACGCAGGACACTCATTTCCCACGCTGGACACTCAATGACCCACGCAGGACACTCACTGACCCACGCAGGACACTCAATGAACGACACAGGACACTGATTACCCACGCAGGACACTGAATGACCCACGCAGGACACTCAATGACCCACACCGGACACTCACTGACCCACGCAGGAAATTCAATGACCCACACAGAACATTTACTGACCCACACAGGACACTCAGGACCAAGCAGGACACTCAATGACCCACGCAGGACACTCATGATCCACGCAGGACACTCAATGACCCACGCAGGACACTCATGACCCACGCAGGACACTCAATGACCCAGGCAGGACTCTAGATGACCCATGCTGGACACTCATGACCCATGTAGGACACACAATGACCCACGCAGGACACTCAATGACCCACGCTGGACACTCAATGACCCACGCAGGACACTGAATGACCCACGCAGGACACTCAATGACCCACACCGGACACTCACTGACCCACGCAGGAAACTCAATGACCCACACAGAACATTTACTGACCCACACAGGACACTCAGGACCAAGCAGGACACTCAATGACCCACGCAGGACACTCATGACCCACGCAGGACACTCAATGACCCACGCAGGACACTCATGACCCACGCAGGACACTCAATGACCCAGGCAGGACTCTAGATGACCCACGCAAGACACTCAATGACCCACACGGGACACTCAATGACCCACGCAGGACAATAAATGTCCCATACAGGACACTCATGACCCATGCAGGACACTCAATGACCCACGCAGGAAACCCATGACCCACGCAGGTCACTCAATGACCCACGCAGGACACTCAATGACCCACGGAGCACACTCATGACCCATGCAGGACACTCATGACCCACGCAGGACACTCAATGACCCACACAGGACACTCAATGACCCACGCACGACTCTCAATGACCCACGCAGGATACTCAATGACCCACGCAGGACACTCATGACCCACGCAGGACACTCAATGACCCACGTAGGACACTTAATGACCAACACAGGACACTCAATGACACACGTAGGACTCTCAATGACCCACGCTGGACACTCATGACCCAAGCAGGACACTCAAAGGCCCACGCAGGACACTCATGACCCAACACAGGACACTCAATGACCCACGCAGGAAACACATGACCCATGTAGGACACACAATGACCCACGCAGGACACTCAATGACCCACGCTGGACACTCAATGACCCACGCAGGACACTGAATGACCCACGCAGGACACTCCATGACCCACACAGGACACTCACTGACCCACGCAGGAAACTCAATGACCCACACAGGATATTTACTGACCCACACAGGACACTCAGGACCAAGCAGGACACTCTTGACCCACGTAGGAGACTCAATGACCCACGCAGGACACTCATGATCCACGCAGGACACTCAATGACCCACGCAGGACACTCATGACCCACGCAGGACACTCAATGACCCAGGCAGGACACTCATGACCCATGCAGGACACTCAATGACCCACGCAGGAAACCCATGACCCACGCAGGACACTCATGACCCACACAGGACACTCAATGACCAACGCAGAACACTCAATGACCCACACAGGACACTCATGACCCACACAGGACACTCAATGACCCACGCAGGACACTCATGACCCATGTAGGACACACAATGACCCACGCAGGACACTCAATGACCCACGCTGGACACTCAATGACCCACGCAGGACACTGAATGACCCACGCAGGACACTCCATGACCCACACAGGACACTCACTGACCCACTCAGGAAACTCAATGACCCACACAGGACATTTACTGACCCACACAGGACACTCAGGACCAAGCATGACACTCTTGACCCACATAGGACACTCAATGACCCACGCAGGACACACATGATCCACGCAGGACACTCAATGACACACGCAGGACACTCAATGACCCACGCAGGACACTCATGACCAACGCAGAACACTCAATGACCCACACAGGACACTCATGACCCACACAGGACACTCAATGACCCATGCTGGACACTCATGACCCATGTAGGACACACAATGACCCACGCAGGTCACTCAGTGACCCACGCAGGACACTCATGACTCACGCAGGACACTCAATGACCCACACAGAACACTCAATGTCCCATACAGGACACTCATGACCCACGCAGGACACTCAGAACCCACGCAGGACACTCAATGACCCACACAGGACACTCAATGACCCACGCAGGACACTCATGACCCACACAGGACACTCAATGACCCATGCAGGACACTCAATGACCCACACAAGACACTCAATGGCCCACGCAGGACACTCATGACCCACGCAGGACACTCCATGTCCCACGCAGGACACTCAATGACCCACGCAGGACACTCATGACACACGCAGGACACTGAATGACCCACGCAGGACACTCATGACTCACGCAGGACACTGAATCACCCACGCAGGACACCCATGACCCACGCAGGACACAAAATGACCCATGCAGGACACTCAATGACCCACGCAGGACACTCATGACCCACGCAGGACACTCATGACCAACGCAGGACACTCAATGACTCACGCAGGATACTCAATGATCCACGTAGGACACTCAATGACCCCTGCAGGACACTAATGACCCACGCAGGACACTCAATGACCCATGTAGGACACTCAATGACCAACACAGGACACTCAATGACCCACGCAGGACTCTCAATGACCCACGCTTGACACTCATGACCCAACCAGGACACTCAATGACCCACGCAGGACACTCATGACCAACGCAGGACACTCAATGACCAACACAGGACACTCAATGACACACGCAGGACTCTCAATGACACACGCTGGACACTCATGACCCACGCAGGACTCTCAATGACCCACGCAGGACACGCATGACCCACGCGGGACAGTCAATGACCCACGCAGGACACTCATGACCTACGCAGGACACTCAATGACCCACACAGGACACTCAATGACCCACGCAGGAATCTCATGACCCACGCCGGACACTCAATAACCCACACAGGACACTCATGACCCACACAGGACACTCAATGACCCACGCAGGACACTCAATGACCCACGCAGGACACTCAATGACCCACACGGGACACTCAATGACCCAGGCAGGACACTCATGACCCACGCAGGACACACATGACCCACGCAGGACACTCATGACCCACACACGACACTCAATGACCCACGCAGGACACTCAATTACCCACACAGGACACTCAAAGACCAACGCAGGACACTCAATGACTCACGCAGGACACTCAATGACCCACACAGGAGAGTCAATGACCCACGTAGGACACTCAATGACCCACGCAGGACACTCAATGACCCACACAGGACATTCAATGACCCACGCAGGACACTCAATGACCGACACAGGACACTCATGACCCACACAGGACACTCATTGACCCACGCAGGACACTCATGACCCACACACGACACTCAATGACCCACACAGGACACTCAATTACCCACACAGGACACTCAATGACCAACGCAGGACACAAAATGACTCACGCAGGACACTCATGACCCACGCAGGACACTCATGACCCACACAGGACACTCAATGACCCACGCAGGACACTCATGACCCACGCAGGACACTCATGACCCACACAGGACACTCAATGACCCACGCAGGACACTCATGACCCACACAGGACACTCAATGACCCACGCAGGACACTCATGACCCACGCAGGACACTCAATCACCCACACAGGACACTCAATGACCCACACGGGACACTCATGTCCCACGCAGGACACTAAATGACCCACGCTGGAAACTCAATGACCCACGCAGGATACTCTTGACCCACGCAGGACTATCAATGACTCACGCAGGACCCTCAATGACCCACGCAGGACACTCAATGACCCACACGGGACACTCAATGACCCATGCAGGTCACTCAATGACCCACACAGGGCACTCATAACCAGTGCATGACACTCAATGACCCACGCAGGACACACATGACCCACGCAGGACACTCAATGACCCACACAGGACACTCAATTTCCAACGCTTGACACACAGGACCTACGCAGGACACTCAATGACCCACGCAGGACACTCATGACCCGCGCAGGACACTCATGACCCACACACGACACTCAATGACCCACGCAGGACATTCATGACCCACGCAGGACACTGAAGCACCCACGCAGGACACCCATGACACACGCAGGACACTCAATCACCCACGCAGGACACTCAATGACCCACGCAGGACACTCATGACCCACGCAGGACACACAATGACCCACGCAGGATACTCAATAACCCACGCAGGACACTCAATGACCCACACAGGACACTCAATGACCCACGCAGGACACTCAATGACCGACACAGGACACTCATGACCCACACAGGACACTCATTGACCCACGCAGGACACTCATGACCCACACACGACACTCAATGACCCACACAGGACACTCAATTACCCACACAGGACACTCAATGACCAACGCAGGACACAAAATGACTCACGCAGGACACTCATGACCCACGCAGGACACTCATGACCCACACAGGACACTCAATGACCCACGCAGGACACTCATGACCCACGCAGGACACTCATGACCCACACAGGACACTCAATGACCCACGCAGGACACTCATGACCCACACAGGACACTCAATGACCCACGCAGGACACTCATGACCCACGCAGGACACTCAATCACCCACACAGGACACTCAATGACCCACACGGGACACTCAATGACCCACGCAGGACACTCATGACCCATGATGGAAACTCAATGACCCACGCAGGATACTCTTGACCCACGCAGGACCATCAATGTCTCACGCAGGACCCTCAATGACCCACGCAGGACACTCAATGACCCACACGGGACACTCAATGACCCATGCAGGTCACTCAATGACCCACACAGGGCACTCATAACCCGTGCATGACACTCAATGACCCACGCAGGACACACATGACCCACGCAGGACACTCAATGACCCACACAGGACACTCAATTTCCAACGCTTGACACACAGGACCTACGCAGGACACTCAATGACCCACGCAGGACACTCCTGACCCGCGCAGGACACTCATGACCCACGCACGACACTCAATGACCCACGAAGGACACTCATGACCCACGCAGGACACTGAAGCACCCACGCAGGACACCCATGACACACGCAGGACACTGAATCACCCACGCAGGACACTCAATGACCCACGCAGGACTCTCATGACCCACGCAGGACACTCAATGACCCACGCAGGACACTCAATAACCCACGCAGGACACTCAATGACCAACACAGGACAATCAATGACCCACACAGGACACTCAATGACCCACGTAGGACACGCAATGACCCACGCAGGACACTCATGACCCGCGCAGGACACACATGACACACGCACAACACTCAATGACCCACGCAGGACACTCATGACCCACGCAGGACACTGAAGCACCCACGCAGGACACCCATGACACACGCAGGACACTCAATCACCCACGCAGGACACTCAATGACCCACGTAGGACACTCATTGACACACGCAGGACTCTCATGACCCACGCAGGACACTCTTTGACCCACGCAGGACACTCATGACCCACACATGACACTCAATGACCCACACACGACACTCAATGACCCACGCAGGACACGCAATGACCCACGCAGGACACTCATGACCCACGAAGGACACTCATGACCCACACAGGACACTCAATGACCCACGCAGGACACTCATGACCCACACAGCACAGTCAATGACCCACACAGCACAGTCAATGACCCACACAGGACACTCAATGACCCACGCAGGACACTCATGACCCACGCAGGACACTCAATGACCCACGAAGGACACTCATGACCCACGCTGGACACACATGACACATGCAGGACACTCAACGAACCACATAGGACAGTCATGACCCTCGCAGGACACTCAATAAACCACGCAGGACACTCAATGACCGACACAAGACACTCATGACCCACACAGGACACTCAATGACCCACACAGGACACTCGTGACCCACACACGACACACAATGACCCAGACAGGACACTCAATTACCCACACAGGACACTCAATGACCAACGCAGGACACTCAATGACCCACGCAGGACACTCATGACCCACACACGACACTCAATGACCCAGACAGGACACTCAATTACCCACACAGGACACTCAATGACCAACGCAGGACACTCAAAGACCCACGCAGGACACTCAATGACCCACACAGGACACTCAGGACCCACACAGGACACTCATGACACATGCCGGACACTCAATGACCCACGCAGGACACTCATGACCCACGCAGGACACACATGACCCACACAGGACACTCATGACCCACACACGACACTCAATGACCCACGCAGGACCCTCAATTACCCACACAGGACACTCAAAGACCAACGCAGGACACTCAATGACTCACGCAGGACACTCAATGACCCACACAGGAGACTCAATGACCCACGTAGGACTCTCAATGACCCACGCAGGACACTCAATGACCCACACAGGACACTCAATGACCCACGCAGGACACTCAATGACCGACACAGGACACTCATGACCCACACAGGACACTCATTGACCCACACAGGACACTCATGACCCACACACGAGACTCAATGACCCACACAGGACACTCAATTACCCACACAGGACACTCAATGACCAACGCAGGACACAAAATGACTCACGCAGGACACTCATGACCCACGCAGGACACTCATGACCCACACAGGACACTCAATGACCCACGCAGGACACTCATGACCCACGCAGGACACTCATGACCCACACAGGACACTCAATGACCCACGCAGGACACTCATGACCCACACAGGACACTCAATGACCCACGCAGGACACACAATGACCCAAGCAGGACACTCAATGACCAAGCAGGACACTCAATGACCCACGCAGGACACTCATGACCCATGCAGGACACACAATGACCCACGCAGGACACTCATGACCCACACAGGACACTAAATGACCCACGCAGGACTCTCAATGACCCACATAGGACACTCAATGACCCACACGGGACACTCAATGACCCAGGCAGGACACTCAATGACCCACACAGGACACTCTTGACCCATGCAGGACACTCAATGACCCATGCAGGACACTCAATGACAAACGCAGGACACTCAATGACCCACGCAGGACACTCAATGGCCGACGCAGGACACTCAGGACACACGCAGGACACTCAATGACCCACACAGGACACTCATCACCCACGAAGGACACTGAATCATCCACGCAGGACACCCATGATCCACGCTGGACACTCAATGACCCACGCAGGACACTCAATGACCCACGCAGGACACTCATGACCCACGCAGGACACTAAATGACCCACGCAGGACTCTCAATGACACACGCAGGACACTCAATGACCCACACAGGACACTCAATGACCCAGGCAGGACACTCAATGACCCACACAGGACACTCTTGACCCATGCAGGACACTCAATGACCCACGCAGGACACTCAATGACACACGCAGGACACTCAATGACCCACACAGGACACTCAATGGCCGACGCAGGACACTCAGGACACACGCAGGAGACTCAATGACCCACACAGGACACTCATGACCCACGAAGGACACCCATGACCCACGCTGGACACTCAATGACCCACGCAGGACACTCAATGACCCACGCAGGACACTCATGACCCACGCAGGACACTCATGACCCACACAGGACACTCAATGACCCACGCAGGATACTCAATTGATCACACAGGACACTCAATGACCCATGCAGGACACTCAATGACCCACGCAGGACACTCAATGACCCACGCAGGAAACTCAATGACCAACACAGGACACTCATGACCCACACAGGACACCCATGACCCACACACGACACTCAATAACCCACGCAGGACACTCAATGACCCACACAGGACACTCAATGACCCACGCAGGCACTCAATAACCCATGCAGGACACTCATGATCCACACAGGACACTCAATGACCCACGCATGACACTCATGACCCACACAGGACACTCAATGACCCACACAGGACACTGAATGACCCACGCAGGACACGCAATGACCCACGTAGGACACTCATGACCCACGCAGGAACTCAACGACCCACGCAGGACACTCATGACCCACGCTGGACACTCATTACCCACGCAGGACACTGAACGACCCACGCAGGACACTCATGACCCTCACAGGACACTCAATGACACATGCAGGACACTCAATGACCGACAGAGGACACTCACGGCCCACGCAGGACACTCAATGACCCACGTAGGACACTCAATGACCCATGCAGGACACTCATGACCCACACAGGACACTCAATGACCAACGCAGGGCACTCATGACCCACACAGGACACTCAATGACCCACGCTGGACACTCATGACCCAAGCAGGACACTCAATGACCCACGCAGGACACACATGACCCACACAGGACACTCAATGACCAACGCAGGACACACATGACCCACACAGGACACTCAATGACCCACACAGGACACTCATGACCCACACAGGTCACTCAATGACCCACACAGGACACCCAATGACCCACACAGCACACTCAATGACCCACGCAGGGCACTCAATGACTCACACAGGACACTTAATGACCCACGCAGGACACCCATGACCCACACAGGACACTCATGACCCATGCAGGACACTGAATGACCCTAGCAGGACACTCAACAACCCACGCAGGACACTCAATGACCGACAGAGGACACTCAATGATCCACGCAGGGCACTCAATGACTCACACAGGACACTCAATGACCCACGCAGGACACTCATGACCAACACGGGACACTCAATGATCCACGCAGGGCACTCAATGACTCACACAGGACACTCAATGACCTACGCAGGACACTCATGACCCACACAGGACACTCATGACCCACGTAGGACACTGAATGACCCAAGCAGGACACTCAATGACACACGCAGCACACTCCTGACCCACACAGGACACTCAATGACCCACGCAGCGCACTCAATTACTCACACAGGACACTCAATGACCCATGCAGGACACACATGACCCACACAGGACAATCATGACCCATGCAGGACACTCAAGGACCCATGCAGGACACTCAACGACCCATGCAGGACACTCATCGCCCACACAGGGCACTCAATGAACCACGCAGGACACTCATGACCCACACAGGACACTCAATGTCCCACACAGGACACTCAATGACCCACGCAGGACACGCAATGACACACGCATGACACTCATGACCCACGCAGGACACTCAATGACCTACGCAGGACACTCATGACCCTCACAGGACACTCAATGACGCACGCAGGACACTCAATGACCGACAGAGGACACTCACGGCCCACGCAGGACACTCATGACCCACACAGGACACTCAATGACCCACACAGGACAATCATGACCCACACAGGTCACTCAATGACCCACGCAGGACACCCAATGACCCACACAGCACACTCAATAACCCACGCAGGACACTCAATGACACACGCAGCACACGCATGATCCACACAGGACACTCAATGACCCACGCAGGGCACTCATGACCCACACAGGACACTCATGGCCCACGCCGGACACTCAATGACCCACGCAGGACACTCATGACCCACGCAGGACACTCAATGACCCACGCAGGACACTCATGACCCACACACGACACTCAATGTCCCACGCAGGACTCTCAATTACCCACACAGGACACTCAATGACCAATGCAGGACACTCAATGACCCACGCAGGACACTCAATTACCCACACAGGACACTCAATGACCAACGCAGGACACTCAATGACCCACGCAGGACACTCATGACCCACACATGACACTCAATTACCCACACAGGACACTCAATGACCAACGCAGGACACTCAATGACCCACGCAGGACACTCATGACCCACACATGACACTCAATGACCCAGACAGGACACTCAATTACGCACACAGGACACTAAAATGACCAACGCAGGACACTCAATGACCCACGCAGGACACTCATGACCCACGCAGGACACTCAATGACCCACACAGGACACTCAATGACCCACGCAGGACACTCAATGACCCACACAGGACACTCAGGACCCACACAGGACACTCATGACACATGCCGGACACTCAATGACCCACGCAGGACACTCATGACCCACGCAGGACACACATGACCCACGCAGGACACTCATGACCCACACACGACACTCAATGACCCACGCATGACCCTCAATTACCCACACAGGACACTCAAAGACCAACGCAGGACACTCAATGACTCACGCAGGACACTCAATGACCCACACAGGAGAGTCAATGACCCACGTAGGACTCTCAATGACCCACGCAGGACACTCAATGACCCACACAGGACACTCAATGACCCACGCAGGACACTCAATGACCGACACAGGACACTCATGACCCACACAGGACACTCATTGACCCACTCAGGACACTCATGACCCACACACGAGACTCAATGACCCACACAGGACACTCAATTACCCACACAGGACACTCAATGACCAACGCAGGACACAAAATGACTCACGCAGGACACTCATGACCCACGCAGGACACTCAATCACCCACACAGGACACTCAATGACCACACGGGACACTCAATGACCCACGCAGGACACTCATGACCCACGCAGGACACTCATGACCCACACAGGACACTCAATGACCCACGCAGGACACTCATGACCCACACAGGACACTCAATGACCCACGCAGGACACTCATGACCCACGCAGGACACTCAATCACCCACACAGGACACTCAATGACCCACACGGGACCCTCAATGACCCACGCAGGACACTCATGACCCACGCTGGAAACTCAATGACCCAAGCAGGATACTCTTGACCCACGCAGGACCATCAATGACTCACGCAGGACCCTCAATGACCCACGCAGGACACTCAATGACCCACACGGGACACTCAATGACCCATGCAGGTCACTCAATGACCCACACAGGGCACTCATAACCCGTGCATGACACTCAATGACCCACGCAGGACACACATGACCCACGCAGGACACTCAATGACCCACACAGGACACTCAATTTCCAACGCTTGACACACTGGACCTACGCAGGACACTCAATCACCCACGCAGGACACTCATGACCCGCGCAGGACACTCATGACGCACGCACGACACTCAATGACCCACGCAGGACACTCATGACCCACGCAGGACACTGAAGCACCCACGCAGGACACCCATGACACACGCAGGACACTCAATCACCCACGCAGGACACTCAATGACCCACGCAGGACACTCATGACACACGCAGGACACTCAATGACCCACGCAGGACACTCAATAACCCACGCAGGACACTCAATGACCAACACAGGACACTCAATGACCCACACAGAACACTCAATTACCCACGCAGGACACTCAATGACCCACGCAGGACACTAATGACCCGCGCAGGACACTCATGACCCACGCACGACACTCAATGACCCACGCAGGACACTCATGACCCACGCAGGACACTCAATGACCCACGCAGGACACTCATGACCAACACACGACACTCAATGACCCACGCAGGACACTCAATTACCCACACAGGACACTCAATGACCAACGCAGGACACTCAATGACCCACGCAGGACACTCAATTACCCACACAGGACACTCAATGACCCACGCAGGACACTCAATGACCCACGCAGGACACTCATGACCCACACATGACACTCAATTACCCACACAGGACACTCAATGACCCACACAGGACACTCAATGACCCACGCAGGACACTCATGACCCACACATGACACTCAATGACCCAGACAGGACACTCAATTACCCACACAGGACACTCAATGACCAACGCAGGACACTCAATGACCCACGCAGGACACTCATGACCCACGCAGGACACTCAATGACCCACACAGGACACTCAATGACCCACGCAGGACACTCATGACCCACACACGACACTCAATGACCCACGCAGGACACTCAATTACCCACACAGGACACTCAATGACCAACGCAGGACACTTAATGACCCACGCAGGACACTCAATTACCCACACAGGACACTCAATGACCCACGCAGGACACTCAATGACCCACGCAGGACACTCATGACCCACACATGACACTCAATTGCCCACACAGGACACTCAATGACCAACGCAGGACACTCAATGACCCACGCAGGACACTCATGACCCACGTAGGACACTTAATGACCCACACAGGACACTCATGACCCATGCAGGTCACTCAATGAACCATGCAGGACACTCATGACCCACACAGGACACTCAATGACCAACGCAGGGCACACATGACCCACACAGGACACTCAATGACCCACGCAGGACACACAATGACCCAAGCAGGACACTCAATGACCAAGCAGGACACTCAATGACCCACGCAGGACACTCATGACCCACGCAGGACACTAAATGACCCACGCAGGACTCTCAATGACACACGCAGGACACTCAATGACCCACACAGGACACTCAATGACCCAGGCAGGACACTCAATGACCCACACAGGACACTCTTGACCCATGCAGGACACTCAATGACCCACGCAGGACACTCAATGACACACGCAGGACACTCAATGACCCACACAGGACACTCAATGGCCGACGCAGGACACTCAGGACACACGCAGGACACTCAATGACCCACACAGGACACTCATGACCCACGAAGGACACCCATGACCCACGCTGGACACTCAATGACCCACGCAGGACACTCAATGACCCACGCAGGACACTCATGACCCACGCAGGACACTCATGACCCACACAGGACACTCAATGACCCACGCAGGACACTCAATGACCCACGCAGGATACTCAATTGATCACACAGGACACTCAATGACCCATGCAGGACACTCAATGACCCACGCAGGACACTCAATGACCCACGCAGGAAACTCAATGACCAACACAGGACACTCATGACCCACACAGGACACCCATGACCCACACACGACACTCAATAACCCACGCAGGACACTCAATGACCCACACAGGACACTCAATGACCCACGCAGGCACTCAATAACCCATGCAGGACACTCATGATCCACACAGGACACTCAATGACCCACGCATGACACTCATGACCCACACAGGACACTCAATGACCCACACAGGACACTGAATGACCCATGCAGGACACGCAATGACCCACGTAGGACACTCATGACCCACGCAGGAACTCAACGACCCACGCAGGACACTCATGACCCACGCTGGACACTCATTACCCACGCAGGACACTGAACGACCCACGCAGGACACTCATGACCCTCACAGGACACTCAATGACACATGCAGGACACTCAATGACCGACAGAGGACACTCACGGCCCACGCAGGACACTCAATGACCCACGTAGGACACTCAATGACCCATGCAGGACACTCATGACCCACACAGGACACTCAATGACCAACGCAGGGCACTCATGACCCACACAGGACACTCAATGACCCACGCTGGACACTCATGACCCAAGCAGGACACTCAATGACCCACGCAGGACACACATGACCCACACAGGACACTCAATGACCAACGCAGGACACACATGACCCACACAGGACACTCAATGACCCACACAGGACACTCATGACCCACACAGGTCACTCAATGACCCACGCAGGACACCCAATGACCCACACAGCACACTCAATAACCCACGCAGGACACTCAATGACACACGCAGCACACGCATGACCCACACAGGACACTCAATGACCCACGCAGGGCACTCAATGACTCACACAGGACACTTAATGACCCACGCAGGACACCCATGACCCACACAGGACACTCATGACCCATGCAGGACACTGAATGACCCTAGCAGGACACTCAACAACCCACGCAGGACACTCAATGACCGACAGAGGACACTCAATGATCCACGCAGGGCACTCAATGACTCACACAGGACACTCAATGACCCACGCAGGACACTCATGACCAACACGGGACACTCAATGATCCACGCAGGGCACTCAATGACTCACACAGGACACTCAATGACCTATGCAGGACACTCATGACCCACACAGGACACTCATGACCCACGTAGGACACTGAATGACCCAAGCAGGACACTCAATGACACACGCAGCACACTCATGACCCACACAGGACACTCAATGACCCACGCAGCGCACTCAATTACTCACACAGGACACTCAATGACCCATGCAGGACACACATGACCCACACAGGACAATCATGACCCATGCAGGACACTCAATGACCCATGCAGGACACTCAACGACCCATGCAGGACACTCATCGCCCACACAGGGCACTCAATGAACCACGCAGGACACTCATGACCCACACAGGACACTCAATGTCCCACACAGGACACTCAATGACCCACGCAGGACACGCAATGACACACGCATGACACTCATGACCCACGCAGGACACTCAATGACCTACGCAGGACACTCATGACCCTCACAGGACACTCAATGACGCATGCAGGACACTCAATGACCGACAGAGGACACTCACGGCCCACGCAGGACACTCATGACCCACACAGGACACTCAATGACCCACACAGGACAATCATGACCCACACAGGTCACTCAATGACCCACGCAGGACACCCAATGACCCACACAGCACACTCAATAACCCACGCAGGACACTCAATGACACACGCAGCACACGCATGACCCACACAGGACACTCAATGACCCACGCAGGGCACTCATGACCCACACAGGACACTCATGGCCCACGCCGGACACTCAATGACCCACGCAGGACACTCATGACCCACGCAGGACACTCAATGACCCACACAGGACACTCATGACCCACACACGACACTCAATGACCCACGCAGGACACTCAATTACCCACACAGGACACTCAATGACCAACGCAGGACACTCAATGACCCACGCAGGACACTCAATTACCCACACAGGACACTCAATGACCAACGCAGGACACTCAATGACCCACGCAGGACACTCATGACCCACACATGACACTCAATTACCCACACAGGACACTCAATGACCAACGCAGGACACTCAATGACCCACGCATGACACTCATGACCCACACATGACACTCAATGACCCAGACAGGACACTCAATTACGCACACAGGACACTAAAATGACCAACGCAGGACACTCAATGACCCACGCAGGACACTCATGACCCACGCAGGACACTCAATGACCCACACAGGACACTCAATGACCCACGCAGGACACTCAATGACCCACACAGGACACTCAGGACCCACACAGGACACTCATGACACATGCCGGACACTCAATGACCCACGCAGGACACTCATGACCCACGCAGGACACACATGACCCACGCAGGACACTCATGACCCACACACGACACTCAATGACCCACGCAGGACCCTCAATTACCCACACAGGACACTCAAAGACCAACGCAGGACACTCAATGACTCACGCAGGACACTCAATGACCCACACAGGAGACTCAATGACCCACGTAGGACTCTCAATGACCCACGCAGGACACTCATGACCCACACAGGACACTCATTGACCCACACAGGACACTCATGACCCACACAGGACACTCATTGACCCACACAGGACACTCAATTACCCACACAGGACACTCAATGACCAACGCAGGACACAAAATGACTCACGCAGGACACTCATGACCCACGCAGGACACTCATGACCCACACAGGACACTCAATGACCCACGCAGGACACTCATGACCCACGCAGGACACTCATGACCCACACAGGACACTCAATGACCCACGCAGGACACTCATGACCCACACAGGACACTCAATGACCCACGCAGGACACTCATGACCCATGCAGGACACTCAATCACCCACACAGGACACTCAATGACCCACACGGGACACTCAATGACCCACGCAGGACACTCATGACCCACGCTGGAAACTCAATGACCCAAGCAGGATACTCTTGACCCACGCAGAACCATCAATGACTCACGCAGGACCCTCAATGACCCACGCAGGACACTCAATGACCCACACGGGACACTCAATGACCCATGCAGGTCACTCAATGACCCACACAGGGCACTCATAACCCGTGCATGACACTCAATGACCCACGCAGGACACACATGACCCACGCAGGACACTCAATGACCCACACAGGACACTCAATTTCCAACGCTTGACACACAGGACCTACGCAGGACACTCAATGACCCACGCAGGACACTCATGACCCGCGCAGGACACTCATGACGCACGCACGACACTCAATGACCCACGCAGGACACTCATGACCCACGCAGGACACTGAAGCACCCACGCAGGACACCCATGACACACGCAGGACACTCAATCACCCACGCAGGACACTCAATGACCCACGCAGGACACTCATGACCCACGCAGGACACTCAATGACCCACGCAGGACACTCAATAACCCACGCAGGACACTCAATGACCAACACAGGACACTCAATGACCCACACAGAACACTCAATTACCCACGCAGGACACGCAATGACCCAGGCAGGACACTCATGACCCGCGCAGGACACTCATGACCCACGCACGACACTCAATGACCCACGCAGGACACTCATGACCCACGCAGGACACTCAATGACCCACGCAGGACACTCATGACCCACACACGACACTCAATGACCCACGCAGGACACTCAATTACCCACACAGGACACTCAATGACCAACGCAGGACACTCAATGACCCACGCAGGACACTCAATTACCCACACAGGACACTCAATGACCAACGCAGGACACTCAATACCCACGCAGGACACTCATGACCCACACATGACACTCAATGACCCAGACAGGACACTCAATTACCCACACAGGACACTCAATGACCAACGCAGGACACTCAATACCCACGCAGGACACTCATGACCCACACATGACACTCAATTACCCACACAGGACACTCAATGACCAACGCAGGACACTCAATAACCCATGCAGGACACTCATGACCCACACATGACACTCAATGACCCAGACAGGACACTCAATTACGCACACAGGACACTCATTGACCCACACAGGACACTCAATTACCCACACAGGACACTCAATGACCAACGCAGGACACAAAATGACTCACGCAGGACACTCATGACCCACGCAGGACACTCATGACCCACACAGGACACTCAATGACCCACGCAGGACACTCATGACCCACGCAGGACACTCATGACCCACACAGGACACTCAATGACCCACGCAGGACACTCATGACCCACACAGGACACTCAATGACCCACGCAGGACACTCAATGACCCACGCAGGACCCTCAATTACCCACACAGGACACTCAAAGACCAACGCAGGACACTCAATGACTCACGCAGGACACTCAATGACCCACACAGGAGACTCAATGACCCACGTAGGACTCTCAATGACCCACGCAGGACACTCATGACCCACACAGGACACTCATTGACCCACACAGGACACTCATGACCCACACAGGACACTCATTGACCCACACAGGACACTCAATTACCCACACAGGACACTCAATGACCAACGCAGGACACAAAATGACTCACGCAGGACACTCATGACCCACGCAGGACACTCATGACCCACACAGGACACTCAATGACCCACGCAGGACACTCATGACCCACGCAGGACACTCATGACCCACACAGGACACTCAATGACCCACGCAGGACACTCATGACCCACACAGGACACTCAATGACCCACGCAGGACACTCATGACCCACGCAGGACACTCAATCACCCACACAGGACACTCAATGACCCACACGGGACACTCAATGACCCACGCAGGACACTCATGACCCACGCTGGAAACTCAATGACCCAAGCAGGATACTCTTGACCCACGCAGAACCATCAATGACTCACGCAGGACCCTCAATGACCCACGCAGGACACTCAATGACCCACACGGGACACTCAATGACCCATGCAGGTCACTCAATGACCCACACAGGGCACTCATAACCCGTGCATGACACTCAATGACCCACGCAGGACACACATGACCCACGCAGGACACTCAATGACCCACACAGGACACTCAATTTCCAACGCTTGACACACAGGACCTACGCAGGACACTCAATGACCCACGCAGGACACTCATGACCCGCGCAGGACACTCATGACGCACGCACGACACTCAATGACCCACGCAGGACACTCATGACCCACGCAGGACACTGAAGCACCCACGCAGGACACCCATGACACACGCAGGACACTCAATCACCCACGCAGGACACTCAATGACCCACGCAGGACACTCATGACCCACGCAGGACACTCAATGACCCACGCAGGACACTCAATAACCCACGCAGGACACTCAATGACCAACACAGGACACTCAATGACCCACACAGAACACTCAATTACCCACGCAGGACACGCAATGACCCAGGCAGGACACTCATGACCCGCGCAGGACACTCATGACCCACGCACGACACTCAATGACCCACGCAGGACACTCATGACCCACGCAGGACACTCAATGACCCACGCAGGACACTCATGACCCACACACGACACTCAATGACCCACGCAGGACACTCAATTACCCACACAGGACACTCAATGACCAACGCAGGACACTCAATGACCCACGCAGGACACTCAATTACCCACACAGGACACTCAATGACCAACGCAGGACACTCAATACCCACGCAGGACACTCATGACCCACACATGACACTCAATGACCCAGACAGGACACTCAATTACCCACACAGGACACTCAATGACCAACGCAGGACACTCAATACCCACGCAGGACACTCATGACCCACACATGACACTCAATTACCCACACAGGACACTCAATGACCAACGCAGGACACTCAATAACCCATGCAGGACACTCATGATCCACACAGGACACTCAATGACCCACGCATGACACTCATGACCCACACAGGACACTCAATGACCCACACAGGACACTGAATGACCCACGCAGGACACGCAATGACCCACGTAGGACACTCATGACCCACGCAGGAACTCAACGACCCACGCAGGACACTCATGACCCACGCTGGACACTCATTACCCACGCAGGACACTGAACGACCCACGCAGGACACTCATGACCCTCACAGGACACTCAATGACACATGCAGGACACTCAATGACCGACAGAGGACACTCACGGCCCACGCAGGACACTCAATGACCCACGTAGGACACTCAATGACCCATGCAGGACACGCATGACCCACACAGGACACTCAATGACCAACGCAGGGCACTCATGACCCACACAGGACACTCAATGACCCACGCTGGACACTCATGACCCAAGCAGGACACTCAATGACCCACGCAGGACACACATGACCCACACAGGACACTCAATGACCAACGCAGGACACACATGACCCACACAGGACACTCAATGACCCACACAGGACACTCATGACCCACACAGGTCACTCAATGACCCACACAGGACACCCAATGACCCACACAGCACACTCAATGACCCACGCAGGGCACTCAATGACTCACACAGGACACTTAATGACCCACGCAGGACACCCATGACCCACACAGGACACTCATGACCCATGCAGGACACTGAATGACCCTAGCAGGACACTCAACAACCCACGCAGGACACTCAATGACCGACAGAGGACACTCAATGATCCACGCAGGGCACTCAATGACTCACACAGGACACTCAATGACCCACGCAGGACACTCATGACCAACACGGGACACTCAATGATCCACGCAGGGCACTCAATGACTCACACAGGACACTCAATGACCTACGCAGGACACTCATGACCCACACAGGACACTCATGACCCACGTAGGACACTGAATGACCCAAGCAGGACACTCAATGACACACGCAGCACACTCCTGACCCACACAGGACACTCAATGACCCACGCAGCGCACTCAATTACTCACACAGGACACTCAATGACCCATGCAGGACACACATGACCCACACAGGACAATCATGACCCATGCAGGACACTCAAGGACCCATGCAGGACACTCAACGACCCATGCAGGACACTCATCGCCCACACAGGGCACTCAATGAACCACGCAGGACACTCATGACCCACACAGGACACTCAATGTCCCACACAGGACACTCAATGACCCACGCAGGACACGCAATGACACACGCATGACACTCATGACCCACGCAGGACACTCAATGACCTACGCAGGACACTCATGACCCTCACAGGACACTCAATGACGCACGCAGGACACTCAATGACCGACAGAGGACACTCACGGCCCACGCAGGACACTCATGACCCACACAGGACACTCAATGACCCACACAGGACAATCATGACCCACACAGGTCACTCAATGACCCACGCAGGACACCCAATGACCCACACAGCACACTCAATAACCCACGCAGGACACTCAATGACACACGCAGCACACGCATGATCCACACAGGACACTCAATGACCCACGCAGGGCACTCATGACCCACACAGGACACTCATGGCCCACGCCGGACACTCAATGACCCACGCAGGACACTCATGACCCACGCAGGACACTCAATGACCCACGCAGGACACTCATGACCCACACACGACACTCAATGTCCCACGCAGGACACTCAATTACCCACACAGGACACTCAATGACCAATGCAGGACACTCAATGACCCACGCAGGACACTCAATTACCCACACAGGACACTCAATGACCAACGCAGGACACTCAATGACCCACGCAGGACACTCATGACCCACACATGACACTCAATTACCCACACAGGACACTCAATGACCAACGCAGGACACTCAATGACCCACGCAGGACACTCATGACCCACACATGACACTCAATGACCCAGACAGGACACTCAATTACCCACACAGGACACTAAAATGACCAACGCAGGACACTCAATGACCCACGCAGGACACTCATGACCCACGCAGGACACTCAATGACCCACACAGGACATTCAATGACCCACGCAGGACACTCAATGACCCACACAGGACACTCAGGACCCACACAGGACACTCATGACACATGCCGGACACTCAATGACCCACGCAGGACACTCATGACCCACGCAGGACACACA
The DNA here is from genome assembly GCF_037043375.1 of Chiloscyllium plagiosum. Classification (NCBI taxonomy): domain Eukaryota; kingdom Metazoa; phylum Chordata; class Chondrichthyes; order Orectolobiformes; family Hemiscylliidae; genus Chiloscyllium; species Chiloscyllium plagiosum. The sequence continues at coordinate 46,744,093 of NW_028270167.1, forward strand.
TGACCCACGCAGGACACTCATGACCCACACACGACACTCAATGACCCACGCATGACCCTCAATTACCCACACAGGACACTCAAAGACCAACGCAGGACACTCAATGACTCACGCAGGACACTCAATGACCCACACAGGAGAGTCAATGACCCACGTAGGACTCTCAATGACCCACGCAGGACACTCAATGACCCACACAGGACACTCAATGACCCACGCAGGACACTCAATGACCGACACAGGACACTCATGACCCACACAGGACACTCATTGACCCACTCAGGACACTCATGACCCACACACGAGACTCAATGACCCACACAGGACACTCAATTACCCACACAGGACACTCAATGACCAACGCAGGACACAAAATGACTCACGCAGGACACTCATGACCCACGCAGGACACTCAATCACCCACACAGGACACTCAATGACCCACACGGGACACTCAATGACCCACGCAGGACACTCATGACCCACGCAGGACACTCATGACCCACACAGGACACTCAATGACCCACGCAGGACACTCATGACCCACACAGGACACTCAATGACCCACGCAGGACACTCATGACCCATGCAGGACACTCAATCACCCACACAGGACACTCAATGACCCACACGGGACACTCAATGACCCACGCAGGACACTCATGACCCACGCTGGAAACTCAATGACCCAAGCAGGATACTCTTGACCCACGCAGGACCATCAATGACTCACGCAGGACCCTCAATGACCCACGCAGGACACTCAATGACCCACACGGGACACTCAATGACCCATGCAGGTCACTCAATGACCCACACAGGGCACTCATAACCCGTGCATGACACTCAATGACCCACGCAGGACACACATGACCCACGCAGGACACTCAATGACCCACACAGGACACTCAATTTCCAACGCTTGACACACTGGACCTACGCAGGACACTCAATGACCCACGCAGGACACTCATGACCCGCGCAGGACACTCATGACGCACGCACGACACTCAATGACCCACGCAGGACACTCATGACCCACGCAGGACACTGAAGCACCCACGCAGGACACCCATGACACACGCAGGACACTCAATCACCCACGCAGGACACTCAATGACCCACGCAGGACACTCATGACACACGCAGGACACTCAATGACCCACGCAGGACACTCAATAACCCACGCAGGACACTCAATGACCAACACAGGACACTCAATGACCCACACAGAACACTCAATTACCCACGCAGGACACTCAATGACCCACGCAGGACACTCATGACCCGCGCAGGACACTCATGACCCACGCACGACACTCAATGACCCACGCAGGACACTCATGACCCACGCAGGACACTCAATGACCCACGCAGGACACTCATGACCCACACACGACACTCAATGACCCACGCAGGACACTCAATTACCCACACAGGACACTCAATGACCAACGCAGGACACTCAATGACCCACGCAGGACACTCAATTACCCACACAGGACACTCAATGACCCACGCAGGACACTCAATGACCCACGCAGGACACTCATGACCCACACATGACACTCAATTACCCACACAGGACACTCAATGACCCACACAGGACACTCAATGACCCACGCAGGACACTCATGACCCACACATGACACTCAATGACCCAGACAGGACACTCAATTACCCACACAGGACACTCAATGACCAACGCAGGACACTCAATGACCCACGCAGGACACTCATGACCCACGCAGGACACTCAATGACCCACACAGGACACTCAATGACCCACGCAGGACACTCATGACCGACACACGACACTCAATGACCCACGCAGGACACTCAATTACCCACACAGGACACTCAATGACCAACGCAGGACACTTAATGACCCACGCAGGACACTCAATTACCCACACAGGACACTCAATGACCCACGCAGGACACTCAATGACCCACGCAGGACACTCATGACCCACACATGACACTCAATTACCCACACAGGACACTCAATGACCAACGCAGGACACTCAATGACCCACGCAGGACACTCATGACCCACGTAGGACACTTAATGACCCACACAGGACACTCATGACCCATGCAGGTCACTCAATGAACCATGCAGGACACTCATGACCCACACAGGACACTCAATGACCAACGCAGGGCACACATGACCCACATAGGACACTCAATGACCCACGCAGGACACACAATGACCCAAGCAGGACACTCAATGACCAAGCAGGACACTCAATGACCCACGCAGGACACTCATGACCCACGCAGGACACTAAATGACCCACGCAGGACTCTCAATGACATACGCAGGACACTCAATGACCCACACAGGACACTCAATGACCCAGGCAGGACACTCAATGACCCACACAGGACACTCTTGACCCATGCAGGACACTCAATGACCCACGCAGGACACTCAATGACACACGCAGGACACTCAATGACCCACACAGGACACTCAATGGCCGACGCAGGACACTCAGGACACACGCAGGACACTCAATGACCCACACAGGACACTCATGACCCACGAAGGACACCCATGACCCACGCTGGACACTCAATGACCCACGCAGGACACTCAATGACCCACGCAGGACACTCATGACCCACGCAGGACACTCATGACCCACACAGGACACTCAATGACCCACGCAGGACACTCAATGACCCACGCAGGATACTCAATTGATCACACAGGACACTCAATGACCCATGCAGGACACTCAATGACCCACGCAGGACACTCAATGACCCACGCAGGAAACTCAATGACCAACACAGGACACTCATGACCCACACAGGACACCCATGACCCACACACGACACTCAATAACCCACGCAGGACACTCAATGACCCACACAGGACACTCAATGACCCACGCAGGCACTCAATAACCCATGCAGGACACTCATGATCCACACAGGACACTCAATGACCCACGCATGACACTCATGACCCACACAGGACACTCAATGACCCACACAGGACTCTGAATGACCCACGCAGGACACGCAATGACCCACGTAGGACACTCAATGACCCACACAGGACACTCAATGACCCACGCAGGCACTCAATAACCCATGCAGGACACTCATGATCCACACGGGACACTCAATGAACCACACAGGACACTCATGACCCTCGCAGGACACTCAATGACCCACACAGAACACTCAATGACCCACGCAGGACACTCATGACCCACGCCGGACACTCAATGGCCCACGCAGAACCCTCAATGACCCACGCAGAACACTCAATGTCCCATGCAGGACACTCATGACCCTCACAGGACACTCAATGACACATGCAGGACACTCAATGACCGACAGAGGACACTCACGGCCCACGCAGGACACTCAATGACCCACGTAGGACACTCAATGACCCATGCAGGACACTCATGACCCACACAGGACACTCAATGACCAACGCAGGGCACTCATGACCCACACAGGACACTCAATGACCCACGCTGGACACTCATGACCCAAGCAGGACACTCAATGACCCACGCAGGACACACATGACCCACACAGGACACTCAATGACCAACGCAGGACACACATGACCCACACAGGACACTCAATGACCCACACAGGACACTCATGACCCACACAGGTCACTCAATGACCCACGCAGGACACCTAATGACCCACACAGCACACTCAATAACCCACGCAGGACACTCAATGACACACGCAGCACACGCATGACCCACACAGGACACTCAATGACCCACGCAGGGCACTCAATGACTCACACAGGACACTTAATGACCCACGCAGGACACCCATGACCCACACAGGACACTCATGACCCATGCAGGACACTGAATGACCCTAGCAGGACACTCAACAACCCACGCAGGACACTCAATGACCGACAGAGGACACTCAATGATCCACGCAGGGCACTCAATGACTCACACAGGACACTCAATGACCCACGCAGGACACTCATGACCAACACGGGTCACTCAATGATCCACGCAGGGCACTCAATGACTCACACAGGACACTCAATGACCTATGCAGGACACTCATGACCCACACAGGACACTCATGACCCACGTAGGACACTGAATGACCCAAGCAGGACACTCAATGACACACGCAGCACACTCATGACCCACACAGGACACTCAATGACCCACGCAGCGCACTCAATTACTCACACAGGACACTCAATGACCCATGCAGGACACACATGACCCACACAGGACAATCATGACCCATGCAGGACACTCAAGGACCCATGCAGGACACTCAACGACCCATGCAGGACACTCATCGCCCACACAGGGCACTCAATGAACCACGCAGGACACTCATGACCCACACAGGACACTCAATGTCCCACACAGGACACTCAATGACCCACGCAGGACACGCAATGACACACGCATGACACTCATGACCCACGCAGGACACTCAATGACCTACGCAGGACACTCATGACCCTCACAGGACACTCAATGACGCACGCAGGACACTCAATGACCGACAGAGGACACTCACGGCCCACGCAGGACACTCATGACCCACACAGGACACTCAATGACCCACACAGGACAATCATGACCCACACAGGTCACTCAATGACCCACGCAGGACACCCAATGACCCACACAGCACACTCAATAACCCACGCAGGACACTCAATGACACACGCAGCACACGCATGACCCACACAGGACACTCAATGACCCACGCAGGACACTCATGACCCACGCAGGACACTCAATGACCCACGCAGGACACTCATGACCCACACACGACACTCAATGACCCACGCAGGACACTCAATTACCCACACAGGACACTCAATGACCAACGCAGGACACTCAATGACCCACGCAGGACACTCAATTACCCACACAGGACACTCAATGACCAACGCAGGACACTCAATGACCCACGCAGGACACTCATGACCCACACATGACACTCAATTACCCACACAGGACACTCAATGACCAACGCAGGACACTCAATGACCCACGCATGACACTCATGACCCACACATGACACTCAATGACCCAGACAGGACACTCAATTACGCACACAGGACACTAAAATGACCAACGCAGGACACTCAATGACCCACGCAGGACACTCATGACCCACGCAGGACACTCAATGACCCACACAGGACACTCAATGACCCACGCAGGACACTCAATGACCCACACAGGACACTCAGGACCCACACAGGACACTCATGACACATGCCGGACACTCAATGACCCACGCAGGACACTCATGACCCACGCAGGACACACATGACCCACGCAGGACACTCATGACCCACACACGACACTCAATGACCCACGCAGGACCCTCAATTACCCACACAGGACACTCAAAGACCAACGCAGGACACTCAATGACTCACGCAGGACACTCAATGACCCACACAGGAGACTCAATGACCCACGTAGGACTCTCAATGACCAACGCAGGACACTCATGACCCACACAGGACACTCATTGACCCACACAGGACACTCATGACCCACACAGGACACTCATTGACCCACACAGGACACTCAATTACCCACACAGGACACTCAATGACCAACGCAGGACACAAAATGACTCACGCAGGACACTCATGACCCACGCAGGACACTCATGACCCACACAGGACACTCAATGACCCACGCAGGACACTCATGACCCACGCAGGACACTCATGACCCACACAGGACACTCAATGACCCACGCAGGACACTCATGACCCACACAGGACACTCAATGACCCACGCAGGACACTCATGACCCACGCAGGACACTCAATCACCCACACAGGACACTCAATGACCCACACGGGACACTCAATGACCCACGCAGGACACTCATGACCCACGCTGGAAACTCAATGACCCAAGCAGGATACTCTTGACCCACGCAGAACCATCAATGACTCACGCAGGACCCTCAATGACCCACGCAGGACACTCAATGACCCACACGGGACACTCAATGACCCATGCAGGTCACTCAATGACCCACACAGGGCACTCATAACCCGTGCATGACACTCAATGACCCACGCAGGACACACATGACCCACGCAGGACACTCAATGACCCACACAGGACACTCAATTTCCAACGCTTGACACACAGGACCTACGCAGGACACTCAATGACCCACGCAGGACACTCATGACCCGCGCAGGACACTCATGACGCACGCACGACACTCAATGACCCACGCAGGACACTCATGACCCACGCAGGACACTGAAGCACCCACGCAGGACACCCATGACACACGCAGGACACTCAATCACCCACGCAGGACACTCAATGACCCACGCAGGACACTCATGACCCACGCAGGACACTCAATGACCCACGCAGGACACTCAATAACCCACGCAGGACACTCAATGACCAACACAGGACACTCAATGACCCACACAGAACACTCAATTACCCACGCAGGACACGCAATGACCCAGGCAGGACACTCATGACCCGCGCAGGACACTCATGACCCACGCACGACACTCAATGACCCACGCAGGACACTCATGACCCACGCAGGACACTCAATGACCCACGCAGGACACTCATGACCCACACACGACACTCAATGACCCACGCAGGACACTCAATTACCCACACAGGACACTCAATGACCAACGCAGGACACTCAATGACCCACGCAGGACACTCAATTACCCACACAGGACACTCAATGACCAACGCAGGACACTCAATACCCACGCAGGACACTCATGACCCACACATGACACTCAATTACCCACACAGGACACTCAATGACCAACGCAGGACACTCAATGACCCACGCAGGACACTCATGACCCACACATGACACTCAATGACCCAGACAGGACACTCAATTACCCACACAGGACACTCAATGACCAACGCAGGACACTCAATACCCACGCAGGACACTCATGACCCACACATGACACTCAATTACCCACACAGGACACTCAATGACCAACGCAGGACACTCAATGACCCACGCAGGACACTCAATGACCCACACAGGACACTCAATGACCAACGCAGGACACTCATGACCCACACACGACACTCAATGACCCACGCAGGACACTCAATTACCCACACAGGACACTCAATGACCAACGCAGGACACTTAATGACCCACGCAGGACACTCAATTACCCACACAGGACACGCAATGACCCACGCAGGACACTCAATGACCCACGCAGGACACTCATGACCCACACATGACACTCAATTACCCACACAGGACACTCAATGACCAACGCAGGACACTCAATGACCCACGCAGGACACTCATGACCCACACATGACACTCAATGACCCAGACAGGACACTCAATTACCCACACAGGACACTCAATGACCAACGCAGGACACTCAATGACCCACGCAGGACACTCATGACCCACGCAGGACACTCAATGACCCACACAGGACACTCAATGACCCACGCAGGACACTCAATGACCCACACAGGACACTCAGCACCCACACAGGACACTCATGACAGATGCCGGACACTCAATGACCCACGCAGGACACTCATGACCCACGCAGGACACACATGACCCACGCAGGACACTCATGACCCACACACGACACTCAATGACCCACGCAGGACACTCAATTACCCACACAGGACACTCAAAGACCAACGCAGGACACTCAATGACTCACGCAGGACACTCAATGACCCACACAGGAGAGTCAATGACCCACGTAGGACACTCAATGACCCACGCAGGACACTCAATGACCCACACATGACACTCAATGACCCAGACAGGACACTCAATTACCCACACAGGACACTCAATGACCAACGCAGGACACTCAATGTCCCACGCAGGACACTCATGACCCACGCAGGACACTCAATGACCCACACAGGACACTCAATGACCCACGCAGGACACTCAATGACCCACGCAGGACACTCAATGACCCAGACAGGACACTCAATGACCAACGCAGGGCACTCATGACCCACACAGGACACTCAATGACCCACGCTGGACACTCATGACCCAAGCAGGACACTCAATGACCCACGCAGGACACACATGACCCACACAGGACACTCAATGACCAACGCAGGACACACATGACCCACACAGGACACTCAATGACCCACACAGGACACTCATGACCCACACAGGTCACTCAATGACCCACGCAGGACACCCAATGACCCACACAGCACACTCAATAACCCACGCAGGACACTCAATGACACACGCAGCACACGCATGACCCACACAGGACACTCAATGACCCACGCAGGGCACTCAATGACTCACACAGGACACTTAATGACCCACGCAGGACACCCATGACGCACACAGGACACTCATGACCCATGCAGGACACTGAATGACCCTAGCAGGACACTCAACAACCCACGCAGGACACTCAATGACCGACAGAGGACACTCAATGATCCACGCAGGGCACTCAATGACTCACACAGGACACTCAATGACCCACGCAGGACACTCATGACCAACACGGGTCACTCAATGATCCACGCAGGGCACTCAATGACTCACACAGGACACTCAATGACCTATGCAGGACACTCATGACCCACACAGGACACTCATGACCCACGTAGGACACTGAATGACCCAAGCAGGACACTCAATGACACACGCAGCACACTCATGACCCACACAGGACACTCAATGACCCACGCAGCGCACTCAATTACTCACACAGGACACTCAATGACCCATGCAGGACACACATGACCCACACAGGACAATCATGACCCATGCAGGACACTCAAGGACCCATGCAGGACACTCAACGACCCATGCAGGACACTCATCGCCCACACAGGGCACTCAATGAACCACGCAGGACACTCATGACCCACACAGGACACTCAATGTCCCACACAGGACACTCAATGACCCACGCAGGACACGCAATGACACACGCATGACACTCATGACCCACGCAGGACACTCAATGACCTACGCAGGACACTCATGACCCTCACAGGACACTCAATGACGCACGCAGGACACTCAATGACCGACAGAGGACACTCACGGCCCACGCAGGACACTCATGACCCACACAGGACACTCAATGACCCACACAGGACAATCATGACCCACACAGGTCACTCAATGACCCACGCAGGACACCCAATGACCCACACAGCACACTCAATAACCCACGCAGGACACTCAATGACACACGCAGCACACGCATGACCCACACAGGACACTCAATGACCCACGCAGGGCACTCATGACCCACACAGGACACTCATGGCCCACGCCGGACACTCAATGACCCACGCAGGACACTCATGACCCACGCAGGACACTCAATGACCCACGCAGGACACTCATGACCCACACACGACACTCAATGACCCACGCAGGACACTCAATTACCCACACAGGACACTCAATGACCAACGCAGGACACTCAATGACCCACGCAGGACACTCAATTACCCACACAGGACACTCAATGACCAACGCAGGACACTCAATGACCCACGCAGGACACTCATGACCCACACATGACACTCAATTACCCACACAGGACACTCAATGACCAACGCAGGACACTCAATGACCCACGCATGACACTCATGACCCACACATGACACTCAATGACCCAGACAGGACACTCAATTACGCACACAGGACACTAAAATGACCAACGCAGGACACTCAATGACCCACGCAGGACACTCATGACCCACGCAGGACACTCAATGACCCACACAGGACACTCAATGACCCACGCAGGACACTCAATGACCCACACAGGACACTCAGGACCCACACAGGACACTCATGACACATGCCGGACACTCAATGACCCACGCAGGACACTCATGACCCACGCAGGACACACATGACCCACGCAGGACACTCATGACCCACACACGACACTCAATGACCCACGCAGGACCCTCAATTACCCACACAGGACACTCAAAGACCAACGCAGGACACTCAATGACTCACGCAGGACACTCAATGACCCACACAGGAGACTCAATGACCCACGTAGGACTCTCAATGACCCACGCAGGACACTCATGACCCACACAGGACACTCATTGACCCACACAGGACACTCATGACCCACACAGGACACTCATTGACCCACACAGGACACTCAATTACCCACACAGGACACTCAATGACCAACGCAGGACACAAAATGACTCACGCAGGACACTCATGACCCACGCAGGACACTCATGACCCACACAGGACACTCAATGACCCACGCAGGACACTCATGACCCACGCAGGACACTCATGACCCACACAGGACACTCAATGACCCACGCAGGACACTCATGACCCACACAGGACACTCAATGACCCACGCAGGACACTCATGACCCACGCAGGACACTCAATCACCCACACAGGACACTCAATGACCCACACGGGACACTCAATGACCCACGCAGGACACTCATGACCCACGCTGGAAACTCAATGACCCAAGCAGGATACTCTTGACCCACGCAGAACCATCAATGACTCACGCAGGACCCTCAATGACCCACGCAGGACACTCAATGACCCACACGGGACACTCAATGACCCATGCAGGTCACTCAATGACCCACACAGGGCACTCATAACCCGTGCATGACACTCAATGACCCACGCAGGACACACATGACCCACGCAGGACACTCAATGACCCACACAGGACACTCAATTTCCAACGCTTGACACACAGGACCTACGCAGGACACTCAATGACCCACGCAGGACACTCATGACCCGCGCAGGACACTCATGACGCACGCACGACACTCAATGACCCACGCAGGACACTCATGACCCACGCAGGACACTGAAGCACCCACGCAGGACACCCATGACACACGCAGGACACTCAATCACCCACGCAGGACACTCAATGACCCACGCAGGACACTCATGACCCACGCAGGACACTCAATGACCCACGCAGGACACTCAATAACCCACGCAGGACACTCAATGACCAACACAGGACACTCAATGACCCACACAGAACACTCAATTACCCACGCAGGACACGCAATGACCCAGGCAGGACACTCATGACCCGCGCAGGACACTCATGACCCACGCACGACACTCAATGACCCACGCAGGACACTCATGACCCACGCAGGACACTCAATGACCCACGCAGGACACTCATGACCCACACACGACACTCAATGACCCACGCAGGACACTCAATTACCCACACAGGACACTCAATGACCAACGCAGGACACTCAATGACCCACGCAGGACACTCAATTACCCACACAGGACACTCAATGACCAACGCAGGACACTCAATACCCACGCAGGACACTCATGACCCACACATGACACTCAATTACCCACACAGGACACTCAATGACCAACGCAGGACACTCAATGACCCACGCGGGACACTCATGACCCACACATGACACTCAATGACCCAGACAGGACACTCAATTACCCACACAGGACACTCAATGACCAACGCAGGACACTCAATACCCACGCAGGACACTCATGACCCACACATGACACTCAATTACCCACACAGGACACTCAATGACCAACGCAGGACACTCAATGACCCACGCAGGACACTCAATGACCCACACAGGACACTCAATGACCAACGCAGGACACTCATGACCCACACACGACACTCAATGACCCACGCAGGACACTCAATTACCCACACAGGACACTCAATGACCAACGCAGGACACTTAATGACCCACGCAGGACACTCAATTACCCACACAGGACACGCAATGACCCACGCAGGACACTCAATGACCCACGCAGGACACTCATGACCCACACATGACACTCAATTACCCACACAGGACACTCAATGACCAACGCAGGACACTCAATGACCCACGCAGGACACTCATGACCCACACATGACACTCAATGACCCAGACAGGACACTCAATTACCCACACAGGACACTCAATGACCAACGCAGGACACTCAATGACCCACGCAGGACACTCATGACCCACGCAGGACACTCAATGACCCACACAGGACACTCAATGACCCACGCAGGACACTCAATGACCCACACAGGACACTCAGCACCCACACAGGACACTCATGACAGATGCCGGACACTCAATGACCCACGCAGGACACTCATGACCCACGCAGGACACACATGACCCACGCAGGACACTCATGACCCACACACGACACTCAATGACCCACGCAGGACACTCAATTACCCACACAGGACACTCAAAGACCAACGCAGGACACTCAATGACTCACGCAGGACACTCAATGACCCACACAGGAGAGTCAATGACCCACGTAGGACACTCAATGACCCACGCAGGACACTCAATGACCCACACATGACACTCAATGACCCAGACAGGACACTCAATTACCCACACAGGACACTCAATGACCAACGCAGGACACTCAATGTCCCACGCAGGACACTCATGACCCACGCAGGACACTCAATGACCCACACAGGACACTCAATGACCCACGCAGGACACTCATGACCCACACACGACACTCAATGACCCACGCAGGACACTCAATTACCCACACAGGACACTCAATGACCAACGCAGGACACTTAATGACCCACGCAGGACACTCAATTACCCACACAGGACACTCAATGACCCACGCAGGACACTCAATGACCCACGCAGGACACTCATGACCCACACATGACACTCAATTACCCACACAGGACACTCAATGACCAACGCAGGACACTCAATGACCCACGCAGGACACTCATGACCCACGTAGGACACTTAATGACCCACACAGGACACTCATGACCCATGCAGGTCACTCAATGAACCATGCAGGACACTCATGACCCACACAGGACACTCAATGACCAACGCAGGGCACACATGACCCACACAGGACACTCAATGACCCACGCAGGACACACAATGACCCAAGCAGGACACTCAATGACCAAGCAGGACACTCAATGACCCACGCAGGACACTCATGACCCACGCAGGACACTAAATGACCCACGCAGGACTCTCAATGACACACGCAGGACACTCAATGACCCACACAGGACACTCAATGACCCAGGCAGGACACTCAATGACCCACACAGGACACTCTTGACCCATGCAGGACACTCAATGACCCACGCAGGACACTCAATGACACACGCAGGACACTCAATGACCCACACAGGACACTCAATGGCCGACGCAGGACACTCAGGACACACGCAGGACACTCAATGACCCACACAGGACACTCATGACCCACGAAGGACACCCATGACCCACGCTGGACACTCAATGACCCACGCAGGACACTCAATGACCCACGCAGGACACTCATGACCCACGCAGGACACTCATGACCCACACAGGACACTCAATGACCCACGCAGGACACTCAATGACCCACGCAGGATACTCAATTGATCACACAGGACACTCAATGACCCATGCAGGACACTCAATGACCCACGCAGGACACTCAATGACCCACGCAGGAAACTCAATGACCAACACAGGACACTCATGACCCACACAGGACACCCATGACCCACACACGACACTCAATAACCCACGCAGGACACTCAATGACCCACACAGGACACTCAATGACCCACGCAGGCACTCAATAACCCATGCAGGACACTCATGATCCACACAGGACACTCAATGACCCACGCATGACACTCATGACCCACACAGGACACTCAATGACCCACACAGGACTCTGAATGACCCACGCAGGACACGCAATGACCCACGTAGGACACTCATGACCCACGCAGGAACTCAACGACCCACGCAGGACACTCATGACCCACGCTGGACACTCATTACCCACGCAGGACACTGAACGACCCACGCAGGACACTCATGACCCTCACAGGACACTCAATGACACATGCAGGACACTCATGACCCACACAGGACACTCAATGACACATGCAGGACACTCAATGACCGACAGAGGACACTCACGGCCCACGCAGGACACTCAATGACCCACGTAGGACACTCAATGACCCATGCAGGACACTCATGACCCACACAGGACACTCAATGACCAACGCAGGGCACTCATGACCCACACAGGACACTCAATGACCCACGCTGGACACTCATGACCCAAGCAGGACACTCAATGACCCACGCAGGACACACATGACCCACACAGGACACTCAATGACCAACGCAGGACACACATGACCCACACAGGACACTCAATGACCCACACAGGACACTCATGACCCACACAGGTCACTCAATGACCCACGCAGGACACCCAATGACCCACACAGCACACTCAATAACCCACGCAGGACACTCAATGACACACGCAGCACACGCATGACCCACACAGGACACTCAATGACCCACGCAGGGCACTCAATGACTCACACAGGACACTTAATGACCCACGCAGGACACCCATGACCCACACAGGACACTCATGACCCATGCAGGACACTGAATGACCCTAGCAGGACACTCAACAACCCACGCAGGACACTCAATGACCGACAGAGGACACTCAATGATCCACGCAGGGCACTCAATGACTCACACAGGACACTCAATGACCCACGCAGGACACTCATGACCAACACGGGTCACTCAATGATCCACGCAGGGCACTCAATGACTCACACAGGACACTCAATGACCTATGCAGGACACTCATGACCCACACAGGACACTCATGACCCACGTAGGACACTGAATGACCCAAGCAGGACACTCAATGACACACGCAGCACACTCATGACCCACACAGGACACTCAATGACCCACGCAGCGCACTCAATTACTCACACAGGACACTCAATGACCCATGCAGGACACACATGACCCACACAGGACAATCATGACCCATGCAGGACACTCAAGGACCCATGCAGGACACTCAACGACCCATGCAGGACACTCATCGCCCACACAGGGCACTCAATGAACCACGCAGGACACTCATGACCCACACAGGACACTCAATGTCCCACACAGGACACTCAATGACCCACGCAGGACACGCAATGACACACGCATGACACTCATGACCCACGCAGGACACTCAATGACCTACGCAGGACACTCATGACCCTCACAGGACACTCAATGACGCACGCAGGACACTCAATGACCGACAGAGGACACTCACGGCCCACGCAGGACACTCATGACCCACACAGGACACTCAATGACCCACACAGGACAATCATGACCCACACAGGTCACTCAATGACCCACGCAGGACACCCAATGACCCACACAGCACACTCAATAACCCACGCAGGACACTCAATGACACACGCAGCACACGCATGACCCACACAGGACACTCAATGACCCACGCAGGGCACTCATGACCCACACAGGACACTCATGGCCCACGCCGGACACTCAATGACCCACGCAGGACACTCATGACCCACGCAGGACACTCAATGACCCACGCAGGACACTCATGACCCACACACGACACTCAATGACCCACGCAGGACACTCAATTACCCACACAGGACACTCAATGACCAACGCAGGACACTCAATGACCCACGCAGGACACTCAATTACCCACACAGGACACTCAATGACCAACGCAGGACACTCAATGACCCACGCAGGACACTCATGACCCACACATGACACTCAATTACCCACACAGGACACTCAATGACCAACGCAGGACACTCAATGACCCACGCATGACACTCATGACCCACACATGACACTCAATGACCCAGACAGGACACTCAATTACGCACACAGGACACTAAAATGACCAACGCAGGACACTCAATGACCCACGCAGGACACTCATGACCCACGCAGGACACTCAATGACCCACACAGGACACTCAATGACCCACGCAGGACACTCAATGACCCACACAGGACACTCAGGACCCACACAGGACACTCATGACACATGCCGGACACTCAATGACCCACGCAGGACACTCATGACCCACGCAGGACACACATGACCCACGCAGGACACTCATGACCCACACACGACACTCAATGACCCACGCAGGACCCTCAATTACCCACACAGGACACTCAAAGACCAACGCAGGACACTCAATGACTCACGCAGGACACTCAATGACCCACACAGGAGACTCAATGACCCACGTAGGACTCTCAATGACCCACGCAGGACACTCATGACCCACACAGGACACTCATTGACCCACACAGGACACTCATGACCCACACAGGACACTCATTGACCCACACAGGACACTCAATTACCCACACAGGACACTCAATGACCAACGCAGGACACAAAATGACTCACGCAGGACACTCATGACCCACGCAGGACACTCATGACCCACACAGGACACTCAATGACCCACGCAGGACACTCATGACCCACGCAGGACACTCATGACCCACACAGGACACTCAATGACCCACGCAGGACACTCATGACCCACACAGGACACTCAATGACCCACGCAGGACACTCATGACCCACGCAGGACACTCAATCACCCACACAGGACACTCAATGACCCACACGGGACACTCAATGACCCACGCAGGACACTCATGACCCACGCTGGAAACTCAATGACCCAAGCAGGATACTCTTGACCCACGCAGAACCATCAATGACTCACGCAGGACCCTCAATGACCCACGCAGGACACTCAATGACCCACACGGGACACTCAATGACCCATGCAGGTCACTCAATGACCCACACAGGGCACTCATAACCCGTGCATGACACTCAATGACCCACGCAGGACACACATGACCCACGCAGGACACTCAATGACCCACACAGGACACTCAATTTCCAACGCTTGACACACAGGACCTACGCAGGACACTCAATGACCCACGCAGGACACTCATGACCCGCGCAGGACACTCATGACGCACGCACGACACTCAATGACCCACGCAGGACACTCATGACCCACGCAGGACACTGAAGCACCCACGCAGGACACCCATGACACACGCAGGACACTCAATCACCCACGCAGGACACTCAATGACCCACGCAGGACACTCATGACCCACGCAGGACACTCAATGACCCACGCAGGACACTCAATAACCCACGCAGGACACTCAATGACCAACACAGGACACTCAATGACCCACACAGAACACTCAATTACCCACGCAGGACACGCAATGACCCAGGCAGGACACTCATGACCCGCGCAGGACACTCATGACCCACGCACGACACTCAATGACCCACGCAGGACACTCATGACCCACGCAGGACACTCAATGACCCACGCAGGACACTCATGACCCACACACGACACTCAATGACCCACGCAGGACACTCAATTACCCACACAGGACACTCAATGACCAACGCAGGACACTCAATGACCCACGCAGGACACTCAATTACCCACACAGGACACTCAATGACCAACGCAGGACACTCAATACCCACGCAGGACACTCATGACCCACACATGACACTCAATTACCCACACAGGACACTCAATGACCCACGCAGGACACTCAATTACCCACACAGGACACTCAATGACCAACGCAGGACACTCAATACCCACGCAGGACACTCATGACCCACACAGGACACTCAATGACCCACGCAGCGCACTCAATTACTCACACAGGACACTCAATGACCCATGCAGGACACACATGACCCACACAGGACAATCATGACCCATGCAGGACACTCAAGGACCCATGCAGGACACTCAACGACCCATGCAGGACACTCATCGCCCACACAGGGCACTCAATGAACCACGCAGGACACTCATGACCCACACAGGACACTCAATGTCCCACACAGGACACTCAATGACCCACGCAGGACACGCAATGACACACGCATGACACTCATGACCCACGCAGGACACTCAATGACCTACGCAGGACACTCATGACCCTCACAGGACACTCAATGACGCACGCAGGACACTCAATGACCGACAGAGGACACTCACGGCCCACGCAGGACACTCATGACCCACACAGGACACTCAATGACCCACACAGGACAATCATGACCCACACAGGTCACTCAATGACCCACGCAGGACACCCAATGACCCACACAGCACACTCAATAACCCACGCAGGACACTCAATGACACACGCAGCACACGCATGACCCACACAGGACACTCAATGACCCACGCAGGGCACTCATGACCCACACAGGACACTCATGGCCCACGCCGGACACTCAATGACCCACGCAGGACACTCATGACCCACGCAGGACACTCAATGACCCACGCAGGACACTCATGACCCACACACGACACTCAATGACCCACGCAGGACACTCAATTACCCACACAGGACACTCAATGACCAACGCAGGACACTCAATGACCCACGCAGGACACTCAATTACCCACACAGGACACTCAATGACCAACGCAGGACACTCAATGACCCACGCAGGACACTCATGACCCACACATGACACTCAATTACCCACACAGGACACTCAATGACCAACGCAGGACACTCAATGACCCACGCATGACACTCATGACCCACACATGACACTCAATGACCCAGACAGGACACTCAATTACGCACACAGGACACTAAAATGACCAACGCAGGACACTCAATGACCCACGCAGGACACTCATGACCCACGCAGGACACTCAATGACCCACACAGGACACTCAATGACCCACGCAGGACACTCAATGACCCACACAGGACACTCAGGACCCACACAGGACACTCATGACACATGCCGGACACTCAATGACCCACGCAGGACACTCATGACCCACGCAGGACACACATGACCCACGCAGGACACTCATGACCCACACACGACACTCAATGACCCACGCAGGACCCTCAATTACCCACACAGGACACTCAAAGACCAACGCAGGACACTCAATGACTCACGCAGGACACTCAATGACCCACACAGGAGACTCAATGACCCACGTAGGACTCTCAATGACCCACGCAGGACACTCATGACCCACACAGGACACTCATTGACCCACACAGGACACTCATGACCCACACAGGACACTCATTGACCCACACAGGACACTCAATTACCCACACAGGACACTCAATGACCAACGCAGGACACAAAATGACTCACGCAGGACACTCATGACCCACGCAGGACACTCATGACCCACACAGGACACTCAATGACCCACGCAGGACACTCATGACCCACGCAGGACACTCATGACCCACACAGGACACTCAATGACCCACGCAGGACACTCATGACCCACACAGGACACTCAATGACCCACGCAGGACACTCATGACCCACGCAGGACACTCAATCACCCACACAGGACACTCAATGACCCACACGGGACACTCAATGACCCACGCAGGACACTCATGACCCACGCTGGAAACTCAATGACCCAAGCAGGATACTCTTGACCCACGCAGAACCATCAATGACTCACGCAGGACCCTCAATGACCCACGCAGGACACTCAATGACCCACACGGGACACTCAATGACCCATGCAGGTCACTCAATGACCCACACAGGGCACTCATAACCCGTGCATGACACTCAATGACCCACGCAGGACACACATGACCCACGCAGGACACTCAATGACCCACACAGGATACTCAATTTCCAACGCTTGACACACAGGACCTACGCAGGACACTCAATGACCCACGCAGGACACTCATGACCCGCGCAGGACACTCATGACGCACGCACGACACTCAATGACCCACGCAGGACACTCATGACCCACGCATGACACTGAAGCACCCACGCAGGACACCCATGACACACGCAGGACACTCAATCACCCACGCAGGACACTCAATGACCCACGCAGGACACTCATGACCCACGCAGGACACTCAATGACCCACGCAGGACACTCAATAACCCACGCAGGACACTCAATGACCAACACAGGACACTCAATGACCCACACAGAACACTCAATTACCCACGCAGGACACGCAATGACCCAGGCAGGACACTCATGACCCGCGCAGGACACTCATGACCCACGCACGACACTCAATGACCCACGCAGGACACTCATGACCCACGCAGGACACTCAATGACCCACGCAGGACACTCATGACCCACACACGACACTCAATGACCCACGCAGGACACTCAATTACCCACACAGGACACTCAATGACCAACGCAGGACACTCAATGACCCACGCAGGACACTCAATTACCCACACAGGACACTCAATGACCAACGCAGGACACTCAATACCCACGCAGGACACTCATGACCCACACATGACACTCAATTACCCACACAGGACACTCAATGACCAACGCAGGACACTCAATGACCCACGCAGGACACTCATGACCCACACATGACACTCAATGACCCAGACAGGACACTCAATTACCCACACAGGACACTCAATGACCAACGCAGGACACTCAATACCCACGCAGGACACTCATGACCCACACATGACACTCAATTACCCACACAGGACACTCAATGACCAACGCAGGACACTCAATGACCCACGCAGGACACTCAATGACCCACACAGGACACTCAATGACCAACGCAGGACACTCATGACCCACACACGACACTCAATGACCCACGCAGGACACTCAATTACCCACACAGGACACTCAATGACCAACGCAGGACACTTAATGACCCACGCAGGACACTCAATTACCCACACAGGACACGCAATGACCCACGCAGGACACTCAATGACCCACGCAGGACACTCATGACCCACACATGACACTCAATTACCCACACAGGACACTCAATGACCAACGCAGGACACTCAATGACCCACGCAGGACACTCATGACCCACACATGACACTCAATGACCCAGACAGGACACTCAATTACCCACACAGGACACTCAATGACCAACGCAGGACACTCAATGACCCACGCAGGACACTCATGACCCACGCAGGACACTCAATGACCCACACAGGACACTCAATGACCCACGCAGGACACTCAATGACCCACACAGGACACTCAGCACCCACACAGGACACTCATGACAGATGCCGGACACTCAATGACCCACGCAGGACACTCATGACCCACGCAGGACACACATGACCCACGCAGGACACTCATGACCCACACACGACACTCAATGACCCACGCAGGACACTCAATTACCCACACAGGACACTCAAAGACCAACGCAGGACACTCAATGACTCACGCAGGACACTCAATGACCCACACAGGAGAGTCAATGACCCACGTAGGACACTCAATGACCCACGCAGGACACTCAATGACCCACACATGACACTCAATGACCCAGACAGGACACTCAATTACCCACACAGGACACTCAATGACCAACGCAGGACACTCAATGTCCCACGCAGGACACTCATGACCCACGCAGGACACTCAATGACCCACACAGGACACTCAATGACCCACGCAGGACACTCATGACCCACACACGACACTCAATGACCCACGCAGGACACTCAATTACCCACACAGGACACTCAATGACCAACGCAGGACACTTAATGACCCACGCAGGACACTCAATTACCCACACAGGACACTCAATGACCCACACAGGACACTCAATGACCCACGCAGGACTCTCATGACACACACAGGACACTCAATGACCCACGCATGACACTCATGACCCACGCAGGACACTCAATGACCCACGCAGGACACTCAATGACCCATGCAGGACAATCATGACCCACACAGGACACTCATTGACCCACGCAGGACACTCATGACCCACACAGCACACTCAATGACCCACACAGGACACTCAATGACCCACGCAGGACACTCATGACCCACGCAGGACACACATGACCCACGCAGGGCACTCATGACCCACACACGACACTCAATGACCCACGCAGGACACTCAATTACCCACACAGGACACTCAAAGACCAACGCAGGACACTCAATGACTCACGCAGGACACTCAATGACCCACACAGGAGAGTCAATGACCCACGTAGGACACTCAATGACCCACGCAGGACACTCAATGACCCACACATGACACTCAATGACCCAGACAGGACACTCAATTACCCACACAGGACACTCAATGACCAACGCAGGACACTCAATGACCCACGCAGGACACTCATGACCCACGCAGGACACTCAATGACCCACGCAGGACACTCAATGACCCACGCAGGACACTCATGACCCACACACGACACTAAATGACCCACGCAGGACACTCAATTACCCACACAGGACACTCAATGACCAACGCAGGACACACATGACCCACACAGGACACTCAATTTGCAACGCTTGACACACAGGACCTACGCAGGACACTCAATGACCCACGCAGGACACTCATGACCCGCGCAGGACACTCATGACCCACGCACGACACTCAATGACCCACGCAGGACACTCATGACCCACGCAGGACACTGAAGCACCCACGCAGGACAACCATGACACACGCAGGACACTCAATCACCCACGCAGGACACTCAATGACCCACGCAGGACACTCATGACACACGCAGGACACTCAATGACCCACGCCGGACACTCAATAAACCACGCAGGACACTCAATGACCAACACAGGACACTCAATGACCCACACAGGACACTCAATGACCCACACAGGACACGCAATGACCCACGCAGGACACTCATGACCAGCGCAGGACACTCAATGACCCACGCACGACACTCAATGACCCACGCAGGACACTCATGACCCACGCAGGACACTCAATGACCCACACAGGACACTCATGACCCACACACGACACTCAATGACCCACGCAGGACACTCAATTACCCACACAGGACACTCAATGACCAATGCAGGACACTCAACGACCCACGCAGGACACTCAATTACCCACACAGGACACTCAATGACCAACGCAGGACACTCAATGACCCACGCAGAACACTCATGACCCACACATGACACTCAATTACCCACACAGGACACTCAATGACCAATGCAGGACACTCAATGACCCACGCAGGACACTCATGACCCACACATGACACTCAATGACCCAGACAGGACACTCAATTACCCACACAGGACACTCAATGACCAACGCAGGACACTCAATGACCCACGCAGGACACTCATGACCCACGCAGGACACTCAATGACCCACACAGGACACTCAATGACCCACGCAGGACACTCAATGACCCACACAGGACACTCAGGACCCACACAGGACACTCATGACACATGCCGGACACTCAATGACCCACGCAGGACACTCATGACCCACGCAGGACACACATGACCCACGCAGGACACTCATGACCCACACACGACACTCAATGACCCACGCAGGACACTCAATTACCCACACAGGACACTCAAAGACCAACGCAGGACACTCAATGACTCACGCAGGACACTCAATGACCCACACAGGAGAGTCAATGACCCACGTAGGACACTCAATGACCCACGCAGGACACTCAATGACCCACACAGGACACTCAATGACCCACGCAGGACACTCAATGACCGACACAGGACACTCATGACCCACACAGGACACTCATTGACCCACGCAGGACACTCATGACCCACACACGACACTCAATGACCCACACAGGACACTCAATTACCCACACAGGACACTCAATGACCAACGCAGGACACAAAATGACTCACGCAGGACACTCATGACCCACGCAGGACACTCATGACCCACACAGGACACTCAATGACCCACGCAGGACACTCATGACCCACGCAGGACACTCATGACCCACACAGGACACTCAATGACCCACGCAGGACACTCATGACCCACACAGGACACTCAATGACCCACGCAGGACACTCATGACCCACGCAGGACACTCAATCACCCACACAGGACACTCAATGACCCACGCAGGACACTCATGACCCACGCAGGACACACATGACCCACGCAGGGCACTCATGACCCACACACGACACTCAATGACCCACGCAGGACACTCAATTACCCACACAGGACACTCAAAGACCAACGCAGGACACTCAATGACTCACGCAGGACACTCAATGACCCACACAGGAGAGTCAATGACCCACGTAGGACACTCAATGACCCACGCAGGACACTCAATGACCCACACATGACACTCAATGACCCAGACAGGACACTCAATTACCCACACAGGACACTCAATGACCAACGCAGGACACTCAATGACCCACGCAGGACACTCATGACCCACGCAGGACACTCAATGACCCACGCAGGACACTCAATGACCCACGCAGGACACTCATGACCCACACACGACACTAAATGACCCACGCAGGACACTCAATTACCCACACAGGACACTCAATGACCAACGCAGGACACACATGACCCACACAGGACACTCAATTTGCAACGCTTGACACACAGGACCTACGCAGGACACTCAATGACCCACGCAGGACACTCATGACCCGCGCAGGACACTCATGACCCACGCACGACACTCAATGACCCACGCAGGACACTCATGACCCACGCAGGACACTGAAGCACCCACGCAGGACAACCATGACACACGCAGGACACTCAATCACCCACGCAGGACACTCAATGACCCACGCAGGACACTCATGACACACGCAGGACACTCAATGACCCACGCCGGACACTCAATAACCCACGCAGGACACTCAATTACCCACACAGGACACTCAATGACCAACGCAGGACACTCAATGACCCACGCAGAACACTCATGACCCACACATGACACTCAATTACCCACACAGGACACTCAATGACCAATGCAGGACACTCAATGACCCACGCAGGACACTCATGACCCACACATGACACTCAATGACCCAGACAGGACACTCAATTACCCACACAGGACACTCAATGACCAACGCAGGACACTCAATGACCCACGCAGGACACTCATGACCCACGCAGGACACTCAATGACCCACACAGGACACTCAATGACCCACGCAGGACACTCAATGACCCACACAGGACACTCAGGACCCACACAGGACACTCATGACACATGCCGGACACTCAATGACCCACGCAGGACACTCATGACCCACGCAGGACACACATGACCCACGCAGGACACTCATGACCCACACACGACACTCAATGACCCACGCAGGACACTCAATTACCCACACAGGACACTCAAAGACCAACGCAGGACACTCAATGACTCACGCAGGACACTCAATGACCCACACAGGAGAGTCAATGACCCACGTAGGACACTCAATGACCCACGCAGGACACTCAATGACCCACACAGGACACTCAATGACCCACGCAGGACACTCAATGACCGACACAGGACACTCATGACCCACACAGGACACTCATTGACCCACGCAGGACACTCATGACCCACACACGACACTCAATGACCCACACAGGACACTCAATTACCCACACAGGACACTCAATGACCAACGCAGGACACAAAATGACTCACGCAGGACACTCATGACCAAGCAGGACACTCATGACCCACACAGGACACTCAATGACCCACGCAGGACACTCATGACCCACGCAGGACACTCATGACCCACACAGGACACTCAATGACCCACGCAGGACACTCATGACCCACACAGGACACTCAATGACCCACGCAGGACACTCATGACCCACGCAGGACACTCAATCACCCACACAGGACACTCAATGACCCACACGGGACACTCAATGACCCACGCAGGACACTCATGACCCACGCTGGAAACTCAATGACCCACGCAGGATACTCTTGACCCACGCAGGACTATCAATGACTCACGCAGGACCCTCAATGACCCACGCAGGACACTCAATGACCCACACGGGACACTCAATGACCCATGCAGGTCACTCAATGACCCACACAGGGCACTCATAACCCGTGCATGACACTCAATGACCCACGCAGGACACACATGACCCACGCAGGACACTCAATGACCCACACAGGACACTCAATTTCCAACGCTTGACACACAGGACCTACGCAGGACACTCAATGACCCACGCAGGACACTCATGACCCGCGCAGGACACTCATGACCCACACACGACACTCAATGACCCACGCAGGACATTCATGACCCACGCAGGACACTGAAGCACCCACGCAGGACACCCATGACACACGCAGGACACTCAATCACCCACGCAGGACACTCAATGACCCACGCAGGACACTCATGACCCACGCAGGACACACAATGACCCACGCAGGATACTCAATAACCCACGCAGGACACTCAATGACCCACACAGGACACTCAATGACCCACGCAGGACACTCAATGACCGACACAGGACACTCATGACCCACACAGGACACTCATTGACCCACGCAGGACACTCATGACCCACACACGACACTCAATGACCCACACAGGACACTCAATTACCCACACAGGACACTCAATGACCAACGCAGGACACAAAATGACTCACGCAGGACACTCATGACCCACGCAGGACACTCATGACCCACACAGGACACTCAATGACCCACGCAGGACACTCATGACCCACGCAGGACACTCATGACCCACACAGGACACTCAATGACCCACGCAGGACACTCATGACCCACACAGGACACTCAATGACCCACGCAGGACAATCATGACCCACGCAGGACACTCAATCACCCACACAGGACACTCAATGACCCACACGGGACACTCAATGACCCACGCAGGACACTCATGACCCATGCTGGAAACTCAATGACCCACGCAGGATACTCTTGACCCACGCAGGACCATCAATGACTCACGCAGGACCCTCAATGACCCACGCAGGACACTCAATGACCCACACGGGACACTCAATGACCCATGCAGGTCACTCAATGACCCACACAGGGCACTCATAACCCGTGCATGACACTCAATGACCCACGCTTGACACACAGGACCTACGCAGGACACTCAATGACCCACGCAGGACACTCCTGACCCGCGCAGGACACTCATGACCCACGCACGACACTCAATGACCCACGCAGGACACTCATGACCCACGCAGGACACTGAAGCACCCACGCAGGACACCCATGACACACGCAGGACACTGAATCACCCACGCAGGACACTCAATGACCCACGCAGGACTCTCATGACCCACGCAGGACACTCAATGACCCACGCAGGACCCTCAATGACCCACGCAGGACACTCAATGACCCACACGGGACACTCAATGACCCATGCAGGTCACTCAATGACCCACACAGGGCACTCATAACCCGTGCATGACACTCAATGACCCACGCAGGACACACATGACCCACGCAGGACACTCAATGACCCACACAGGACACTCAATTTCCAACGCTTGACACACAGGACCTACGCAGGACACTCAATGACCCACGCAGGACACTCATGACCCGCGCAGGACACTCATGACCCACACACGACACTCAATGACCCACGCAGGACATTCATGACCCACGCAGGACACTGAAGCACCCACGCAGGACACCCATGACACACGCAGGACACTCAATCACCCACGCAGGACACTCAATGACCCACGCAGGACACTCATGACCCACGCAGGACACACAATGACCCACGCAGGATACTCAATAACCCACACAGGACACTCAATGACCCACACAGGACACTCAATGACCCACGCAGGACACTCAATGACCGACACAGGACACTCATGACCCACACAGGACACTCATTGACCCACGCAGGACACTCATGACCCACACACGACACTCAATGACCCACACAGGACACTCAATTACCCACACAGGACACTCAATGACCAACGCAGGACACAAAATGACTCACGCAGGACACTCATGACCCACGCAGGACACTCATGACCCACACAGGACACTCAATGACCCACGCAGGACACTCATGACCCACGCAGGACACTCATGACCCACACAGGACACTCAATGACCCACGCAGGACACTCATGACCCACACAGGACACTCAATGACCCACGCAGGACAATCATGACCCACGCAGGACACTCAATCACCCACACAGGACACTCAATGACCCACACGGGACACTCAATGACCCACGCAGGACACTCATGACCCATGCTGGAAACTCAATGACCCACGCAGGATACTCTTGACCCACGCAGGACCATCAATGACTCACGCAGGACCCTCAATGACCCACGCAGGACACTCAATGACCCACACGGGACACTCAATGACCCATGCAGGTCACTCAATGACCCACACAGGGCACTCATAACCCGTGCATGACACTCAATGACCCACGCTTGACACACAGGACCTACGCAGGACACTCAATGACCCACGCAGGACACTCCTGACCCGCGCAGGACACTCATGACCCACGCACGACACTCAATGACCCACGCAGGACACTCATGACCCACGCAGGACACTGAAGCACCCACGCAGGACACCCATGACACACGCAGGACACTGAATCACCCACGCAGGACACTCAATGACCCACGCAGGACTCTCATGACCCACGCAGGACACTCAATGACCCACGCAGGACACTCAATAACCCACGCAGGACACTCAATGACCAACACAGGACAATCAATGACCCACACAGGACACTCAATGACCCACGCAGGACACGCAATGACCCACGCAGGACACTCATGACCCGCGCAGGACACTCATGACACATGCACAACACTCAATGACCCACGCAGGACACTCATGACCCACGCAGGACACTGAAGCACCCACGCAGGACACCCATGACACACGCAGGACACTCAATCACCCACGCAGGACACTCAATGACCCACGTAGGACACTCATTGACACACGCAGGACTCTCATGACCCACGCAGGACACTCTTTGACCCACGCAGGACACTCATGACCCACACATGACACTCAATGACCCACACACGACACTCAATGACCCACGCAGGACACGCAATGACCCACGCAGGACACTCATGACCCACGAAGGACACTCATGACCCACACAGGACACTCAATGACCCACGCAGGACACTCATGACCCACACAGCACAGTCAATGACCCACACAGCACAGTCAATGACCCACACAGGACACTCAATGACCCACGCAGGACACTCATGACCCACGCAGGACACTCAATGACCCACGAAGGACACTCATGACCCACGCTGGACACTCATGACACATGCAGGACACTCAACGAACCACATAGGACAGTCATGACCCTCGCAGGACACTCAATAAACCACGCAGGACACTCAATGACCGACACAAGACACTCATGACCCACACAGGACACTCAATGACCCACACAGGACACTCGTGACCCACACACGACACACAATGACCCAGACAGGACACTCAATTACCCACACAGGACACTCAATGACCAACGCAGGACACTCAATGACCCACGCAGGACACTCATGACCCACACACGACACTCAATGACCCAGACAGGACACTCAATTACCCACACAGGACACTCAATGACCAACGCAGGACACTCAATGACCCACGCAGGACACTCATGACCCACCCAGGACACTCAATGACCCACGCAGGACACTCATGACCCACGCAGGACACTCAATGACCCACACAGGACACTCAATGACCCACGCAGGACAGTCAATGACCCACGCAGGACACTCAATGACCCACACAGGACACTCATGGCCCACACAGGACACTCATGGCCCACGCCGGACACTCAATGACCCACGCAGGACACTCATGACCCACGCAGGACACTCAATGACCCACGCAGGACACTCATGACCCACACACGACACTCAATGACCCACGCAGGACACTCAATTACCCACACAGGACACTCAATGACCAACGCAGGACACTCAATGACCCACGCAGGACACTCAATTACCCACACAGGACACTCATGACCCACGCAGGACACTCAATGACCCACGCAGGACACACATGACCCACGCAGGACACTGAATCACCCACGCAGGGCACCCATGACCCACGCAGGACACTCAATGACCCATGCAGGACACTCAATGACCCACACAGGACACTCATGACCTACGCAGGACACTCATGTCCCACACAGGACACTCATGATCCATGAAGGACACTCAATGACCCACGCAGGACACTCATGACCCACACAGGACACTCAATGACCAACGCAGGACACAAAATGACTCACCCAGGACACTCTTAACCCCGCAGGACACTTATGACCCACGCAGGACACTAAATGACACTCGCAGGACACTCAATGACCCACACAGGACACTCAATGGCCCACGCAGGACACTCATGACCCACGCAGGACACTCCATGTCCCACGCAGGACAATCATTACCCACGCAGGACACTCAATGACCCACGCAGGACACTCATGACCCATACAGGACACTCAATGACCAACGCAGGACACAAAATGACTCACCCAGGACACTCTTAACCCCGCAGGACACTCATGACCCAAGCAGGACACTCAACGACCCACGCAGGGCACTCATGACCCAAGCAGGACACTCAATCACCCACACAGGACTCTCAATGTCCCACACGGGACACTCATGATCCATGCAGGACACTCAATGACCCACACAGGACACTCAATGACACACGCAGGACACTCAATGACCCAGACTGGACACTCAATGGCCCACGCAGGACACTCATGACCCACGCAGGGCACTCCATGTCCCACGCAGGACAATCATTACCCACGCAGGACACTCAATGATCCACGCAGGACACTCATGACCCACGCAGGACACTCAATGACCCACGCAGGACACTCATGACCCACGCAGGACACTGAATCACCCACGCAGGACACCCATGACCCACGCAGGACACTCAATGACCCATGCAGAACACTCAATGACCCACGCAGGACACTCATGACACGTGCAGGACACTCATGACCCACACAGGACACTCAATGACCCACGCAGGACACTCAATGAGCCACACAGGATACTCAATGGCCCACGCAGGACACTCAATTATCCATGCAGGACACTCAATGACACACGCAGGACACTCAATGACCTACGTAGGACACTCAATGACCCACACAGGACACTCAGGACCCACGCAGGACACTCATGACCCACGCCGGACACTCAATGACCCACGCAGGACACTCATGACCCACGCAGGACACTCATGACCCAAACAGGAAACTCAATGACCCATGAAGGACACTCAATGACCCACGCAGGACACTCAATGACCCACGCAGGACACTCATGACCCAAACAGGAAACTCAATGACCCATGAAGGACACTCAATGACACACGCAGGACACTCAATGACCCATGCAGGACACTCAATGACCCACACAGGACACTCAATGACCCACGCAGGACAGTCAATGACCCACACAAGACTCTCAATGAGCCAAACAGGATACTCAATGGCCCACACAGGACATTCATGACCCATGCAGGACACTCAATGACCACGCAGGACACTCAATGACACACGCAGGACACTCAATGACCCACACAGGACACTCACTGGCCCACGCAAGACACTCATGATCCACGCCGGACACTCAATGACCCACGCAGGACACTCATGACCCACGCAGGACACTCAATGACGCACGCAGGACACTCAATGACCCACGCAGGACATTCAAAGACCCACGCAGGACTCTCAATGACCCACGCAGGATACTCAATGGCCCACGCAGGACCCTCAATGACCCATGCAGGACACTCATGACCCACGTAGGACACTCAATGACCCACGTAGGACACTCAATGACCAACACAGGACACTCAATGACCCACACAGGACACTCATGACCCATGCAGGACACTCATGTCCCACGCAGGACACTCATGATCCATGCAGGACACTCAATGACCCACGCAGGACACTAAATGACACTCGCAGGACACTCACTGACCCACACAGGACACTCAATGGCCCACGCAGGACACTCATGACCCACGCAGGACACTCCATGTCCCACGCAGGACAATCATTACCCACGCAGGACACTCAATGACCCACGCAGGACACTCATGACCCACACAGGACACTCAATGACCAACGCAGGACACTCATGACCCACGCAGGACACTCAATGTCCCACTCAGGACACTCAATCACCCACACAGGACTCTCAATGTCCCACACGGGACACTGAATAACTCACGCAGGACACTCAATGACCCACACAGGACACTCATGACCCATGCAGGACACTCAATGACCCACGCAGGACACTCAATGACACACGCAGGACACTCAATGACCCAGACAGGACACTCAATGGCCCACGCAGGACACTCATGACCCACGCAGGGCACTCCATGTCCCACGCAGGACAATCATTACCCACGCAGGACACTCAATGATCCACGCAGGACACTTATGACCCACGCAGGACACTCAATGACCCACGCAGGACACTCATGACCCACACAGGACACACAATGACCCATGCAGGACACTCATGACCCACGCAGGACACTCAATGACCCACGCAGGACACTGAATGACCCACGCAGGACACTCAACGAACCACACAGGATACTCATGACACTCGCAGGACACTCAATGAACCACGCAATACACTCAATGACCGACACAGGACACTCATGATCCACGCAGGACACTCAATGACCCACGCAGGTCACGTAATGACACACACAGGACACTCAATGACCCACGCAGGACACTCATGACCCAAACAGGAAACTCAATGACCCATGAAGGACACTCAATGACCCACGCAGGACACTCAATGACCCACGCAGGACACTCAATGACCCACGCAGGACACTCATGACCCAAACAGGAAACTCAATGACCCATGAAGGACACTTAATGACCCACGCAGGACACTCAATGACGCACGCAGGACACTCAATGACCCACACAGGACACTCAATGACCCACGCAGGACAGTCAATGACCCACACAGGACTCTCAATGAGCCAAACAGGATACTCAATGGCCCACACAGGACATTCATGACCAATGCAGGACACTCAATGACCACGCAGGACACTCAATGACACACGCAGGACACTCAATGACCAACACAGGACACTCACTGGCCCACGCAAGACACTCATGACCCACGCCGGACACTCAATGACACACGCAGGACACTCATGACCCACGCAGGACACTCAATGACGCACGCAGGACACTCAATAACCCACGCAGGACACTCAAAGACCCACACAGGACACTCGTGACCCACACATGACACACAATGACCCAGACAGGACACTCAATTACCCACACAGGACACTCAATGACCAACGCAGGACACTCAATGACCCACGCAGGACACTCATGACCCACACACGACACTCAATGACCCAGACAGGACACTCAATGACCAACGCAGGACACT
Organism: Chiloscyllium plagiosum; assembly: GCF_037043375.1. NCBI lineage: Eukaryota > Metazoa > Chordata > Chondrichthyes > Orectolobiformes > Hemiscylliidae > Chiloscyllium > Chiloscyllium plagiosum. The sequence goes on from NW_028270167.1 coordinate 46,777,496, forward strand.
CAATGACCCACGCAGGACACTCATGACCCACCCAGGACACTCAATGACCTACGCAGGACACTCATGACCCACGCAGGACACTCAATGACCCACACAGGACACTCAATGACCCACGCAGGACAGTCAATGCCCCATGCAGGACACTCAATGACCCACACAGGACACTCAGGACTCACACAGGACACTCATGACCCACGCCGGACACTCAATGACCCACGCAGGACACTCATGACCCACGCAGGACACTCAATGACCCACGCAGGACACTCATGACCCACACACGACACTCAATGACCCACGCAGGACACTCAATTACCCACACAGGACACTCAATGACCAACGCAGGACTCTCAATGACCCACGCAGGACACTCAATTACCCACACAGGACACTCAATGACCAACGCAGGACACTCAATGACCCACGCAGAACACTCATGACCCACACATGACACTCAATTACCCACACAGGACACTCAATGACCAACGCAGGACACTCAATGACCAACGCAGGACACTCATGACCCACACATGACACTCAATGACCAAGACAGGACACTCAATTACCCACACAGGACACTCAATGACCCACGCAGGACACTCAATGACCCACGCAGGACACTCATGACCCACGCAGGACACTCAATGACCCACACAGGACACTCAATGACCCACACGGGACACTCAATGACCCACACAGGACACTCATGACCCATGCAGGACACTCAATGACCCACACAGGACACTCAATGACCCACACAGGACACTCGTGACCCACACACGACACACAATGACCCAGACAGGACACTCAATTACCCACACAGGACACTCAATGACCAACGCAGGACACTCAATGACCCACGCAGGACACTCATGACCCATGCAGGACACTCAATGACCCACGCAGGACACTCATGACCCACGCAGGATACTCAATGACCCACACAGGGCACTGAATGACCCACACAGGACACTCATGACCCACGCAGGACACTCAATGACCCACGCAGGACACTCAATGACCCATGCAGGACAATCATGACCCATGCAGGACACTCAATGCCCCACGCAGGACACTCATGACCCACGCAGGACACTCAATGACCCACGCAGGACACTCATGACCCACGCAGGACACTCAATGACCCACGCAGGACACTCATGACCCACACGCGACACTCAATGACCCACGCAGTACACTCAATTACCCACACAGGACACTCAATGACCAACGCAGGACTCTCAATGACCCACGCAGGACACTCAATTACCCACACAGGACACTCAATGACCAACGCAGGACACTCAATGACCCACGCAGAACACTCATGACCCACACATGACACTCAATTACCCACACAGGACACTCAATGACCAACGCAGGACACTCAATGACCAACGCAGGACACTCATGACCCACACATGACACTCAATGACCAAGACAGGACACTCAATTACCCACACAGGACACTCAATGACCCACGCAGGACACTCAATGACCCACGCAGGACACTCATGACCCACGCAGGACACTCAATGACCCACACAGGACACTCAATGACCCACACGGGACACTCAATGACCCACACAGGACACTCATGACCCATGCAGGACACTCAATGACCCACACAGGACACTCAATGACCCACACAGGACACTCGTGACCCACACACGACACACAATGACCCAGACAGGACACTCAATTACCCACACAGGACACTCAATGACCAACGCAGGACACTCAATGACCCACGCAGGACACTCATGACCCATGCAGGACACTCAATGACCCACGCAGGACACTCATGACCCACGCAGGATACTCAATGACCCACACAGGGCACTGAATGACCCACACAGGACACTCATGACCCACGCAGGACACTCAATGACCCACGCAGGACACTCAATGACCCATGCAGGACAATCATGACCCATGCAGGACACTCAATGCCCCACGCAGGACACTCATGACCCACGCAGGAGACTCAATGACCCACGCAGGACACTCATGACCCACGCAGGACACTCAATGACCCACGCAGGACACTCATGACCCACACGCGACACTCAATGACCCACGCAGTACACTCAATTACCCACACAGGACACTCAAAGACCAACGCAGGACACTCAATGACCCACGCAGGACACTCATGACCCACACAGGAGACTCAATGACCCACGTAGGACACTCAATGACCCACGCAGGACACTCAATGACCCACACAGGACACTCAATGAACCACACAGGACACTCAATGACCGACACAGGACACTCATGACCCACACAGGACACTCATTGACCCACGCAGGACACTCATGGCCCACGCACGACACTCAATGGCCCACACAGGACACTCAATTACCCACACAGGACACTCAATGACCAACGCAGGACACAAAATGACTCACGCAGGACACTCATGACCCACGCAGGACACTCATGACCCACACAGGACACTCAATGACCCACGCAGGACACTCATGACCCACGCAGGACACTCAATCACCCACACAGGACACTCAATGACCCACACGGGACACTCAATGACCCACGCAGGACACTCATGACCCACGCTGGAAACTCAATGACCCACGTAGGATACTCTTGACCCACGCAGGACCATCAATGACTCACGCAGGACCCTCAATGACCCACGCAGGACACTCAATGACCCACACGGGACACTCAATGACCCATGCAGGTCACTCAATGACCCACACAGGGCACTCATAACCCGTGCATGACACTCAATGACACACGCAGGACACACATGACCCACGCAGGACACTCAATGACCCACACAGGACACTCAATTTCCAACGCTTGACACACAGGACCTACGCAGGACACTCAATGACCCACGCAGGACACTCATGACCCGCGCAGGACACTCATGACTCACGCACGACACTCAATGACCCACGCAGGACACTCATGACCCACGCAGGACACTGAAGCACCCACGCAGGACACCCATGACACACGCAGGACACTCAATCACCCACGCAGGACACTCAATGACCCACGCAGGACACTCATGACCCACGCAGAACACTCAATGACCCACGCAGGACACTCAATAACCCACGCAGGACACTCAATGACCAACACAGGACATTCAATGACCCACGCAGGACACTCATGACCCATGCAGGACACTGAATCACCCACGCAGGACACCCATGACCCACGCAGGACACTCAATGACACAGGCAGGACACTCAATGACCCACGCAGGACACTCATGACCCACGCAGGACACTCATGACCCACGCAGGACACTCAATGACCTACGCAGGACACTCAATGACCCACGCAGGATACTCAATGGCCCACGCAGGACACTCAATGACACATGCAGGACACTCATGACCCACTCAGGACACTCAATGACCCACGTAGGACACTCAATGACCAACACAGGACACGCAATGACCCACGCAGGCCTCTCAATGACCCACGCTGGACACCTTGGACCCAAGCAGGACACTCAATGACCCACGCAGGACACTCATGACCCACACAGGATCCTCAATGACCCACGCAGGACACTCATGACACACGCAGGACACTCAATTACCCACGCAGGACAATCATGACCCACGCAGGACACTCAATGACCCATGCAGGTCACTCATTGGCACACGCAGGACTCTCATGACCCACGCAGGACACTATTTGACCTACGCAGGACACTCATGACCCACAAAGGACACTCAATGACCTACACAGGACACTCAATGACCCACGCAGGACACGCAATGACTCACGCAGGACACTCATGACCCACGAAGGACACTCATGACCCACACAGGACACTCAATGACCCACGCAGGACACTCATGACCCACACAGCACAGTCAATGACGCACACAGCACAGTCAATGACCCACACAGGACACTCAATGACCCACGCAGGACACGCAATGACCCACGCAGGACACTCATGACCCACGCAGGACACTCAATCACCCACACAGGACTCTCAATGTCCCACACGGGACACTCATGATCCATGCAGGACACTCAATGACCCACGCAGGACACTCAATGACACACGCAGGACACTCAATGACCCAGACTGGACACTCAATGGCCCACGCAGGACACTCATGACCCACGCAGGGCACTCCATGTCCCACGCAGGACAATCATTACCCACGCAGGACACTCAATGATCCACGCAGGACACTCATGACCCACGCAGGACACTCAATGACCCACGCAGGACACTCATGACCCACGCAGTACACTGAATCACCCACGCAGGACACCCATGACCCACGCAGGACACTCAATGACCCATGCAGGACACTCAATGACCCACGCAGGACACTCATGACACGTGCAGGACACTCATGACCCACACAGGACACTCAATGACCCACGCAGGACACTCAATGAGCCACACAGGATACTCAATGGCCCACGCAGGACACTCAATTATCCATGCAGGACACTCAATGACACACGCAGGACACTCAATGACCCACGTAGGACACTCAATGACCCACACAGGACACTCAGGACCCACGCAGGACACTCATGACACACGCCGGACATTCAATGACCCACGCAGGACACTCATGACCCAAACAGGAAACTCAATGACCCATGAAGGACACTCAATGACCCACGCAGGTCACTTAATGACCCACGCAGGACACTCATGACCCAAACAGGAAACTCAATGACCCATGAAGGACACTCAATGACCCACGCAGGACACTCAATGACCCATGCAGGACACTCAATGACCCACACAGGACACTCAATGACCCACGCAGGACAGTCAATGACCCACACAAGACTCTCAATGAGCCAAACAGGATACTCAATGGCCCACACAGGACATTCATGACCCATGCAGGACACTCAATGACCACGCAGGACACTCAACGACACACGCAGGACACTCAATGACCCACACAGGACACTCACTGGCCCACGCAAGACACTCATGATCCACGCCGGACACTCAATGACCCACGCAAGACACTCATGACCCACGCAGGACACTCAATGACGCACGCAGGACACTCAATGACCCACGCAGGACATTCAAAGACCCACGCAGGACTCTCAATGACACACGCAGGACACTCAAAGACCCATACGGGACACTCAATGACCCACGCAGGACACTCAATGACCCACACAGGACACGCATGACCCATGCAGGACACTCAATGACCACGCAGGACACTCAATGACACACGCAGGACACTCAATGACCCACAGAGGACACTCACTGGCCCACGCAGGACAATCATGACCCACGCAGGACACTCAATGACCCACGCAGGACACTCATGACCCACGCAGGACACTTAATGACCCACGCAGGACACTCATGACCGACGCAGGACACTCAATGACCCACGAAGGACACTCGTGACCCACGCAGGACACTGAATCACCCAAGCTGGACACCCATGACCCACGCAGGACACTCAATGACGCGCGCAGGACACTCAATGACCCACGCAGGACACTCATGATCCACACAGGACACTCAATGACCCACGCAGAACACCAAATGACACTCGCAGGACACTCAATGACCCACACAGGACACTCAATGGCCCACGCAGGACACTCATGACCCACGCAGGACACCCCAATGTCCCACGCAGGACACTCAATGACCCACGTTGGACACTCAATGACCCACACAGGACACTCAGGACCTACGCAGGACACTCATGACCCATGCCGGACACACAATGGCCCACGCAGGACACTCATGACCCATGCAGGACACTCATGACCCAAACAGGAAACTCAATGACCCATGAAGGACACTCAATGACCCACGCAGGACACTCAATGACCCACGCAGGACACTCATGACCCAAACAGGAAACTCAATGACCCATGAAGGACACTCAATGACCCACGCAGGACACTCAGTGACCCACGCAGGACACTCAATGACCTACACAGGACACTCAATGACCCACGCAGGACAGTCAATGACCCACACAGGACCCTCAATGATCCACACAGGACACTCAGGACCCACGCAGGACACTCATGACACATGCCGGACACTCAATGACCCACGCAGGACACTCATGATCCACGCAGGACACTCAATGACGCGCGCAGGACACTCAATGACCCACGCAGGATACTCAAAGACCCATGCAGGACTCTCAATGACCCACGCAGGACACTCAATGACCCACACGGGTGACTCAATGACCCACACAGGACACTCATGACCCATGCAGGACACTCAATGACCCACGCAGGACACTCAATGACACACGCAGGACACTCAATGACTCACACAGGACACTCACTGGCCCACGCAGGACAATCATGACCCACGCAGGACACTCAATGCCCCACGCAGGACACTCATGACCCACGCAGGACACTCAATGACACACGCAGGACTCTCAATGACCCACACAGGACACTCAGGACCCACGCAGGACACTCATGACCCACGCCAGACACTCAATGTCGCGCGCAGGACACTCAATGACCCATGCAGGACACTCAAAGACCCACGCAGGACTCTCAATGACCCACGCAGGACACTCAATGACCCACGCAGGACACTCATGACCCACGCAGGACACTCAATGACCCATGAAGGACACTCATGACCCACGCAGGACACTGAATCACCCACGCAGGACACCCATGACCCACGTAGGACACTCAAAGACCCATGCAGGACAATCAATGACCCACGCAGGACACTCATGATCCACACAGGACACTCAATGACCCACGCAGAACACTCAATGACCCACGCAGGATACTCAATGGCCCACGCAGGACACTCAATGACCCATGCAGGACACTCATGACCCACGCAGGACACTCAATGACCCACGTAGGACACTCAATGACCAACACAGGCCACTCAATGACCAACACAGGCCACTCAATGACCCACGCAGGACTCTCAATGACCCACGCTGGACGCTCATGACCCAAGCAGGACACTCATGACCCACGCAGAACACTCATGGCCCATGCAGGACACTCAATGACCCACGCAGGACACTCAATGACACACGCAGGACACTCAATGACCCACACAGGACACTCAATGGCCCACGAAGGACAATCAGGACCCACGCAGGACACTCAATGTCCCACGCAGGACACTCATGACCCACGCAGGACACTCAATGACCCACGCAGGACACTCATGACCCACGCAGGACAGTCAATGACCCACGAAGGACACTCATGACCCACGGAGGACACTGAATCAACCACGCAGGACACCCATGACCCACGCAGGACACTCAATGATCCATGCAGGACACTCAATGACTCACGCAGGACACTCAATGACCCACACAGGACACTCATGATCCATGCAGGACACTCAATGACCCACGCAGGACATCCATGACCCACGCAGGACACTCATGACCCACACAGGACACTCAATGACCTATGCAGGACACTCATGACCCACGCAGGACACTCAATGACCCACGTAGGACACTCAATGACCAACACAGGCCACTCAATGACCCACGCAAGACTCTCAATGACCCACGCTGGACACTCATGACCCAAGCAGGACACTCAATGACCCACGCAGGACACTCATGACCCACACAGGAAACTCAATCACCCACACAGAACACTCAATGACCCACACGGGACACTCAATGACTCACGCAGGACACTCAATGACCCACACAGGACACTCATGATCCATGCAGGACACTCAATGACCCACGCAGGACACTCAATGACACACGCAGGACACTCAATGATCCACACAGGACACTCAATGGCCCACGCAGGACATTAATGACCGACGCAGGACACTCATGACCCACACTGGACACTCATTACCCACGCAGGACACTCAATGACCCACGCAGGACACTCATGACCCACGCAGGACACTCAATGACCCACGAAGGACACCCATGACCCACGCAGGACACTCAATGACCCACGCAGGACACTCATGACCCACGCAGGACACTCAATGACCCACGAAGGACACTCATGACCCACGGAGGACACTGAATCACCCACGCAGGACACCCATGACCCACGCAGGACACTCAATGACCCATGCAGGACACTCAATGACTCACGCAGGACAGTCAATGACCCACACAGGACACTCATGATCCATGCAGGACACTCAATGACCCACGTAGGACACTCAATGACCAACACAGGCCACTCAATGACCCATGCAGGACTCTCAATGACCCACGCTGGACACTCATGACCCAAGCAGGACACTCAATGACCCACGCAGGACACTGAATCACCCACGCAGGACACCCATGACCCACGCAGGACACTCAAAGACCCATGCAGAACACTCAATGACCCACGCAGGACACTCAATGACACGCGCAGGACACTCATGACCCACACAGGACACTCAATGACCCACGCAGGACACTCAATGAGCCACACAGGATACTCAATGGCCCACGCAGGACACTCAATGATCCATGCAGGACACTCAATGACACTCGTAGGACAGTCAATGACCCACACAGGACACTCAGGACCCACGCAGGACACTCATGACCCACGCCGGACACTCATGACCCACGCAGGACACTCATGACCCACGCAGGACACTCATGACCCAAACAGGAAACTCAATGACCCATGAAGGACACTCAATGACCCACGCAGGACACTCAATGACCCACGCAGGACACTCTTGACCCAAACAGGAAACTCAATGACCTATGAAGGAGACTCAATGACCCACGCAGGACACTCAATGAACCACGCAGGACACTCAATGACCCACACAGGACACTCAATGACCCACGCAGGACAGTCAATGACCCACGCAGGACACTCATGACCCACACAGCACACTCAATGACCCACACAGGACACTCAATGACCCACGCAGGACTCTCAATGACCCACGCAGGACACTCATGACACACGCAGGACGCTCATGACCCATGCAGGACACTCAATGACCCATGAAGGACACTCATGACCCACGCAGGACACTGAATCACCCACGCAGGACACCCATGACCCACGTAGGACACTCAATGACCCATGCAGGACAATCAATGACCCACGCAGGACACTCATGATCCACACAGGACACTCAATGACCCACGCAGAACACTCAATGACCCACGCAGGATACTCAATGGCCCACGCAGGACACTCAATGACCCATGCAGGACACTCATGACCCACGCAGGACACTCAATGACCCACTTAGGACACTCAATGACCAACACAGGCCACTCAATGACCCACGCAGGACTCTCAATGACCCATGCTGGACGCTCATGACCCAAGCAGGACACTCAATGACCCACGCAGAACACTCATGACCCATGCAGGACACTCAATGACACACGCAGGACACTCAATGACCCACACAGGACACTCAATGGCCCACGCAGGACAATCAGGACCCACGCAGGACACTCAATGTCCCACGCAGGACACTCATGACCCACGCAGGACACTCAATGACCCACGCAGGACACTCATGACCCACGCAGGACAGTCAATGACCCACGAAGGACACTCATGACCCACGGAGGACACTGAATCACCCACGCAGGACACCCATGACCCACGCAGGACACTCAATGATCCATGCAGGACACTCAATGACTCACGCAGGACACTCAATGACCCACACAGGACACTCATGATCCATGCAGGACACTCAATGACCCACGCAGGACATCCATGACCCACGCAGGACACTCATGACCCACACAGGACACTCAATGACCCACGCATGACACTCATGACCCACGCAGAACACTCAATGACCTACGCAGGACACTCATGACCCACGCAGGACACTCAATGACCCACGTAGGACACTCAATGACCAACACAGGCCACTCAATGACCCACGCAGGACTCTCAATGACCCACGCTGGGCACTCATGAGCCAAGCAGGACACTCAATGACCCACGCAGGACACTCATGACCCACACAGGACACTCAATCACCCACACAGAACACTCAATGACCCACACGGGACACTCAATGACTCACGCAGGACACTCAATGACCCACACAGGACACTCATGATCCATGCAGGACACTCAATGACCCACGCAGGACACTCAATGACACAAGCAGGACACTCAATGATCCACACAGGACACTCAATGGCCCACGCAGGACATTAATGACCGACACAGGACACTCATGACCCACACTGGACACTCATGACCCACGCAGGACACTCAATAACCCACGCAGGACACTCAATGGCCCACGCAGGACACTCAATGACCCACACGGGACACTCAATGACCCACACAGGACACTCATGACCCATGCAGGACACTCAATGACCCACACAGGACACTCAATGACCCACACAGGACACTCAATGGCCCACGAAGGACAATCAGGACCCACGCAGGACACTCAATGTCACACGCAGGACACTCATGACCCACGCAGGACACTCAATGACCCACGCAGGACACTCATGACCCACGCAGGACAGTCAATGACCCACGAAGGACACTCATGACCCACGGAGGACACTGAATCAACCACGCAGGACACCCATGACCCATGCAGGACACTCAATGATCCATGCAGGACACTCAATGACTCACGCAGGACACTCAATGACCCACACAGGACACTCATGATCCATGCAGGACACTCAATGACCCACGCAGGACATCCATGACCCACGCAGGACACTCATGACCCACACAGGACACTCAATGACCCACGCATGACACTCATGACCCACGCAGGACACTCAATGACCTACGCAGGACACTCATGACCCACGCAGGGCACTCAATGACCCACGTAGGACACTCAATGACCAACACAGGCCACTCAATGACCCACGCAGGACTCTCAATGACCCACACTGGACACTCATGACCCAAGCAGGACACTCAATGACCCACGCAGGACACTCATGACCCACACAGGAAACTCAATCACCCACACACAACACTCAATGACCCACACGGGACACTCAATGACTCACGCAGGACACTCAATGACCCACACAGGACACTCATGATCCATGCAGGACACTCAATGACCCACGCAGGACACTCAATGACACACGCAGGACACTCAATGATCCACACAGGACACTCAATGGCCCACGCAGGACATTAATGACCGACGCAGGACACTCATGACCCACACTGGACACTCATTACCCACGCAGGACACTCAATGACCCACGCAGGACACTCATGACCCACGCAGGACACTCAATGACCCACGAAGGTCACCCATGACCCACGCAGGACACTCAATGACCCACGCAGGACACTCATGACCCACGCAGGACACTCAATGACCCACGAAGGACACTCATGACCCACGGAGGACACTGAATCACCCACGCAGGACACTCAATGACCCACGCAGGACACTCAATGACCCATGCAGGACACTCAATGACTCACGCAGGACAGTCAATGACCCACACAGGACACTCATGATCCATGCAGGACACTCAATGACCCACGTAGGACACTCAATGACCAACACAGGCCACTCAATGACCCATGCAGGACTCTCAATGACCCACGCTGGACACTCATGACCCAAGCAGGACACTCAATGACCCACGCAGGACACTGAATCACCCACGCAGGACACCCATCACCCACGCAGGACACTCAAAGACCCATGCAGAACACTCAATGACCCACGCAGGACACTCATGACACGCGCAGGACACTCATGACCCACACAGGACACTCAATGACCCACGCAGGACACTCAATGAGCCACACAGGATACTCAATGGCCCACGCAGGACACTCAATGATCCATGCAGGACACTCAATGACACTCGTAGGACACTCAATGACCCACACAGGACACTCAGGACCCACGCAGGACTCTCAATGACCCACACTGGACACTCATGACCCAAGCAGGACACTCAATGACCCACGCAGGACACTCATGACCCACACAGGAAACTCAATCACCCACACACAACACTCAATGACCCACACGGGACACTCAATGACTCACGCAGGACACTCAATGACCCACACAGGACACTCATGATCCATGCAGGACACTCAATGACCCACGCAGGACACTCAATGACACACGCAGGACACTCAATGATCCACACAGGACACTCAATGGCCCACGCAGGACATTAATGACCGACGCAGGACACTCATGACCCACACTGGACACTCATTACCCACGCAGGACACTCAATGACCCACGCAGGACACTCATGACCCACGCAGGACACTCAATGACCCACGAAGGACACCCATGACCCACGCAGGACACTCAATGACCCACGCAGGACACTCATGACCCACGCAGGACACTCAATGACCCACGAAGGACACTCATGACCCACGGAGGACACTGAATCACCCACGCAGGACACTCAATGACCCACGCAGGACACTCAATGACCCATGCAGGACACTCAATGACTCACGCAGGACAGTCAATGACCCACACAGGACACTCATGATCCATGCAGGACACTCAATGACCCACGTAGGACACTCAATGACCAACACAGGCCACTCAATGACCCATGCAGGACTCTCAATGACCCACGCTGGACACTCATGACCCAAGCAGGACACTCAATGACCCACGCAGGACACTGAATCACCCACGCAGAACACCCATCACCCACGCAGGACACTCAAAGACCCATGCAGAACACTCAATGACCCACGCAGGACACTCATGACACGCGCAGGACACTCATGACCCACACAGGACACTCAATGACCCACGCAGGACACTCAATGAGCCACACAGGATACTCAATGGCCCACGCAGGACACTCAATGATCCATGCAGGACACTCAATGACACTCGTAGGACACTCAATGACCCACACAGGACACTCAGGACCCACGCAGGACACTCATGACCCACGCCGGACACTCATGACCCACGCAGGACACTCAATGACCCACGCAGGACACTCATGACCCAAACAGGAAACTCAATGACCCATGAAGGACACTCAATGACCCACGCAGGACACTCAATGACCCACGCAGGACACTCTTGACCCAAACAGGAAACTCAATGACCTATGAAGGAGACTCAATGACCCACGCAGGACACTCAATGAACCACGCAGGACACTCAATGACCCACACAGGACACTCAATGACCCACGCAGGACAGTCAATGACCCACGCAGGACACTCATGACCCACACAGCACACTCAATGACCCACACAGGACACTCAATGACCCACGCAGGACTCTCAATGACCCACGCAGGACACTCATGACACACGCAGGACGCTCATGACCCATGCAGGACACTCAATGACCCATGAAGGACACTCATGACCCACGCAGGACACTGAATCACCCACGCAGGACACCCATGACCCACGTAGGACACTCAATGACCCATGCAGGACAATCAATGACCCACGCAGGACACTCATGATCCACACAGGACACTCAATGACCCACGCAGAACACTCAATGACCCACGCAGGATACTCAATGGCCCACGCAGGACACTCAATGACCCATGCAGGACACTCATGACCCACGCAGGACACTCAATGACCCACGTAGGACACTCAATGACCAACACAGGCCACTCAATGACCCACGCAGGACTCTCAATGACCCACGCTGGACGCTCATGACCCAAGCAGGACACTCAATGACCCACGCAGAACACTCATGACCCATGCAGGACACTCAATGACCCACGCAGGACACTCAATGACACACGCAGGACACTCAATGACCCACACAGGACACTCAATGGCCCACGCAGGACAATCAGGACCCACGCAGGACACTCAATGTCCCACGCAGGACACTCATGACCCACGCAGGACACTCAATGACCCACGCAGGACACTCATGACCCACGCAGGACAGTCAATGACCCACGAAGGACACTCATGACCCACGGAGGACACTGAATCACCCACGCAGGACACCCATGACCCACGCAGGACACTCAATGATCCATGCAGGACACTCAATGACTCACGCAGGACACTCAATGACCCACACAGGACACTCATGATCCATGCAGGGCACTCAATGACCCACGCAGGACATCCATGACCCACGCAGGACACTCATGACCCACACAGGACACTCAATGACCCACGCATGACACTCATGACCCACGCAGGACACTCAATGACCTACGCAGGACACTCATGACCCACGCAGGACACTCAATGACCCACGTAGGACACTCAATGACCAACACAGGCCACTCAATGACCCACGCAGGACTCTCAATGACCCACGCTGGGCACTCATGAGCCAAGCAGGACACTCAATGACCCACGCAGGACACTCATAACCCACACAGGACACTCAATCACCCACACAGAACACTCAATGACCCACACGGGACACTCAATGACTCACGCAGGACACTCAATGACCCACACAGGACACTCATGATCCATGCAGGACACTCAATGACCCACGCAGGACACTCAATGACACACGCAGGACACTCAATGATCCACACAGGACACTCAATGGCCCACGCAGGACATTAATGACCGACACAGGACACTCATGACCCACACTGAACACTCATGACCCACGCAGGACACTCAATAACCCACGCAGGACACTCATGACCCACGCAGGACACTCAATGACCCACGCAGGAGACTCATGACCCACGCAGGACACTGAATCACCCACGCAGGACACCCATGACCCACGCAGGACACTCAATGACCCACGCAGGACACTCATGACCCACGCAGGACACTCAATGACCCACGAAGGACACTCATGACCCACGCAGGACACTGAATCACCCACGCAGGACACCCATGACCCACGCAGGACACTCAATGACCCATGCAGGACACTCAATGACTCACGCAGGACAGTCAATGACCCACACAGGACACTCATGATCCATGCAGGACACTCAATGACCCACGTAGGACACTCAATGACCAACTCAGGCCACTCAATGACCCATGCAGGACTCTCAATGACCCACGCTGGACACTCATGACCCAAGCAGGACACTCAATGACCCACGCAGGATACTGAATCACCCACGCAGGACACTCATGACCCACACAGGACACACAATGACCCACGCAGGACACTCAATGAGCCACACAGGATACTCAATGGCCCACGCAGGACACTCAATGATCCATGCAGGACACTTAATGACACACGTAGGACACTCAATGACCCACACAGGACACTCAGGACCCACGCAGGACACTCATGACCCACGCCGGACACTCATGACCCACGCAGGACACTCATGACCCACGCAGGACACTCATGACCCAAACAGGAAACTCAATGACCCATGAAGGACACTCAATGACCCACGCAGGACACTCAATGACCCACGCAGGACACTCATGACCCAAACAGGAAACTCAATGACCTATGAAGGACACTCAATGACCCACGCAGGACACTCAATGACCCACGCAGGACACTCAATGACCCACACAGGACACTCAATGACCCACGCAGGACAGTCAATGACCCACGAAGGACACTCATGACCCACGGAGGACACTGAATCACCCACGCAGGACACCCATGACCCACGCAGGACACTCAGTGACCCATGCAGGACACTCAATGACACACGCAGGACACTCAATGACGCGCGCAGGACACTCAATGACCCACGCAGGATACTCAAAGACCCACGCAGGACTCTCAATGACCCACGCAGGACACTCAATGACCCACACGGGACACTCAATGACCCACACAGGACACTCATGACCCATGCAGGACACTCAATGACCCACGCAGGACACTCAATGACACACGCAGGACACTCAATGACCCACACAGGACACTCACTGGCCCACGCAGGACAATCATGACCCACGCAGGACACTCAATGACCCACGCAGGACACTCATGACCCACGCAGGACACTCAATGACCAACACAGGCCACTCAATGACACACGCAGGACTCTCAATGACCCACACAGGACACTCAGGACCCACGCAGGACACTCATGACCCACGCCGGACACTCAATGACCCACGCAGGACACTCATGACCCACGCAGGACACTCAATGACGCGCGCAGGACACTCAATGACCCACGCAGGACACTCAAAGACCCACGCAGGACTCTCAATGACCCACGCAGGACACTCAATAACCCACGCAGGACACTCATGACCCACGCAGGACACTCAATGACCCATGAAGGACACTCATGACCCACGCAGGACACTGAATCACCCACGCAGGACACCCATGACCCACGTAGGACACTCAATGACCCATGCAGGACAATCAATGACCCACGCAGGACACTCATGATCCACACAGGACACTCAATGACCCACGCAGAACACTCAAGGACCCACGCAGGATACTCAATGGTCCATGCAGGACACTCAATGACCCATGCAGGACACTCATGACCCACGCAGGACACTCAATGACCCACGTAGGACACTCAATGACCAACACAGGCCACTCAATGACCCACGCAGGACTCTCAATGACCCACGCTGGACCCTCATGACCCAAGCAGGACACTCAATGACCCACGCAGAACACTCATGACCAATGCAGGACACTCAATGACCCACGCAGGACACTCAATGACCCACGCAGGACACTCAATGACCCACACAGGACACTCAGTGGCCCACGCAGGACACTCAGTGGCCAAGCAGGACAATCAGGACCCACGCAGGACACTCAATGACGCACGCAGGACACTCATGATCCACACAGGACACTCAATGACCCACGCAGAACACTCAATGACCCACGCAGGATACACAATGGTCCATGCAGGACACTCAATGACCCACGCAGGACACTCATGACCCACGCAGGACACTCAATGACCCACGTAGGACACTCAATGACCAACACAGGCCACTCAATGACCCACGCAGGACTCTCAATGACCCACGCTGGACCCTCATGACCCAAGCAGGACACTCAATAACCCACGCAGAACACTCATGACCAATGCAGGACACTCAATGACCCACGCAGGACACTCAATGACCCACGCAGGACACTCAATGACCCACACAGGACACTCAGTGGCCCACGCAGGACAATCAGGACCCACGCAGGACACTCAATGTCCCACGCAGGACACTCATGACCAACGCAGGGCACTCAATGACCCACGCAGGACACTCATGACCCACGCAGGACACTCAATGACCCACGAAGGACACTCATGACCCACGGAGGACACTGAATCACCCACGCAGGACACCCATGACCCACGCAGGACACTCAGTGACCCATGCAGGACACTCAATGACTCACGCAGGAAACTCAATGACCCACACAGGACACTCATGATCCATGCAGGACTCTCAATGACCCACGCAGGACACACATGACCCACGCAGGACACTCATGACCCACACAGGACACTCAATGACCCACGCAGGACAATCAGGAGCCACGCAGGTCTCTCAATGACCCACGCAGGACACTCATGACCCACGCAGGACACTCAATGACGCGCGCAGGACACTCAATGACCCACGCAGACACTCAAAGACCCACGCAGGACTCTCAATGACCCACGCAGGACACTCAATGACCCACGCAGGACACTCATGACCCACGCAGGACACTCAATGACCCATGAAGGACACTCATGACCCACGCAGGACACTGAATCACCCACGCAGGACACCCATGACCCACGTAGGACACTCAATGACCCATGCAGGACAATCAATGACCCACGCAGGACACTCATGATCCACACAGGACACTCAATGACCCACGCAGAACACTCAATGACCCACGCAGGATACTCAATGGTCCATGCAGGACACTCAATGACCCATGCAGGACACTCATGACCCACGAAGGACACTCATGACCCACGGAGGACACTCAATGACCAACACAGGCCACTCAATGACACACGCAGGACTCTCAATGACCAAGCTGGACCCTCATGACCCAAGCAGGACACTCAATGACCCACGCAGAACACTCATGACCAATGCAGGACACTCAATGACCCACGCAGGACACTCAATGACCCACGCAGGACACTCAATGACCCACACAGGACACTCAGTGGCCCACGTAGGACAATCAGGACCCACGCAGGACACTCAATGTCCCACGCAGGACACTCATGACCAACGCAGGGCACTCAATGACCCACGCAGGACACTCATGACCCACGCAGGACACTCAATGACCCACGAAGGACACTCATGACCCACGGAGGACACTGAATCACCCACGCAGGACACCCATGACCCACGCAGGACACTCAATGACTCACGCAGGAAACTCAATGACCCACACAGGACACTCATGATCCATGCAGGACTCTCAATGACCCACGCAGGACACACATGACCCACGCAGGACACTCATGACCCACACAGGACACTCAATGACCCACGCATGACACTCATGACCCACGCAGGACACTCAATGACCCACGCAGGACACTCAATGACCCATGTAGGACACTCAATGACCAACACAGGCCACTCAATGACCCACGCAGGACTCTCAATGACCCACGCTGGACACTCATGACCCAAGCAGGACACTCAATGACCCACGCAGGACACTCAATCACCCATACAGGACACTCAATGACCCACACGGGACACTCAATGACTCACACAGGACACTCAATGACCCACATAGGACACTTATGATCCATGCAGGACACTCAATGACCCATGCAGGACACTCAATGACACACGCAGGGCACTCAATGATCCACACAGGACACTCAATGGGCCACGCAGGACATTCATGACCCACGCAGGACACTCATGACCCACACTGGACACTCATGACCCACACAGGACACTCATGATCCATGCAGGGCACTCAATGACCCACGCAGGACACTTATGATCCATGCAGGACACTCATGACCCACACAGGACACTCATGATCCATGCAGGACACTCAATGACCCACGCAGGACACACATGACCCACGCAGGACACTCATGACCCACACTGGACACTCATGACCCACACAGGACACTCATGATCCATGCAGGACACTCAATGATCCACACAGGACACTCAATAGGCCACGCAGGACATTCATGACCCACGCAGGACACTCATGACCCACACTGGACACTCATTACCCACGCAGGACACTCAATGACACACGCAGGACACTCATGACCAACGCAGGACACTGAATCACCCACGCAGGACACCCATGACCCACGCAGGACACTCAATGACCCATGCAGGACTCTCAATGACCCAGGCATGACACTCATGACCCACACAGGACACTCATGACCCATGCAGGACACTCAATGACCCACGCAGGACATCCATGACCCACACAGGACACTCAATGACCCACGCATGACACTCATGACCCACGCAGGACACTCAATGACCTACGCAGGACACTCATGATCCACGCAGGACACTCATGATCCACACAGGACACTCAATGACCCACGCAGAACACTCAATGACCCACGCAGGATACTCAATGGCCCACGCAGGACACTCAATGACCCACACAGGACACTCATGACCCACACAGGACACACAATGTCCTACGTAGGACACTCAATGACCCACAAAGGACACTCATGACCCATGCAGGACACTCAATGACCCACGCAGGACATCCATGACCCACGCAGGACACTCATGACCCACACAGGACACTCAATGACCCACGCATGACACTCATGACCCACGCAGGACACTCAATGACCTACGCAGGACACTCATGACCCACGCAGGACACTCAATGACCCATGCAGGACACTCAATGACCCACGCAGGTCTCTCATGACCCACGCAGGACAATCAATGACCCATGCAGGACACTCAATGACCCACACAGGACACTCAATGCCCCACGCAGGACACTCGTGACCCACGCAGGACACACAATGACCCACGCAGGACAAACATGACCCACACAGGACACTCAATGACCCACGCAGGACACTCAATGACCCATGCAGGACACTCATGACCCACACAGGACACTCAATGACCCACGCAGGACACTCATGACCCACGGAGGACGCTCAATGACCCACACAGGACACTGAGGACCCAAGCAGGACACTCATGACCCACGCCGGACACTCAATGACCCACGTAGGACACTCATGACCCACGCAGGACACTCAATAACGCGCGCAGGACACTCAATGACCCACGCAGGACACTCAAAGACCCACGCAGGATTCTCAATGACCCACGCAGGACACTCAATGACCCACGCAGGACACTCATGACCCACGCAGGACACTCAATGACCCACGCAGGACACTCATGACCCACGCAGGACACTGAATCACCCACGCAGGACACTCATGACCCACGCAGGACACTCAATGACCCATGCAGGACAATCAATGACCCACGCAGGACACTCATGATCCACACAGGACACTCAATGACCCACGCAGAACACTCAATGACCCATGCAGGATACTCAATGGCCCATGCAGGACACTCAATGACCCATGCAGGACATTCATGACCCACGCAGGACACTCAATGACCCACGTAGGACACTCAATGACCAACACAGGCCACTCAATGACCCACGCAGGACTCTCAATGACCCACGCTGGACCCTCATGACACAAGCAGGACACTCAATGACCCCCGCAGAACACTCATGACCAATGCAGGACACTCAATGACCCACGCAGGACACTCAATGACACACGCAGGACACTCAATGACCCATGCAGGACAATCATGACCCACACAGGACACTCAATGACCCACGCAGGATACTCAATGTCCCACGCAGGACACTCAATGACCCACGCAGGACAATCATGACCAACGCTGGACACTCATGACCCACGCAGGACACTCAACGAACCACACAGGATACTCATGACACTCGCAGGACACTCAATGAACCACGCAATACACTCAATGACTGACACAGGACACTCATGACCCACGCAGGACACTCAATGACCCACGCAGGACACTCAATGACCCGCACGGGACACTCAATGACCCACGCAGGTCACTCAATGACCCATGCAGGACACTCAATGACTCACGCAGGACACACAATGACCCACACAGGACACTCATGATCCATGCAGGACACTCATTGACCCACGCAGGACACACATGACCCACGCAGGACACTCATGACACACACAGGACACTCAATGACCCACGCATGACACTCATGACCCATGCAGGACACTCAATGACCTACGCAGGACACTCATGACCCACGCAGGACACTCAATGACCCACGTAGGACACTCAATGACCAACACAGGCCACTCAAACACCCACACAGGACACTCAATGACCCACACGGGACACTCTATGACTCACGCAGGACACTCAATGACCCACACAGGACACACATGATCCATGCAGGACACTCAATGACCCACGCAGGACACTCAATGACACACGCAGGACACTCAATGATCCACACAGGACACTCAATGGGCCACGCAGGACATTCATGACCCACGCAGGACACTCATGACCCACACTGGACACTCATTACCCACGCAGGACACTCAATGAGCCACGCAGGACACTCATGACCCACGCAGGACACTGAATCACCCACGCAGGACACCCATGACCCACGCAGGATACTCAATGACCCATGCAGGACTCTCAATGACCCAGGCATGACACTCATGACCCACACAGGACACTCATGACCCACAATGGACACACAATGTCCCACGTAGGACACTCAATGACCCACACAGGACACTCATGACCCATGCAGGACACTCAATGACTCACGCAGGACATCCATGATCCACGCAGGACACTCCTGACCCACACAGGACACTCAATGACCCACGCATGACACTCATGACCCACGCAGGACACTCAATGACCTACGCAGGACACTCATGATCCACACAGGACACTCAATGACCCACGCAGAACACTCAATGACCCACGCAGGATACTCAATGGCCCACGCAGGACACTCAATGACCCACACAGGACACTCATGACCCACACAGGACACACAATGTCCCACGTAGGACACTCAATGACCCACACAGGACACTCATGACCCATGCAGGACACTCAATGACCCACGCAGGACATCCATGACCCACGCAGGACACTCATGACCCACACAGGACACTCAATGACCCACGCATGACACTCATGACCCACGCAGGACACTCAATGACCTACGCAGGACACTCATGACCCACGCAGGACACTCAATGACCCATGCAGGACACTCAATGACCCACGCAGGACTCTCATGACCCACGCAGGACACTCAATGACCCACGCAGGACACTCATGACCCACACAGGACACTCAATGCCCCACGCACGACACTCGTGACCCACGCAGGACACTCAATGACCCACACAGGACACTCATGACCCACACAGGACACTCAATGACCCACGCAGGACACACATGACCCACACAGGACACTCAATGACCCACGCAGGACACTCAATGACCCATGCAGGACACTCATGACCCACACAGGACACTCAATGACACACGCAGGACACTCATGACCCACGCAGGACACTCAATGACCAACACAGGCCACTCAATGACACACGCAGGACTCTCAATGACCCACACAGGACACTCAGGACCCAAGCAGGACACTCATGACCCACGCCGGACACTCACTGACCCACGCAGGACACTCATGACCCACGCAGGACACTCAATGACGCGCGCAGGACACTCAATGACCCACGCAGGACACTCAAAGACCCACGCAGGACTCTCAATGACCCACGCAGGATACTCAATGATCCACGCAGGACACTCATGACACACGCAGGACACTCAATGACCCACGTAGGACACTCAATAACCAACACAGGCCACTCAATGACCCACGCAGGACTCTCAATGACCCACGCTGGACCCTCATGACCCAAGCAGGACACTCAATGACCCACGCAGGACTCTCAATGACCCACGCTGGACCCTCATGACCCAAGCAGGACACTCAATGACCCCCGCAGAACACTCATGACCAATGCAGGACACTCAATGACCCACGCAGGACACTCAATGACACACGCAGGACACTCAATGACCCACACAGGACACTCAATGGCCCACGCAGGACAATCATGACCCACGCAGGACACTCAATGTCCCACGCAGGACACTCAATGACCCACGCAGGACACTCATGACCCACACTGGACACTCATGACCCACGCAGGACACTCAACGAACCACACAGGATACTCATGACACTCGCAGGACACTCAATGAACCACGCAATACACTCAATGACTGACACAGGACACTCATGACCCACGCAGGACACTCAATGACCCAAGCAGGACACTCAATGACCCGCACGGGACACTCAATGACCCATGCAGGTCACTCAATGACACACGCAGGACACTGAATGACCCACACAGGACACTCAATGACCCACGCAGGACACTCATGACCCACACAGGACACTCAATGACCCACGCAGGACACACAATGTCCCACACAGGGCACTCAATGACCCACACAGGACACTCAATGACCCATGCAGGACAATCATGACACACACGGGACACTCAATGACCCACGCAGGACACTCATGACCCACACAGCACACTCAATGACCCACACAGGACACTCAATGAACCACGCAGAACACTCAATGACCGACACAGGACACTCATGACCCACACAGGACACTCAATGACTCACGCAGGACACTCATGACCCACACACGACACTCAATGACTCACGCAGGACACTCATGACCCACACACGACACTCAATGACCCACGCTGGACACTCATGACCCAAGCAGGACACTCAATGACCCATGCAGGACACTCATGACACACGCAGGACACTCAATGACACACGCAGGACACTCAATGACCCATGCAGGACACGCAATGACCCACGCAGGACAATCATGACCCACGCAGGACACTCAATGACCCACGCAGGACACTCAATGACCACGCAGGACACTCATGACCCACACAGGACACTCAATGACCCACGCAGGACACTCAATGACCCACACAGGGCAATCAATGACCCACACCGGACACACAGGACCCACGCAGGACACTCAATGACCCACGCAGGACACTCAATGACCCACGCAGGACACTCAATGACCCATGCAGGACAATCATAACCCACACAGGACACTCATGTCCCACACATCACTCTCAATGACCCACACAGCACACTCAATGACCCACGCAGGACAGGCAATGACCCACGCAGGACACTCATGACCCACGCAGAACAATCAATGACCCACGCAGGACACTCATGATCCACGCTGGACACTCATGACCCTAGCAGGACACTCAATGACCCATGCAGGACACTCATGACAAACGCAGGACATTCAATGACCCACGCAGGACACTCATGACCCACGCAGGACACTCAATGACCCACGCAGGACACTGAATGACCCACAAAGGGCACTCAATGACCCACACAGGACACTCATGACCCACGCAGAACACTCAATGACCCACACAGGACACTAAATGACCCACGCAGGACCCTCAATGACACATGCAGGACAATCATGACCCACACAGGACACTCAACGACCCACGCAGGACACTCATGACCCACACAGCACACTCAATGACCCACACAGGACACTCATGACCCAAGCAGGACACTCAATGACCCAAGCAGGACACTCAATGACCCACGCTGGACCCTCATGACCCAAGCAGGACACTCAATGACCCCCGCAGAACACTCATGACCAATGCAGGACACTCAATGACCCACGCAGGACACTCAATGACACACGCAGGACACTCAATGACCCACACAGGACACTCAATGGCCCACGCAGGACAATCATGACCCACGCAGGACACTCAATGTCCCACGCAGGACACTCAATGACCCACGCAGGACACTCATGACCCACGCTGGACACTCATGACCCACGCAGGACACTCAACGAACCACACAGGATACTCATGACACTCGCAGGACACTCAATGAACCACGCAATACACTCAATGACTGACACAGGACACTCATGACCCACGCAGGACACTCAATGACCCAAGCAGGACACTCAATGACCCGCACGGGACACTCAATGACCCATGCAGGTCACTCAATGACACACGCAGGACACTGAATGACCCACACAGGACACTCAATGACCCACGCAGGACACTCATGACCCACACAGGACACTCAATGACCCACGCAGGACACACAATGTCCCACACAGGGCACTCAATGACCCACACAGGACACTCAATGACCCATGCAGGACAATCATGACACACACAGGACACTCAATGACCCACGCAGGACACTCATGACCCACACAGCACACTCAATGACCCACACAGGACACTCAATGAACCACGCAGAACACTCAATGACCGACACAGGACACTCATGACCCACACAGGACACTCAATGACTCACGCAGGACACTCATGACCCACACACGACACTCAATGACTCACGCAGGACACTCATGACCCACACACGACACTCAATGACCCACGCTGGACACTCATGACCCAAGCAGGACACTCAATGACCCATGCAGGACACTCATGACACACGCAGGACACTCAATGACACACGCAGGACACTCAATGACCCATGCAGGACACGCAATGACCCACGCAGGACAATCATGACCCACGCAGGACACTCAATGAACCACGCAGGACACTCAATGACCACGCAGGACACTCATGACCCACACAGGACACTCAATGACCCACGCAGGACACTCAATGACCCACACAGGGCAATCAATGACCCACACCGGACACACAGGACCCACGCAGGACACTCAATGACCCACGCAGGACACTCAATGACCCATGCAGGACAATCATAACCCACACAGGACACTCATGTCCCACACATCACTCTCAATGACCCACACAGCACACTCAATGACCCACGCAGGACAGGCAATGACCCACGCAGGACACTCATGACCCACGCAGAACAATCAATGACCCACGCAGGACACTCATGATCCACGCTGGACACTCATGACCCTAGCAGGACACTCAATGACCCATGCAGGACACTCATGACAAACGCAGGACATTCAATGACCCACGCAGGACACTCATGACCCACGCAGGACACTCAATGACCCACGCAGGACACTGAATGACCCACAAAGGGCACTCAATGACCCACACAGGACACTCATGACCCACGCAGAACACTCAATGACCCACACAGGGGACTCAATGACCCACGCAGGACCCTCAATGACACATGCAGGACAATCATGACCCACACAGGACACTCAACGACCCACGCAGGACACTCATGACCCACACAGCACACTCAATGACCCACACAGGACACTCATGACCCAAGCAGGACAATCATGACCCACACAGGACACTCATGACCCACACAGGACACTCATGACCCACGCAGGAAACTGAATCACCCACGCAGGACACCCATGACCCACGCAGGACACTCAATGACCCATGCAGAACACTCAATGACCCACGCAGGACACTCATGACACGCGCAGGACACTCATGACCCATACAGGACACTCAATGACCAACGCAGGACACTCAATGAGCCACACAGGATACTCAATGGCCCACGCACGACACTCAATGACCCATGCAGGACACTCAATGACACACGCAGGACACTCAATGAACCACGTAGGACACTCAATGACCCACACAGGACACTCAGGACCCACGCAGGACACTCATGACCCACGCCGGACACTCAATGACCCACGCAGGACACTCATGACCCACGCAGGACACTCATGACCCACGCAGGACATTGAATCACCCACGCAGGACACCCATGACCCACGCAGGACACTCAATGACCCATGCAGAACATGCAATGACCCACGCAGGACACTCATGACACGCGCAGGACACTCATGACCCACACAGGACACTCAATGACCCACGCAGGACACTCAATGAGCCACACAGGATACTCAATGGCCCACGCAGGACACTCAATGACCCATGCAG
This sequence comes from Chiloscyllium plagiosum, assembly GCF_037043375.1. NCBI lineage: Eukaryota > Metazoa > Chordata > Chondrichthyes > Orectolobiformes > Hemiscylliidae > Chiloscyllium > Chiloscyllium plagiosum. The sequence continues at coordinate 46,804,459 of NW_028270167.1, forward strand.
GACACTCAATGACACACGCAGGACACTCAATGAACCACGTAGGACACTCAATGACCCACACAGGACACTCAGGACCCACGCAGGACACTCATGACCCACGCTGGACACTCAATGACCCACGCAGGACACTCATGACCCACGCAGGACACTCATGACCCACGCAGGACATTGAATCACCCACGCAGGACACCCATGACCCACGCAGGACACTCAATGACCCATGCAGAACATGCAATGACCCACGCAGGACACTCATGACACGCGCAGGACACTCATGACCCACACAGGACACTCAATGACCCACGCAGGACACTCAATGAGCCACACAGGATACTCAATGGCCCACGCAGGACACTCAATGATCCATGCAGGACACTCAATGACACACGCAGGACACTCAATGACCCACGTAGGACACTCAGTGACCCACACAGGACACTCAGGACCCACGCAGGACACTCAATGAGCCACACAGGATACTCAATGGCCCACGCAGGACACTCAATGACCCATGCAGGACACTCAATGACACACGCAGGACACTCAATGAACCACGTAGGACACTCAATGACCCACACAGGACACTCAGGACCCACGCAGGACACTCATGACCCACGCCGGACACTCAATGACCCACGCAGGACACTCATGACCCACGCAGGACACTCATGACCCACGCAGGACATTGAATCACCCACGCAGGACACCCATGAACCACGCAGGACATTCAATGACCCATGCAGAACATGCAATGACCCACGCAGGAAACTCATGACACGCGCAGGACACTCATGACCCACACAGGACACTCAATGACCCACGCAGGACACTCAATGACCCACACAGGATACTCAATGGCCCATGCAGGACACTCAATGATCCATGCAGAACACTCAATGACACACGCAGGACACTCAATGACCCACGTAGGACACTCATGACCCACGCCGGACACTCAATGACCCACGCAGGACACTCATGACCCATGCAGGACAATCATGACCCAAACAGGAAACTCAATGACCCATGAAGGACACTCAATGACCCACGCAGGACACTCAATGACCCACGCAGGACACTCATGACCCAAACAGGAAACTCAATGACCCATGAAGGACACTCAATGACCCACGCAGGACACTCAATGACCCACGCAGGACACTCAATGACCCACACAGGACACTCAATGACCCACGCAGGACAGTCAATGACCCACACAGGACACTCAATGACCCACACAGGACACTCAGGACCTACGCAGGACACTCATGACCCACGCCGGACACTCAATGACCCACGCAGGATACTCATGACCCACGCAGGACAAACAATGACGCGCGCAGGACACTCAATGACCAACTCAGGACACTCAAAGACCCACGCAGGACTCTCAATGACCCACGCAGGACACTCAATGACCCACACGGGACACTCAATGACCCACGCAGGACACTCAATGACCCACACAGGACACTCATGACCCATGCAGGACACTCAATGACCCACGCAGGACACTCAATGACACACGCAGGACACTCAATGACCCACACAGGACACTCACTGGCCTACGCAGGACAATCATGACCAAGCAGGACACTCAATGCCCCACGCAGGACACTCATGACTCACGCAGGACACTCAATGACCCACGCAGGACTCTCATGACCCACGCAGGACACTGAATGACCCACGAAGGACACTCATGACCCACGCAGGACACTGAATCACCCACGCAGGACACCCATGACCCACGCAGGACACTCAATGACCCATGCAGGACAATCAATGACCCATGCAGGACACTCATGATCCACACAGGACACTCAATGACTCATGCAGAACACTCAATGACCCACGCAGGATACTCAATGGCCCACGCAGGACACTCAATGACCCATGCAGGACACTCATGACCCACGCAGGACACTCAATGACACATGTAGGACACTCAATGACCAACACAGGCCACTCAATGACCCACGCAGGATTCTCAATGACCCACGCTGGACCCTCATGACCCAAGCAGGACACTCAATGACCCACGCAGAACACTCATGACCAATGCAGGACACTCAATGACCCACGCAGGACACTCAATGACACACGCAGGACACTCAATGACCCACACAGGACACTCAATGGCCCACGCAGGACAATCAGGACCCATGCAGGACACTCAATGTCCCACGCAGGACACTCAATGACCCACGCAGGACACTCAATGACCCACGCAGGACACTCATGACCCACGCAGGACACTCAATGACCCACGCAGGACACTCAATGACACACGCAGGACACTCAATGATCCACACATGACACTCAATGGCCCACGCAGTACATTCATGACCCACGCAGGACACTCATGACCCACACTGGACACTCATTACCCATGCAGGACACTCAATGACCCACGCAGGACACTCATGACCCACACAGGACACTCAATGACCCATGCAGGACACTCATGACCCACGCAGGACACTCAATGACACATGTAGGACACTCAATGACCAACACAGGCCACTCAATGATCCACGCAGGACTCTCAATGACCCACGCTGGACCCTCATGACAAAAGCAGGACACTCAATGACCCATGCAGAACACTCATGACCAATGCAGGACACTCAATGACCCACGCAGGACACTCAATGACACATGCAGGACACTCAATGACCCACACAGGACACTCAATGGCCCACGCAGGACAATCAGAACACACGCAGGACACTCAATGTCCCACGCAGGACACTCAATGACCCACGCAGGACACTCAATGACCCACGCAGGACACTCATAACCCACGCAGGACACTCATGACCCACGGAGGACACTGAATCACCCACGCAGGACACCCATGACCCACGCAGGACACTCAATGACCCATGCAGGACACACAATGACCCACGCAGGACACTCATGACCCACACAGTACACTCAATGACCCATGCAGAACACTCAATGACCCACGCAGGATAATCAATGACCCACGCAGGACACTCAATGACCCACGCAGGACACTCAATGACCCATGCAGGTCACTCATGACCCACGCAGGACACTCAATGACCCACATAGGACACTCAATGACCAACACCGGACACTAAATGACCCACGCAGGACTCTCAATGACCCACGCTGGACACTCATGACCCAAGCAGGACACTCAATGACCCACGCAGGACACTCATGACCCACGCAGGACACTCAATCACCCACACAGGACACTCAATGACCCACACGGGACACTCAATGACTCACGCAGGACACTCAATGACCCACACAGGACAATCATGATCCATGCAGGACACTCAATGACCCACGCAGGACACTCAATGACACACGCAGGACACTCAATGATCCACACAGGACACTCAATGGCCCACGCAGTACATTCATGACCCACGCAGGACACTCATGACCCACACTGGACACTCATTACCCACGCAGGACACTCAATGACACACGCAGGACACTCATGACCCACGCAGGACACTCAATGACCCACGCAGGACACTCATGACCCACGCAGGACACTGAATCACCCACGCAGGACACCCATGACCCACGCAGGACACTCAATGACCCATGCAGGACTCTCAATGACCCAGGCATGACACTCATGACCCACACAGGACACTCATGACCCACACAGGACACACAATGTCCCACGTAGGACACTCAATGACCCACACAGGACACTCATGACCCATGCAGGACACTCAATGACCCACGCAGGACATCCATGACCCACGCATGACACTCATGACCCACGCAGGACGCTCAATGACCTACGCAGGACACTCATGACCCACGCAGGACACTCAATGACCCATGCAGGACACTCAATGACCCACGCAGGACTCTCATGACCCACGCAGGACACTCAATGACCCACGCAGGTCACTCATGACCCACACATGACACTGAATGCCCCACGCAGGACACTCGTGACCCACGCAGGACACTCAATGACCCACACAGGACACTCATGACCCACACAGGACACTCAATGACCCACGCAGGACCCACATGACCCACACAGGACACTCAATGACCCACGCAGGACACTCAATGACCCATGCAGGACACTCATAACCCAGACAGGACACTCAATGACCCACGCAGGACACTCATGACCCACACAGCACACTCAATGACCCACACAGGACACTCAATGACCCACGCAGGACTCTCAATGACCCACGCAGGACACTCATGACCCACGCAGGACACTCAATGACCCACGCAGGACACTCATGACCCACGCTGGACACTCATGACCCACGCAGGACACTCAACGTACCACACAGGATACTCATGACACTCGCAGGACACTCAATGACCCACGCAATACACTCAATGACTGACACAGGACACTCATGACCCACGCATACAGTCAATGACCCAAGCAGGACACTCAATGACACGCACAGGACACTCAATGACCCACGCAGGTCACTCAATGACCCACGCAGGACACTGAATGACCCACGCAGGACACTCAATGATCCACGCAGGACACTCATGACCCAAACAGGACGCTCAATGACCCACGCAGGACACACAATGACCCACACAGGGCACTCAATGACCCACACAGGACACTCATGACCCACGCAGGACACTCAATGACCCACGCCGGACACACAATGACCCACGCAGGACACTCAATGACCCATGCAGGACAAACATGGCACACACAGGACACTCAATGAACCACGCAGAACACTCAATGAACGACAACGGACACTCATGACCCACACAGGACACTCAATGACTCACGCAGGACACTCATGACCCACACACGACACTCAATGACTCACGCAGGACACGCATGACCCACACACGACACTCAATGACCCACGCTGGACACTCATGACCCAAGCAGGTCACTCAATGACCCATGCAGGACACTCATGACACACGCAGGACACTCAATGACACACGCAGGACACTCAATGACCCATGCAGGACACTCAATGACCCACGCAGGACACTCATGACCCACGCAGGACACTCAATGACCCACGCAGGACACTCAATGACCCACGCAGGACACTCAATGACCACGCAGGACACTCATGACCCACACAGGACACTCAATGACCCATGCAGGACAATCATGACCCACACAGGACACTCAATGACCCACGCAGGACACTAATGTCCCACACATCACACACAATGACCCACACAGCACACTCAATGACCCACACAGGACAGGCAATGACCCACGCAGGACACTCATGACCCACGCAAGACACTCAATGACCCACGCAGGACACTCATGACCCACGCAGGACAATCAATGACCCACGCAGGACACTCATGACCCACACTGGACACTCATGACCCTAGCAGGACACTCAATGACCCATGCAGGACACTCATGACACACGCAGGACATTCAATGACCCACGCAGGACACTCATGACCCACGCAGGACACTCAATGACCCACGCAGGACACTGAATGACCCACGCAGGAAACTCAATGACCCAAGCAGGGCACTCATGACCCACACAGGACACTCAATGACCCACGCAGGACACTCAATGACCCACAAAGTGCAGTCAATGACCCACACAGGACACTCATGACCCACGCAGAACACTCAATGACCCACACAGGGGACTCAATGACCCACGCAGGACCCTCAATGACACATGCAGGACAATCATGACCCACACAGGACACTCAACGACCCACGCAGGACACTCATGACCCACACAGCACACTCAATGACCCACACAGGACACTCATGACCCAAGCAGGACACTCAATGACCCATGCAGGACACTCATGACCCACGCAGGACACTCATGACCCACGCAGGACACTGAATCACCCACGCAGGACACCCATGACCCATGCAGGACACTCAATGACCCATGCAGAACACTCAATGACCCACGCATGACACTCATGACACGCGCAGGACGCTCATGACCCAGACAGGACACTCAATGACCCACGCAGGACACTCAATGAGCCACACAGGATACTCAATGGCCCACGCAGGACACTCAATGACCCATGCAGGACACTCAATGACCCACGCAGGACACTCAATGACCCACGTAGGACTCTCAATGACCCACACAGGACACTCAGGACCCACGCAGGACACTCATGACCCACGCCGGACACTCAATGACCCACGCAGGACACTCATGACCCACGCAGGACACTCATGACCCAAACAGGAAACTCAATGACCCATGAAGGACACTCAATGACCCACGCAGGACACTCAATGACCCACGCAGGACACTCATGACCCAAACAGGAAACTCAATGACCCATGAAGGACACTCAATGACCCACGCAGGACACTCAATGACCCACACAGTACACTCAATGACCCACGCAGGACAGTCAATGACCCACACAGGACACTCAATGACCCACACAGGACACTCAGGACCCACGCAGGACACTCATGACCCACGCCGGACAATCAATGACCCACGCAGGACACTCATGACCCACGCAGGACACTCAATGACGCGCGCAGGACACTCAATGACCCACGCAGGACACTCAAAGACCCACGCAGGACTCTCAATGATCCACGCAGGACACTCAATGACCCACACGGGACACTCAATGACCCACGCAGGACACTCAATGACCCACACAGGACACTCATGACCCATGCAGGACACTCAATGACCCACGCAGGACACTCAATGACACACGCAGGACACTCAATGACCCACACAGGACACTCACTGGCCGACGCAGGACAATCATGACCCACGCAGGACACTCAATGACCCACGCAGGACACTCATGACCCACGCAGGACACTCAATGACCCACGAAGGACACTCATGACCCACGCAGGACACTGAATCACCCACGCAGGACACCCATGACCCACGTAGGACACTCAATGACCTATGCAGGACACTCAATCACCCACGCATGACACTAATGATCCACACAGGACACTCAATGACCCACGCAGAACACTCAATGACCCACGCAGGATACTCAATGGCCCACGCAGGACACACAATGACCCATGCAGGACACTCATGACCCACGCAGGACACTCAATGACCCACGTAGGACACTCAATGACCAACACAGGCCACTCAATGACCCACGCTGGACCCTCATGACCCAAGCAGGACACTCAATGACCCACGCAGAACACTCAATGACCAATGCAGGACACTCAATGACCCACGCAGGACACTCAATGACCACGCAGGACACTCATGACCCGCACAGGACACTCAATGACCCACACAGGACACTCAATGACCCATGCAGGACAATCATGACCCACACAGGACACTCAATGACCCACGCAGGACACTCATGTCCCACACATCACACACAATGACCCACACAGCACACTCAATGACCCACACAGGACAGGCAATGACCCACGCAGGACACTCATGACCCACGCAAGACACTCAATGACCCACGCAGGACACTCATGACCCACGCAGGACAATCAATGACCCACGCAGGACACTCATGACCCACGCTGGACACTCATGACCCTAGCAGGACACTCAATGACCCATGCAGGACACTCATGACACACGCAGGACATTCAATGACCCACGCAGGACACTCATGACCCCTGCAGGACACTCAATGACCCACGCAGGACACTGAATGACCCACGCAGGACACTCAATGACCCAAGCAGGGCACTCATGACCCACACAGGACACTCAATGACCCACGCAGGACACTCAATGACCCACAAAGTGCACTCAATGACCCACACAGGACACTCATGACCCACGCAGAACAATCAATGACCCACACAGGGGACTCAATGACCCACGCAGGACCCTCAATGACACATGCAGGACAATCATGACCCACACAGGACACTCAACGACCCACGCAGGACACTCATGACCCACACAGCACACTCAATGACCCACACAGGACACTCATGACCCAAGCAGGACACTCAATGACACATGCAGGACACTCATGACCCATGCAGGACACTCATGACCCACGCAGGACACTGAATCACCCACGCAGGACACCCATGACCCATGCAGGACACTCAATGACCCATGCAGAACACTCAATGACCCACGCATGACACTCATGACACGCGCAGGATGCTCATGACCCAGACAGGACACTCAATGACCCACGCAGGACACTCAATGAGCCACACAGGATACTCAATGGCCCACGCAGGACACTCAATGACCCATGCAGGACACTCAATGACCCACGCAGGACACTCAATGACCCACGTAGGACACTCAATGACCCACACAGGACACTCAGGACCCACGCAGGACACTCATGACCCACGCCGGACACTCAATGACCCACGCAGGACACTCATGACCCACGCAGGACACTCATGACCCAAACAGGAAACTCAATGACCCATGAAGGACACTCAATGACCCACGCAGGACACTCAATGACCCACGCAGGACACTCATGACCCAAACAGGAAACTCAATGACCCATGAATGACACTCAATGACCCACGCAGGACACTCATGACCCACACAGTACACTCAATGACCCACGCAGGACAGTCAATGACCCACACAGGACACTCAATGACCCACACAGGACACTCAGGACCCACGCAGGACACTCATGACCCACGCCGGACAATCAATGACCCACGCAGGACACTCATGACCCACGCAGGACACTCAATGACGCGCGCAGGACACTCAATGACCCACGCAGGACACTCAAAGACCCACGCAGGACTCTCAATGATCCACGCAGGACACTCAATGACCCACACGGGACACTCAATGACCCACGCAGGCCACTCAATGACCCACACAGGACACTCATGACCCATGCAGGACACTCAATGACCCACGCAGGACACTCAATGACACACGCAGGACACTCAATGACCCACACAGGACACTCACTGGACGACGCAGGACAATCATGACCCACGCAGGACACTCAATGACCCACGCAGGACACTCATGACCCACGCAGGACACTAAATGACCCACGAAGGACACTCATGACCCACGCAGGACACTGAATCACCCACGCAGGACACCCATGACCCACGCAGGACACTCAATGACCCATGCAGGACACTCAATCACCCACGCATGACACTAATGATCCACACAGGACACTCAATGACCCACGCAGAACACTCAATGACCCACGCAGGATACTCAATGGCCCACGCAGGACACTCAATGCCCCATGCAGGACACTCATGACCCACGCAGGACACTCAATGACCCACGTAGGACACTCAATGACCAACACAGGCCACTCAATGACCCACGCAGGACTCTCAATGACCCACGCTGGACCCTCATGACCCAAGCAGGACACTCAATGACCCACGCAGAACACTCAATGACCAATGCAGGACACTCAATGACCCACGCAGAACACTCAATGACACACGCAGGACACTCAATGGCCCACGCAGGACAATCATCACCCACGCAGGACACTCAATATCCCACGCAGGACACTCATGACCCACGCAGGTCACTCAATGACCCACGCAGGACACTGAATGACCCACGCAGGACACTCAATGACCCACGCAGGACACTCATGACCCACACAGGACACTCAATGACCCATGCAGGACACACAATCACCCACACAGGGCACTCAATGACCCACACAGGACACTCATGACCCACGCAGGACACTCAGTGACGCACGCCGGACACTCAATGACCCACGCAGGACACTCATGACCCACACAGGACACTCAATGAACCACGCAGAACACTCAATGACCGACACAGGACACTCATGACCCACACAGGACACTCAATGACTCACGCAGGACACTCATGACCCACGCACGACCCTCAATGACCCACGCTGGACACATATGACCCAAGCAGGCCACTCAATGACCCATGCAGGACACTCATGACCCACGCAGGACACTCAATGACCCACGCAGGACACTCAATGACCACGCAGGACACTCATGACCCACACAGGACACTCAATTACCCACGCAGGACACTCAATTACCAACACATGGCACTCAATGACCCACACCGGACACACAGGACGCACCCAGGGCACTCAATGACCCACGCAGGACACTCAATGACCCACGCAGAACACTCAATGACCCATGCAGGACACCCATGACCCACACATCACACTCAATGACCCACACAGCACACTAAATGATCCACGCAGGTCAGGCAATGACCCACGCAGGAAACTCATGACCCACGCAAGACACTCAATGACCCACGCAGGACACTCATGACCCACGCAGGACAATCATTGACCCACGCAGGACACTCATGACCCACGCTGGACACTCAATGACCCACGCAATACACTCAATGACTCACACAGGACACTCAATGACCCATGTAGGACACACAATGACCCATACAGGGCACTCAATGACCCACAAAGGACACTCATGACCCACGCAGGACACTCATGCCCCACGCAGGACAATCAATGACCCACGCAGGACACTCATGACCCACGCTGGACACTCATGATCCAAGCAGGACACTCAATGACCCATGCAGGACACTCATGACACACGCAGGACATTCAATGACCCACGCAGGACACTCATGACCCACGCAGGACACTCAATGACCCATGCAGGACACTGAATGACCCACGCAGGACACTCAATGACCCACAAAGGACACTCATGACTCACACAGGACATTCAATGACCCACGCAGGACACTCATGACCCACGCAGGACACTGAATGACCCACGCAGGACACTCAATGACCCACAAAGTGCACTCAATGACCCACACAGGACACTCATGACCCACGCTGGACACTCATGATCCAAGCAGGACACTCAATGACCCATGCAGGACACTCATGACACACGCAGGACATTCAATGACCCACGCAGGACACTCATGACCCACGCAGGACACTCAATGACCCACGCAATACACTCAATGACTGACACAGGACACTCATGACCCACGCATACAGTCAATGACCCACGCAGGACATTCAATGACCCGCACGGGACACTCAATGACCCACGCAGGTCACTCAATGACCCACGCAGGACACTGAATGACCCACGCAGGACACTCAATGACCCACGCAAGACACTCATGACCCAAACAGGACGCTCAATGACCCACACAGGACACACAATGACCCACACAGGGCACTCAATGACCCACACAGGACACTCATGACCCACACAGCACACTCAATGACCCACGCTGGACCCTCATGACCCAAGCAGGACACTCAATGACCCACGCAGAACACTCAATGACCAATGCAGGACACTCAATGACCCACGCAGGACACTCAATGACCACGCAGGACACTCATGACCCACACAGGACACTCAATGACCCACACAGGACACTCAATGACCCATGCAGGACAATCATGACCCACACAGGACACTCAATGACCCACGCAGGACACTCATGTCCCACACATCACACACAATGACCCACACAGCACACTCAATGACCCACACAGGACAGGCAATGACCCACGCATGACACTCATGACCCACGCAAGACACTCAATGACCCACGCAGGACACTCATGACCCACGCAGGACAATCAATGACCCACGCAGGACACTCATGACCCACGCTGGACACTCATGACCCTAGCAGGACACTCAATGACCCATGCAGGACACTCATGACACACGCAGGACATTCAATGACCCACGCAGGACACTCATGACCCACGCAGGACACTCAATGACCCACGCAGGACACTGAATGACCCACGCAGGACACTCAATGACCCAAGCAGGGCACTCATGACCCACACAGGACACTCAATGACCCACGCAGGACACTCAATGACCCACAAAGTGCACTCAATGACCCACACAGGACACTCATGACCCACGCAGAACACTCAATGACCCACACAGGGGACTCAATGACCCACGCAGGACCCTCAATGACACATGCAGGACAATCATGACCCACACAGGACACTCAACGACCCACGCAGGACACTCAATGACCCACGCCGGACACACAATGACCCACGCAGGACACACAATGACCCATGCAGGACAATCATGACACACACAGGACACTCAATGAACCACGCAGAACACTCAATGAACGACAACGGACACTCATGACCCACACAGGACACTCAATGACTCACGCAGGACACTCATGACCCACACACGACACTCAATGACTCACGCAGGACACGCATGACCCACACACGACACTCAATGACCCACGCTGGACACTCATGACCCAAGCAGGTCACTCAATGACCCATGCAGGACACTCATGACACACGCAGGACACTCAATGACACATGCAGGACACTCAATGACCCATGCAGGACACTCAATGACCCACACAGGACACTCATGACCCATGCAGGACACTCAATGACCCACGCAGGACACTCAATGAACCACGCGGGACACTCAATGACCACGCAGGACACTCATGACCCACACAGGACACTCAATGACCCACACAGGACACTCAATGACCCATGCAGGACAATCATGAACCACACAGGACACTCAATGACCCACGCAGGACACTCATGTCCCACACATCACACACAATGACCCACACAGCACACTCAATCACCCACGCAGGACAGGCAATAACCCACGCAGGACACTCATGACCCACGCAAGACACTCAATGACCCACGCAGGACACTCATGACCCACGCAGGACAATCAATGACCCACGCAGGACACTCATGACCCACGCTGGACACTCATGACCCTAGCAGGACACTCAATGGCCCATGCAGGACACTCATGACACACGCAGGACATTCAATGACCCACGCAGGACACTCATGACCCACGCAGGACACTCAATGACCCATGCAGGACACTCATGACACACGCAGGACATTCAATGACCCACGCAGGACACTCATGACCCACGCAGGACACTCAATGACCCACGCAATACACTCAATGACTGACACAGGACACTCATGACCCACGCATACAGTCAATGACCCACGCAGGACACTCAATGACCCGCACGGGACACTCAATGACCCACGCAGGTCACTCAATGACCCACGCAGGACACTGAATGACCCACGCAGGACACTCAATGACCCACGCAAGACACTCATGACCCAAACAGGACGCTCAATGACCCACACAGGACACACAATGACCCACACAGGGCACTCAATGACCCACACAGGACACTCATGACCCACACAGCACACTCAATGACCCACGCTGGACCCTCATGACCCAAGCAGGACACTCAATGACCCACGCAGAACACTCAATGACCAATGCAGGACACTCAATGACCCACGCAGGACACTCAATGACCACGCAGGACACTCATGACCCACACAGGACACTCAATGACCCACACAGGACACTCAATGACCCATGCAGGACAATCATGACCCACACAGGACACTCAATGACCCACGCAGGACACTCATGTCCCACACATCACACACAATGACCCACACAGCACACTCAATGACCCACACAGGACAGGCAATGACCCACGCATGACACTCATGACCCACGCAAGACACTCAATGACCCACGCAGGACACTCATGACCCACGCAGGACAATCAATGACCCACGCAGGACACTCATGACCCACGCTGGACACTCATGACCCTAGCAGGACACTCAATGACCCATGCAGGACACTCATGACACACGCAGGACATTCAATGACCCACGCAGGACACTCATGACCCACGCAGGACACTCAATGACCCACGCAGGACACTGAATGACCCACGCAGGACACTCAATGACCCAAGCAGGGCACTCATGACCCACACAGGACACTCAATGACCCACGCAGGACACTCAATGACCCACAAAGTGCACTCAATGACCCACACAGGACACTCATGACCCACGCAGAACACTCAATGACCCACACAGGGGACTCAATGACCCACGCAGGACCCTCAATGACACATGCAGGACAATCATGACCCACACAGGACACTCAACGACCCATGCAGGACACTCATGACCCACGCAGGACACTCAATGACCCACGCAGGACACTCAATGACCACGCAGGACACTCATGACCCACACAGGACACTCAATTACCCACGCAGGACACTCAATTACCAACACATGGCACTCAATGACCCACACCGGACACACAGGACGCACCCAGGGCACTCAATGACCCACGCAGGACACTCAATGACCCACGCAGGGCACTCAATGACCCACACAGGACACTCATGACCCACGCAGGACACTCAGTGACGCACGCCGGACACTCAATGACCCACGCAGGACACTCATGACCCACACAGGACACTCAATGAACCACGCAGAACACTCAATGACCGACACAGGACACTCATGACCCACACAGGACACTCAATGACTCACGCAGGACACTCATGACCCACGCACGACCCTCAATGACCCACGCTGGACACATATGACCCAAGCAGGCCACTCAATGACCCATGCAGGACACTCATGACCCACGCAGGACACTCAATGACCCACGCAGGACACTCAATGACCACGCAGGACACTCATGACCCACACAGGACACTCAATTACCCACGCAGGACACTCAATTACCAACACATGGCACTCAATGACCCACACCGGACACACAGGACGCACCCAGGGCACTCAATGACCCACGCAGGACACTCAATGACCCACGCAGAACACTCAATGACCCATGCAGGACACCCATGACCCACACATCACACTCAATGACCCACACAGCACACTAAATGATCCACGCAGGTCAGGCAATGACCCACGCAGGAAACTCATGACCCACGCAAGACACTCAATGACCCACGCAGGACACTCATGACCCACGCAGGACAATCATTGACCCACGCAGGACACTCATGACCCACGCTGGACACTCAATGACCCACGCAATACACTCAATGACTCACACAGGACACTCAATGACCCATGTAGGACACACAATGACCCATACAGGGCACTCAATGACCCACAAAGGACACTCATGACCCACGCAGGACACTCATGCCCCACGCAGGACAATCAATGACCCACGCAGGACACTCATGACCCACGCTGGACACTCATGATCCAAGCAGGACACTCAATGACCCATGCAGGACACTCATGACACACGCAGGACATTCAATGACCCACGCAGGACACTCATGACCCACGCAGGACACTCAATGACCCATGCAGGACACTGAATGACCCACGCAGGACACTCAATGACCCACAAAGGACACTCATGACTCACACAGGACATTCAATGACCCACGCAGGACACTCATGACCCACGCAGGACACTGAATGACCCACGCAGGACACTCAATGACCCACAAAGTGCACTCAATGACCCACACAGGACACTCATGACCCACGCTGGACACTCATGATCCAAGCAGGACACTCAATGACCCATGCAGGACACTCATGACACACGCAGGACATTCAATGACCCACGCAGGACACTCATGACCCACGCAGGACACTCAATGACCCACGCAATACACTCAATGACTGACACAGGACACTCATGACCCACGCATACAGTCAATGACCCACGCAGGACACTCAATGACCCGCACGGGACACTCAATGACCCACGCAGGTCACTCAATGACCCACGCAGGACACTGAATGACCCACGCAGGACACTCAATGACCCACGCAAGACACTCATGACCCAAACAGGACGCTCAATGACCCACACAGGACACACAATGACCCACACAGGGCACTCAATGACCCACACAGGACACTCATGACCCACACAGCACACTCAATGACCCACGCTGGACCCTCATGACCCAAGCAGGACACTCAATGACCCACGCAGAACACTCAATGACCAATGCAGGACACTCAATGACCCACGCAGGACACTCAATGACCACGCAGGACACTCATGACCCACACAGGACACTCAATGACCCACACAGGACACTCAATGACCCATGCAGGACAATCATGACCCACACAGGACACTCAATGACCCACGCAGGACACTCATGTCCCACACATCACACACAATGACCCACACAGCACACTCAATGACCCACACAGGACAGGCAATGACCCACGCAGGACACTCATGACCCACGCAAGACACTCAATGACCCACGCAGGACACTCATGACCCACGCAGGACAATCAATGACCCACGCAGGACACTCATGACCCACGCTGGACACTCATGACCCTAGCAGGACACTCAATGACCCATGCAGGACACTCATGACACACGCAGGACATTCAATGACCCACGCAGGACACTCATGACCCACGCAGGACACTCAATGACCCACGCAGGACACTGAATGACCCACGCAGGACACTCAATGACCCAAGCAGGGCACTCATGACCCACACAGGACACTCAATGACCCACGCAGGACACTCAATGACCCACAAAGTGCACTCAATGACCCACACAGGACACTCATGACCCACGCAGAACACTCAATGACCCACACAGGGGACTCAATGACCCACGCAGGACCCTCAATGACACATGCAGGACAATCATGACCCACACAGGACACTCAACGACCCACGCAGGACACTCAATGACCCACGCCGGACACACAATGACCCACGCAGGACACACAATGACCCATGCAGGACAATCATGACACACACAGGACACTCAATGAACCACGCAGAACACTCAATGAACGACAACGGACACTCATGACCCACACAGGACACTCAATGACTCACGCAGGACACTCATGACCCACACACGACACTCAATGACTCACGCAGGACACGCATGACCCACACACGACACTCAATGACCCACGCTGGACACTCATGACCCAAGCAGGTCACTCAATGACCCATGCAGGACACTCATGACACACGCAGGACACTCAATGACACATGCAGGACACTCAATGACCCATGCAGGACACTCAATGACCCACGCAGGACACTCATGACCCATGCAGGACACTCAATGACCCACGCAGGACACTCAATGAACCACGCGGGACACTCAATGACCACGCAGGACACTCATGACCCACACAGGACACTCAATGACCCACACAGGACACTCAATGACCCATGCAGGACAATCATGAACCACACAGGACACTCAATGACCCACGCAGGACACTCATGTCCCACACATCACACACAATGACCCACACAGCACACTCAATCACCCACGCAGGACAGGCAATAACCCACGCAGGACACTCATGACCCACGCAAGACACTCAATGACCCACGCAGGACACTCATGACCCACGCAGGACAATCAATGACCCACGCAGGACACTCATGACCCACGCTGGACACTCATGACCCTAGCAGGACACTCAATGGCCCATGCAGGACACTCATGACACACGCAGGACATTCAATGACCCACGCAGGACACTCATGACCCACGCAGGACACTCAATGACCCATGCAGGACACTCATGACACACGCAGGACATTCAATGACCCACGCAGGACACTCATGACCCACGCAGGACACTCAATGACCCACGCAATACACTCAATGACTGACACAGGACACTCATGACCCACGCATACAGTCAATGACCCACGCAGGACACTCAATGACCCGCACGGGACACTCAATGACCCACGCAGGTCACTCAATGACCCACGCAGGACACTGAATGACCCACGCAGGACACTCAATGACCCACGCAAGACACTCATGACCCAAACAGGACGCTCAATGACCCACACAGGACACACAATGACCCACACAGGGCACTCAATGACCCACACAGGACACTCATGACCCACACAGCACACTCAATGACCCACGCTGGACCCTCATGACCCAAGCAGGACACTCAATGACCCACGCAGAACACTCAATGACCAATGCAGGACACTCAATGACCCACGCAGGACACTCAATGACCACGCAGGACACTCATGACCCACACAGGACACTCAATGACCCACACAGGACACTCAATGACCCATGCAGGACAATCATGACCCACACAGGACACTCAATGACCCACGCAGGACACTCATGTCCCACACATCACACACAATGACCCACACAGCACACTCAATGACCCACACAGGACAGGCAATGACCCACGCATGACACTCATGACCCACGCAAGACACTCAATGACCCACGCAGGACACTCATGACCCACGCAGGACAATCAATGACCCACGCAGGACACTCATGACCCACGCTGGACACTCATGACCCTAGCAGGACACTCAATGACCCATGCAGGACACTCATGACACACGCAGGACATTCAATGACCCACGCAGGACACTCATGACCCACGCAGGACACTCAATGACCCACGCAGGACACTGAATGACCCACGCAGGACACTCAATGACCCAAGCAGGGCACTCATGACCCACACAGGACACTCAATGACCCACGCAGGACACTCAATGACCCACAAAGTGCACTCAATGACCCACACAGGACACTCATGACCCACGCAGAACACTCAATGACCCACACAGGGGACTCAATGACCCACGCAGGACCCTCAATGACACATGCAGGACAATCATGACCCACACAGGACACTCAACGACCCACGCAGGACACTCAATGACCCACGCCGGACACACAATGACCCACGCAGGACACACAATGACCCATGCAGGACAATCATGACACACACAGGACACTCAATGAACCACGCAGAACACTCAATGAACGACAACGGACACTCATGACCCACACAGGACACTCAATGACTCACGCAGGACACTCATGACCCACACACGACACTCAATGACTCACGCAGGACACGCATGACCCACACACGACACTCAATGACCCACGCTGGACACTCATGACCCAAGCAGGTCACTCAATGACCCATGCAGGACACTCATGACACACGCAGGACACTCAATGACACATGCAGGACACTCAATGACCCATGCAGGACACTCAATGACCCACGCAGGACACTCATGACCCATGCAGGACACTCAATGACCCACGCAGGACACTCAATGAACCACGCGGGACACTCAATGACCACGCAGGACACTCATGACCCACACAGGACACTCAATGACCCACACAGGACACTCAATGACCCATGCAGGACAATCATGAACCACACAGGACACTCAATGACCCACGCAGGACACTCATGTCCCACACATCACACACAATGACCCACACAGCACACTCAATCACCCACGCAGGACAGGCAATAACCCACGCAGGACACTCATGACCCACGCAAGACACTCAATGACCCACGCAGGACACTCATGACCCACGCAGGACAATCAATGACCCACGCAGGACACTCATGACCCACGCTGGACACTCATGACCCTAGCAGGACACTCAATGGCCCATGCAGGACACTCATGACACACGCAGGACATTCAATGACCCACGCAGGACACTCATGACCCACGCAGGACACTGAATGACCCACGCAGGACACTGAATGACCCACGCAGGACACTCAATGACCCAAGCAGGGCACTCATGACCCACACAGGACACTCAATGACCCACGCAGGACACTCAATGACCCACAAAGTGCACTCAATGACCCACACAGGACACTCATGACCCACGCAGAACAATCAATGACCCACACAGGGGACTCAATGACCCACGCAGGACCCTCAATGACACATGCAGGACAATCATGACCCACACAGGACACTCAACGACCCATGCAGGACACTCATGACCCACACGGCACACTCAATGACCCACACAGGACACTCATGACCCAAGCAGGACACTCAATGACACATGCAGGACACTCATGACCCACGCAGGACACTCATGACCCACGCAGGACACTGAATCACCCACGCAGGACACCCATGACCCATGCAGGACACTCAATGACCCATGCAGAACACTCAATGACCCACGCATGACACTCATGACACGCGCAGGACGCTCATGACCCACACAGGACACACAATGACACACGCAGGACACTCAATGAGCCACACAGGATACTCAATGGCCCACGCAGGACTTTCAATGACCCATGCAGGACACTCATGACCCACGCGGGACACTCAATGACCCACGTAGGACACTCAATGACCCACGTAGGACACTCAATGACCCACACAGGACACTCAGGACCCACGCAGGACACTCATGACCCACGCCGGACACTCAATGACCCACGCAGGACACTCATGACCCACGCAGGACACTCATGACCCAAACAGGAAACTCAATGACCCATGAAGGACACTCAATGACCCACGCAGGACACTCAATGACCCACGCAGGACACTCATGACCCAAACAGGAAACTCAATGACCCATGAAGGACACTCAATGACCCACGCAGGACACTCAATGACCCACACAGGACACTCAATGACCCACGCAGGACAGTCAATGACCCACACAGGACACTCAATGACCCACACAGGACACTCAGGACCCACGCAGAACACTCATGACCCACGCCGGACAATCAATGACACACGGAGGACACTCATGACCCACGCAGGACACTCAATGACGCGCGCAGGACACTCAATGACCCACGCAGGACACTCAAAGACCCACGCAGGACTCTCAATGATCCACGCAGGACACTCAATGACCCACACGGGACACTCAATGACCCACGCAGGACACTCAATGACCCACACAGGGCACTCATGACCCATGCAGGACACTCAATGACCCACGCAGGACACTCAATGACACACGCAGGACACTCAATGACCCACACAGGACACTCACTGGCCCACGCAGGACAATCATGACCCACGCAGGACACTCAATGCCCCACGCAGGACACTCATGACCGAGGCAGGACACTCAATGACCCACGCAGGACACTCATGACCCACGCAGGACACTCAATGACCCACGAATGACACTCATGACCCACGCAGGACACCCATGACCCACGCAGGACACTCAATGACCCATGCAGGACACTCAATCACCCACGCATGACACTAATGATCCACACAGGACACTCAATGACCCACGCAGAACACTCAATGACCCACGCAGGATACTCAATGGCCCACGCAGGACACTCAATGACCCATGCAGGACACTCATGACCCACGCAGGACACACAATGACCCACGTAGGACACTCAATGACCAACACAGGCCACTCAATGACCCACGCAGGACTCTCAATGACCCACGCTGGACCCTCATGACCCAAGCAGGACACGCAATGACCCACGCAGAACACTCAATGACCAATGCAGGACACTCAATGACCCACGCAGGACACTCAATGACACACGTAGGACACTCAATGGCCCACGCAGGACAATCATCACCCACGCAGGACACTCAATATCCCACGCAGGACACTCATGACCCACGCAGGTCACTCAATGACCCACGCAGGACACTGAATGACCCACGCAGGACACTCAATGACCCACGCAGGACACTCATGACCCACACAGGACACTCAATGACCCATGCAGGACACACAATCACCCACACAGGGCACTCAATGACCCACACAGGACACTCATGACCCACGCAGGACACTCAGTGACGCACGCCGGACACTGAATGACCCACGCAGGACACTCAATGACCCACACAGGACACTCAATGAAGCACGCAGAACACTCAATGACCGACACAGGACACTCATGACCCACACAGGACTCTCAATGACTCACGCAGGACACTCATGACCCACACACGACCCTCAATGACCCACGCTGGACACACATGACCCAAGCAGGCCACTCAATGACCCATGCAGGACACTCATGACCCACGCAGGACACTCAATGACCCACGCAGGACACTCAATGACCACGCAGGACACTCATGACCCACACAGGACAGTCAATTACCCACGCAGGACACTCAATGACCAACACATGGCACTCAATGACCCACACTGGACACACAGGGCGCACCCAGGGCACTCAATGACCCACGCAGGACACTCAATGACCCATGCAGGACACTCAATGACCCATGCAGGACACCCATGACCCACACATCACACTCAATGACCCACACAGCACACTAAATGATCCACGCAGGTCAGTCAATGACCCACGCAGGACACTCATGACCCACGCAAGACACTCAATGACCCACGCAGGACACTCACGACCCACGCTGGACACTCAATGACCCACGCAGGACACTCATGACCCACGCTGGACACTCATGATCCAAGCAGGACACTCAATGACCCATGCAGGACACTCATGACACACGCAGGACATTCAATGACCCACACAGGGCACTCAATCACCCACACAAGACACTCATGAACCACACAGGACGCTCATGACCCACGCAGGACACTCAATGACCCACGCAGGACACTCAATGACACACAAAGGGCACTCAATGACCCACACCGGACACTCATGACCCACGCAGAACACTCAATGACCCACACAGGACACTCAATGACCCACGCAGGACCCTCAATGACACATGCAGGACAATCATGACCCACACAGGACACTCAACGACCCACGCAGGATACTCATGACCCACACAGCACACTCAATGACCCACACAGGACACTCATGACCCACGCAGCACACTCAATGACCCACACAGGACACTCATGACCCACGCAGGACACTCAATGACCCACGCAGGACACTCATGACCCACGCAGGACACTCAATGACCCACGAAGGACACTCATGACCCACGCAGGACACTGAATCACCCACGCAGGACACCCATGACCCACGCAGGACACTCAATGACCCATGCAGGACACTCAATGACCCACGCATGACACTAATGATCCACACAGGACACTCAATGACCCACGCAGAACACACCATGACCCACGCAAAATACTCAATGGCCAACGCAGGACACTCAATGACCCACGCAGGACACTCAATGACCCACGCAAGACACTCAATGAACCGCACGGGACACTCAATGACCCACGCAGGTCACTCAATGACCCACGCAGGACACTGAATGACCCACGCAGGACACTCATGGCACACACAGGACACTCAATGACCCATGTAGGACACACAATGACCCACACAGGGCACTCAATGACCCACACAGGACACTCATGACCCACGCAGGACACTCATGCCCCACACAGGACAATCAATGACCCACGCAGGACACTCATGACCCACGCTGGACACTCATGATCCAAGCAGGACACTCAATGACCCATGCAGGACACTCATGACACACGCAGGACATTCAATGACCCACGCAGGACACTCATGACCCACGCAGGACACTCCATGACCCATGCAGGACACTGAATGAACCACGCAGGACACTCAATGACCCAAAAAGGACACTCATGACTCACATAGGACATTCAATGACCCACGCAGGACACTCATGACCCACGCAGGACACTCAATGACCCATGCAGGACACTGAATGACCCACAAAGGGCACTCAATGACCCACACAGGACACTCATGACCCACGCTGGACACTCATGATCCAAGCAGGACACTCAATGACCCATGCAGGACACTCATGACACACGCAGGACATTCAATGACCCACGCAGGACACTCATGACCCACGCAGGACACTCCATGCCCCATGCAGGACACTGAATGACCCACGCAGGACACTCAATGACCCAAGCAGGACACTCATGACTCACACAGGACATTCAATGACCCACGCAGGACACTCATGACCCACGCAGGACACTCAATGACCCATGCAGGACACTGAATGACCCACAAAGGGCACTCAATGACCCACACAGGACACTCATGACCCACGCAGAACACTCAATGACCCACACAGGACACTCAATGACCCACGCAGGACCCTCAATGACACATGCAGGACAATCATGACCCACACAGGACACTCAACGACCCACGCAGGACACTCATGACCCACACAGCACACTCAATGACCCACACAGGACACTCAATGACCCATGCAGGACACTCATGACCCACGCAGGACACTCATGAACCACGCAGGACACTGAATCACCCACGCAGGACACCCATGACCCATGCAGGACACTCAATGACCCATGCAGAACACTCAATGACCCACGCATGACACTCATGACACGCGCAGAACACTCATGACCCACACAGGACACTCAATGACCCACGCAGGACACTCAATGAGCCACACAGGATACTCAATGGCCCACGCAGGACACTTAATGACCCATGCAGGACACTCAATGACACACGCAGGACACTCAATGACCCACGTAGGACACTCATGACACACGCAGGGCACTCATGACCCACGCTGGACACTCATGACCCACGCAGGACACTCAACGAACCACACAGGATACTCATGACACTCGCAGGACACTTAATGAACCACGCAATACACTCAATGACTGACACAGGACACTCATGACCCACGCAGGACACTCAATGACCCACGCAGGACACTCAATGAACCGCACGGGACACTCAATGACCCACGCAGGTCACTCAATGACCCACGCAGGACACTGAATGACCCACGCAGGACACTCAATGACCCACGCAGGACACTCATGACCCACACAGGACACTCAATGACCCACGCAGGACACACAATGACCCACACAGGGCACTCAATGACCCACACAGGACACTCATGACCCAAGCAGGACACTCAATGACCCACGCCGGACACTCAATGACCCACGCAGGACACTCAATGACCCACACAGGACACTCAATGAACCACGCAGAACACTCAATGACCGACACAGGACACTCATGACCCACACACGACACTAAATGACCCACGCTGGACACACATGACCCAAGCAGGACACTCAATGACCCATGCAGGACACTCATGACCCACGCAGGACACTCAATGACCCACGCAGGACACTGAATGACCCACGCAGGACACTGAATGACCCACGCAGGACACTCAATGACCCAAAAAGGACACTCATGACCCATGCAGGACACTCAATGACCCACGCAGGACACTCAATGAACCACGCGGGACACTCAATGACCACGCAGGACACTCATGACCCACACAGGACACTCAATGACCCACACAGGACACTCAATGACCCATGCAGGACAATCATGAACCACACAGGACACTCAATGACCCACGCAGGACACTCATGTCCCACACATCACACACAATGACCCACACAGCACACTCAATCACCCACGCAGGACAGGCAATAACCCACGCAGGACACTCATGACCCACGCAAGACACTCAATGACCCACGCAGGACACTCATGACCCACGCAGGACAATCAATGACCCACGCAGGACACTCATGACCCACGCTGGACACTCATGACCCTAGCAGGACACTCAATGGCCCATGCAGGACACTCATGACACACGCAGGACATTCAATGACCCACGCAGGACACTCAT
The DNA here is from genome assembly GCF_037043375.1 of Chiloscyllium plagiosum. Lineage (NCBI taxonomy): Eukaryota > Metazoa > Chordata > Chondrichthyes > Orectolobiformes > Hemiscylliidae > Chiloscyllium > Chiloscyllium plagiosum. Next base: position 46,829,752 of record NW_028270167.1, read on the forward strand.
GACCCACGCAGGACACTCAATGACCCACGCAGGACACTGAATGACCCACGCAGGACACTCAATGACCCAAGCAGGGCACTCATGACCCACACAGGACACTCAATGACCCACGCAGGACACTCAATGACCCACAAAGTGCACTCAATGACCCACACAGGACACTCATGACCCACGCAGAACAATCAATGACCCACACAGGGGACTCAATGACCCACGCAGGACCCTCAATGACACATGCAGGACAATCATGACCCACACAGGACACTCAACGACCCATGCAGGACACTCATGACCCACACGGCACACTCAATGACCCACACAGGACACTCATGACCCAAGCAGGACACTCAATGACCCATGCAGGACACTCATGACCCACGCAGGACACTCATGACCCACGCAGGACACTGAATCACCCACGCAGGACACCCATGACCCATGCAGGACACTCAATGACCCATGCAGAACACTCAATGACCCACGCATGACACTCATGACACGCGCAGGACGCTCATGACCCACACAGGACACTCAATGACCCACGCAGGACACTCAATGAGCCACACAGGATACTCAATGGCCCATGCAGGACACTCAATGACCCATGCAGGACACTCAATGACCCACGCAGGACACTCAATGACCCACGTAGGACACTCAATGACCCACACAGGACACTCAGGACCCACGCAGGACACTCATGACCCACGCCGGACACTCAATGACCCACGCAGGACACTCATGACCCACGCAGGACACTCATGACCCAAACAGGAAACTCAATGACCCATGAAGGACACTCAATGACCCACGCAGGACACTCAATGACCCACGCAGGACACTCATGACCCAAACAGGAAACTCAATGACCCATGAAGGACACTCAATGACCCACGCAGGACACTCAATGACCCACACAGGACACTCAATGACCCACGCAGGACAGTCAATGACCCACACAGGACACTCAATGACCCACACAGGACACTCAGGACCCACGCAGGACACTCATGACCCACGCCGGACAATCAATGACCCACGAAGGACACTCATGACCCACGCAGGACACTGAATCACCCACGCAGGACACCCATGACCCACGCAGGACACTCAATGACCCATGCAGGACACTCAATGACCCACGCATGACACTAATGATCCACACAGGACACTCAATGACCCACGCAGAACACACCATGACCCACGCAAAATACTCAATGGCCCACGCAGGACACTCAATGACCCATGCAGGACACTCATGACCCACGCAGGACACTCAATGACCCACCCAGGACACTCAATGACCCACGCAGGACACTCAATGAACCGCACGGGACACTCAATGACCCACGCAGGTCACTCAATGACCCACGCAGGACACTGAATGACCCACGCAGGACACTCATGACCCACACAGGACACTCAATGACCCATGTAGGACACACAATGACCCACACAGGGCACTCAATGACCCACACAGGACACTCATGACCCACGCAGGACACTCATGCCCCACACAGGACAATCAATGACCCACGCAGGACACACATGACCCACGCTGGACACTCATGATCCAAGCAGGACACTCAATGACCCATGCAGGACACTCATGACACACGCAGGACATTCAATGACCCACGCAGGACACTCATGACCCACGCAGGACACTCCATGACCCATGCAGGACACTGAATGACCCACGCAGGACACTCAATGACCCAAAAAGGACACTCATGACTCACACAGGACATTCAATGACCCACGCAGGACACTCATGACCCACGCAGGACACTCAATGACCCATGCTGGACACTGAATGACCCACAAAGGGCACTCAATGACCCACACAGGACACTCATGACCCACGCTGGACACTCATGATCCAAGCAGGACACTCAATGACCCATGCAGGACACTCATGACACACGCAGGACATTCAATGACCCACGCAGGACACTCATGACCCACGCAGGACACTCCATGACCCATGCAGGACACTGAATGACCCACGCAGGGCACTCAATGACCCAAGCAGGACACTCATGACTCACACAGGACATTCAATGACCCACGCAGGACACTCATGACCCACGCAGGACACTCAATGACCCATGCAGGACACTGAATGACCCACAAAGGGCACTCAATGACCCACACAGGACACTCATGACCCACGCAGAACACTCAATGACCCACACAGGACACTTAATGACCCACGCAGGACCCTCAATGACACATGCAGGACAATCATGACCCACACAGGACACTCAACGACCCACGCAGGACACTCATGACCCACACAGCACACTCAATGACCCACACAGGACACTCATGACCCATGCAGGGCACTCATGACCCACGCAGGACACTCATGAACCACGCAGGACACTGAATCACCCACGCAGGACACCCATGACCCATGCAGGACACTCAATGACCCATGCAGAACACTCAATGACCCACGCATGACACTCATGACACGCACAGAACACTCATGACCCACACAGGACACTCAATGACCCACGCAGGACACTCAATGAGCCACACAGGATACTCAATGGCCCACGCAGGACACTTAATGACCCATGCAGGACACTCAATGACACACGCAGGACACTCAATGACCCACGTAGGACACTCATGACACACGCAGGGCACTCATGACGCACGCTGGACACTCATGACCCACGCAGGACACTCAACGAACCACACAGGACACTCATGACACACGCAGGACATTCAATGACCCACGCAGGACACTCATTCCCACGCAGGACACTCCATGACCCATGCAGGACACTGAATGACCCACGCAGGACACTCAATGACCCAAGCAGGACACTCATGACTCACACAGGACATTCAATGACCCACGCAGGACACTCATGACCCACGCAGGACACTCAATGACCCATGCAGGACACTGAATGACCCACAAAGGGCACTCAATGACCCACACAGGACACTCATGATCCACGCAGAACACTCAATGACCCACACAGGACACTCAATGACCCACGCAGGACCCTCAATGACACATGCAGGACAATCATGACCCACACAGGACACTCAACGACCCACGCAGGACACTCATGACCCACACAGCACACTCAATGACCACACAGGACACTCATGACCCAAGCAGGACACTCATGACCCACGCAGGACACTGAATCACCCACGCAGGACACCCATGACCCATGCAGGACACTCAATGACCCATGCAGAACACTCAATGACCCACGCATGACACTCATGACACGCGCAGGACACTCATGACCCACACAGGACACTCAATGACCCACGCAGGACACTCAATGAGCCACACAGGATACTCAATGGCCCACGCAGGACACTTAATGACCCATGCAGGACACTCAATGACACACGCAGGACACTCAATGACCCACGTAGGACACTCATGACACACGCAGGGCACTCATGACCCACGCTGGACACTCATGACCCACGCAGGACACTCAACGAACCACACAGGATACTCATGACACTCGCAGGACACTTAATGAACCACGCAATACACTCAATGACTGACACAGGACACTCATGACCCACGCAGGACACTCAATGACCCTAGCAGGACACTCAATGAACCGCACGGGACACTCAATGACCCACGCAGGTCACTCAATGACCCACGCAGGACACTGAATGACCCACGCAGGACACTCAATGACCCACGCAGGACACTCATGACCCACACAGGACACTCAATGACCCACGCAGGACACACAACGACCCACACAGGGCACTCAATGACCCACACAGGACACTCATGACCCAAGCAGGACACTCAATGACCCACGCCGGACACTCAATGACCCACGCAGGACACTCAATGACCCACACAGGACACTCAATGAACCACGCAGAACACTCAATGACCGACACAGGACACTCAGGACCCACACAGGACACTCAATGACTCGCGCAGGACACTCATGACCCACACACGACACTAAATGACCCACGCTGGACACACATGGCCCAAGCAGGACACTCAATGACCCATGCAGGACACTCATGACCCACGCAGGACACTCAATGACCCACGCAGGACACTGAATGACCCACGCAGGACACTCAATGACCACGCAGGACACTCAATGACCCACACAGGACACTCAATGACCCACGCAGGACACTCAATGACCAACACATGGCACTCAATGACCCACACCGGACACACAGGACCCACGCAGGACACTCAATGACCCACGCAGGACACTCAATGACCCACGCAGGACACTCAATGACCCATGCAGGACACTCATGACCCACGCAGGACACTCAATGACCCACGCAGGACACCCATGACCCACACATCACACTCAATGACCGACACAGCACACTAAATGATCCACGCAGGACAGGCAATGACCCACGCAGGGCACTCATGACCCACGCAAGACACTCAATGACCCACGCAGGACACTCATGACCCGCGCAGGACAATCAATGACCCACGCAGGACACTCATGACCACGCTGGACACTCATGATCCAAGCAGGACACTCAATGACCCATGCAGGACACTCATGACACACGCAGGACATTCAATGACCCACGCAGGACACTCATGACCCAAGCAGGACACTCAATGACCCATGCAGGACACTCAATGACACACGCAGGATACTCAATGACCCACGTAGGACACTCAATGACCCACACAGGACACTCAGGACCCACGCAGGACACTCATGACCCACGCCGGACACTCAATGACCCACACAGGACACTCAATGACCCACGTAGGACACTCAATGACCAACACAGGCCACTCAATGACCCACGCAGGACTCTCAATGACCCACGCTGGACCCTCATGACCCAAGCAGGACACTCAATCACCCACGCAGAACACTCAATGACCAATGCAGGACACTCAATGACCCACGCAGGACACTCAATGACACACGCAGGACACTCAATGGCCCACGCAGGACAATCATCACCCACGCAGGACACTCAATATCCCACGCAGGACACTCATGACCCACGCAGGACACTCAATGACCCACGCAGGACACTCAATGACCCACACCGGACACACAGGACCCACGCAGGACACTCAATGACCCACGCTGGACCCTCATGACCCAAGCAGGACACTCAATCACCCACGCAGAACACTCAATGACCAATGCAGGACACTCAATGACCCACGCAGGACACTCAATGACACACGCAGGACACTCAATGGCCCACGCAGGACAATCATCACCCACGCAGGACACTCAATATCCCACGCAGGACACTCATGACCCACGCAGGACACTCAATGACCCACGCAGGACACTCAATGACCGACACAGCACACTAAATGATCCACGCAGGACAGGCAATGACCCACGCATCACACTCAATGACCGACACAGCACACTAAATGATCCACGCAGGACAGGCAATGACCCACGCAGGACACTCATGACCCACGCAAGACACTCAATGACCCACGCAGGACACTCATGACCCACGCAGGACAATCAATGACCCACGCAGGACACTCATGACCCACGCTGGACACTCATGATCCAAGCAGGACACTCAATGACCCATGCAGGACACTCATGACACACGCAGGACATTCAATGACCCACGCATCACACTCAATGACCGACACAGCACACTAAATGATCCACGCAGGACAGGCAATGACCCACGCAGGACACTCAATGACCCAAGCAGGACACTCATGACTCACACAGGACATTCAATGACCCACGCAGGACACTCATGACCCACGCAGGACACTCAATGACCCATGCAGGACACTGAATGACCCACAAAGGGCACTCAATGACCCACACAGGACACTCATGACCCACACAGGACACTCAATGACCCACGCAGGACCCTCAATGACACATGCAGGACAATCATGACCCACACAGGACACTCAACGACCCACGCAGCACACTCATGACCCACACAGGACACTCATGACCCAAGCAGGACACTCAATGACCCATGCAGGACACTCATGACCCACGCAGGACACTCATGACCCACGCAGGACACTGAATCACCCACGCAGGACACCCATGACCCATGCAGGACACTCAATGACCCATGCAGAACACTCAATGACCCACGCATGACACTCATGACATGCGCAGGACACTCATGACCCACACAGGACACTCAATGACCCACGCAGGACACTCAATGAGCCACACAGGATACTCAATGGCCCATGCAGGACACTCAATGACCCATGCAGGACACTCAATGACACACGCAGGACACTCAAAGACCAACGTAGGACACTCAATGACCCACACAGGACACTCAGGACCCATGCAGGACACTCATGACCCACGCCGGACACTAAATGACCCACGCAGGACACTAATGACCCACGCAGGACACTCATGACCCAAACAGGAAACTCAATGACCCATGAAGGACACTCAATGACCCACGCAGGACACATAATGACCCACGCAGGACACTCATGACCCACACAGGACACTCACTGGCCCACGCAGGACAATCATGTCCCATGCAGGACACTCATGACACACGCAGGACATTCAATGACCCACGCAGGACACTCATGACCCACGCAGGACACTCATGACCCACGCAGGACACTCAATGACCCACGAAGGACACTCATGACCCACGCAGGACACTGAATCACCCACGCAGGACACCCATGACCCACGCAGGACACTCAATGACCCATGCAGGACACTCAATGACCCACGCATGACACTAATGATCCACACAGGACACTCAATGACCCACGCAGAACACACAATGACCCACGCAAAATACTCAATGGCCCACGCAGGACACTCAATGACCCATGCAGGACACTCATGACCCACGCAGGACACTCAATGACCCACGTAAGACACTCAATGACCAACACAGGCCACTCAATGACCCACGCAGGACTCTCAATGACCCACGCTGGACACTCATGACCCAAGCAGGACACTCAATGACCCACGCAGAACACTCAATGACCAATGCAGGACACTCATGACCCACGCAGGACACTCAATGACCCACGCAGGACACTCATGACCCACGCAGGACACTCAATGACCCATGTAGGACACTCATGACCCACGGAGGACACTGAATAACCCACGCAGGACACCCATGACCCACGCAGGACACTCAATGACCCACGCAGGACACTCAATGAACCGCACGGGACACTCAATGACCCACGCAGGTCACTCAATGACCCACGCAGGACACTGAATGACCCACGCAGGACACTCAATGACCCACGCAGGACACTCATGACCCACACAGGACACTCAATGACCCATGTAGGACACACAATGACCCACACAGGGCACTCAATGACCCACACAGGACACTCATGACCCACGCAGGACACTCATGCCCCACGCAGGACAATCAATGACCCACGCAGGACACTCATGACCCACGCTGGACACTCATGATCCAAGCAGGACACTCAATGACCCATGCAGGACACTCATGACACACGCAGGACATTCAATGACCCACGCAGGACACTCATGACCCACGCAGGACACTCAATGACCCATGCAGGACACTGAATGACCCACGCAGGACACTCAATGACCCAAAAAGTACACTCATGACTCACACAGGACATTCAATGACCCACGCAGGACACTCATGACCCACGCAGGACACTCAATGACCCATGCAGGACACTGAATGACCCACAAAGGGCACTCAATGACCCACACAGGACACTCATGACCCACGCTGGACACTCATGATCCAAGCAGGACACTCAATGACCCATGCAGGACACTCATGACACACGCAGGACATTCAATGACCCACGCAGGACACTCATGACCCACGCAGGACACTCAATGACCCATGCAGGACACTGAATGACCCACAAAGGGCACTCAATGACCCACACAGGACACTCATGACCCACGCAGAACACTCAATGACCCACACAGGACACTCAATGACCCACGCAGGACACTCATGACACACGCAGGACATTCAATGACCCACGCAGGACACTCATGACCCACGCAGGACACTCAATGACCCATGCAGGACACTGAATGACCCACAAAGGGCACTCAATGACCCACACAGGACACTCATGACCCACGCAGAACACTCAATGACCCACACAGGACACTCAATGACCCACGCAGGACCCTCAATGACACATGCAGGACAATCATGACCCACACAGGACACTCAACGACCCACGCAGCACACTCATGACCCACACAGCACACTCAATGACCCACACAGGACACTCATGACCCAAGCAGGACACTCAATGACCCATGCAGGACACTCATGACCCACGCAGGACACTCATGACCCACGCAGGACACTGAATCACCCACGCAGGACACCCATGACCCATGCAGGACACTCAATGACCCATGCAGAACACTCAATGACCCACGCATGACACTCATGACCCACGCAGGACACTCAATGACCCATGCAGGACACTGAATGACCCACGCAGGACACTCAATGACCCACGCAGGACACTCATGACCCACACAGGACACTCAATGACCCATGTAGGACACACAATGACCCACACAGGGCACTCAATGACCCACACAGGACACTCATGACCCACGCAGGACACTCATGCCCCACGCAGGACAATCAATGACCCACGCAGGACACTCATGACCCACGCTGGACACTCATGATCCAAGCAGGACACTCAATGACCCATGCAGGACACTCATGACACACGCAGGACATTCAATGACCCACGCAGGACACTCATGACCCACGCAGGACACTCAATGACCCATGCAGGACACTGAATGACCCACGCAGGACACTCAATGACCCAAAAAGGACACTCATGACTCACACAGGACATTCAATGACCCACGCAGGACACTCATGACCCACGCAGGACACTCAATGACCCATGCAGGACACTGAATGACCCACAAAGGGCACTCAATGACCCACACAGGACACTCATGACCCACGCTGGACACTCATGATCCAAGCAGGACACTCAATGACCCATGCAGGACACTCATGACACACGCAGGACATTCAATGACCCACGCAGGACACTCATGACCCACGCAGGACACTCAATGACCCATGCAGGACACTGAATGACCCACAAAGGGCACTCAATGACCCACACAGGACACTCATGACCCACGCAGAACACTCAATGACCCACACAGGACACTCAATGACCCACGCAGGACACTCATGACACACGCAGGACATTCAATGACCCACGCAGGACACTCATGACCCACGCAGGACACTCAATGACCCATGCAGGACACTGAATGACCCACGCAGGACACTCAATGACCCAAGCAGGACACTCATGACTCACACAGAACATTCAAAGACCCACGCAGTACACTCATGACCCACGCAGGACACTCAATGACCCATGCAGGACACTGAATGACCCACAAAGGGCACTCAATGACCCACACAGGACACTCATGACCCACGCAGAACACTCAATGACCCACACAGGACACTCAATGACCCACGCAGGACCCTCAATGACACATGCAGGACAATCATGACCCACACAGGACACTCAACGACCCACGCAGCACACTCATGAACCACACAGCACACTCAATGACCCACACAGGACACTCATGACCCAAGCAGGACACTCAATGACCCATGCAGGACACTCATGACCCACGCAGGACACTCATGACCCACGCAGGACACTGAATCACCCACGCAGGACACCCATGACCCATGCAGGACACTCAATGACCCATGCAGAACACTCAATGACCCACGCATGACACTCATGACATGCGCAGGACACTCATGACCCACACAGGACACTCAATGACCCACGCAGGACACTCAATGAGCCACACAGGATACTCAATGGCCCACGCAGGACACTCAATGACCCATGCAGGACACTCAATGACACACGCAGGACACTCAAAGACCAACGTAGGACACTCAATGACCCACACAGGACACTCAGGACCCACGCAGGACACTCATGACCCACGCCGGACACTCAATGACCCACGCAGGACACTAATGACCCACGCAGGACACTCAATGACCCAAACAGGAAACTCAATGACCCATGAAGGACACTCAATGACCCACGCAGGACACTCAATGACCCACGCAGGACACTCATGACCCAAACAGGAAACTCAATGACCCATGAAGGACACTCAATGGCCCACGCAAGACACTCAATGACCCGCACAGGATACTCAATGACCCACGCAGGACACTCAATGAGCCACACAGGATACTCAATGGCCCACGCAGGACACTCAATGACCCATGCAGGACACTCAATGACACACGCAGGACACTCAATGACCCACGTAGGACACTCAATGACCCACACAGGACAGTCAGGACCCACGCAGGACACGCATGACCTACGCCGGACACTCAATGACCCACGCAGGACACTAATGACCCACGCAGGACACTCATGACCCAAACAGGAAACTCAATGACCCATGAAGGACACTCAATGACCCACGCAGGACACTCAATGACCCACGCAGGACACTCATGACCCAAACAGGAAACTCAATGACCCATGAAGGACACTCAATGACCCACGCAGGACACTCAATGACCCACACAGGACACTCAATGACCCACGCAGGACAGTCAATGACCCACACAGGACACTCAATGACACACACAGGACACTCAGGACCCACGCAGGACACTCATGACCCACGCCGGACAATCAATGACCCACGCAGGACACTCATGACCCACGCAGGACACTCAATGACGCGCGCAGGACACTCAATGACCCACGCAGGACACTCAAAGATCCACGCAGGACTCTCAATGATCCACGCAGGACACTCAATGACCCACACGGGACACTCAATGACCCACGCAGGACACTCAATGACCCACACAGGACACTCATGACCCATGCAGGACACTCAATGACCCACGCAGGACACTCAATGACACACGCAGGACACTCAATGACCCACGCAGGACACTCATGACCCAAACAGGAAACTCAATGACCCATGAAGGACACTCAATGGCCCACGCAAGACACTCAATGACCCGCACAGGACACTCAATGACCCACGCAGGACAATCATGACCCATGCAGGACACTCAATGCCCCACGCAGGACACTCATGACCCACACGGGACACTCAATGACGCACGCAGGACACTCAATGACCCACACAGGACACTCATGACCCATGCAGGACACTCAATGACCCACGCAGGACACTCAATGACACACGCAGGACACTCAATGACCGACACAGGACACTCACTGGCCCACGCAGGACAATCATGACCCACGCAGGACACTCAATGCCCCACGCAGGACACTCATGACCCACGCAGGACACTCAATGACCCACGCAGGACACTCATGACCCACGCAGGACACGCAATGACCCACGAAGGACACTCATGACCCACGCAGGACACTGAATCACCCACGCAGGACACCCATGACCCACGCAAGACACTCAATGACCCATGCAGGACACTCAATGACACACGCAGGACACTCAAGGCACACGCAGGACACTCATGACCCACACAGGACACTCAATGACCCACGCAGAACACACAATGACCCACGCAAAATACTCAATGGCCCACGCAGGACACTCAATGACCCATGCAGGACACTCATGACCCACGCAGGACACTCAATGACCCACGTAGGACACTCAATGACCAACACAGGCCACTCAATGACCCACGCAGGACTCTCAATGACCCACGCTGGACCCTCATGACCCAAGCAGGACACTCAATGACCCACGCAGAACACTCAATGACCAATGCAGGACACTCAATGACCCACGCAGGACACTCAATGACACACGCAGGACACTCAATGGCCCACGCAGGACAATCATCACCCACGCAGGACACTCAATATCCCACGCAGGACACTCATGACCCACGCAGGACACTCAATGACCCACGCAGGACACTCAATGACCCATGCAGGACACTCATGACCCACGGAGGACACTGAATAACCCACGCATGACACCCATGACCCACGCAGGACACTCAATGACCCACGCAGGACACTCAATGAACCGCACGGGACACTCAATGACCCACGCAGGTCACTCAATGACCCACGCAGGACACTGAATGACCCACGCAGGACACTCAATGACCCACGCAGGACACTCATGACCCACACAGGACACTCAATGACCCATGTAGGACACACAATGACCCACACAGGGCACTCAATGACCCACACAGGACACTCATGACCCACGCAGGACACTCATGCCCCACGCAGGACAATCAATGACCCACGCAGGACACTCATGACCCACGCTGGACACTCATGATCCAAGCAGGACACTCAATGACCCATGCAGGACACTCATGACACACGCAGGACATTCAATGACCCACGCAGGACACTCATGACCCACGCAGGACACTCAATGAGCCACACAGGACACTCAGGACCCACGCAGGACACTCATGACCCACGCCGGACACTCAATGACCGACGCAGGACACTCATGACCCACGCAGGACATTCATGACCCAAACAGGAAACTCAATGACCCATGAAGGACACTCAATGACCCACGCAGGACACTCAATGACCCACACAGGACACTCAATGACCCACGCAGGACACTCAATGACCCACACAGGACACTCATGACCCATGCAGGACACTCAATGAACCACGCAGGACACTCAATGACACACGCAGGACACTCAATGACCCACACAGGACACTCACTGGCCCACGCAGGACAATCATGACCCATGCAGGACACTCAATGCCCCACGCAGGACACTCATGACCCATGCAGGACACTCAATGACCCACGCAGGACACTCATGACCCACGCAGGACACTCAATGACCCACGAAGGACACTCATGACCCACGCAGGACTCTGAATCACCCACGCAGGACACCCATGACCCACGCAGGACACTCAATGACCCATGCAGGACACTCAATGACCCACGCATGACACTAATGATCCACACAGGACACTCAATGACCCACGCAGAACACACAATGACCCACGCAAAATACTCAATGGCCCACGCAGGACACTCAATGACCCATGCAGGACACTCATGACCCACGCAGGACACTCAATGACCCACGTAGGACACTCAATGACCAACACAGGCCACTCAATGACCCACGCAGAACACTCAATGACCAATGCAGGACACTCAATGACCCACGCAGGACACTCAATGACACACGCAGGACACTCAATGGCCCACGCAGGACAATCATCACCCACGCAGGACACTCAATATCCCACGCAGGACACTCATGACCCACGCAGGACACTCAATGACCCACGCAGGACACTCATGACCCACGCAGGACACTCAATGACCCATGCAGGACACTCATGACCCACGGAGGACACTGAATAACCCACGCAGGACACCCATGACCCACGCAGGTCACTCAATGACCCACGCAGGACACTGAATGACCCACGCAGGACACTCAATGACCCACGCAGGACACTCATGACCCACACAGGACACTCAATGACCCTTGTAGGACACACAATGACCCACACAGGGCACTCAATGACCCACACAGGACACTCATGACCCACGCAGGACACTCATGCCCCACGCAGGACAATCAATGACCCACGCAGGACACTCATGACGCACGCTGGACACTCATGATCCAAGCAGGACACTCAATGACCCATGCAGGACACTCATGACACACGCAGGACATTCAATGACCCACGCAGGACACTCATGACCCACGCAGGACACTGAATGACCCACGCAGGACACTGAATGACCCACGCAGGACACTCAATGACCCAAAAAGGACACTCATGACTCACACAGGACATTCAATGACCCACGCAGGACACTCATGACCCACGCAGGACACTCAATGACCCATGCAGGACACTGAATGACCCACAAAGGGCACTCAATGACCCACACAGGACACTCATGACCCACGCTGGACACTCATGATCCAAGCAGGACACTCAATGACCCATGCAGGACACTCATGACACACGCAGGACATTCAATGACCCACGCAGGACACTCATGACCCACGCAGGACACTCAATGACCCATGCAGGACACTGAATGACCCACGCAGGACACTCAATGACCCAAGCAGGACACTCATGACTCACACAGGACATTCAATGACCCACGCAGGACACTCATGACCCACGCAGGACACTCAATGACCCATGCAGGACACTGAATGACCCACAAAGGGCACTCAATGACCCACACAGGACACTCATGACCCACGCAGAACACTCAATGACCCACACAGGACACTCAATGACCCACGCAGGACCCACAATGACACATGCAGGACAATCATGACCCACACAGGACACTCAACGACCCACGCAGGACACTCATGACCCACACAGCACACTCAATGACCCACACAGGACACTCATGACTCAAGCAGGACACTCAATGACCCATGCAGGACACTCATGACCCACGCAGGACACTCATGACCCACGCAGGACACTGAATCACCCACGCAGGACACCCATGACCCATGCAGGACACTCAATGACCCATGCAGAACACTCAATGACCCACGCATGACACTCATGACACGCGCAGGACACTCATGACCCACACAGGACACTCAATGACCCACGCAGGACACTCAATGAGCAACACAGGATACTCAATGGCCCCCGCAGGACACTTAATGACCCATGCAGGACACTCAATGACACACGCAGGACACTCAATGACCCACGTAGGACACTCAATGACCCACACAGGACACTCAGGACCCACGCAGGACACTCATGACCCACGCCGGACACTCAATGACCCACGCAGGACACTCATGACCCACGCAGGACACTCATGACCCAAACAGGAAACTCAATGACACATGGACACTCAATGACCCACGCAGGACACTCAATGACCCACGCAGGACACTCAATGACCAACACAGGACACTCAATGACCCACGCAGGACAGTCAATGACCCACGCAGGACACTCAATGATCCACAGAGGACACTCAGGACCCACGCAGGACACTCATGACCCACGCCGGACAATCAATGACCCACGCAGGACACTCATGACCCACGCAGGACACTCAATGACGCGCGCAGGACACTCAATGACCCACGCAGGACACTCAAAGACCCACGCAGGACTCTCAATGATCCACGCAGGACACTCAATGACCCACACGGGACACTCAATGACCCACGCAGGACACTCAATTACCCACACAGGACACTCATGACCCATGCAGGACACTCAATGACCCACGCAGGACACTCAATGACACACGCAGGACACTCAATGACCCACACAGGACACTCACTGGCCCACGCAGGACAATCATGACCCATGCAGGACACTCATTGCCCCACGCAGGACACTCATGACCCACGCAGGACACTCAATGACCCACGCAGGACAATCATCACCCACGCAGGACACTCAATGACCCACGAAGGACACTCATGACCCACGCAGGACACTGAATCACGCACGCAGGACACTCATGACCCACGCAGGACACTCAATGACCCATGCAGGACACTCAATGACCCACGCATGACACTAATGATCCACACAGGACACTCAATGACCCACGCAGAACACTCAATGACCCACGCAAAATACTCAATGGCCCACGCAGGACACTCAATGACCCATGGAGGACACTCATGACCCACGCAGGACACAAAATGACCCACGCAGGACTCTCAATGACCCACGCTGGACCCTCATGACCCAAGCAGGACACTCAATGACCCACGCAGAACACTCAATGACCAATGCAGGACACTCAATGACCCACGCAGGACACTCAATGACACACGCAGGTCACTCAATGACCCACGCAGGACACTGAATGACCCACGCAGGACACTCAATGACCCACGCAGGACACTCATGACCCACACAGGACACTCAATGACCCACGCAGGACACACAATGACCCACACAGGGCACTCAATGACCCACACAGGTCACTCATGACCCAAGCAGGACACTCAATGACCCACGCCGGACACTCAATGACCCACGCAGGACACTCAATGACCCACACAGGACACTCAATGAACCACGCAGAACAGTCAATGACCCACACAGGACACTCAGGACCCACACAGGACACTCAATGACTCGCGCAGGACACTCATGACCCACACACGACACTAAATGACCCACGCTGGACACACATGACCCAAGCAGGACACTCAATGACCCATGCAGGACACTCATGACCCACGCAGGACACTCAATGACCCACGCAGGACACTGAATGACCCACGCAGGACACTCAATGACCACGCAGGACACTCATGACCCACACAGGACACTCAATGACCCACGCAGGACACTCAATGACCAACACATGGCACTCAATGACCCACACCGGACACACAGGACCCACGCAGGACACTCAATGACCCACGCAGGACACTCAATGACCCACGCAGGACACTCAATGACCCATGCAGGACACTCATGACCCACGCAGGACACTCAATGACCCACGCAGGACACCCATGACCCACACATCACACTCAATGACCGACACAGCACACTAAATGATCCACGCAGGACAATCAATGACCCACGCAGGACACTCATGACCCACGCTGGACACTCATGATCCAAGCAGGACACTCAATGACCCATGCAGGACACTCATGACACACGCAGGACATTCAATGACCCACGCAGGACACTCATGACCCACGCAGGACACTCAATGACCCATGCAGGACACTGAATGACCCACGCAGGACACTCAATGACCCAAGCAGGACACTCATGACTCACACAGGACATTCAATGACCCACGCAGGACACTCATGACCCACGCAGGACACTCAATGACCCATGCAGGACACTGAATGACCCACGCAGGACACTCAATGACCCACACAGGACACTCATGACCCACGCAGAACACTCAATGACCCACACAGGACACTCAATGACCCACGCAGGACCCTCAATGACACATGCAGGACAATCATGACCCACACAGGACACTCAACGACCCACGCAGCACACTCATGACCCACACAGCACACTCAATGACCCACACAGGACACTCATGACCCAAGCAGGACACTCAATGACCCATGCAGGACACTCATGACCCACGCAGGACACCCATGACCCACGCCGGACACTCAATGACCCACGCAGGACACTCATGACCCACGCAGGACACTCATGACCCAAACAGGAAACTCAATGACACATGGACACTCAATGACCCACGCAGGACACTCAATGACCCACGCAGTACTCTCAATGACCAACACAGGACACTCAATGACCCACGCAGGACAGTCAATGACCCACGCAGGACACTCAATGACCCACAGAGGACACTCAGGACCCACGCAGGACACTCATGACCCACGCCGGACAATCAATGACCCACGCAGGACACTCATGACCCACGCAGGACACTCAATGACGCGCGCAGGACACTCAATGACCCACGCAGGACACTCAAAGACCCACGCAGGACTCTCAATGATCCACGCAGGACACTCAATGACCCACACGGGACACTCAATGACCCACGCAGGACACTCAATGACCCACACAGGACACTCATGACCCATGCAGGACACTCAATGACCCACGCAGGACACTCAATGACACACGCAGGACACTCAATGACCCACACAGGACACTCACTGGCCCACGCAGGACAATCATGACCCATGCAGGACACTCATTGCCCCACGCAGGACACTCATGACCCACGCAGGACACTCAATGACCCACGCAGGACACTCATGACCCACGCAGGACACTCAATGACCCACGAAGGACACTCATGACCCACGCAGGACACTGCATCACGCACGCAGGACACTCATGACCCACGCAGGACACTCAATGACCCATGCAGGACACTCAATGACCCACGCATGACACTAATGATCCACACAGGACACTCAATGACCCACGCAGAACACTCAATGACCCACGCAAAATACTCAATGGCCCACGCAGGACACTCAATGACCCATGGAGGACACTCATGACCCACGCAGGACACAAAATGACCCACGTAGGACACTCAATGACCAACACAGGCCACTCAATGACCCACGCAGGACTCTCAATGACCCACGCTGGACCCTCATGACCCAAGCAGGACACTCAATGACCCACGCAGAACACTCAATGACCAATGCAGGACACTCAATGACCCACGCAGGACACTCAATGACACACGCAGGTCACTCAATGACCCACGCAGGACACTGAATGACCCACGCAGGACACTCAATGACCCACGCAGGACACTCATGACCCACACAGGACACTCAATGACCCACGCAGGACACACAATGACCCACACAGGGCACTCAATGACCCACACAGGTCACTCATGACCCAAGCAGGACACTCAATGACCCACGCCGGACACTCAATGACCCACGCAGGACACTCAATGACCCACACAGGACACTCAATGAACCACGCAGAACAGTCAATGACCCACACAGGACACTCAGGACCCACACAGGACACTCAATGACTCGCGCAGGACACTCATGACCCACACACGACACTAAATGACCCACGCTGGACACACATGACCCAAGCAGGACACTCAATGACCCATGCAGGACACTCATGACCCACGCAGGACACTCAATGACCCACGCAGGACACTGAATGACCCACGCAGGACACTCAATGACCACGCAGGACACTCATGACCCACACAGGACACTCAATGACCCACGCAGGACACTCAATGACCAACACATGGCACTCAATGACCCACACCGGACACACAGGACCCACGCAGGACACTCAATGACCCACGCAGGACACTCAATGACCCATGCAGGACACTCATGACCCACGCAGGACACTCAATGACCCA
The DNA here is from genome assembly GCF_037043375.1 of Chiloscyllium plagiosum. Taxonomy (NCBI): domain Eukaryota; kingdom Metazoa; phylum Chordata; class Chondrichthyes; order Orectolobiformes; family Hemiscylliidae; genus Chiloscyllium; species Chiloscyllium plagiosum. The sequence continues at coordinate 46,848,669 of NW_028270167.1, forward strand.
CGCAGGACACCCATGACCCACACATCACACTCAATGACCGACACAGCACACTAAATGATCCACGCAGGACAGGCAATGACCCACGCAGGACACTCATGACCCACGCAAGACACTCAATGACCCACGCAGGACACTCATGACCCACGCAGGACAATCAATGACCCACGCAGGACACTCATGACCCACGCTGGACACTCATGATCCAAGCAGGACACTCAATGACCCATGCAGGACACTCATGACACACGCAGGACATTCAATGACCCACGCAGGACACTCATGACCCACGCAGGACACTCAATGACCCATGCAGGACACTGAATGACCCACGCAGGACACTCAATGACCCAAGCAGGACACTCATGACTCACACAGGACATTCAATGACCCACGCAGGACACTCATGACCCACGCAGGACACTCAATGACACATGCAGGACACTGAATGACCCACGCAGGACACTCAATGACCCACACAGGACACTCATGACCCACGCAGAACACTCAATGACCCACACAGGACACTCAATGCCCCACGCAGGACCCTCAATGACACATGCAGGACAATCATGACCCACACAGGACACTCAACGACCCACGCAGCACACTCATGACCCACACAGCACACTCAATGACCCACACAGGACACTCATGACCCAAGCAGGACACTCAATGACCCATGCAGGACACTCATGACCCACGCAGGACACTCATTACCCACGCAGGACACTGAATCACCCACGCAGGACACCCATGACCCATGCAGGACACTCAATGACCCATGCAGAACACTCAATGACCCACGCATGACACTCATGACATGCGCAGGACACTCATGACCCACACAGGACACTCAATGACCCACGCAGGACACTCAATGAGCCACACAGGATATTCAATGGCCCACGCAGGACACTCAATGACCCATGCAGGACACTCAATGACACACGCAGGACACTCAATGACCCACGTAGGACACTCAATGACCCACACAGGACACTCAGGACTCACGCAGGACACTCATGACCCACGCCGGACACTCAATGACCCACGCAGGACACTAATGACCCACGCAGGACACTCATGACCCAAACAGGAAACTCAATGACCCATGAAGGACACTCAATGACCCACGCAGGACACTCAATGACCCACGCAGGACACTCATGACCCAAACAGGAAACTCAATGACCCATGAAGGACACTCAATGACCCACGCAGGACACTCAATGACCCACACAGGACACTCAGTGACCCACGCAGGACAGTCAATGACCCACACAGGACACTCAATGACCCACACAGGACACTCAGGACCCACGCAGGACACTCATGACCCACGCCGGACAATCAATGACCCACGCAGGACACTCATGACCCACGCAGGACACTCAATGATGCGCGCAGGACACTCAATGACCCACGCAGGACACTCAAAGACCCACGCAGGACTCTCAATGATCCACGCAGGACACTCAATGACCCACACGGGACACTCAATGACCCACGCAGGACACTCAATGACCCACACAGGACACTCATGACCCATGCAGGACAGTCAATGACCCACGCAGGACACTCAATGACACACGCAGGACACTCAATGACCCACACAGGACACTCACTGGCCCACGCAGGACAATCATGACCCATGCAGAACACTCAATGCCCCACGCAGGACACTCATGACCCACGCAGGACACTCAATGACCCACGCAGGACACTCAATGACCCACGCAGGACACTCAATGACCCACGAAGGACACTCATGACCCACGCAGGACACTGAATCACCCACGCAGGACACCCATGACCCACGCAGGACACTCAATGACCCATGCAGGACACTCAATGACCCACGCATGACTCTAATGATCCACACAGGACACTTAATGCCCCACGCAGGACACTCATGACCCACGCAGGACACTCAATGACCCACGCAGGACACTCAATGACCCACGTAGGACACTCAATGACCAACACAGGCCACTCAATGACCCACGCAGGACTCTCAATGACCCACGCTGGACCCTCATGACCCAAGCAGGACACTCAATGACCCATGCAGAACACTCAATGACCAATGCAGGACACTCAATGACCCACGCAGGACAATCATCACCCACGCAGGACACTCAATATCCCACGCAGGACACTCATGACCCACGCAGGACACTCAATGACCCACGCAGGACACTCATGACCCACGCAGGACACTCAATGACCCATGCAGGACACTCATGACCCACGGAGGACACTGAATAACCCACGCAGGACACCCATGACCCACGCAGGACACTCGATGACCCACGCAGGACACTCAATGAACCGCACGGGACACTCAATGACCCACACAGGACACTCAATGATCCATGTAGGACACACAATGACCCACACAGGGCACTCAATGACCCACACAGGACACTCATGACCCACGCAGGACACTCATGCCCCACGCAGGACAATCAATGACCCACGCAGGACACTCATGACCCACGCTGGACACTCATGATCCAAGCAGGACACTCAATGACCCATGCAGGACACTCATGACACACGCAGGACACTCAATGACCCATGCAGGTCACTGAATGACCAACACAGGACACTCAATGACCCAAAAAGGACACTCATGACACACACAGGACACTCAATGACCCATGCAGGACACTCATGACCCACGCAGGACACTCAATGACCCATGCAGGACACTGAATGACCCACAAAGGGCACTCAATGACCCACACAGGACACTCATGACCCACGCTGGACACTCAATGACCCACGCAGGACACTCATGACCCACGCAGGACACTCAATGACCCATGCAGGACACTGAATGACCCACAAAGGGCATTCAATGACCCACACAGGACACTCATGACCCACGCTGGACACTCATGATCCAAGCAGGACACTCAATGACCCATGCAGGACACTCATGACACACGCAGGACATTCAATGACCCACGCAGGACACTCATGACCCACGCAGGACACTCAATGACCCATGCAGGGCACTGAATGACCCACGCAGGACACTCAATGACCCAAGCAGGACACTCATGACTCACACAGGACATTCAATGACCCACGCAGGACACTCATGACCCACGCAGGACACTCAATGACCCATGCAGGACACTGAATGACCCACAAAGGGCACTCAATGACCCACACAAGACACTCATGACCCACGCAGAACACTCAATGACCCACACAGGACACTCAATGACCCACGCAGGACACTCAAGACACACGCAGGACATTCAATGACCCACGCAGGACACTCATGACCCACGCAGGACACTCAATGACCCATGCAGGACACTGAATGACCCACGCAGGACACTCAATGACCCAAGCAGGACACTCATGACACACGCAGGACATTCAATGACCCACGCAGGAACTCACGACCCACGCAGGACACTTAATGACCCATGCAGGACACTGAGTGACCCACGCAGGACACTCAATGACCCAAGCAGGACACTCATGACTCACACAGGACATTCAATGACCCACGCAGGACACTCATGACCCACGCAGGACACTCAATGACCCATGCAGGACACTGAATGACCCACAAAGGGCACTCAATGACCCACACAGGACAATCATGACCCACACAGGACACTCAACGACCCACGCAGCACACTCATGACCCACACAGGATACTCAATGGCCCACGCAGGACACTCAATGACCCATGCAGGACACTCAATGACACACGCAGGACACTCATGACCCACGCCGGACACTCAATGACCCACGCAGGACACTAATGACCCACGCAGGACACTCATGACCCAAACAGGAAACTCAATGACCCATGAAGGACACTCAATGACCCACGCAGGACACTCAATGACCCACACAGGACACTCAATGACCCACGCAGGACAGTCAATGACCCACACAGGACACTCAATGACCCACACAGGACACTCAGGACCCACGCAGGACACTCATGACCCACGCCGGACAATCAATTACCCACGCAGGACACTCATGACCCACGCAGGACACTCAATGACGCGCGCAGGACACTCATGACCCACACAGGACACTCAATGACCCATGCAGGACACTCAGGACCCACGCAGGACACTCATGACCCATGCCGGACACTCAATGACCCACGCAGGACACTCATGACCCACGCAGGACACTCATGACCCAAACAGGAAACTCAATGACCCATGAAGGACACTCAATGACCCACGCAGGACACTCAATGACCCACGCAGGACACTCATGACCCAAACAGGAAACTCAATGACCCATGAAGGACACTCAATGACCCACGCAGGACACTCAATGACCCACACAGGACACTCAATGACCCACGCAGGACAGTCAATGACCCACACAGGACACTCAATGACCCACACAGGACACTCAGGACCCACGCAGGACACTCATGACCCACGCCGGACAATCAATGACCCACGCAGGACACTCATGACCCACGCAGGACACTCAATGACGCGCGCAGGACACTCAATGACCCACGCAGGACACTCAAAGACCCACGCAGGACTCTCAATGATCCACGCAGGACACTCAATGACCCACACGGGACACTCAATGACCCACGCAGGACACTCAATGACCCACACAGGACACTCATGACCCATGCAGGACAGTCAATGACCCACGCAGGACACTCAATGACACACGCAGGACACTCAATGACCCACACAGGACACTCAATTACCCACACAGGACACTCAATGACCAACGCAGGACACTCAATGACCCACGCAGGACACTCAAAGACCCACGCAGGACTCTCAATGATCCACGCAGGACACTCAATGACCCACACGGGACACTCAATGACCCACGCAGGACACTCAATGACCCACACAGGACACTCATGACCCATGCAGGACACTCAATGACCCACGCAGGACACTCAATGACACACGCAGGACACTCAATGACCCACACAGGACACTCACTGGCCCACGCAGGACAATCATGACCCATGCAGGACACTCATTGCCCCACGCAGGACACTCATGACCCACGCAGGACACTCAATGACCCACGCAGGACACTCATGACCCACGCAGGACACTCAATGACCCACGAAGGACACTCATGACCCACGCAGGACACTGAATCACGCACGCAGGACACTCATGACCCACGCAGGACACTCAATGACCCATGCAGGACACTCAATGACCCACGCATGACACTAATGATCCACACAGGACACTCAATGACCCACGCAGAACACTCAATGCCCCACGCAAAATACTCAATGGCCCACGCAGGACACTCAATGACCCATGGAGGACACTCATGACCCACGCAGGACACAAAATGACCCACGCAGGACTCTCAATGACCCACGCTGGACCCTCATGACCCAAGCAGGACACTCAATGACCCACGCAGAACACTCAATGACCAATGCAGGACACTCAATGACCCACGCAGGACACTCAATGACACACGCAGGTCACTCAATGACCCACGCAGGACACTGAATGACCCACGCAGGACACTCAATGACCCACGCAGGACACTCATGACCCACACAGGACACTCAATGACCCACGCAGGACACACAATGACCCACACAGGGCACTCAATGACCCACACAGGTCACTCATGACCCAAGCAGGACACTCAATGACCCACGCCGGACACTCAATGACGCACGCAGGACACTCAATGACTCACACAGGACACTCAATGAACCACGCAGAACAGTCAATGACCCACACAGGACACTCAGGACCCACACAGGACACTCAATGACCCACGCTGGACACACATGACCCAAGCAGGACACTCAATGACCCATGCAGGACACTCATGACCCACGCAGGACACTCAATGACCCACGCAGGACACTGAATGACCCACGCAGGACACTCAATGACCACGCAGGACACTCATGACCCACACAGGACACTCAATGACCCACGCAGGACACTCAATGACCAACACATGGCACTCAATGACCCACACCGGACACACAGGACCCACGCAGGACACTCAATGACCCACGCAGGACACTCAATGACCCACGCAGGACACTCAATGACCCATGCAGGACACTCATGACCCACGCAGGACACTCAATGACCCACGCAGGACACCCATGACCCACACATCACACTCAATGACCGACACAGCACACTAAATGATCCACGCAGGACAATCAATGACCCACGCAGGACACTCATGACCCACGCTGGACACTCATGATCCAAGCAGGACACTCAATGACCCATGCAGGACACTCATGACACACGCAGGACATTCAATGACCCACGCAGGACACTCATGACCCACGCAGGACACTCAATGACCCATGCAGGACACTGAATGACCCACGCAGGACACTCAATGACCCAAGCAGGACACTCATGACTCACACAGGACATTCAATGACCCACGCAGGACACTCATGACCCACGCAGGACACTCAATGACCCATGCAGGACACTGAATGACCCACGCAGGACACTCAATGACCCACACAGGACACTCATGACCCACGCAGAACACTCAATGACCCACACAGGACACTCAATGACCCACGCAGGACCCTCAATGACACATGCAGGACAATCATGACCCACACAGGACACTCAACGACCCACGCAGCACACTCATGACCCACACAGCACACTCAATGACCCACACAGGACACTCATGACCCAAGCAGGACACTCAATGACCCATGCAGGACACTCATGACCCACGCAGGACACCCATGACCCACGCCGGACACTCAATGACCCACGCAGGACACTCATGACCCACGCAGGACACTCATGACCCAAACAGGAAACTCAATGACCCATGGACACTCAATGACCCACGCAGGACACTCAATGACCCACGCATTACACTCAATGACCAACACAGGACACTCAATGACCCACGCAGGACAGTCAATGACCCACGCAGGACACTCAATGACCCACAGAGGACACTCAGGACCCACGCAGGACACTCATGACCCACGCCGGACAATCAATGACCCACGCAGGACACTCATGACCCGCGCAGGACACTCAATGACGCGCGCAGGACACTCAATGACCCACGCAGAACACTCAAAGACCCACGCAGGACTCTCAATGATCCACGCAGGACACTCAATGACCCACACGGGACACTCAATGACCCACGCAGGACACTCAATGACCCACACAGGACACTCATGACCCATGCAGGACACTCAATGACCCACGCAGGACACTCAATGACACACGCAGGACACTCAATGACCCACGCTGGACCCTCATGACCCAAGCAGGACACTCAATGACCCACGCAGAACACTCAATGACCAATGCAGGACACTCAATGACCCACGCAGGACACTCAATGACACACGCAGGTCACTCAATGACCCACGCAGGACACTGAATGACCCACGCAGGACACTCAATGACCCACGCAGGACACTCATGACCCACACAGGACACTCAATGACCCACGCAGGACACACAATGACCCACACAGGGCACTCAATGACCCACACAGGTCACTCATGACCCAAGCAGGACACTCAATGACCCACGCCGGACACTCAATGACCCACGCAGGACACTCAATGACCCACACAGGACACTCAATGAACCACGCAGAACACTCAATGACCCACACAGGACACTCAGGACCCACACAGGACACTCAATGACTCGCGCAGGACACTCATGACCCACACACGACACTAAATGACCCACGCTGGACACACATGACCCAAGCAGGACACTCAATGACCCATGCAGGACACTCATGACCCACGCAGGACACTCAATGACCCACGCAGGACACTGAATGACCCACGCAGGACACTCAATGACCACGCAGGACACTCATGACCCACACAGGACACTCAATGACCCACGCAGGACACTCAATGACCAACACATGGCACTCAATGACCCACACCGGACACACAGGACCCACGCAGGACACTCAATGACCCACGCAGGACACTCAATGACCCACGCAGGACACTCAATGACCCATGCAGGACACTCATGACCCACGCAGGACAATCAATGACCCACGCAGGACACCCATGACCCACACATCACACTCAATGACCGACACAGCACACTAAATGATCCACGCAGGACAGGCAATGACCCACGCAGGACACTCATGACCCACGCAAGACACTCAATGACCCACGCAGGACACTCATGACCCACGCAGGACAATCAATGACCCACGCAGGACACTCATGACCCACGCTGGACACTCATGATCCAAGCAGGACACTCAATGACCCATGCAGGACACTCATGACACACGCAGGACATTCAATGACCCACGCAGGACACTCATGACCCACGCAGGACACTCAATGACCCATGCAGGACACTGAATGACCCACGCAGGACACTCAATGACCCAAGCAGGACACTCATGACTCACACAGGACATTCAATGACCCACGCAGGACACTCATGACCCACGCAGGACACTCAATGACCCATGCAGGACACTGAATGACCCACGCAGGACACTCAATGACCCACACAGGACACTCATGACCCACGCAGAACACTCAATGACCCACACAGGACACTCAATGCCCCACGCAGGACCCTCAATGACACATGCAGGACAATCATGACCCACACAGGACACTCAACGACCCACGCAGCACACTCATGACCCACACAGCACACTCAATGACCCACACAGGACACTCATGACCCAAGCAGGACACTCAATGACCCATGCAGGACACTCATGACCCACGCAGGACACTCATGACCCACGCAGGACACTGAATCACCCACGCAGGACACCCATGACCCATGCAGGACACTCAATGACCCATGCAGAACACTCAATGACCCACGCATGACACTCATGACATGCGCAGGACACTCATGACCCACACAGGACACTCAATGACCCACGCAGGACACTCAATGAGCCACACAGGATATTCAATGGCCCACGCAGGACACTCAATGACCCATGCAGGACACTCAATGACACACGCAGGACACTCAATGACCCACGTAGGACACTCAATGACCCACACAGGACACTCAGGACCCACGCAGGACACTCATGACCCACGCCGGACACTCAATGACCCACGCAGGACACTAATGACCCACGCAGGACACTCATGACCCAAACAGGAAACTCAATGACCCATGAAGGACACTCAATGACCCACGCAGGACACTCAATGACCCACGCAGGACACTCATGACCCAAACAGGAAACTCAATGACCCATGAAGGACACTCAATGACCCACGCAGGACACTCAATGACCCACACAGGACACTCAGTGACCCACGCAGGACAGTCAATGACCCACACAGGACACTCAATGACCCACACAGGACACTCAGGACCCACGCAGGACACTCATGACCCACGCCGGACAATCAATGACCCACGCAGGACACTCATGACCCACGCAGGACACTCAATGATGCGCGCAGGACACTCAATGACCCACGCAGGACACTCAAAGACCCACGCAGGACTCTCAATGATCCACGCAGGACACTCAATGACCCACACGGGACACTCAATGACCCACGCAGGACACTCAATGACCCACACAGGACACTCATGACCCATGCAGGACACTCAATGACCCACGCAGGACACTCAATGACACACGCAGGACACTCAATGACCCACACAGGACACTCACTGGCCCACGCAGGACAATCATGACCCATGCAGAACACTCAATGCCCCACGCAGGACACTCATGACCCACGCAGGACACTCAATGACCCACGCAGGACACTCAATGACCCACGCAGGACACTCAATGACCCACGAAGGACACTCATGACCCACGCAGGACACTGAATCACCCACGCAGGACACCCATGACCCACGCAGGACACTCAATGACCCATGCAGGACACTCAATGACCCACGCATGACTCTAATGATCCACACAGGACACTTAATGACCCACGCAGAACACACAATGACCCACGCAAAATACTTAATGGCCCACGCCGGACACTCAATGACCCATGCAGGACACTCATGACCCACGCAGGACACTCAATGACCCACGTAGGACACTCAATGACCAACACAGGCCACTCAATGACCCACGCAGGACTCTCAATGACCCACGCTGGACCCTCATGACCCAAGCAGGACACTCAATGACCCACGCAGAACACTCAATGACCAATGCAGGACACTCAATGACCCACGCAGGACAATCATCACCCACGCAGGACACTCAATATCCCACGCAGGACACTCATGACCCACGCAGGACACTCAATGACCCACGCAGGACACTCATGACCCACGCAGGACACTCAATGACCCATGCAGGACACTCATGACCCACGGAGGACACTGAATAACCCACGCAGGACACCCATGACCCACGCAGGACACTCGATGACCCACGCAGGACACTCAATGAACCGCACGGGACACTCAATGACCCACACAGGACACTCAATGATCCATGTAGGACACACAATGACCCACACAGGGCACTCAATGACCCACACAGGACACTCATGACCCACGCAGGACACTCATGCCCCACGCAGGACAATCAATGACCCACGCAGGACACTCATGACCCACGCAGGACACTCATGATCCAAGCAGGACACTCAATGACCCATGCAGGACACTCATGACACAGGCAGGACACTCAATGACCCATGCAGGACACTGAATGACCCACACAGGACACTCAATGACCCAAAAAGGACACTCATGACACACACAGGACACTCAATGACCCATGCAGGACACTCATGACCCACGCAGGACACTCAATGACCCATGCAGGACACTGAATGACCCACAAAGGGCACTCAATGACCCACACAGGACACTCATGACCCACGCTGGACACTCAATGACCCACGCAGGACACTCATGACCCACGCAGGACACTCAATGACCCATGCAGGACACTGAATGACCCACAAAGGGCATTCAATGACCCACACAGGACACTCATGACCCACGCTGGACACTCATGATCCAAGCAGGACACTCAATGACCCATGCAGGACACTCATGACACACGCAGGACATTCAATGACCCACGCAGGACACTCATGACCCACGCAGGACACTCAATGACCCATGCAGGGCACTGAATGACCCACGCAGGACACTCAATGACCCAAGCAGGACACTCATGACTCACACAGGACATTCAATGACCCACGCAGGACACTCATGACCCACGCAGGACACTCAATGACCCATGCAGGACACTGAATGACCCACAAAGGGCACTCAATGACCCACACAAGACACTCATGACCCACGCAGAACACTCAATGACCCACACAGGACACTCAATGACCCACGCAGGACACTCAAGACACACGCAGGACATTCAATGACCCACGCAGGACACTCATGACCCACGCAGGACACTCAATGACCCATGCAGGACACTGAATGACCCACGCAGGACACTCAATGACCCAAGCAGGACACTCATGACACACGCAGGACATTCAATGACCCACGCAGGAACTCACGACCCACGCAGGACACTTAATGACCCATGCAGGACACTGAGTGACCCACGCAGGACACTCAATGACCCAAGCAGGACACTCATGACTCACACAGGACATTCAATGACCCACGCAGGACACTCATGACCCACGCAGGACACTCAATGACCCATGCAGGACACTGAATGACCCACAAAGGGCACTCAATGACCCACACAGGACAATCATGACCCACACAGGACACTCAACGACCCACGCAGCACACTCATGACCCACACAGGATACTCAATGGCCCACGCAGGACACTCAATGACCCATGCAGGACACTCAATGACACACGCAGGACACTCATGACCCACGCCGGACACTCAATGACCCACGCAGGACACTAATGACCCACGCAGGACACTCATGACCCAAACAGGAAACTCAATGACCCATGAAGGACACTCAATGACCCACGCAGGACACTCAATGACCCACACAGGACACTCAATGACCCACGCAGGACAGTCAATGACCCACACAGGACACTCAATGACCCACACAGGACACTCAGGACCCACGCAGGACACTCATGACCCACGCCGGACAATCAATGACCCACGCAGGACACTCATGACCCACGCAGGACACTCAATGATGCGCGCAGGACACTCAATGACCCACGCAGGACACTCAAAGACCCACGCAGGACTCTCAATGATCCACGCAGGACACTCAATGACCCACACGGGACACTCAATGACCCACGCAGGACACTCAATGACCCACACAGGACACTCATGACCCATGCAGGACACTCAATGACCCACGCAGGACACTCAATGACACACGCAGGACACTCAATGACCCACACAGGACACTCACTGGCCCACGCAGGACAATCATGACCCATGCAGAACACTCAATGCCCCACGCAGGACACTCATGACCCACGCAGGACACTCAATGACCCACGCAGGACACTCAATGACCCACGCAGGACACTCAATGACCCACGAAGGACACTCATGACCCACGCAGGACACTGAATCACCCACGCAGGACACCCATGACCCACGCAGGACACTCAATGACCCATGCAGGACACTCAATGACCCACGCATGACTCTAATGATCCACACAGGACACTTAATGACCCACGCAGAACACACAATGACCCACGCAAAATACTTAATGGCCCACGCCGGACACTCAATGACCCATGCAGGACACTCATGACCCACGCAGGACACTCAATGACCCACGTAGGACACTCAATGACCAACACAGGCCACTCAATGACCCACGCAGGACTCTCAATGACCCACGCTGGACCCTCATGACCCAAGCAGGACACTCAATGACCCACGCAGAACACTCAATGACCAATGCAGGACACTCAATGACCCACGCAGGACAATCATCACCCACGCAGGACACTCAATATCCCACGCAGGACACTCATGACCCACGCAGGACACTCAATGACCCACGCAGGACACTCATGACCCACGCAGGACACTCAATGACCCATGCAGGACACTCATGACCCACGGAGGACACTGAATAACCCACGCAGGACACCCATGACCCACGCAGGACACTCGATGACCCACGCAGGACACTCAATGAACCGCACGGGACACTCAATGACCCACACAGGACACTCAATGATCCATGTAGGACACACAATGACCCACACAGGGCACTCAATGACCCACACAGGACACTCATGACCCACGCAGGACACTCATGCCCCACGCAGGACAATCAATGACCCACGCAGGACACTCATGACCCACGCAGGACACTCATGATCCAAGCAGGACACTCAATGACCCATGCAGGACACTCATGACACAGGCAGGACACTCAATGACCCATGCAGGACACTGAATGACCCACACAGGACACTCAATGACCCAAAAAGGACACTCATGACACACACAGGACACTCAATGACCCATGCAGGACACTCATGACCCACGCAGGACACTCAATGACCCATGCAGGACACTGAATGACCCACAAAGGGCACTCAATGACCCACACAGGACACTCATGACCCACGCTGGACACTCAATGACCCACGCAGGACACTCATGACCCACGCAGGACACTCAATGACCCATGCAGGACACTGAATGACCCACAAAGGGCATTCAATGACCCACACAGGACACTCATGACCCACGCTGGACACTCATGATCCAAGCAGGACACTCAATGACCCATGCAGGACACTCATGACACACGCAGGACATTCAATGACCCACGCAGGACACTCATGACCCACGCAGGACACTCAATGACCCATGCAGGGCACTGAATGACCCACGCAGGACACTCAATGACCCAAGCAGGACACTCATGACTCACACAGGACATTCAATGACCCACGCAGGACACTCATGACCCACGCAGGACACTCAATGACCCATGCAGGACACTGAATGACCCACAAAGGGCACTCAATGACCCACACAAGACACTCATGACCCACGCAGAACACTCAATGACCCACACAGGACACTCAATGACCCACGCAGGACACTCAAGACACACGCAGGACATTCAATGACCCACGCAGGACACTCATGACCCACGCAGGACACTCAATGACCCATGCAGGACACTGAATGACCCACGCAGGACACTCAATGACCCAAGCAGGACACTCATGACACACGCAGGACATTCAATGACCCACGCAGGAACTCACGACCCACGCAGGACACTTAATGACCCATGCAGGACACTGAGTGACCCACGCAGGACACTCAATGACCCAAGCAGGACACTCATGACTCACACAGGACATTCAATGACCCACGCAGGACACTCATGACCCACGCAGGACACTCAATGACCCATGCAGGACACTGAATGACCCACAAAGGGCACTCAATGACCCACACAGGACAATCATGACCCACACAGGACACTCAACGACCCACGCAGCACACTCATGACCCACACAGGATACTCAATGGCCCACGCAGGACACTCAATGACCCATGCAGGACACTCAATGACACACGCAGGACACTCATGACCCACGCCGGACACTCAATGACCCACGCAGGACACTAATGACCCACGCAGGACACTCATGACCCAAACAGGAAACTCAATGACCCATGAAGGACACTCAATGACCCACGCAGGACACTCAATGACCCACACAGGACACTCAATGACCCACGCAGGACAGTCAATGACCCACACAGGACACTCAATGACCCACACAGGACACTCAGGACCCACGCAGGACACTCATGACCCACGCCGGACAATCAATGACCCACGCAGGACACTCATGACCCACGCAGGACACTCAATGACGCGCGCAGGACACTCATGATCCACACAGGACACTCAATGACCCATGCAGGACACTCAGGACCCACGCAGGACACTCATGACCCACGCCGGACACTCAATGACCCACGCAGGACACTCATGACCCACGCAGGACACTCATGACCCAAACAGGAAACTCAATGACCCATGAAGGACACTCAATGACCCACGCAGGACACTCAATGACCCACGCAGGACACTCATGACCCAAACAGGAAACTCAATGACCCATGAAGGACACTCAATGACCCACGCAGGACACTCAATGACCCACACAGGACACTCAATGACCCACGCAGGACAGTCAATGACCCACACAGGACACTCAATGACCCACACAGGACACTCAGGACCCACGCAGGACACTCATGACCCACGCCGGACAATCAATGACCCACGCAGGACACTCATGACCCACGCAGGACACTCAATGACGCGCGCAGGACACTCAATGACCCACGCAGGACACTCAAAGACCCACGCAGGACTCTCAATGATCCACGCAGGACACTCAATGACCCACACGGGACACTCAATGACCCACGCAGGACACTCAATGACCCACACAGGACACTCATGACCCATGCAGGACAGTCAATGACCCACGCAGGACACTCAATGACACACGCAGGACACTCAATGACCCACACAGGACACTCACTGGCCCACGCAGGACAATCATGACCCATGCAGGACACTCAATGCCCCACGCAGGACACTCATGACCCACGCAGGACACTCAATGACCCACGCAGGACACTCATGACCCACGCAGGACACTCAATGACCCACGAAGGATACTCATGACCCACGCAGGACACTGAATCACCCACGCAGGACACCCATGACCCACGCAGGACACTCAATGACCCATGCAGGACACTCAATGACCCACGCATGACACTAATGATCCACACAGGACACTCAATGACCCACGCAGAACACACAATGACCCACGCAAAATACTCAATGGCCCACGCAGGACACTCAATGACCCATGCAGGACACTCATGACCCACCCAGGACACTCAATGACCCACGTAGGACACTCAATGACCAACACAGGCCACTCAATGACCCACGCAGGACTCTCAATGACCCACGCTGGACCCTCATGACCCAAGCAGGACACTCAATGACCCACGCAGAACACTCAATGACCAATGCAGGACACTCAATGACCCACGCAGGACACTCAATGACACACGCAGGACACTCAATGGCCCACGCAGGACAATCATCACCCACGCAGGACACTCAATATCCCACGCAGGACACTCATGACCCATGCAGGACACTCAATGACCCACGCAGGACACTCATGACCCACGCAGGACACTCAATGACCCATGCAGGACACTCATGACCCACGGAGGACACTGAATAACCCACGCAGGACACCCATGACCCACGCAGGACACTCAATGACCCACGCAGGACACTCAATGAACCGCACGGGACTCTCAATGACCCACGCAGGTCACTCAATGACCCACGCAGGACACTGAATGACCCACGCAGGACACTCAATGACCCACGCAGGACACTCATGACCCACACAGGACACTCAATGACCCATGTAGGACACACAATGACCCACACAGGGCACTCAATGACCCACACAGGACACTCATGACCCACGCAGGACACTCATGCCCCACGCAGGACAATCAATGACCCACGCAGGACACTCATGACCCACACGGGACACTCATGATCCAAGCAGGACACTCAATGACCCATGCAGGACACTCATGACACACGCAGGACATTCAATGACCCACGCAGGACACTCATGACCCACGCAGGACACTCAATGACCCATGCAGGACACTGAATGACCCACGCAGGACACTCAATGACCCAAAAAGGACACTCATGACTCACACAGGACATTCAATGACCCACGCAGGACACTCATGACCCACGCAGGACACTCAATGACCCATGCAGGACACTGAATGACCCACAAAGGGCACTCAATGACCCACACAGGACACTCATGACCCACGCAGGACACTCAATGACCCATGCAGGACACTCATGACCCACGGAGGACACTGAATAACCCACGCAGGACACCCGTGACCCACGCAGGACACTCAATGACCCACGCAGGACACTCAATGAACCGCACGGGACACTCAATGACCCACGCAGGTCACTCAATGACCCACGCAGGACACTGAATGACCCACGCAGGACACTCAATGACCCACGCAGGACACTCATGACCCACACAGGACACTCAATGACCCATGTAGGACACACAATGACCCACACAGGGCACTCAATGACCCACACAGGACACTCATGACCCACGCAGGACACTCATGCCCCACGCAGGACAATCAATGACCCACGCAGGACACTCATGACCCACGCTGGACACTCATGATCCAAGCAGGACACTCAATGACCCATGCAGGACACTCATGACACACGCAGGACATTCAATGACCCACGCAGGACACTCATGACCCACGCAGGACACTCAATGACCCATGCAGGACACTGAATGACCCACGCAGGACACTCAATGACCCAAAAAGGACACTCATGACTCACACAGGACATTCAATGACCCACGCAGGACACTCATGCCCCACGCAGGACAATCAATGACCCACGCAGGACACTCATGACCCACGCAGGACACTCATGATCCAAGCAGGACACTCAATGACCCATGCAGGACACTCATGACACAGGCAGGACACTCAATGACCCATGCAGGACACTGAATGACCCACACAGGACACTCAATGACCCAAAAAGGACACTCATGACACACACAGGACACTCAATGACCCATGCAGGACACTCATGACCCACGCAGGACACTCAATGACCCATGCAGGACACTGAATGACCCACAAAGGGCACTCAATGACCCACACAGGACACTCATGACCCACGCTGGACACTCAATGACCCACGCAGGACACTCATGACCCACGCAGGACACTCAATGACCCATGCAGGACACTGAATGACCCACAAAGGGCATTCAATGACCCACACAGGACACTCATGACCCACGCTGGACACTCATGATCCAAGCAGGACACTCAATGACCCATGCAGGACACTCATGACACACGCAGGACATTCAATGACCCACGCAGGACACTCATGACCCACGCAGGACACTCAATGACCCATGCAGGGCACTGAATGACCCACGCAGGACACTCAATGACCCAAGCAGGACACTCATGACTCACACAGGACATTCAATGACCCACGCAGGACACTCATGACCCACGCAGGACACTCAATGACCCATGCAGGACACTGAATGACCCACAAAGGGCACTCAATGACCCACACAAGACACTCATGACCCACGCAGAACACTCAATGACCCACACAGGACACTCAATGACCCACGCAGGACACTCAAGACACACGCAGGACATTCAATGACCCACGCAGGACACTCATGACCCACGCAGGACACTCAATGACCCATGCAGGACACTGAATGACCCACGCAGGACACTCAATGACCCAAGCAGGACA
Organism: Chiloscyllium plagiosum; assembly: GCF_037043375.1. NCBI lineage: Eukaryota > Metazoa > Chordata > Chondrichthyes > Orectolobiformes > Hemiscylliidae > Chiloscyllium > Chiloscyllium plagiosum. The sequence continues at coordinate 46,867,042 of NW_028270167.1, forward strand.
CTCATGACACACGCAGGACATTCAATGACCCACGCAGGAACTCACGACCCACGCAGGACACTTAATGACCCATGCAGGACACTGAGTGACCCACGCAGGACACTCAATGACCCAAGCAGGACACTCATGACTCACACAGGACATTCAATGACCCACGCAGGACACTCATGACCCACGCAGGACACTCAATGACCCATGCAGGACACTGAATGACCCACAAAGGGCACTCAATGACCCACACAGGACAATCATGACCCACACAGGACACTCAACGACCCACGCAGCACACTCATGACCCACACAGGATACTCAATGGCCCACGCAGGACACTCAATGACCCATGCAGGACACTCAATGACACACGCAGGACACTCATGACCCACGCCGGACACTCAATGACCCACGCAGGACACTAATGACCCACGCAGGACACTCATGACCCAAACAGGAAACTCAATGACCCATGAAGGACACTCAATGACCCACGCAGGACACTCAATGACCCACACAGGACACTCAATGACCCACGCAGGACAGTCAATGACCCACACAGGACACTCAATGACCCACACAGGACACTCAGGACCCACGCAGGACACTCATGACCCACGCCGGACAATCAATGACCCACGCAGGACACTCATGACCCACGCAGGACACTCAATGATGCGCGCAGGACACTCAATGACCCACGCAGGACACTCAAAGACCCACGCAGGACTCTCAATGATCCACGCAGGACACTCAATGACCCACACGGGACACTCAATGACCCACGCAGGACACTCAATGACCCACACAGGACACTCATGACCCATGCAGGACACTCAATGACCCACGCAGGACACTCAATGACACACGCAGGACACTCAATGACCCACACAGGACACTCACTGGCCCACGCAGGACAATCATGACCCATGCAGAACACTCAATGCCCCACGCAGGACACTCATGACCCACGCAGGACACTCAATGACCCACGCAGGACACTCAATGACCCACGCAGGACACTCAATGACCCACGAAGGACACTCATGACCCACGCAGGACACTGAATCACCCACGCAGGACACCCATGACCCACGCAGGACACTCAATGACCCATGCAGGACACTCAATGACCCACGCATGACTCTAATGATCCACACAGGACACTTAATGACCCACGCAGAACACACAATGACCCACGCAAAATACTTAATGGCCCACGCCGGACACTCAATGACCCATGCAGGACACTCATGACCCACGCAGGACACTCAATGACCCACGTAGGACACTCAATGACCAACACAGGCCACTCAATGACCCACGCAGGACTCTCAATGACCCACGCTGGACCCTCATGACCCAAGCAGGACACTCAATGACCCACGCAGAACACTCAATGACCAATGCAGGACACTCAATGACCCACGCAGGACAATCATCACCCACGCAGGACACTCAATATCCCACGCAGGACACTCATGACCCACGCAGGACACTCAATGACCCACGCAGGACACTCATGACCCACGCAGGACACTCAATGACCCATGCAGGACACTCATGACCCACGGAGGACACTGAATAACCCACGCAGGACACCCATGACCCACGCAGGACACTCGATGACCCACGCAGGACACTCAATGAACCGCACGGGACACTCAATGACCCACACAGGACACTCAATGATCCATGTAGGACACACAATGACCCACACAGGGCACTCAATGACCCACACAGGACACTCATGACCCACGCAGGACACTCATGCCCCACGCAGGACAATCAATGACCCACGCAGGACACTCATGACCCACGCAGGACACTCATGATCCAAGCAGGACACTCAATGACCCATGCAGGACACTCATGACACAGGCAGGACACTCAATGACCCATGCAGGACACTGAATGACCCACACAGGACACTCAATGACCCAAAAAGGACACTCATGACACACACAGGACACTCAATGACCCATGCAGGACACTCATGACCCACGCAGGACACTCAATGACCCATGCAGGACACTGAATGACCCACAAAGGGCACTCAATGACCCACACAGGACACTCATGACCCACGCTGGACACTCAATGACCCACGCAGGACACTCATGACCCACGCAGGACACTCAATGACCCATGCAGGACACTGAATGACCCACAAAGGGCATTCAATGACCCACACAGGACACTCATGACCCACGCTGGACACTCATGATCCAAGCAGGACACTCAATGACCCATGCAGGACACTCATGACACACGCAGGACATTCAATGACCCACGCAGGACACTCATGACCCACGCAGGACACTCAATGACCCATGCAGGGCACTGAATGACCCACGCAGGACACTCAATGACCCAAGCAGGACACTCATGACTCACACAGGACATTCAATGACCCACGCAGGACACTCATGACCCACGCAGGACACTCAATGACCCATGCAGGACACTGAATGACCCACAAAGGGCACTCAATGACCCACACAAGACACTCATGACCCACGCAGAACACTCAATGACCCACACAGGACACTCAATGACCCACGCAGGACACTCAAGACACACGCAGGACATTCAATGACCCACGCAGGACACTCATGACCCACGCAGGACACTCAATGACCCATGCAGGACACTGAATGACCCACGCAGGACACTCAATGACCCAAGCAGGACACTCATGACACACGCAGGACATTCAATGACCCACGCAGGAACTCACGACCCACGCAGGACACTTAATGACCCATGCAGGACACTGAGTGACCCACGCAGGACACTCAATGACCCAAGCAGGACACTCATGACTCACACAGGACATTCAATGACCCACGCAGGACACTCATGACCCACGCAGGACACTCAATGACCCATGCAGGACACTGAATGACCCACAAAGGGCACTCAATGACCCACACAGGACAATCATGACCCACACAGGACACTCAACGACCCACGCAGCACACTCATGACCCACACAGGATACTCAATGGCCCACGCAGGACACTCAATGACCCATGCAGGACACTCAATGACACACGCAGGACACTCATGACCCACGCCGGACACTCAATGACCCACGCAGGACACTAATGACCCACGCAGGACACTCATGACCCAAACAGGAAACTCAATGACCCATGAAGGACACTCAATGACCCACGCAGGACACTCAATGACCCACACAGGACACTCAATGACCCACGCAGGACAGTCAATGACCCACACAGGACACTCAATGACCCACACAGGACACTCAGGACCCACGCAGGACACTCATGACCCACGCCGGACAATCAATGACCCACGCAGGACACTCATGACCCACGCAGGACACTCAATGATGCGCGCAGGACACTCAATGACCCACGCAGGACACTCAAAGACCCACGCAGGACTCTCAATGATCCACGCAGGACACTCAATGACCCACACGGGACACTCAATGACCCACGCAGGACACTCAATGACCCACACAGGACACTCATGACCCATGCAGGACACTCAATGACCCACGCAGGACACTCAATGACACACGCAGGACACTCAATGACCCACACAGGACACTCACTGGCCCACGCAGGACAATCATGACCCATGCAGAACACTCAATGCCCCACGCAGGACACTCATGACCCACGCAGGACACTCAATGACCCACGCAGGACACTCAATGACCCACGCAGGACACTCAATGACCCACGAAGGACACTCATGACCCACGCAGGACACTGAATCACCCACGCAGGACACCCATGACCCACGCAGGACACTCAATGACCCATGCAGGACACTCAATGACCCACGCATGACTCTAATGATCCACACAGGACACTTAATGACCCACGCAGAACACACAATGACCCACGCAAAATACTTAATGGCCCACGCCGGACACTCAATGACCCATGCAGGACACTCATGACCCACGCAGGACACTCAATGACCCACGTAGGACACTCAATGACCAACACAGGCCACTCAATGACCCACGCAGGACTCTCAATGACCCACGCTGGACCCTCATGACCCAAGCAGGACACTCAATGACCCACGCAGAACACTCAATGACCAATGCAGGACACTCAATGACCCACGCAGGACAATCATCACCCACGCAGGACACTCAATATCCCACGCAGGACACTCATGACCCACGCAGGACACTCAATGACCCACGCAGGACACTCATGACCCACGCAGGACACTCAATGACCCATGCAGGACACTCATGACCCACGGAGGACACTGAATAACCCACGCAGGACACCCATGACCCACGCAGGACACTCGATGACCCACGCAGGACACTCAATGAACCGCACGGGACACTCAATGACCCACACAGGACACTCAATGATCCATGTAGGACACACAATGACCCACACAGGGCACTCAATGACCCACACAGGACACTCATGACCCACGCAGGACACTCATGCCCCACGCAGGACAATCAATGACCCACGCAGGACACTCATGACCCACGCAGGACACTCATGATCCAAGCAGGACACTCAATGACCCATGCAGGACACTCATGACACAGGCAGGACACTCAATGACCCATGCAGGACACTGAATGACCCACACAGGACACTCAATGACCCAAAAAGGACACTCATGACACACACAGGACACTCAATGACCCATGCAGGACACTCATGACCCACGCAGGACACTCAATGACCCATGCAGGACACTGAATGACCCACAAAGGGCACTCAATGACCCACACAGGACACTCATGACCCACGCTGGACACTCAATGACCCACGCAGGACACTCATGACCCACGCAGGACACTCAATGACCCATGCAGGACACTGAATGACCCACAAAGGGCATTCAATGACCCACACAGGACACTCATGACCCACGCTGGACACTCATGATCCAAGCAGGACACTCAATGACCCATGCAGGACACTCATGACACACGCAGGACATTCAATGACCCACGCAGGACACTCATGACCCACGCAGGACACTCAATGACCCATGCAGGGCACTGAATGACCCACGCAGGACACTCAATGACCCAAGCAGGACACTCATGACTCACACAGGACATTCAATGACCCACGCAGGACACTCATGACCCACGCAGGACACTCAATGACCCATGCAGGACACTGAATGACCCACAAAGGGCACTCAATGACCCACACAAGACACTCATGACCCACGCAGAACACTCAATGACCCACACAGGACACTCAATGACCCACGCAGGACACTCAAGACACACGCAGGACATTCAATGACCCACGCAGGACACTCATGACCCACGCAGGACACTCAATGACCCATGCAGGACACTGAATGACCCACGCAGGACACTCAATGACCCAAGCAGGACACTCATGACACACGCAGGACATTCAATGACCCACGCAGGAACTCACGACCCACGCAGGACACTTAATGACCCATGCAGGACACTGAGTGACCCACGCAGGACACTCAATGACCCAAGCAGGACACTCATGACTCACACAGGACATTCAATGACCCACGCAGGACACTCATGACCCACGCAGGACACTCAATGACCCATGCAGGACACTGAATGACCCACAAAGGGCACTCAATGACCCACACAGGACAATCATGACCCACACAGGACACTCAACGACCCACGCAGCACACTCATGACCCACACAGGATACTCAATGGCCCACGCAGGACACTCAATGACCCATGCAGGACACTCAATGACACACGCAGGACACTCATGACCCACGCCGGACACTCAATGACCCACGCAGGACACTAATGACCCACGCAGGACACTCATGACCCAAACAGGAAACTCAATGACCCATGAAGGACACTCAATGACCCACGCAGGACACTCAATGACCCACACAGGACACTCAATGACCCACGCAGGACAGTCAATGACCCACACAGGACACTCAATGACCCACACAGGACACTCAGGACCCACGCAGGACACTCATGACCCACGCCGGACAATCAATGACCCACGCAGGACACTCATGACCCACGCAGGACACTCAATGACGCGCGCAGGACACTCATGATCCACACAGGACACTCAATGACCCATGCAGGACACTCAGGACCCACGCAGGACACTCATGACCCACGCCGGACACTCAATGACCCACGCAGGACACTCATGACCCACGCAGGACACTCATGACCCAAACAGGAAACTCAATGACCCATGAAGGACACTCAATGACCCACGCAGGACACTCAATGACCCACGCAGGACACTCATGACCCAAACAGGAAACTCAATGACCCATGAAGGACACTCAATGACCCACGCAGGACACTCAATGACCCACACAGGACACTCAATGACCCACGCAGGACAGTCAATGACCCACACAGGACACTCAATGACCCACACAGGACACTCAGGACCCACGCAGGACACTCATGACCCACGCCGGACAATCAATGACCCACGCAGGACACTCATGACCCACGCAGGACACTCAATGACGCGCGCAGGACACTCAATGACCCACGCAGGACACTCAAAGACCCACGCAGGACTCTCAATGATCCACGCAGGACACTCAATGACCCACACGGGACACTCAATGACCCACGCAGGACACTCAATGACCCACACAGGACACTCATGACCCATGCAGGACAGTCAATGACCCACGCAGGACACTCAATGACACACGCAGGACACTCAATGACCCACACAGGACACTCACTGGCCCACGCAGGACAATCATGACCCATGCAGGACACTCAATGCCCCACGCAGGACACTCATGACCCACGCAGGACACTCAATGACCCACGCAGGACACTCATGACCCACGCAGGACACTCAATGACCCACGAAGGATACTCATGACCCACGCAGGACACTGAATCACCCACGCAGGACACCCATGACCCACGCAGGACACTCAATGACCCATGCAGGACACTCAATGACCCACGCATGACACTAATGATCCACACAGGACACTCAATGACCCACGCAGAACACACAATGACCCACGCAAAATACTCAATGGCCCACGCAGGACACTCAATGACCCATGCAGGACACTCATGACCCACCCAGGACACTCAATGACCCACGTAGGACACTCAATGACCAACACAGGCCACTCAATGACCCACGCAGGACTCTCAATGACCCACGCTGGACCCTCATGACCCAAGCAGGACACTCAATGACCCACGCAGAACACTCAATGACCAATGCAGGACACTCAATGACCCACGCAGGACACTCAATGACACACGCAGGACACTCAATGGCCCACGCAGGACAATCATCACCCACGCAGGACACTCAATATCCCACGCAGGACACTCATGACCCATGCAGGACACTCAATGACCCACGCAGGACACTCATGACCCACGCAGGACACTCAATGACCCATGCAGGACACTCATGACCCACGGAGGACACTGAATAACCCACGCAGGACACCCATGACCCACGCAGGACACTCAATGACCCACGCAGGACACTCAATGAACCGCACGGGACTCTCAATGACCCACGCAGGTCACTCAATGACCCACGCAGGACACTGAATGACCCACGCAGGACACTCAATGACCCACGCAGGACACTCATGACCCACACAGGACACTCAATGACCCATGTAGGACACACAATGACCCACACAGGGCACTCAATGACCCACACAGGACACTCATGACCCACGCAGGACACTCATGCCCCACGCAGGACAATCAATGACCCACGCAGGACACTCATGACCCACGCGGGACACTCATGATCCAAGCAGGACACTCAATGACCCATGCAGGACACTCATGACACACGCAGGACATTCAATGACCCACGCAGGACACTCATGACCCACGCAGGACACTCAATGACCCATGCAGGACACTGAATGACCCACGCAGGACACTCAATGACCCAAAAAGGACACTCATGACTCACACAGGACATTCAATGACCCACGCAGGACACTCATGACCCACGCAGGACACTCAATGACCCATGCAGGACACTGAATGACCCACAAAGGGCACTCAATGACCCACACAGGACACTCATGACCCACGCAGGACACTCAATGACCCATGCAGGACACTCATGACCCACGGAGGACACTGAATAACCCACGCAGGACACCCGTGACCCACGCAGGACACTCAATGACCCACGCAGGACACTCAATGAACCGCACGGGACACTCAATGACCCACGCAGGTCACTCAATGACCCACGCAGGACACTGAATGACCCACGCAGGACACTCAATGACCCACGCAGGACACTCATGACCCACACAGGACACTCAATGACCCATGTAGGACACACAATGACCCACACAGGGCACTCAATGACCCACACAGGACACTCATGACCCACGCAGGACACTCATGCCCCACGCAGGACAATCAATGACCCACGCAGGACACTCATGACCCACGCTGGACACTCATGATCCAAGCAGGACACTCAATGACCCATGCAGGACACTCATGACACACGCAGGACATTCAATGACCCACGCAGGACACTCATGACCCACGCAGGACACTCAATGACCCATGCAGGACACTGAATGACCCACGCAGGACACTCAATGACCCAAAAAGGACACTCATGACTCACACAGGACATTCAATGACCCACGCAGGACACTCATGACCTACGCAGGACACTGAATGACCCACGCAGGACACTCAATGACCCACAAAGCGCACTCAATGACCCACACAGGACACTCATGACCCACGCTGGACACTCATGATCCAAGCAGGACACTCAATGACCCATGCAGGACACTCATGACACACGCAGGACATTCAATGACCCACGCAGGACACTCATGACCCACGCAGGACACTCAATGACCCATGCAGGACACTGAATGACCCACGCAGGACACTCAATGAACCAAGCAGGACACTCATGACTCACACAGGACATTCAATGACCCACGCAGGACACTCATGACCCACGCAGGACACTCAATGACCCATGCAGGACACTGAATGACCCACAAAGGAAACTCAATGACCCACACAGGACACTCATGACCCACGCTGGACACTCATGACCCACGCAGGACACTCAATGACCCACACAGGACACTCATGACCCATGCAGGACACTCAATGAACCACGCAGGACACTCAATGACACACGCAGGACACTCAATGACCCACACAGGACACTCAATGACCCACGCAGGACACTCATGACCCACGCAGGACACTCAATTACCCACGAAGGACACTCATGACCCACGCAGGACACTCAATGACCCACGCAGGACAATCATGACCCACGCAGGACACTCAATGACCCACGCAGGACACTCAATGAACCGCACGGGACACTCAATGACCCACGCAGGTCACTCAATGACCCACGCAGGACACTGAATGACCCACGCAGGACACTCAATGACCCACGCAGGACACTCATGACCCACACAGGACACTCAATGACCCATGTAGGACACACAATGACCCATACAGGGCACTCAATGACCCACAAAGGACACTCATGACCCACGCAGGACACTCATGCCCCACGCAGGACAATCAATGACCCACGCAGGACACTCATGACCCACGCTGGACACTCATGATCCAAGCAGGACACTCAATGACCCATGCAGGACACTCATGACACACGCAGGACATTCAATGACCCACGCAGGACACTCATGACCCACGCAGGACACTCAATGACCCATGCAGGACACTGAATGACCCACGCAGGACACTCAATGACCCACAAAGGACACTCATGACTCACACAGGACATTCAATGACCCACGCAGGACACTCATGACCCACGCAGGACACTGAATGACCCACGCAGGACACTCAATGACCCACAAAGTGCACTCAATGACCCACACAGGACACTCATGACCCACGCTGGACACTCATGATCCAAGCAGGACACTCAATGACCCATGCAGGACACTCATGACACACGCAGGACATTCAATGACCCACGCAGGACACTCATGACCCACGCAGGACACTCAATGACCCATGCAGGACACTGAATGACCCACGCAGGACACTCAATGACCCAAAAAGGACACTCATGACTCACACAGGACATTCAATGACCCACGCAGGACACTCATGACCCACGCAGGACACTCAATGACCCATGCAGGACACTGAATGACCCACAAAGAGCACTCAATGACCCACACAGGACACTCATGACCCACGCAGGACACTCAATGACCCATGCAGGACACTCATGACCCACGGAGGACACTGAATAACCCACGCAGGACACCCGTGACCCACGCAGGACACTCAATGACCCACGCAGGACACTCAATGAACCGCACGGGACACTCAATGACCCACGCAGGTCACTCAATGACCCACGCAGGACACTGAATGACCCACGCAGGACACTCAATGACCCACGCAGGACACTCATGACCCACACAGGACACTCAATGACCCATGTAGGACACACAATGACCCACACAGGGCACTCAATGACCCACACAGGACACTCATGACCCACGCAGGACACTCATGCCCCACGCAGGACAATCAATGACCCACGCAGGACACTCATGACCCACGCTGGACACTCATGATCCAAGCAGGACACTCAATGACCCATGCAGGACACTCATGACACACGCAGGACATTCAATGACCCACGCAGGACACTCATGACCCACGCAGGACACTCAATGACCCATGCAGGACACTGAATGACCCACGCAGGACACTCAATGACCCAAAAAGGACACTCATGACTCACACAGGACATTCAATGACCCACGCAGGACACTCATGACCTACGCAGGACACTGAATGACCCACGCAGGACACTCAATGACCCACAAAGCGCACTCAATGACCCACACAGGACACTCATGACCCACGCTGGACACTCATGATCCAAGCAGGACACTCAATGACCCATGCAGGACACTCATGACACACGCAGGACATTCAATGACCCACGCAGGACACTCATGACCCACGCAGGACACTCAATGACCCATGCAGGACACTGAATGACCCACGCAGGACACTCAATGAACCAAGCAGGACACTCATGACTCACACAGGACATTCAATGACCCACGCAGGACACTCATGACCCACACAGGACATTCAATGACCCACGCAGGACACTCATGACCCACGCAGGACACTCAATGACCCATGCAGGACACTGAATGACCCACAAAGGAAACTCAATGACCCACACAGGACACTCATGACCCACGCTGGACACTCATGACCCACGCAGGACACTCAATGACCCACACAGGACACTCATGACCCATGCAGGACACTCAATGAACCACGCAGGACACTCAATGACACACGCAGGACACTCAATGACCCACACAGGACACTCAATGACCCACGCAGGACACTCATGACCCACGCAGGACACTCAATTACCCACGAAGGACACTCATGACCCACGCAGGACACTCAATGACCCACGCAGGACAATCATGACCCACGCAGGACACTCAATGACCCACGCAGGACACTCAATGAACCGCACGGGACACTCAATGACCCACGCAGGTCACTCAATGACCCACGCAGGACACTGAATGACCCACGCAGGACACTCAATGACCCACGCAGGACACTCATGACCCACACAGGACACTCAATGACCCATGTAGGACACACAATGACCCATACAGGGCACTCAATGACCCACAAAGGACACTCATGACCCACGCAGGACACTCATGCCCCACGCAGGACAATCAATGACCCACGCAGGACACTCATGACCCACGCTGGACACTCATGATCCAAGCAGGACACTCAATGACCCATGCAGGACACTCATGACACACGCAGGACATTCAATGACCCACGCAGGACACTCATGACCCACGCAGGACACTCAATGACCCATGCAGGACACTGAATGACCCACGCAGGACACTCAATGACCCACAAAGGACACTCATGACTCACACAGGACATTCAATGACCCACGCAGGACACTCATGACCCACGCAGGACACTTAATGACCCATGCAGGAAACTGAATGACCCACGCAGGACACTCAATGACCCAAGCAGGACACTCATGACTCACACAGGACATTCAATGACCCACGCAGGACACTCAATGACCCATGCAGGACACTGAATGACCCATGCAGGACACTCATGACCCACGGAGGACACTGAATAACCCGCGCAGGACACCCATGACCCACGCAGGACACTCAATGACCCACGCAGGACACTCAATGAACCGCACGGGACTCTCAATGACCCACGCAGGTCACTCAATGACCCACGCAGGACACTGAATGACCCACGCAGGACACTCAATGACCCACGCAGGACACTCATGACCCACACAGGACACTCAATGACCCATGTAGGACACACAATGACCCACACAGGGCACTCAATGACCCACACAGGACACTCATGACCCACGCAGGACACTCATGCCCCACGCAGGACAATCAATGACCCACGCAGGACACTCATGACCCACGCGGGACACTCATGATCCAAGCAGGACACTCAATGACCCATGCAGGACACTCATGACACACGCAGGACATTCAATGACCCACGCAGGACACTCATGACCCACGCAGGACACTCAATGACCCATGCAGGACACTGAATGACCCACGCAGGACACTCAATGACCCAAAAAGGACACTCATGACTCACACAGGACATTCAATGACCCATGCAGGACACTCATGACCCACGCAGGACACTCAATGACCCATGCAGGACACTGAATGACCCACAAAGGGCACTCAATGACCCACACAGGACACTCATGACCCACGCAGGACACTCAATGACCCATGCAGGACACTCATGACCCACGGAGGACACTGAATAACCCACGCAGGACACCCGTGACCCACGCAGGACACTCAATGACCCACGCAGGACACTCAATGAACCGCACGGGACACTCAATGACCCACGCAGGTCACTCAATGACCCACGCAGGACACTGAATGACCCACGCAGGACACTCAATGACCCACGCAGGACACTCATGACCCACACAGGACACTCAATGACCCATGTAGGACACACAATGACCCACACAGGGCACTCAATGACCCACACAGGACACTCATGACCCACGCAGGACACTCATGCCCCACGCAGGACAATCAATGACCCACGCAGGACACTCATGACCCACGCTGGACACTCATGATCCAAGCAGGACACTCAATGACCCATGCAGGACACTCATGACACACGCAGGACATTCAATGACCCACGCAGGACACTCATGACCCACGCAGGACACTCAATGACCCATGCAGGACACTGAATGACCCACGCAGGACACTCAATGACCCAAAAACGACACTCATGACTCACACAGGACATTCAATGACCCACGCAGGACACTCATGACCTACGCAGGACACTGAATGACCCACGCAGGACACTCAATGACCCACAAAGCGCACTCAATGACCCACACAGGACACTCATGACCCACGCTGGACACTCATGATCCAAGCAGGACACTCAATGACCCATGCAGGACACTCATGACACACGCAGGACATTCAATGACCCACGCAGGACACTCATGACCCACGCAGGACACTCAATGACCCATGCAGGACACTGAATGACCCACGCAGGACACTCAATGAACCAAGCAGGACACTCATGACTCACACAGGACATTCAACGACCCACGCAGGACACTCATGACCCACGCAGGACACTCAATGACCCATGCAGGACACTGAATGACCCACAAAGGAAACTCAATGACCCACACAGGACACTCATGACCCACGCTGGACACTCATGACCCACGCAGGACACTCAATGACCCACACAGGACACTCATGACCCATGCAGGACACTCAATGACCCACGCAGGACACTCAATGACACACGCAGGACACTCAATGACCCACACAGGACACTCAATGACCCACGCAGGACACTCATGACCCACGCTGGACACTCATGACCCACGCAGGACACTCAATGACCCACACAGGACACTCATGACCCATGCAGGACACTCAATGAACCACGCAGGACACTCAATGACACACGCAGGACACTCAATGACCCACACAGGACACTCAATGACCCACGCAGGACACTCATGACCCACGCAGGACACTCAATTACCCACGAAGGACACTCATGACCCACGCAGGACACTCAATGACCCACGCAGGACAATCATGACCCACGCAGGACACTCAATGACCCACGCAGGACACTCAATGAACCGCACGGGACACTCAATGACCCACGCAGGTCACTCAATGACCCACGCAGGACACTGAATGACCCACGCAGGACACTCAATGACCCACGCAGGACACTCATGACCCACACAGGACACTCAATGACCCATGTAGGACACACAATGACCCATACAGGGCACTCAATGACCCACAAAGGACACTCATGACCCACGCAGGACACTCATGCCCCACGCAGGACAATCAATGACCCACGCAGGACACTCATGACCCACGCTGGACACTCATGATCCAAGCAGGACACTCAATGACCCATGCAGGACACTCATGACACACGCAGGACATTCAATGACCCACGCAGGACACTCATGACCCACGCAGGACACTCAATGACCCATGCAGGACACTGAATGACCCACGCAGGACACTCAATGACCCAAAAAGGACACTCATGACTCACACAGGACATTCAATGACCCACGCAGGACACTCATGACCCACGCAGGACACTCAATGACCCATGCAGGACACTGAATGACCCACAAAGGGCACTCAATGACCCACACAGGACACTCATGACCCACGCAGGACACTCAATGACCCATGCAGGACACTCATGACCCACGGAGGACACTGAATAACCCACGCAGGACACCCGTGACCCACGCAGGACACTCAATGACCCACGCAGGACACTCAATGACCCACGCAGGACACTCATGACCCACGCAGGACACTGAATGACCCACGCAGGACACTCAATGACCCACAAAGTGCACTCAATGACCCACACAGGACACTCATGACCCACGCTGGACACTCATGATCCAAGCAGGACACTCAATGACCCATGCAGGACACTCATGACACACGCAGGACATTCAATGACCCACGCAGGACACTCATGACCCACGCAGGACACTCAATGACCCATGCAGGACACTGAATGACCCACGCAGGACACTCAATGACCCAAAAAGGACACTCATGACTCACACAGGACATTCAATGACCCACGCAGGACACTCATGACCCACGCAGGACACTCAATGACCCATGCAGGACACTGAATGACCCACAAAGGGCACTCAATGACCCACACAGGACACTCATGACCCACGCAGGACACTCAATGACCCATGCAGGACACTCATGACCCACGGAGGACACTGAATAACCCACGCAGGACACCCGTGACCCACGCAGGACACTCAATGACCCACGCAGGACACTCAATGAACCGCACGGGACACTCAATGACCCACGCAGGTCACTCAATGACCCACGCAGGACACTGAATGACCCACGCAGGACACTCAATGACCCACGCAGGACACTCATGACCCACACAGGACACTCAATGACCCATGTAGGACACACAATGACCCACACAGGGCACTCAATGACCCACACAGGACACTCATGACCCACGCAGGACACTCATGCCCCACGCAGGACAATCAATGACCCACGCAGGACACTCATGACCCACGCTGGACACTCATGATCCAAGCAGGACACTCAATGACCCATGCAGGACACTCATGACACACGCAGGACATTCAATGACCCACGCAGGACACTCATGACCCACGCAGGACACTCAATGAGCCATGCAGGACACTGAATGACCCACGCAGGACACTCAATGACCCAAAAAGGACACTCATGACTCACACAGGACATTCAATGACCCACGCAGGACACTCATGACCTACGCAGGACACTGAATGACCCACGCAGGACACTCAATGACCCACAAAGCGCACTCAATGACCCACACAGGACACTCATGACCCACGCTGGACACTCATGATCCAAGCAGGACACTCAATGACCCATGCAGGACACTCATGACACACGCAGGACATTCAATGACCCACGCAGGACACTCATGACCCACGCAGGACACTCAATGACCCATGCAGGACACTGAATGACCCACGCAGGACACTCAATGAACCAAGCAGGACACTCATGACTCACACAGGACATTCAATGACCCACGCAGGACACTCATGACCCACACAGGACATTCAATGACCCACGCAGGACACTCATGACCCACGCAGGACACTCAATGACCCATGCAGGACACTGAATGACCCACAAAGGAAACTCAATGACCCACACAGGACACTCATGACCCACGCTGGACACTCATGACCCACGCAGGACACTCAATGACCCACACAGGACACTCATGACCCATGCAGGACACTCAATGAACCACGCAGGACACTCAATGACACACGCAGGACACTCAATGACCCACACAGGACACTCAATGACCCACGCAGGACACTCATGACCCACGCAGGACACTCAATTACCCACGAAGGACACTCATGACCCACGCAGGACACTCAATGACCCACGCAGGACAATCATGACCCACGCAGGACACTCAATGACCCACGCAGGACACTCAATGAACCGCACGGGACACTCAATGACCCACGCAGGTCACTCAATGACCCACGCAGGACACTGAATGACCCACGCAGGACACTCAATGACCCACGCAGGACACTCATGACCCACACAGGACACTCAATGACCCATGTAGGACACACAATGACCCATACAGGGCACTCAATGACCCACAAAGGACACTCATGACCCACGCAGGACACTCATGCCCCACGCAGGACAATCAATGACCCACGCAGGACACTCATGACCCACGCTGGACACTCATGATCCAAGCAGGACACTCAATGACCCATGCAGGACACTCATGACACACGCAGGACATTCAATGACCCACGCAGGACACTCATGACCCACGCAGGACACTCAATGACCCATGCAGGACACTGAATGACCCACGCAGGACACTCAATGACCCACAAAGGACACTCATGACTCACACAGGACATTCAATGACCCACGCAGGACACTCATGACCCACGCAGGACACTTAATGACCCATGCAGGACACTGAATGACCCACGCAGGACACTCAATGACCCAAGCAGGACACTCATGACTCACACAGGACATTCAATGA
This sequence comes from Chiloscyllium plagiosum, assembly GCF_037043375.1. NCBI lineage: Eukaryota > Metazoa > Chordata > Chondrichthyes > Orectolobiformes > Hemiscylliidae > Chiloscyllium > Chiloscyllium plagiosum. The sequence continues at coordinate 46,884,286 of NW_028270167.1, forward strand.
CCCACGCAGGACACTCAATGACCCATGCAGGACACTGAATGACCCATGCAGGACACTCATGACCCACGGAGGACACTGAATAACCCGCGCAGGACACCCATGACCCACGCAGGACACTCAATGACCCACGCAGGACACTCAATGAACCGCACGGGACTCTCAATGACCCACGCAGGTCACTCAATGACCCACGCAGGACACTGAATGACCCACGCAGGACACTCAATGACCCACGCAGGACACTCATGACCCACACAGGACACTCAATGACCCATGTAGGACACACAATGACCCACACAGGGCACTCAATGACCCACACAGGACACTCATGACCCACGCAGGACACTCATGCCCCACGCAGGACAATCAATGACCCACGCAGGACACTCATGACCCACGCGGGACACTCATGATCCAAGCAGGACACTCAATGACCCATGCAGGACACTCATGACACACGCAGGACATTCAATGACCCACGCAGGACACTCATGACCCACGCAGGACACTCAATGACCCATGCAGGACACTGAATGACCCACGCAGGACACTCAATGACCCAAAAAGGACACTCATGACTCACACAGGACATTCAATGACCCACGCAGGACACTCATGACCCACGCAGGACACTCAATGACCCATGCAGGACACTGAATGACCCACAAAGGGCACTCAATGACCCACACAGGACACTCATGACCCACGCAGGACACTCAATGACCCATGCAGGACACTCATGACCCACGGAGGACACTGAATAACCCACGCAGGACACCCGTGACCCACGCAGGACACTCAATGACCCACGCAGGACACTCAATGAACCGCACGGGACACTCAATGACCCACGCAGGTCACTCAATGACCCACGCAGGACACTGAATGACCCACGCAGGACACTCAATGACCCACGCAGGACACTCATGACCCACACAGGACACTCAATGACCCATGTAGGACACACAATGACCCACACAGGGCACTCAATGACCCACACAGGACACTCATGACCCACGCAGGACACTCATGCCCCACGCAGGACAATCAATGACCCACGCAGGACACTCATGACCCACGCTGGACACTCATGATCCAAGCAGGACACTCAATGACCCATGCAGGACACTCATGACACACGCAGGACATTCAATGACCCACGCAGGACACTCATGACCCACGCAGGACACTCAATGACCCATGCAGGACACTGAATGACCCACGCAGGACACTCAATGACCCAAAAAGGACACTCATGACTCACACAGGACATTCAATGACCCACGCAGGACACTCATGACCTACGCAGGACACTGAATGACCCACGCAGGACACTCAATGACCCACAAAGCGCACTCAATGACCCACACAGGACACTCATGACCCACGCTGGACACTCATGATCCAAGCAGGACACTCAATGACCCATGCAGGACACTCATGACACACGCAGGACATTCAATGACCCACGCAGGACACTCATGACCCACGCAGGACACTCAATGACCCATGCAGGACACTGAATGACCCACGCAGGACACTCAATGAACCAAGCAGGACACTCATGACTCACACAGGACATTCAACGACCCACGCAGGACACTCATGACCCACGCAGGACACTCAATGACCCATGCAGGACACTGAATGACCCACAAAGGAAACTCAATGACCCACACAGGACACTCATGACCCACGCTGGACACTCATGACCCACGCAGGACACTCAATGACCCACACAGGACACTCATGACCCATGCAGGACACTCAATGACCCACGCAGGACACTCAATGACACACGCAGGACACTCAATGACCCACACAGGACACTCAATGACCCACGCAGGACACTCATGACCCACGCTGGACACTCATGACCCACGCAGGACACTCAATGACCCACACAGGACACTCATGACCCATGCAGGACACTCAATGAACCACGCAGGACACTCAATGACACACGCAGGACACTCAATGACCCACACAGGACACTCAATGACCCACGCAGGACACTCATGACCCACGCAGGACACTCAATTACCCACGAAGGACACTCATGACCCACGCAGGACACTCAATGACCCACGCAGGACAATCATGACCCACGCAGGACACTCAATGACCCACGCAGGACACTCAATGAACCGCACGGGACACTCAATGACCCACGCAGGTCACTCAATGACCCACGCAGGACACTGAATGACCCACGCAGGACACTCAATGACCCACGCAGGACACTCATGACCCACACAGGACACTCAATGACCCATGTAGGACACACAATGACCCATACAGGGCACTCAATGACCCACAAAGGACACTCATGACCCACGCAGGACACTCATGCCCCACGCAGGACAATCAATGACCCACGCAGGACACTCATGACCCACGCTGGACACTCATGATCCAAGCAGGACACTCAATGACCCATGCAGGACACTCATGACACACGCAGGACATTCAATGACCCACGCAGGACACTCATGACCCACGCAGGACACTCAATGACCCATGCAGGACACTGAATGACCCACGCAGGACACTCAATGACCCACAAAGGACACTCATGACTCACACAGGACATTCAATGACCCACGCAGGACACTCATGACCCACGCAGGACACTGAATGACCCACGCAGGACACTCAATGACCCACAAAGTGCACTCAATGACCCACACAGGACACTCATGACCCACGCTGGACACTCATGATCCAAGCAGGACACTCAATGACCCATGCAGGACACTCATGACACACGCAGGACATTCAATGACCCACGCAGGACACTCATGACCCACGCAGGACACTCAATGACCCATGCAGGACACTGAATGACCCACGCAGGACACTCAATGACCCAAGCAGGACACTCATGACTCACACAGGACATTCAATGACCCACGCAGGACACTCATGACCCACGCAGGACACTCAATGACCCATGCAGGACACTGAATGACCCACAAAGGGCACTCAATGACCCACACAGGACAATCATGACCCACGCAGAACACTCAATGACCCACACAGGACACTCAATGACCCACGCAGCACACTCATGACACACGCAGGACATTCAATGACCCACGCAGGACACTCATGACCCATGCAGGACACTTAATGACCCATGCAGGACACTGAATGACCCACGCAGGACACTCAATGACCCAAGCAGGACACTCATGACTCACACAGGACATTCAATGACCCACGCAGGACACTCAATGACCCATGCAGGACACTGAATGACCCATGCAGGACACTCATGACCCACGGAGGACACTGAATAACCCGCGCAGGACACCCATGACCCACGCAGGACACTCAATGACCCACGCAGGACACTCAATGAACCGCACGGGACTCTCAATGACCCACGCAGGTCACTCAATGACCCACGCAGGACACTGAATGACCCACGCAGGACACTCAATGACCCACGCAGGACACTCATGACCCACACAGGACACTCAATGACCCATGTAGGACACACAATGACCCACACAGGGCACTCAATGACCCACACAGGACACTCATGACCCACGCAGGACACTCATGCCCCACGCAGGACAATCAATGACCCACGCAGGACACTCATGACCCACGCGGGACACTCATGATCCAAGCAGGACACTCAATGACCCATGCAGGACACTCATGACACACGCAGGACATTCAATGACCCACGCAGGACACTCATGACCCACGCAGGACACTCAATGACCCATGCAGGACACTGAATGACCCACGCAGGACACTCAATGACCCAAAAAGGACACTCATGACTCACACAGGACATTCAATGACCCACGCAGGACACTCATGACCCACGCAGGACACTCAATGACCCATGCAGGACACTGAATGACCCACAAAGGGCACTCAATGACCCACACAGGACACTCATGACCCACGCAGGACACTCAATGACCCATGCAGGACACTCATGACCCACGGAGGACACTGAATAACCCACGCAGGACACCCGTGACCCACGCAGGACACTCAATGACCCACGCAGGACACTCAATGAACCGCACGGGACACTCAATGACCCACGCAGGTCACTCAATGACCCACGCAGGACACTGAATGACCCACGCAGGACACTCAATGACCCACGCAGGACACTCATGACCCACACAGGACACTCAATGACCCATGTAGGACACACAATGACCCACACAGGGCACTCAATGACCCACACAGGACACTCATGACCCACGCAGGACACTCATGCCCCACGCAGGACAATCAATGACCCACGCAGGACACTCATGACCCACGCTGGACACTCATGATCCAAGCAGGACACTCAATGACCCATGCAGGACACTCATGACACACGCAGGACATTCAATGACCCACGCAGGACACTCATGACCCACGCAGGACACTCAATGACCCATGCAGGACACTGAATGACCCACGCAGGACACTCAATGACCCAAAAAGGACACTCATGACTCACACAGGACATTCAATGACCCACGCAGGACACTCATGACCTACGCAAGACACTGAATGACCCACGCAGGACACTCAATGACCCACAAAGCGCACTCAATGACCCACACAGGACACTCATGACCCACGCTGGACACTCATGATCCAAGCAGGACACTCAATGACCCATGCAGGACACTCATGACACACGCAGGACATTCAATGACCCACGCAGGACACTCATGACCCACGCAGGACACTCAATGACCCATGCAGGACACTGAATGACCCACGCAGGACACTCAATGAACCAAGCAGGACACTCATGACTCACACAGGACATTCAACGACCCACGCAGGTCACTCATGACCCACGCAGGACACTCAATGACCCATGCAGGACACTGAATGACCCACAAAGGAAACTCAATGACCCACACAGGACACTCATGACCCACGCTGGACACTCATGACCCACGCAGGACACTCAATGACCCACACAGGACACTCATGACCCATGCAGGACACTCAATGACCCACGCAGGACACTCAATGACACACGCAGGACACTCAATGACCCACACAGGACACTCAATGACCCACGCAGGACACTCATGACCCACGCAGGACACTCAATTACCCACGAAGGACACTCATGACCCACGCAGGACACTCAATGACCCACGCAGGACAATCATGACCCACGCAGGACACTCAATGACCCACGCAGGACACTCAATGAACCGCACGGGACACTCAATGACCCACGCAGGTCACTCAATGGACCCACGCAGGACACTGAATGACCCACGCAGGACACTCAATGACCCACGCAGGACACTCATGACCCACACAGGACACTCAATGACCCATGTAGGACACACAATGACCCATACAGGGCACTCAATGACCCACAAAGGACACTCATGACCCACGCAGGACACTCATGCCCCACGCAGGACAATCAATGACCCACGCAGGACACTCATGACCCACGCTGGACACTCATGATCCAAGCAGGACACTCAATGACCCATGCAGGACACTCATGACACACGCAGGACATTCAATGACCCACGCAGGACACTCATGACCCACGCAGGACACTCAATGACCCATGCAGGACACTGAATGACCCACGCAGGACACTCAATGACCCACAAAGGACACTCATGACTCACACAGGACATTCAATGACCCACGCAGGACACTCATGACCCACGCAGGACACTGAATGACCCACGCAGGACACTCAATGACCCACAAAGTGCACTCAATGACCCACACAGGACACTCATGACCCACGCTGGACACTCATGATCCAAGCAGGACACTCAATGACCCATGCAGGACACTCATGACACACGCAGGACATTCAATGACCCACGCAGGACACTCATGACCCACGCAGGACACTCAATGACCCATGCAGGACACTGAATGACCCACGCAGGACACTCAATGACCCAAGCAGGACACTCATGACTCACACAGGACATTCAATGACCCACGCAGGACACTCATGACCCACGCAGGACACTCAATGACCCATGCAGGACACTGAATGACCCACAAAGGGCACTCAATGACCCACACAGGACACTCATGACCCACGCAGAACACTCAATGACCCACACAGGACACTCAATGACCCACGCAGCACACTCATGACACACGCAGGACATTCAATGACCCACGCAGGACACTCATGACCCACGCAGGACACTTAATGACCCATGCAGGACACTGAATGACCCACGCAGGACACTCAATGACCCAAGCAGGACACTCATGACTCACACAGGACATTCAATGACCCACGCAGGACACTCATGACCCACGCAGGACACTCAATGACCCATGCAGGACACTGAATGACCCACAAAGGGCACTCAATGACCCACACAGGACACTCATGACCCACGCCGAACACTCAATGACCCACACAGGACACTCAATGACCCACGCAGGACCCTCAATGACACATGCAGGACAATCATGACCCACACAGGACACTCAACGACCCACGCAGCACACTCATGACCCACACAGCACACTCAATGACCCACACAGGACACTCATGACCCAAGCAGGACACTCAATGACCCATGCAGGACACTCATGACCCACGCAGGACACTCATGACCCACGCAGGACAATGAATCACCCACGCAGGACACCCATGACCCATGCAGGACACTCAATGACCCATGCAGAACACTCAATGACCCACGCATGACACTCATGCCATGCGCAGGACACTCATGACCCACACAGGACACTCAATGACCCACGCAGGACACTCAATGAGCCACACAGGATACTCAATGGCCCACGCAGGACTCTCAATGATCCACGCAGGACACTCAATGACCCACACGGGACACTCAATGACCCACGCAGGACACTCAATGACCCACACAGGACACTCAATGACCCACGCAGGACCCTCAATGACACATGCAGGACAATCATGACCCACACAGGACACTCAACGACCCACGCAGCACACTCATGACCCACACAGCACACTCAATGACCCACACAGGACACTCATGACCCAAGCAGGACACTCAATGACCCATGCAGGACACTCATGACCCACGCAGGACACTCATGACCCACGCAGGACACTGAATCACCCACGCAGGACACCCATGACCCATGCAGGACACTCAATGACCCATGCAGAACACTCAATGACCCACGCATGACACTCATGACATGCGCAGGACACTCATGACCCACACAGGACACTCAATGACCCACGCAGGACACTCAATGAGCCACACAGGAGACTCAATGGCCCACGCAGGACACTCAATGACCCATGCAGGACACTCAATGACACACGCAGGACACTCAATGACCCACGTCGGACACTCGATGACCCACAAAGGACACTCAGGACCCACGCAGGACACTCATGACCCACGCCGGACACTCAATGACCCACGCAGGACACTAATGACCCACGCAGGACACTCAAGACCCAAACAGGAATCTCAATGACCCATGAAGGACACTCAATGACCCACGCAGGACACTCAATGACCCACGCAGGACACTCATGACCCAAACAGGAAACTCAATGACCCATGAAGGACACTCAATGACCCACGCAGGACACTCAATGACCCACACAGGACACTCAATGACCCACGCAGGACAGTCAATGACCCACACAGGACACTCAATGATCCACACAGGACACTCCGGACCCACGCAGGACGCTCAATGACCCACGCCGGACAATCAATGACCCACGCAGGACACTCATGACCCACGCAGGACACTCAATGACGCGCGCAGGACACTCAATGACCCACGCAGGACACTCAAAGACCCACGCAGGATTCTCAATGATCCACGCAGGACACTCATGACCCATGCAGGACACTCAATGACCCATGCAGAACACTCAATGACCCACGCATGACACTCATGACATGCGCAGGACACTCATGACCCACACAGGACACTCAATGACCCACGCAGGACACTCAATGAGCCACACAGGATACTCAATGGCCCACGCAGGACACTCAATGACCCATGCAGGACACTCAATGACACACGCAGGACACTCAATGACCCACGTAGGACACTCAATGACCCACACAGGACACTCAGGACCCACGCAGGACACTCATGACCCACGCCGGACACTCAATGACCCACACGGGACACTCAATGACCCACGCAGGACACTCAATGACCCACACAGGACACTCATGACCCATGCAGGACACTCAATGACCCACGCAGGACACTCAATGACACACGCAGGACACTCAATGACCCACACAGGACACTCACTGGCCCACGCAGGACAATCATGACCCATGCAGGACACTCAATGCCCCACGCAGGACACTCATGACCCACGCAGGACACTCAATGACCCACGCAGGACACTCATGACCCACGCAGGACACTCAATGACCCACGAAGGACACTCATGACCCACGCAGGACACTGAATCACCCACGCAGGACACCCATGACCCACGCAGGACACTCAATGACCCATGCAGGACACTCAATGGCCCACGCATGACACTAATGATCCACACAGGACACTCAATGACCCACGCAGAACACACCATGACCCACGCAAAATACTCAATGGCCCACGCAGGACACTTAATGACCCATGCAGGACACTCATGACCCACGCAGGACACTCAATGACCCACGTAGGACACTCAATGACCAACACAGGCCACTCAATGACCCACGCAGGACTCTCAATGACCCACGCTGGACCCTCATGACCCAAGCAGGACACTCAATCACCCACGCAGAACACTCAATGACCAATGCAGGACACTCAATGACCCACGCAGGTCACTCAATGACACACGCAGGACACTCAATGGCCCACGCAGGACAATCATCACCCACGCAGGACACTCAATATCCCACGCAGGACACTCATGACCCACGCAGGACACTCAATGACCCACGCAGGACACTCATGACCCACGCAGGACACTGAATGACCCACGCAGGACACTCAATGACCCACGCAGGACACTCATGACCCACACAGGACACTCAATGACCAATGAAGGACACACAATGACCCACACAGGGCACTCAATGACCCACACAGGACACTCATGACTCACGCAGGACACTCATGACCCACGCAGGACACTCAATGACCCATGCAGGACACTCATGACCCACGGAGAACACTGAATAACCCACGCAGGACACCCATGACCCACGCAGGACACTCAATGACCCACGCAGGACACTCAATGAACCGCACGGGACACTCAATGACCCACGCAGGTCACTCAATGACCCACGCAGGACACTGAATGACCCACGCAGGACACTCAATGACCCACGCAGGACACTCATGACCCACACAGGACACTCAATGACCAATGAAGGACACACAATGACCCACACAGGGCACTCAATGACCCACACAGGACACTCATGACCCACGCAGGACACTCATGCCCCACGCAGGACAATCAATGACCCACGCAGGACACTCATGACCCACGCTGGACACTCATGATCCAAGCAGGACACTCAATGACCCATGCAGGACACTCATGACACACGCAGGACATTCAATGACCCACGCAGGACACTCATGACCCACGCAGGACACTCATGACCCATGCAGGACACTGAATGACCCAAAAAGGACACTCATGACTCACACAGGACATTCAATGACCCACGCAGGACACTCATGACCCACGCAGGACACTCAATGACCCATGCAGGACACTGAATGACCCACAAAGGGCACTCAATGACCCACACAGGACACTTTGACCCACGCTGGACACTCATGATCCAAGCAGGACACTCAATGACCCATGCAGGACACTCATGACACACGCAGGACATTCAATGACCTACGCAGGACACTCATGACCCACGCAGGACACTCAATGACCCATGCAGGACACTGAATGACCCACGCAGGACACTCAATGACCCAAGCAGGACACTCATGACTCACACAGGACATTCAATGACCCACGCAGGACACTCATGACCCACGCAGGACACTCAATGACCCATGCAGGACACTGAATGACCCACAAAGGGCACTCAATGACCCACACAGGACACTCATGACCCATGCAGAACACTCAATGACCCACACAGGACACTCAATGACCCACGCAGGACCCTCAATGACACATGCAGGACAATCATAACCCACACAGGACACTCAACGACCCACGCATGACACTCATGACATGCGCAGGACACTCATGACCCACACAAGACACTCAATGACCCACGCAGGACACTCAATGAGCCACACAGGATACTCAATGGCCCACGCAGGACACTCAATGACCCATGCAGGACACTCAATGACACACGCAGGACACTCAATGACCCACGTAGGACACTCAATGACCCACACAGGACACTCAGGACCCACGCAGGACACTCATGACCCACGCCGGACACTCAATGACCCACACGGGACACTCAATGACCCACGCAGGACACTCAATGACCCACACAGGACACTCATGACCCATGCAGGACACTCAATGACCCACGCAGGACACTCAATGACACACGCAGGACACTCAATGACCCACACAGGACACTCACTGGCCCACGCAGGACAATCATGACCCATGCAGGACACTCAATGCCCCACGCAGGACACTCATGACCTACGCAGGACACTCAATGACCCACGCAGGACACTCATGACCCACGCAGGACACTCAATGACCCACGAAGGACACTCATGACCCACGCAGGACACTGAATCACCCACGCAGGACACCCATGACCCACGCAGGACACTCAAAGATCCATGCAGGACACTCAATGACCCACGCATGACACTAATGATCCACACAGGACACTCAATGACCCACGCAGAACACACCATGACCCACGCAAAATACTCAATGGCCCACGCAGGACACTTAATGACCCATGCAGGATACTCAATGGCCCACGCAGAACACTCAATGACCCATGCAGGACACTCATGACCCACGCAGGACACTCAATGACCCACGTAGGACACTCAATGACCAACACAGGGCACTCAATGACCCACGCAGGACACTCAATGACCCATGCAGGATACTCAATGGCCCACGCAGAACACTCAATGACCCATGCAGGACACTCATGACCCACGCAGGACACTCAATGACCCACGTAGGACACTCAATGACCAACACAGGCCACTCAATGACCCACGCAGGACTCTCAATGACCCACGCTGGACCCTCATGACCCAAGCAGGACACTCAATCACCCACGCAGAACACTCAATGACCAATGCAGGACACTCAATGACCCACGCAGGACACTCAATGAGAAACGCAGGACACTCAATGGCCCACGCAGGACAATCATCACCAACGCAGGACACTCAATATCCCACGCAGGACACTCATGACCCACGCAGTACACTCAATGACCCACGCAGGACACTCATGACCCACGCAGGACACTCAATGACCCACGCAGGACACTCATGACCCACGGAGAACACTGAATAACCCACGCAGGACACCCATGACCCACGCAGGACACTCAATGACCCACGCAGGACACTCAATGAACCGCACGGGACACTCAATGACCCACGCAGGTCACTCAATGACCCACGCAGGACACTGAATGACCCACGCAGGACACTCAATGACCCACGCAGGACACTCATGACCCACACAGGACACTCAATGACCAATGAAGGACACACAATGACCCACACAGGGCACTCAATGACCCACACAGGACACTCATGACCCACGCAGGACACTCATGCCCCACGCAGGACAATCAATGACCCACGCAGGACACTCATGACCCACGCTGGACACTCATGATCCAAGCAGGACACTCAATGACCCATGCAGGACACTCATGACACACGCAGGACACTCAATGACCCACGCAGGACACTCATGACCCACGCAGGACACTCAATGACCCATGCAGGACACTGAATGACCCACGCAGGACACTCAATGACCCAAAAAGGACACTCATGACTCACACAGGACATTCAATGACCCACGCAGGACACTCATGACCCACGCAGGACACTCAATGACCCATGCAGGACACTGAATGACCCACAAAGGGCACTCAATGACCCACACAGGACACTTATGACCCACGCTGGACACTCATGATCCAAGCAGGACACTCAATGACCCATGCAGGACACTCATGACACACGCAGGTCATTCAATGACCCACGCAGGACACTCATGACCCACGCAGGACACTCAATGACCCATGCAGGACACTGAATGACCCACGCAGGACACTCAATGACCCAAGCAGGACACTCATGACTCACACAGGACATTCAATGACCCACGCAGGACACTCATGACCCACGCAGGACACTCAATGACCCATGCAGGACACTGAATGACCCACAAAGGGCACTCAATGACCCACACAGGACACTCATGACCCACGCAGAACACTCAATGACCCACACAGGACACTCAATGACCCACGCAGGACCCTCAATGACACATGCAGGACAATCATGACCCACACAGGACACTCAACGACCCACGCAGGACACTCATGACCCACACAGCACACTCAATGACCCACACAGGACACTCATGACCCAAGCAGGACACTCAATGACCCATGCAGTACACTCATGACCCACGCAGGACACTCATGACCCACGCAGGACACTGAATCACCCACGCAGGACACCCATGACCCATGCAGGACACTCAATGACCCATGCAGAACACTCAATGACCCACGCATGACACTCATGACACGCGCAGGACACTCATGACCCACACAGGACACTCAATGACCCACGCAGGACACTCAATGAGCCACACAGGATACTCAATGGCCCACGCAGGACACTTAATGACCCATGCAGGACACTCAATGACCCACACAGGACACTCAATGACCCACGTAGGACACTCATGACACACGCAGGGCACTCATGACCCGCGCTGGACACTCATGACCCACACAGGACACTCAATGACCCACGCAGGACACTCAATGAGCCACACAGGATACTCAATGGCCCACGCAGGACACTCAATGACCCATGCAGGACACTCAATGACACACGCAGGACACTCAATGACCCACGTAGGACACTCAATGACCCACACAGGACACTCAGGACCCACGCAGGACACTCATGACCCACGCCGGACACTCAATGACCCACACGGGACACTCAATGACCCACGCAGGACACTCAATGACCCACACAGGACACTCATGACCCATGCAGGACACTCAATGACCCACGCAGGACACTCAATGACACACGCAGGACACTCAATGACCCACACAGGACACTCACTGGCCCACGCAGGACAATCATGACCCATGCAGGACACTCAATGCCCCACGCAGGACACTCATGACCCACGCAGGACACTCAATGACCCACGCAGGACACTCATGACCCACGCAGGACACTCAATGACCCACGAAGGACACTCATGACCCACGCAGGACACTGAATCACCCACGCAGGACACCCATGACCCACGCAGGACACTCAATGACCCATGCAGGACACTCAATGGCCCACGCATGACACTAATGATCCACACAGGACACTCAATGACCCACGCAGAACACACCATGACCCACGCAAAATACTCAATGGCCCACGCAGGACACTTAATGACCCATGCAGGACACTCATGACCCACGCAGGACACTCAATGACCCACGTAGGACACTCAATGACCAACACAGGCCACTCAATGACCCACGCAGGACTCTCAATGACCCACGCTGGACCCTCATGACCCAAGCAGGACACTCAATCACCCACGCAGAACACTCAATGACCAATGCAGGACACTCAATGACCCACGCAGGTCACTCAATGACACACGCAGGACACTCAATGGCCCACGCAGGACAATCATCACCCACGCAGGACACTCAATATCCCACGCAGGACACTCATGACCCACGCAGGACACTCAATGACCCACGCAGGACACTCATGACCCACGCAGGACACTCAATGACCCATGCAGGACACTCATGACCCACGGAGAACACTGAATAACCCACGCAGGACACCCATGACCCACGCAGGACACTCAATGACCCACGCAGGACACTCAATGAACCGCACGGGACACTCAATGACCCACGCAGGTCACTCAATGACCCACGCAGGACACTGAATGACCCACGCAGGACACTCAATGACCCACGCAGGACACTCATGACCCACACAGGACACTCAATGACCAATGAAGGACACACAATGACCCACACAGGGCACTCAATGACCCACACAGGACACTCATGACCCACGCAGGACACTCATGCCCCACGCAGGACAATCAATGACCCACGCAGGACACTCATGACCCACGCTGGACACTCATGATCCAAGCAGGACACTCAATGACCCATGCAGGACACTCATGACACACGCAGGACATTCAATGACCCACGCAGGACACTCATGACCCACGCAGGACACTCATGACCCATGCAGGACACTGAATGACCCAAAAAGGACACTCATGACTCACACAGGACATTCAATGACCCACGCAGGACACTCATGACCCACGCAGGACACTCAATGACCCATGCAGGACACTGAATGACCCACAAAGGGCACTCAATGACCCACACAGGACACTTTGACCCACGCTGGACACTCATGATCCAAGCAGGACACTCAATGACCCATGCAGGACACTCATGACACACGCAGGACATTCAATGACCTACGCAGGACACTCATGACCCACGCAGGACACTCAATGACCCATGCAGGACACTGAATGACCCACGCAGGACACTCAATGACCCAAGCAGGACACTCATGACTCACACAGGACATTCAATGACCCACGCAGGACACTCATGACCCACGCAGGACACTCAATGACCCATGCAGGACACTGAATGACCCACAAAGGGCACTCAATGACCCACACAGGACACTCATGACCCATGCAGAACACTCAATGACCCACACAGGACACTCAATGACCCACGCAGGACCCTCAATGACACATGCAGGACAATCATGACCCACACAGGACACTCAACGACCCACGCATGACACTCATGACATGCGCAGGACACTCATGACCCACACAAGACACTCAATGACCCACGCAGGACACTCAATGAGCCACACAGGATACTCAATGGCCCACGCAGGACACTCAATGACCCATGCAGGACACTCAATGACACACGCAGGACACTCAATGACCCACGTAGGACACTCAATGACCCACACAGGACACTCAGGACCCACGCAGGACACTCATGACCCACGCCGGACACTCAATGACCCACACGGGACACTCAATGACCCACGCAGGACACTCAATGACCCACACAGGACACTCATGACCCATGCAGGACACTCAATGACCCACGCAGGACACTCAATGACACACGCAGGACACTCAATGACCCACACAGGACACTCACTGGCCCACGCAGGACAATCATGACCCATGCAGGACACTCAATGCCCCACGCAGGACACTCATGACCTACGCAGGACACTCAATGACCCACGCAGGACACTCATGACCCACGCAGGACACTCAATGACCCACGAAGGACACTCATGACCCACGCAGGACACTGAATCACCCACGCAGGACACCCATGACCCACGCAGGACACTCAAAGATCCATGCAGGACACTCAATGACCCACGCATGACACTAATGATCCACACAGGACACTCAATGACCCACGCAGAACACACCATGACCCACGCAAAATACTCAATGGCCCACGCAGGACACTTAATGACCCATGCAGGATACTCAATGGCCCACGCAGAACACTCAATGACCCATGCAGGACACTCATGACCCACGTAGGACACTCAATGACCAACACAGGGCACTCAATGACCCACGCAGGACACTCAATGACCCATGCAGGATACTCAATGGCCCACGCAGAACACTCAATGACCCATGCAGGACACTCATGACCCACGCAGGACACTCAATGACCCACGTAGGACACTCAATGACCAACACAGGCCACTCAATGACCCACGCAGGACTCTCAATGACCCACGCTGGACCCTCATGACCCAAGCAGGACACTCAATCACCCACGCAGAACACTCAATGACCAATGCAGGACACTCAATGACCCACGCAGGACACTCAATGAGAAACGCAGGACACTCAATGGCCCACGCAGGACAATCATCACCAACGCAGGACACTCAATATCCCACGCAGGACACTCATGACCCACGCAGTACACTCAATGACCCACGCAGGACACTCATGACCCACGCAGGACACTCAATGACCCACGCAGGACACTCATGACCCACGGAGAACACTGAATAACCCACGCAGGACACCCATGACCCACGCAGGACACTCAATGACCCACGCAGGACACTCAATGAACCGCACGGGACACTCAATGACCCACGCAGGTCACTCAATGACCCACGCAGGACACTGAATGACCCACGCAGGACACTCAATGACCCACGCAGGACACTCATGACCCACACAGGACACTCAATGACCAATGAAGGACACACAATGACCCACACAGGGCACTCAATGACCCACACAGGACACTCATGACCCACGCAGGACACTCATGCCCCACGCAGGACAATCAATGACCCACGCAGGACACTCATGACCCACGCTGGACACTCATGATCCAAGCAGGACACTCAATGACCCATGCAGGACACTCATGACACACGCAGGACACTCAATGACCCACGCAGGACACTCATGACCCACGCAGGACACTCAATGACCCATGCAGGACACTGAATGACCCACGCAGGACACTCAATGACCCAAAAAGGACACTCATGACTCACACAGGACATTCAATGACCCACGCAGGACACTCATGACCCACGCAGGACACTCAATGACCCATGCAGGACACTGAATGACCCACAAAGGGCACTCAATGACCCACACAGGACACTTATGACCCACGCTGGACACTCATGATCCAAGCAGGACACTCAATGACCCATGCAGGACACTCATGACACACGCAGGTCATTCAATGACCCACGCAGGACACTCATGACCCACGCAGGACACTCAATGACCCATGCAGGACACTGAATGACCCACGCAGGACACTCAATGACCCAAGCAGGACACTCATGACTCACACAGGACATTCAATGACCCACGCAGGACACTCATGACCCACGCAGGACACTCAATGACCCATGCAGGACACTGAATGACCCACAAAGGGCACTCAATGACCCACACAGGACACTCATGACCCACGCAGAACACTCAATGACCCACACAGGACACTCAATGACCCACGCAGGACCCTCAATGACACATGCAGGACAATCATGACCCACACAGGACACTCAACGACCCACGCAGGACACTCATGACCCACACAGCACACTCAATGACCCACACAGGACACTCATGACCCAAGCAGGACACTCAATGACCCATGCAGTACACTCATGACCCACGCAGGACACTCATGACCCACGCAGGACACTGAATCACCCACGCAGGACACCCATGACCCATGCAGGACACTCAATGACCCATGCAGAACACTCAATGACCCACGCATGACACTCATGACACGCGCAGGACACTCATGACCCACACAGGACACTCAATGACCCACGCAGGACACTCAATGAGCCACACAGGATACTCAATGGCCCACGCAGGACACTTAATGACCCATGCAGGACACTCAATGACCCACACAGGACACTCAATGACCCACGTAGGACACTCATGACACACGCAGGGCACTCATGACCCGCGCTGGACCCTCATGACCCACGCAGGACACTCAACGAACCACAGAGGATACTCATGACACTCGCAGGACACTTAATGAACCACGCAATACACTCAATGACTGACACAGGACACTCATGACCCACGCAGGACACTCAATGACCCACGCAGGACACTCAATGAACCGCACGGGACACTCAATGACCCACGCAGGTCACTCAATGACCCACGCAGGACACTGAATGACCCACGCAGGACACTCAATGACCCACGCAGGACACTCATGACCCACACAGGACACTCAATGACCCACGCAGGACACACAATGACCCACACAGGGCACTCAATGACCCACACAGGACACTCATGACCCAAGCAGGACACTCAATGACCCACGCCGGACACTCAATGACCCACGCAGGACACTCAATGACCCACACAGGACACTCAATGAACCACGCAGAACACTCAATGACCCACACAGGACACTCAGGACCCACACAGGACACTCAATGACTCGCGCAGGACACTCATGACCCACACACGACACTAAATGACCCACGCTGGACACACATGACCCAAGCAGGACACTCAATGACCCATGCAGGACACTCATGACCCACGCAGGACACTCAATGACCCACGCAGGACACTGAATGACCCACGCAGGACACTCAATGACCACGCAGGACACTCATGACCCACACAGGACACTCAATGACCCACGCAGGACACTCAATGACCAACACATGGCACTCAATGACCCACACCGGACACACAGGACCCACGCAGGACACTCAATGACCCACGCAGGACACTCAATGACCCACGCAGGACACTCAATGACCCATGCAGGACACTCATGACCCACGCAGGACACTCAATGACCCACGCAGGACACCCATGACCCACACATCACACTCAATGACCGACACAGCACACTAAATGATCCACGCAGGACAGGCAATGACCCACGCAGGACACTCATGACCCACGCAAGACACTCAATGACCCACGCAGGACACTCATGACCCACGCAGGACAATCAATGACCCACGCAGGACACTCATGACCCACGCTGGACACTCATGATCCAAGCAGGACACTCAATGACCCATGCAGGACACTCATGACACACGCAGGACATTCAATGACCCACGCAGGACACTCATGACCCACGCAGGACACTCAATGACCCATGCAGGACACTGAATGACCCACACAGGACACTCAATGACCCAAGCAGGACACTCATGACTCACACAGGACATTCAATGACCCACGCAGGACACTCATGACCCACGCAGGACACTCAATGACCCATGCAGGACACTGAATGACCCACAAAGGGCACTCAATGACCCACACAGGACACTCATGACCCACGCAGAACACTCAATGACCCACACAGGACACTCAATGACCCACGCAGGACCCTCAATGACACATGCAGGACAATCATGACCCACACAGGACACTCAACGACCCACGCAGCACACTCATGACCCACACAGCACACTCAATGACCCACACAGGACACTCATGACCCAAGCAGGACACTCAATGACCCATGCAGGACACTCATGACCCACGCAGGACACTCATGACCCACGCAGGACACTGAATCACCCACGCAGGACACCCATGACCCATGCAGGACACTCAATGACCCATGCAGAACACTCAATGACCCACGCAGGACACTCATGACATGCGCAGGACACCCATGACCCACACAGGACACTCAATGACCCACGCAGGACACTCAATGAGCCACACAGGATACTCAATGGCCCACGCAGGACACTCAATGACCCATGCAGGACACTCAATGACACACGCAGGACACTCAAAGACCAACGGAGGACACTCAATGACCCACACAGGACACTCAGGACCCACGCAGGACACTCATGACCCACGCCGGACACTCAATGACCCACGCAGGACACTAATGACCCACGCAGGACACTCATGACCCAAACAGGAAACTCAATGACCCATGAAGGACACTCAATGACCCACGCAGGACACTCAATGACCCACGCAGGACACTCATGACCCAAACAGGAAACTCAATGACCCATGAAGGACACTCAATGGCCCACGCAGGACACTCAATGACCCGCACAGGACACTCAATGACCCACGCAGGACTCTCAATGATCCACCCAGGACACTCAATGACCCACACGGGACACTCAATGACCCACGCAGGACACTCAATGACCCACACAGGACACTCATGACCCATGCAGGACACTCAATGACCCACGCAGGACACTCAATGACACACGCAGGACACTCAATGACCCACACAGGTCACTCACTGGCCCACGCAGGACAATCATGACCCATGCAGGACACTCAATGCCCCACGCAGGACACTCATGACCCACGCAGGACACTCAATGACCCACGCAGGACACTCATGACCCACGCAGGACACTCAATGACCCACGAAGGACACTCATGACCCACGCAGGACACTGAATCACCCACGCAGGACACCCATGACCCACGCAGGACACTCAATGACCCATGCAGGACACTCAATGACCCACGCATGACACTAATGATCCACACAGGACACTCAATGACCCACGCAGAACACACAATGACCCACGCAAAATACTCAATGGCCCACGCAGGACACTCAATGACCCATGCAGGACACTCATGACCCACGCAGGACGCTCAATGATCCACCCAGGACACTCAATGACCCACACGGGACACTCAATGACCCACGCAGGACACTCAATGACCCACACTGGACACTCATGACCCATGCAGGACACTCAATGACCCACGCAGGACACTCAATGACACACGCAGGACACTCCATGACCCACACAGGACACTCACTGGCCCACGCAGGACAATCATGACCCATGCAGGACACTCAATGCCCCACGGAGGACACTCATGACCCACGCAGGACACTCAATGACCCACGCAGGAGACTCATGACCCACGCAGGACACTCAATGACCCACGAAGGACACTCATGACCCACGCAGGACACTGAATCACCCACGCAGGACACCCATGACCCACGCAGGACACTCAATGACCCATGCAGGACACTCAATAACCCACGCATGACACTAATGATCCACACAGGACACTCAATGACCCACGCAGAACACACAATGACCCACGCAAAATACTCAATGGCCCACACAGGACACTCAATGACCCATGCAGGACACTCATGACCCACGCAGGACACTCAATGACCCACGTAGGACACTCAATGACCAACACAGGCCACTCAATGACCCACGCAGGACTCTCAATGACCCACGCTGGACCCTCATGACCCAAGCAGGACACTCAATCACCCACGCAGAACACTCAATGACCAATGCAGGACACTCAATGACCCACGCAGGACACTCAATGAGAAACGCAGGACACTCAATGGCCCACGCAGGACAATCATCACCAACGCAGGACACTCAATATCCCACGCAGGACACTCATGACCCACGCATGACACTAATGATCCACACAGGACACTCAATGACCCACGCAGAACACACAATGACCCACGCAAAATACTCAATGGCCCACGCAGGACACTCAATGACCCATGCAGGACACTCATGACCCACGCAGGACGCTCAATGATCCACCCAGGACACTCAATGACCCACACGGGACACTCAATGACCCACGCAGGACACTCAATGACCCACACTGGACACTCATGACCCATGCAGGACACTCAATGACCCACGCAGGACACTCAATGACACACGCAGGACACTCCATGACCCACACAGGACACTCACTGGCCCACGCAGGACAATCATGACCCATGCAGGACACTCAATGCCCCACGCAGGACACTCATGACCCACGCAGGACACTCAATGACCCACGCAGGAGACTCATGACCCACGCAGGACACTCAATGACCCACGAAGGACACTCATGACCCACGCAGGACACTGAATCACCCACGCAGGACACCCATGACCCACGCAGGACACTCAATGACCCATGCAGGACACTCAATAACCCACGCATGACACTAATGATCCACACAGGACACTCAATGACCCACGCAGAACACACAATGACCCACGCAAAATACTCAATGGCCCACGCAGGACACTCAATGACCCATGCAGGACACTCATGACCCACGCAGGACACTCAATGACCCACGTAGGACACTCAATGACCAACACAGGCCACTCAATGACCCACGCAGGACTCTCAATGACCCACGCTGGACCCTCATGACCCAAGCAGGACACTCAATCACCCACGCAGAACACTCAATGACCAATGCAGGACACTCAATGACCCACGCAGGACACTCAATGAGAAACGCAGGACACTCAATGGCCCACGCAGGACAATCATCACCAACGCAGGACACTCAATATCCCACGCAGGACACTCATGACCCACGCAGTACACTCAATGACCCACGCAGGACACTCATGACCCACGCAGGACACTCAATGACCCATGCAGGACACTGAATGACCCACAAAGGGCACTCAATGACCCACACAGGACACTCATGACCCACGCAGAACACTCAATGACCCACACAGGACACTCAATGACCCACGCAGCACCCTCAATGACACATGCAGGACAATCATGACCCACACAGGACACTCAACGACCCACGCAGCACACTCATGACCCACACAGCACACTCAATGACCCACACAGGACACTCATGACCCAAGCAGGACACTCAATGACCCATGCAGGACACTCATGACCCACGCAGGACACTCATGACCCACGCAGGACACTGAATCACCCACGCAGGACACCCATGACCCATGCAGGACACTCAATGACCCATGCAGAACACTCAATGACCCACGCATGACACTCATGACATGCGCAGGACACTCATGACCCACACAGGACACTCAATGACCCACGCAGGACACTCAATGAGCCACACAGGATACTCAATGGCCCACGCAGGACACTCAATAACCCATGCAGGACACTCAATGACACACGCAGGACACTCAAAGACCAACGGAGGACACTCAATGACCCACACAGGACACTCAGGACCCACGCAGGACACTCATGACCCACGCCGGACACTCAATGACCCACGCAGGACACTAATGACCCACGCAGGACACTCATGACCCAAACAGGAAACTCAATGACCCATGAAGGACACTCAATGACCCACGCAGGACACTCAATGACCCACGCAGGACACTCATGACCCAAACAGGAAACTCAATGACCCATGAAGGACACTCAATGGCCCACGCAGGACACTCAATGACCCGCACAGGACACTCAATGACCCACGCAGGACAGTCAATGACCCACACAGGACACTCAATGACCCACACAGGACACTCAGGACCCACGCAGGACACTCATGACCCACGCCGGACAAGCAATGACCCACGCAGGACACTCATGACCCACGCAGGACACACAATGACACGCGCAGGACACTCAATGACCCACGCAGGACACTCAAAGACCCACGCAGGACTCTCAATGATCCACCCAGGACACTCAATGACCCACACGGGACACTCAATGACCCACGCAGGACACTCAATGACCCACACAGGACACTCATGACCCATGCAGGACACTCAATGACCCACGCAGGACACTCAATGACACACGCAGGACACTCAATGACCCACACAGGTCACTCACTGGCCCACGCAGGACAATCATGACCCATGCAGGACACTTAATGCCCCACGCAGGACACTCATGACCCACGCAGGACACTCAATGACCCACGCAGGACACTCATGACCCACGCAGGACACTCAATGACCCACGAAGGACACTCATGACCCACGCAGGACACTGAATCACCCACGCAGGACACCCATGACCCACGCAGGACACTCAATGACCCATGCAGGACACTCAATGACCCACGCATGACACTAATGATCCACACAGGACACTCAATGACCCACGCAGAACACACAATGACCCACGCAAAATACTCAATGGCCCACGCAGGACACTCAATGACCCATGCAGGACACTCATGACCCACGCAGGACGCTCAATGATCCACCCAGGACACTCAATGACCCACACGGGACACTCAATGACCCACGCAGGACACTCAATGACCCACACTGGACACTCATGACCCATGCAGGACACTCAATGACCCACGCAGGACACTCAATGACACACGCAGGACACTCCATGACCCACACAGGACACTCACTGGCCCACGCAGGACAATCATGACCCATGCAGGACACTCAATGCCCCACGCAGGACACTCATGACCCACGCAGGACACTCAATGACCCACGCAGGAGACTCATGACCCACGCA
This sequence comes from Chiloscyllium plagiosum, assembly GCF_037043375.1. Lineage (NCBI taxonomy): Eukaryota > Metazoa > Chordata > Chondrichthyes > Orectolobiformes > Hemiscylliidae > Chiloscyllium > Chiloscyllium plagiosum. The sequence continues at coordinate 46,908,359 of NW_028270167.1, forward strand.
GGACACTCAATGACCCACGAAGGACACTCATGACCCACGCAGGACACTGAATCACCCACGCAGGACACCCATGACCCACGCAGGACACTCAATGACCCATGCAGGACACTCAATAACCCACGCATGACACTAATGATCCACACAGGACACTCAATGACCCACGCAGAACACACAATGACCCACGCAAAATACTCAATGGCCCACGCAGGACACTCAATGACCCATGCAGGACACTCATGACCCACGCAGGACACTCAATGACCCACGTAGGACACTCAATGACCAACACAGGCCACTCAATGACCCACGCAGGACTCTCAATGACCCACGCTGGACACTCATGACCCAAGCAGGCCACTCAATGACCCACGCAGAACACTCAATGACCAATGCAGGACACTCAATGACCCACGCAGGACACTCAATGACACACGCAGGACACTCAATGGCCCACGCAGGACGATCATCACCCACGCAGGACACTCAATATCCCACGCAGGACACTCATGACCAACGCAGGACACTCAATGACCCACGCAGGACACTCATGACCCACGCAGGACACTCAATGACCCATGTAGGACACTCATGACCCACGGAGGACACTGAATAACCCACGCAGGACACCCATGACCCACGCAGGACACTCAATGACCCACGCAGGACACTCAATGAACCGCACGGGACACTCAATGACCCACGCAGGTCACTCAGTGACCCACGCAGGACACTGAATGACCCACGCAGGACACTCAATGACCCACGCAGGACACTCATGACCCACACAGGACACTCAATAACCCACGCAGGACACTCAATGACCGACAGAGGACACTCAATGATCCACGGAGGGCACTCAATGACTCACACAGGACACTCAATGACCCACGCAGGACACTCATGACCAACACAGGACACTCAATAATCCAGGCAGGGCAATCAATGACTCACACAGGACACTCAATGACCCACGCAGGACACTCATGACGCACACAGGACACTCATGACCCACGTAGGACACTGAATGACCCAAGCAGGACACTCAACGACCCACGCATGACACTCATGACCCACACAGGGCACACAATGACCCACACAGGACACTGAATGACCCACGCAGGACACGCAATGACCCACGTAGGACACTCATGACCCACGCAGGACACTCAACGACCCACGCAGGACACTCATGACCCACGCTGGACACTCATGACCCACGCAGGACACTGAACGACCCACGCAGGACACTCATGACCCTCACAAGACACTCAATGATGCACGCAGGACACTCAATGACCGACAGAGGACACTCACGGCCCACGCAGGACACTCAATGACCCACGCAGGACACTCATGACCCACGCAGGACACTCACTGACCCACACAGGACACTCAATGACCCACGCAGGACACTCATGACCCACGCAGGACACTCAATGACCCACACAGGGCACTCATGACACACACAGGACACTCAATGACCCACGCAGGACACGCAATGACCCACACAGCACACTCAATAACCCACGCAGGACACTCAATGACACACGCAGCACACTCATGACCCACACAGGACACTCAATGACCCACGCAAGGCACTCAATGACTCACACAGGACACTCAATGATCCACGCAGGACACTCATGACCCACACGGGACACTCATGACCCATGCAGGACACTCAATGACCCATGCAGGACACTCAATGACCCACGCAGGACTCTCATGACCCACACAGGACACTCAATGACCCACTCAGGACACGCAATGACACACGCACGACACTCATGACCTACGCAGGACACTCAATGAACCACACAGGACACTCATGACCCTCGCACGACTCTCATGACCCACGCAGGACACTCAATGACCCACGCAGGACACTCAATGACCCACGCAGGACACTCAATGACCCACACAGAACACTCAATGACCCACACAGGACACTCATGACCCACACAGGACACACAATGACACACGCAGGACACTCAGGACCCATGCAGGACACTCATGACCCACGCAGGACACTCAATGACCCACACAGTACACTCAATGACCCACGCAGGACAGTCAATGACCCACACAGGACACTCAATGACCCACACAGGACACTCAGGACCCACGCAGGACACTCATGACCCAGGCCGGACACTCAATGATCCACGCAGGACAGTCATGACCCACACAGGACACACAATGACCCACGCAGGACACTCATGACCCACGCAGGACACACAATGACCCACGCAGGACTCTCAATGACCCCGCAGGACACTCAATGACCCACACGGGACACTCAATGACCCACGCAGGACACTCAATGACCCACACAGGACACTCATGACACATGCAGGACACTCAATGACCCATGCAGGACACTCAAAGACCGACAGAGGACACACATGGCCCACGCAGGACACTCAATGACCCACGCAGGACACTCAATGACCCTCACAGCACCCTCAATAACCCACGCAGGACACTCAATGACCCACGCAGGACACTCATGACCAACACAGCACACTCAATGACCCATGCAGGACACTCAATGACCCATGCAGGACACTCAATGACACACGCAGGACTCTCATGACCCACACAGGACACTCAATGACCCACTCAGGACACGCAATGACACACGCACGACACTCATGACCTACGCAGGACACTCAATGAACCACACAGGACACTCATGACCCTCGCACGACTCTCATGACCCACGCAGGACACTCAATGACCCACGCAGGACACTCAATGACCCACGCAGAACACTCAATGACCCACACAGGACACTCATGACCCACACAGGACACACAATGACACACGCAGGACACTCAGGACCCATGCACGACACTCATGACCCACGCAGGACACTCAATGACCCACACAGTACACTCAATGACCCACGCAGGACAGTCAATGACCCACACAGGACACTCAATGACCCACACAGGACACTCAGGACCCACGCAGGACACTCATGACCCACGCCGGACACTCAATGACCCACGCAGGACAGTCATGACCCACACAGGACACACAATGACCCACGCAGGACACTCATGACCCACGCAGGACACACAATCACCCACGCAGGACTCTCAATGACCCCGCAGGACACTCAATGACCCACACGGGACACTCAATGACCCACGCAGGACACTCAATGACCCACACAGGACACTCATGACACATGCAGGACACTCAATGACCCATGCAGGACACTCAAAGACCGACAGAGGACACACATGGCCCACGCAGGACACTCAATGACCCACGCAGGACACTCAATGACCCACACAGCACCCTCAATAACCCACGCAGGACACTCAATGACCCACGCAGGACACTCATGACCAACACAGCACACTCAATGATCCATGCAGGGCACTCAATGACTCACACAGGACACTCAATGAGCCACGCAGGACACTCATGACCCACACAGGACACTCATGACCCACGTTGGACACTGAATGACCCAAGCAGGACACTCAACGACCAATGCAGGACACTCATGACCCACACAGGACACTCAATGACCCACGCAGGAAACTCATGACCCACGCAGGACACACAATGACCCACGCAGGACTCTCAATGACCCACGCTGGACACTCATGACCCAAGCAGGACACTCAATGACCCACGCAGGACACTCAACGACCCACGCAGGACACTCATGACCCACACAGGACACTCAATGACCCACACAGGACACTCATGACCCACGCAGGACACTCATGACCCACACAGGACACTCATGACCCACGCAGGACACTTAATGACCCACACAGGATACTCAACGACCCAAGCAGGACACTCATGACGCACGCAGGACACTCAATGACCCACGTAGGACACTCAATGACCACCACAGGCCACTCAATGACCCACGCAGGACTCTCAATGACCCACGATGGACACTCATGACCCAAGCAGGACACTCAATGACCCACGCAGGACACTCATAACCCTCACAGGACACTCAATAACCCACGCAGGACACTCAATGACCGACAGAGGACACTCAATGATCCACGCAGGGCACTCAATGACTCACACAGGACACTCAATGACCCACGCAGGACACTCATGACCAACACAGGACACTCAATGATCCACGTAGGGCACTCAATGACTCTCACAGGACACTCAATGACCCACGCAGGACACTCATGACGCACACAGGACACTCATGACCCACGTAAGACACTGAATGACCCAAGCAGGACACTCAACGACCCATGCAGGACACTCATGACCCACACAGGACACTCAATGACCCACGCAGTACACTCATGACCCACGCAGGACCCTCAATGACCCAGGCAGGACACTCATGACCCACGCAGGACACTGAATGACCATCACAGGACACTCAGGACCCACGCAGGACACTCATGACCCACACAGGACACTCATGACCCACGTAGGACACTGAATGACCCAAGCAGGACACTCAACGACCCAGGCAGGACACTCATGACCCACACAGGACACTCAATGACCCACGCAGGACACTCATGAACCACACAGGACACTCAATGACCAACGCAGGGCACTCATGACCCACACAGGACACTCAATGACCCACGCTGGACACTCATGACCCAAGCAGGACACTCAATGACCCACGCAGGACACACATGACCCACACAGGACACTCAATGACCCACGCAGGACACTCATGACCAACTCAGGACACTCAATGACCACGCAGGACACTCATGACCCACGCAGGACACTCAATGACCCACACAGGACACTCATGACCCACGCAGGACACTCAATGACACACGCAAGACACTCATGACCCACGCAGGACACTCAATGACCCACACAGGACACTCATGACCCACACAGGACACTCAATGACCCACGCTGGACACGCAATGACCCACACAGCACACTCAATAACCCACGCAGGACACTCAATGACACACGCAGCACACTCATGACCCACACAGGACACTCAATGACCCACGCAGGGCACTCAATGACTCACACAGGACACTCAATGACCCATGCAGGACACACATGACCCACACAGGACAATCATGACCCATGCAGGACACTCAATGACCCATGCAGGACACTCAACGACCCATGCAGGAAACTCATCGCCCACATAGGGCATTCAAAGAACCACGCAGGACACCCATGACCCACACAAGACACTCAATGTCCCACACAGGACACTCAATGACCCACGCAGGACACGCAATGACACACGCATGACACTCATGACCCACGCAGGACACTCAATGACCTACGCAGGACACTCGTGACCCACGCAGGACACTCAATGACCCACGCAGGACACTCAATGACCCACGCAGGAAACTCAATGACCAACACAGGACACTCATGACCCACACAGGACACCCATGACCCACACACAACACCCAATAACCCACGCAGGACACTCAAAGACCCACACAGGACACTCAATGACCCACGCAGGCACTCAATAACCCATGCAGGACACTCATGATCCACACAGGACACTCAATGACCCACGCATGACACTCATGACCCACACAGGACACTCAATGACCCACACAGGACACTGAATGACCCACGCAGGACACGCAATGACCCACGTAGGACACTCATGACCCACGCAGGACACTCAACGACCCACGCAGGACACTCATGACACACGCTGGACACTCATGACCCACGCAGGACACTGAACGACCCACGCAGGACACTCATGACCCTCACAGGACACTCAATGACGCACGCAGGACACTCAATGACCGACAGAGGACACTCACGGCCCACGCAGGACACTCAATGACCCACGCAGGACACTCATGACCCACGCAGGACACTCACTGACCCACACAGGACACTCAATGACCAACGCAGGACAATCATGACCCACACAGGACACTCAATGACCCACACAGGACACTCATGACCCACACAGGACACTCAATGACCCACGCAGGACACGCAATGACCCACACAGCACACTCAATAACCCACGCAGAACACTCAATGACACACGCAGCACACTCATGACCCACACAGGACACTCAATGACCCACGCAGGACACTCAATGACCGACAGAGGACACTCAATGATCCACGCAGGGCACTCAATGACTCACACAGGACACTCATGACCCACGCAGGACACTCATGACCCACACAGGACACTCATGACCCACGCAGGACACTTAATGACCCACACAGGACACTCATGACCCACACAGGACACTCAATGACCCATGCAGGATACTCAATGGCCCACGCAGAACACTCAATGACCCATGCAGGACACTCATGACCCACGCAGGACACTCAATGACCCACGTAGGACACTCAATGACCACCACAGGCCACTCAATGACCCACGCAGGACTCTCAATGACCCACGCAGGACACTCATGACCCAAGCAGGACACTCAATGACCCACGCAGGACACTCAACGACCCACGCAGGACACTCATGACCCTCACAGGGCACTCAATAACCCACGCAGGACACTCAATGACCGACAGAGGACACTCAATGATCCACGCAGGGCACTCAATGACTCACACAGGATACTCAATGACCCACGCAGGACACTCATGACCAACACAGGACACTCAATGATCCACGCAGGGCACTCAATGACTCACACAGGACACTCAATGACCCAAACAGGACACTCATGAAGCACACAGGACACTCATGACCCACGTAAGACACTGAATGACCCAAGCAGGACACTCAACGACCCATGCAGGACACTCATGACCCACACAGGACACTCAATGACCCACGCAGGACACTCATGACCCACGCAGGACACTCAATGACCCAGGCAGGTCACTCATGACCCACGCAGGACACTTAATGACCCACGCAGGACACTCAACGACCCACGCATGACACTCATGACCCACACAGGGCACACAATGACCCACACAGGACACTGAATGACCCACGCAGGACACGCAATGACCCACGTAGGACACTCATGACCCACGCAGGACACTCAACGACCCACGCAGGACACTCATGACCCACGCTGGACACTCATGACCCACGCAGGACACTGAACGACCCACGCAGGACACTCATGACCCTCACAAGACACTCAATGATGCACGCAGGACACTCAATGACCGACAGAGGACACTCACGGCCCACGCAGGACACTCAATGACCCACGCAGGACACTCATGACCCACGCAGGACACTCACTGACCCACACAGGACACTCAATGACCCACGCAGGACACTCATGACCCACGCAGGACACTCAATGACCCACACAGGGCACTCATGACACACACAGGACACTCAATGACCCACGCAGGACACGCAATGACCCACACAGCACACTCAATAACCCACGCAGGACACTCAATGACACACGCAGCACACTCATGACCCACACAGGACACTCAATGACCCACGCAAGGCACTCAATGACTCACACAGGACACTCAATGATCCACGCAGGACACTCATGACCCACACGGGACACTCATGACCCATGCAGGACACTCAATGACCCATGCAGGACACTCAATGACCCACGCAGGACTCTCATGACCCACACAGGACACTCAATGACCCACTCAGGACACGCAATGACACACGCACGACACTCATGACCTACGCAGGACACTCAATGAACCACACAGGACACTCATGACCCTCGCACGACTCTCATGACCCACGCAGGACACTCAATGACCCACGCAGGACACTCAATGACCCACGCAGGACACTCAATGACCCACACAGAACACTCAATGACCCACACAGGACACTCATGACCCACACAGGACACACAATGACACACGCAGGACACTCAGGACCCATGCAGGACACTCATGACCCACGCAGGACACTCAATGACCCACACAGTACACTCAATGACCCACGCAGGACAGTCAATGACCCACACAGGACACTCAATGACCCACACAGGACACTCAGGACCCACGCAGGACACTCATGACCCAGGCCGGACACTCAATGATCCACGCAGGACAGTCATGACCCACACAGGACACACAATGACCCACGCAGGACACTCATGACCCACGCAGGACACACAATGACCCACGCAGGACTCTCAATGACCCCGCAGGACACTCAATGACCCACACGGGACACTCAATGACCCACGCAGGACACTCAATGACCCACACAGGACACTCATGACACATGCAGGACACTCAATGACCCATGCAGGACACTCAAAGACCGACAGAGGACACACATGGCCCACGCAGGACACTCAATGACCCACGCAGGACACTCAATGACCCTCACAGCACCCTCAATAACCCACGCAGGACACTCAATGACCCACGCAGGACACTCATGACCAACACAGCACACTCAATGACCCATGCAGGACACTCAATGACCCATGCAGGACACTCAATGACACACGCAGGACTCTCATGACCCACACAGGACACTCAATGACCCACTCAGGACACGCAATGACACACGCACGACACTCATGACCTACGCAGGACACTCAATGAACCACACAGGACACTCATGACCCTCGCACGACTCTCATGACCCACGCAGGACACTCAATGACCCACGCAGGACACTCAATGACCCACGCAGAACACTCAATGACCCACACAGGACACTCATGACCCACACAGGACACACAATGACACACGCAGGACACTCAGGACCCATGCACGACACTCATGACCCACGCAGGACACTCAATGACCCACACAGTACACTCAATGACCCACGCAGGACAGTCAATGACCCACACAGGACACTCAATGACCCACACAGGACACTCAGGACCCACGCAGGACACTCATGACCCACGCCGGACACTCAATGACCCACGCAGGACAGTCATGACCCACACAGGACACACAATGACCCACGCAGGACACTCATGACCCACGCAGGACACACAATCACCCACGCAGGACTCTCAATGACCCCGCAGGACACTCAATGACCCACACGGGACACTCAATGACCCACGCAGGACACTCAATGACCCACACAGGACACTCATGACACATGCAGGACACTCAATGACCCATGCAGGACACTCAAAGACCGACAGAGGACACACATGGCCCACGCAGGACACTCAATGACCCACGCAGGACACTCAATGACCCACACAGCACCCTCAATAACCCACGCAGGACACTCAATGACCCACGCAGGACACTCATGACCAACACAGCACACTCAATGATCCATGCAGGGCACTCAATGACTCACACAGGACACTCAATGAGCCACGCAGGACACTCATGACCCACACAGGACACTCATGACCCACGTTGGACACTGAATGACCCAAGCAGGACACTCAACGACCAATGCAGGACACTCATGACCCACACAGGACACTCAATGACCCACGCAGGAAACTCATGACCCACGCAGGACACACAATGACCCACGCAGGACTCTCAATGACCCACGCTGGACACTCATGACCCAAGCAGGACACTCAATGACCCACGCAGGACACTCAACGACCCACGCAGGACACTCATGACCCACACAGGACACTCAATGACCCACACAGGACACTCATGACCCACGCAGGACACTCATGACCCACACAGGACACTCATGACCCACGCAGGACACTTAATGACCCACACAGGATACTCAACGACCCAAGCAGGACACTCATGACGCACGCAGGACACTCAATGACCCACGTAGGACACTCAATGACCACCACAGGCCACTCAATGACCCACGCAGGACTCTCAATGACCCACGATGGACACTCATGACCCAAGCAGGACACTCAATGACCCACGCAGGACACTCATAACCCTCACAGGACACTCAATAACCCACGCAGGACACTCAATGACCGACAGAGGACACTCAATGATCCACGCAGGGCACTCAATGACTCACACAGGACACTCAATGACCCACGCAGGACACTCATGACCAACACAGGACACTCAATGATCCACGTAGGGCACTCAATGACTCTCACAGGACACTCAATGACCCACGCAGGACACTCATGACGCACACAGGACACTCATGACCCACGTAAGACACTGAATGACCCAAGCAGGACACTCAACGACCCATGCAGGACACTCATGACCCACACAGGACACTCAATGACCCACGCAGTACACTCATGACCCACGCAGGACCCTCAATGACCCAGGCAGGACACTCATGACCCACGCAGGACACTGAATGACCATCACAGGACACTCAGGACCCACGCAGGACACTCATGACCCACACAGGACACTCATGACCCACGTAGGACACTGAATGACCCAAGCAGGACACTCAACGACCCAGGCAGGACACTCATGACCCACACAGGACACTCAATGACCCACGCAGGACACTCATGAACCACACAGGACACTCAATGACCAACGCAGGGCACTCATGACCCACACAGGACACTCAATGACCCACGCTGGACACTCATGACCCAAGCAGGACACTCAATGACCCACGCAGGACACACATGACCCACACAGGACACTCAATGACCCACGCAGGACACTCATGACCAACTCAGGACACTCAATGACCACGCAGGACACTCATGACCCACGCAGGACACTCAATGACCCACACAGGACACTCATGACCCACGCAGGACACTCAATGACACACGCAAGACACTCATGACCCACGCAGGACACTCAATGACCCACACAGGACACTCATGACCCACACAGGACACTCAATGACCCACGCTGGACACGCAATGACCCACACAGCACACTCAATAACCCACGCAGGACACTCAATGACACACGCAGCACACTCATGACCCACACAGGACACTCAATGACCCACGCAGGGCACTCAATGACTCACACAGGACACTCAATGACCCATGCAGGACACACATGACCCACACAGGACAATCATGACCCATGCAGGACACTCAATGACCCATGCAGGACACTCAACGACCCATGCAGGAAACTCATCGCCCACATAGGGCATTCAAAGAACCACGCAGGACACCCATGACCCACACAAGACACTCAATGTCCCACACAGGACACTCAATGACCCACGCAGGACACGCAATGACACACGCATGACACTCATGACCCACGCAGGACACTCAATGACCTACGCAGGACACTCGTGACCCACGCAGGACACTCAATGACCCACGCAGGACACTCAATGACCCACGCAGGAAACTCAATGACCAACACAGGACACTCATGACCCACACAGGACACCCATGACCCACACACAACACCCAATAACCCACGCAGGACACTCAAAGACCCACACAGGACACTCAATGACCCACGCAGGCACTCAATAACCCATGCAGGACACTCATGATCCACACAGGACACTCAATGACCCACGCATGACACTCATGACCCACACAGGACACTCAATGACCCACACAGGACACTGAATGACCCACGCAGGACACGCAATGACCCACGTAGGACACTCATGACCCACGCAGGACACTCAACGACCCACGCAGGACACTCATGACACACGCTGGACACTCATGACCCACGCAGGACACTGAACGACCCACGCAGGACACTCATGACCCTCACAGGACACTCAATGACGCACGCAGGACACTCAATGACCGACAGAGGACACTCACGGCCCACGCAGGACACTCAATGACCCACGCAGGACACTCATGACCCACGCAGGACACTCACTGACCCACACAGGACACTCAATGACCAACGCAGGACAATCATGACCCACACAGGACACTCAATGACCCACACAGGACACTCATGACCCACACAGGACACTCAATGACCCACGCAGGACACGCAATGACCCACACAGCACACTCAATAACCCACGCAGAACACTCAATGACACACGCAGCACACTCATGACCCACACAGGACACTCAATGACCCACGCAGGACACTCAATGACCGACAGAGGACACTCAATGATCCACGCAGGGCACTCAATGACTCACACAGGACACTCATGACCCACGCAGGACACTCATGACCCACACAGGACACTCATGACCCACGCAGGACACTTAATGACCCACACAGGACACTCATGACCCACACAGGACACTCAATGACCCATGCAGGATACTCAATGGCCCACGCAGAACACTCAATGACCCATGCAGGACACTCATGACCCACGCAGGACACTCAATGACCCACGTAGGACACTCAATGACCACCACAGGCCACTCAATGACCCACGCAGGACTCTCAATGACCCACGCAGGACACTCATGACCCAAGCAGGACACTCAATGACCCACGCAGGACACTCAACGACCCACGCAGGACACTCATGACCCTCACAGGGCACTCAATAACCCACGCAGGACACTCAATGACCGACAGAGGACACTCAATGATCCACGCAGGGCACTCAATGACTCACACAGGATACTCAATGACCCACGCAGGACACTCATGACCAACACAGGACACTCAATGATCCACGCAGGGCACTCAATGACTCACACAGGACACTCAATGACCCAAACAGGACACTCATGAAGCACACAGGACACTCATGACCCACGTAAGACACTGAATGACCCAAGCAGGACACTCAACGACCCATGCAGGACACTCATGACCCACACAGGACACTCAATGACCCACGCAGGACACTCATGACCCACGCAGGACACTCAATGACCCAGGCAGGTCACTCATGACCCACGCAGGACACTTAATGACCCACGCAGGACACTCAACGACCCACGCATGACACTCATGACCCACACAGGGCACACAATGACCCACACAGGACACTGAATGACCCACGCAGGACACGCAATGACCCACGTAGGACACTCATGACCCACGCAGGACACTCAACGACCCACGCAGGACACTCATGACCCACGCTGGACACTCATGACCCACGCAGGACACTGAACGACCCACGCAGGACACTCATGACCCTCACAAGACACTCAATGACGCACGCAGGACACTCAATGACCGACAGAGGACACTCACGGCCCAAGCAGGACACTCAATGACCCACGCAGGACACTCATGACCCACGCAGGACACTCACTGACCCACACAGGACACTCAATGACCCACGCAGGACACTCATGACCCACGCAGGACACTCAATGACCCACACAGGGCACTCATGACACACACAGGACACTCAATGACCCACGCAGGACACGCAATGACCCACACAGCACACTCAATAACCCACGCAGGACACTCAATGACACACGCAGCACACTCATGACCCACACAGGACACTCAATGACCCACGCAAGGCACTCAATGACTCACACAGGACACTCAATGATCCACGCAGGACACTCATGACCCACACGGGACACTCATGACCCATGCAGGACACTCAATGACCCATGCAGGACACTCAATGACCCACGCAGGACTCTCATGACCCACACAGGACACTCAATGACCCACTCAGGACACGCAATGACACACGCACGACACTCATGACCTACGCAGGACACTCAATGAACCACACAGGACACTCATGACCCTCGCACGACTCTCATGACCCACGCAGGACACTCAATGACCCAGGCAGGACACTCAATGACCCACGCAGGACACTCAATGACCCACACAGAACACTCAATGACCCACACAGGACACTCATGACCCACACAGGACACACAATGACACACGCAGGACACTCAGGACCCATGCAGGACACTCATGACCCACGCAGGACACTCAATGACCCACACAGTACACTCAATGACCCACGCAGTACAGTCAATGACCCACACAGGACACTCAATGACCCACACAGGACACTCAGGACCCACGCAGGACACTCATGACCCACGCCGGACACTCAATGACCCACGCAGGACAGTCATGACCCACACAGGACACACAATGACCCACGCAGGACACTCATGACCCACGCAGGACACACAATGACCCACGCAGGACTCTCAATTACCCCGCAGGACACTCAATGACCCACACGGGACACTCAATGACCCACGCAGGACACTCAATGACCCATACAGGACACTCATGACACATGCAGGACACTCAATGACCCATGCAGGACACTCAAAGACCGACAGAGGACACACATGGCCCACGCAGGACACTCAATGACCCACGCAGGACACTCAATGACCCACACAGCACCCTCAATAACGCACGCAGGACACTCAATGACCCACGCAGGACACTCATGACCAACACAGCGCATTCAATGATCCATGCAGGGCACTCAATGACTCACACAGGACACTCAATGACCCACGCAGGACACTCATGACCCACACAGGACACTCATGACCCACGTTGGACACTGAATGACCCAAGCAGGACACTCAACGACCCATGCAGGACACTCATGACCCACACAGGACACTCAATGACCCACGCAGGAAACTCATGACCCACGCAGGACACACAATGACCCACGCAGGACTCTCAATGACCCACGCTGGACACTCATGACCCAAGCAGGACACTCAATGACCCACGCAGGACACTCAACGACCCACGCAGGACACTCATGACATTCACAGGACACTCAATGACCCATGCAGGACACTCAATGACCGACAGAGGACACTCATGGCCCACGCAGGACACTCAATGACCCACGCAGGACACTCAATGACCCACACAGCACCCTCAATAACCCACGCAGGACACTCAATGACCCACGCAGGACACTCATGACCAACACAGGACACTCAATGATCCACGCAGGGCACTCAATGACTCACACAGAACATTCAATGACCCACGCAGGACACTCATGACCCACACAGGACACTCAATGACCCACACAGGACACTCATGACACACGCAGGACACTCATGACCCACACAGGACACTCATGACCCACGCAGGACACTTAATGACCCACACAGGATACTCAACGACCCAAGCAGGAAACTCATGACCCACGCAGGACACTCAATGACCCACGTAGGACACTCAATGACCACCACAGGCCACTCAATGACCCACGCAGGACTCTCAATGACCCACGCTGGACACTCATGACCCAAGCAGGACACTCAATGACCCACGCAGGACACTCAATGACCCACGCAGGAAACTCATGACCCACGCTGGACACTCATGACCCACGCAGGACACTCAACGACCCACGCAGGACACTCATGACCCTCACAGGACACTCAATGACGCACGCAGGACACTCAATGACCGACAGAGGACACTCACGGCCCACGCAGGACACTCAATGACCCACGCAGGACACTCATGACCCACGCAGGACACTCACTGACCCACACAGGACACTCAATGACCAACGCAGGACAATCATGACCCACACAGGACACTCAATGACCCACACAGGACACTCATGACCCACACAGGACACTCATGACCCACGCAGGACACTCAATGACCCACGCAGGACACTCAACGACCCACGCAGGACACTCATGACCCACGCTGGACACTCATGACCCACGCAGGACACTAAACGACCCACGCAGGACACTCATGACCCTCACAGGACACTCAATGACGCACGCAGGACACTCAATGACCGACAGAGGACACTCACGGCCCACGCAGGACACTCAATGACCCACGCAGGACACTCATGACCCACGAAGGACACTCACTGACCCACACAGGACACTCAATGACCAACGCAGGACAATCATGACCCACACAGGACACTCAATGACCCACACAGGACACTCATGACCCACACAGGACACTCAATGACCCACGCAGGACACGCAATGACCCACACAGCACACTCAATAACCCACGCAGAACACTCAATGACACACGCAGCACACTCATGACCCACACAGGACACTCAATGACCCACGCAGGACACTCAATGACCGACAGAGGACACTCAATGATCCACGCAGGGCACTCAATGACTCACACAGGACACTCATGACCCACGCAGGACACTCATGACCCACACAGGACACTCATGACCCACGTAGGACACTGAATGACCCAAGCAGGACACTCAACGACCCAGGCAGGACACTCATGACCCACAC
Organism: Chiloscyllium plagiosum; assembly: GCF_037043375.1. Classification (NCBI taxonomy): domain Eukaryota; kingdom Metazoa; phylum Chordata; class Chondrichthyes; order Orectolobiformes; family Hemiscylliidae; genus Chiloscyllium; species Chiloscyllium plagiosum. The sequence continues at coordinate 46,924,363 of NW_028270167.1, forward strand.
AGGTCACTCAATGACCCACGCAGGACACTCATGACCCATGCAGGACACTCAATGACCCACGCAGGACACTCATGACCCACGCAGGACACTTAATGACCCACACAGGACACTCATGACCCAAGCAGGACACTCAATGACCCATGCAGGATACTCAATGGCCCACGCAGAACACTCAATGACCCATGCAGGACACTCATGACACACGCTGGACACTCAATGACCCACGTAGGACACTCAATGACCACCACAGGCCACTCAATGACCCACGCAGGACTCTCAATGACCCACGCAGGACACTCATGACCCAAGCAGGACACTCAATGACCCACGCAGGACACTCAACGACCCACGCAGGACACTCATGACCCTCACAGGGCACTCAATAACCCACGCAGGACACTCAATGACCGACAGAGGACACTCAATGATCCACGCAGGGCACTCAATGACTCACACAGGACACTCAATGACCCACGCAGGACACTCATGACCAACACAGGACACTCAATGATCCACGCAGGGCACTCAATGACTCACACAGGACACTCAATGACCCAAACAGGACACTCATGAAGCACACAGGACACTCATGACCCACGTAAGACACTGAATGACCCAAGCAGGACACTCAACGACCCATGCAGGACACTCATGACACACACAGGACACTCAATGACCCACGCAGGACACTCATGACCCACGCAGGACACTCAATGACCCAGGCAGGTCACTCATGACCCACGCAGGACACTTAATGACCCAAGCAGGACACTCAACGACCCACGCATGACACTCATGACCCACACAGGGCACACAATGACCCACACAGGACACTGAATGACCCACGCAGGACACGCAATGACCCACGTAGGACACTCATGACCCACGCAGGACACTCAACGACCCACGCAGGACACACATGACCCACGCTGGACACTCATGACCCACGCAGGACACTGAACGACCCACGCAGGACACTCATGACCCTCACAAGACACTCAATGACGCACGCAGGACACTCAATGACCGACAGAGGACACCCACGGCCCACGCAGGACACTCAATGACCCACGCAGGACACTCATGACCCACGCAGGACACTCACTGACCCACACAGGACACTCAATGACCCACGCAGGACACTCATGACCCACGCAGGACACTCAATGACCCACACAGGGCACTCATGACACACACAGGACACTCAATGACCCACGCAGGACACGCAATGACCCACACAGCACACTCAATAACCCACGCAGGACACTCAATGACACACGCAGCACACTCATGACCCACACAGGACACTCAATGACCCACGCAAGGCACTCAATGACTCACACAGGACACTCAATGATCCACGCAGGACACTCATGACCCACACGGGACACTCATGACCCATGCAGGACACTCAATGACCCATGCAGGACACTCAATGACCCACGCAGGACTCTCATGACCCACACAGGACACTCAATGACCCACTCAGGACACGCAATGACACACGCACGACACTCATGACCTACGCAGGACACTCAATGAACCACACAGGACACTCATGACCCTCGCACGACTCTCATGACCCACGCAGGACACTCAATGACCCACGCAGGACACTCAATGACCCACGCAGGACACTCAATGACCCACACAGAACACTCAATGACCCACACAGGACACTCATGACCCACACAGGACACACAATGACACACGCAGGACACTCAGGACCCATGCAGGACACTCATGACCCACGCAGGACACTCAATGACCCACACAGTACACTCAATGACCCACGCAGGACAGTCAATGACCCACACAGGACACTCAATGACCCACACAGGACACTCAGGACCCACGCAGGACACTCATGACCCACGCCGGACACTCAATGACCCACGCAGGACAGTCATGACCCACACAGGACACACAATGACCCACGCAGGACACTCATGACCCACGCAGGACACACAATGACCCACGCAGGACTCTCAATGACCCCGCAGGACACTCAATGACCCACATGGGACACTCAATGACCCACGCAGGACACTCAATGACCCACACAGGACACTCATGACACATGCAGGACACTCAATGACCCATGCAGGACACTCAAAGACCGACAGAGGACACACGTGGCCCACGCAGGACACTCAATGACCCACGCAGGACACTCAATGACCCACACAGCACCCTCAATAACCCACGCAGGACACTCAATGACCCACGCAGGACACTCATGACCAACACAGCACACTCAATGATCCATGCAGGGCACTCAATGACTCACACAGGACACTCAATGACCCACGCAGGACACTCATGACCCACACAGGACACTCATGACCCACACAGGACACTGAATGACCCAAGCAGGACACTCAACGACCCATGCAGGACACTCATGACCCACACAGGACACTCAATGACCCACGCAGGAAACTCATGACCCACGCAGGACACACAATGACCCAAGCAGGACTCTCAATGACCCACGCTGGACACTCATGACCCAAGCAGGACACTCAATGACCCACGCAGGACACTCAACGACCCACGCAGGACACTCATGACATTCACAGGACACTCAATGATCCATGCAGGACACTCAATGACCGACAGAGGACACTCATGGCCCACGCAGGACACTCAATGACCCACGCAGGACACTCAATGACCCACACAGCACCCTCAATAACCCACGCAGGACACTCAATGACCCACGCAGGACACTCATGACCAACACAGGACACTCAATGATCCACGCAGGGCACTCAATGACTCACACAGAACACTCAATGACCCACGCAGGACACTCATGACCCACACAGGACACTCAATGACCCACACAGGACACTCATGACACACGCAGGACACTCATGACCCACACAGGACACTCATGACCCACGCAGGACACTTAATGACCCACACAGGATACTCAACGACCCAAGCAGGACACTCATGACCCACGCAGGACACTCAATGACCCACGTAGGACACTCAATGACCACCACAGGCCACTCAATGACCCACGCAGGACTCTCAATGACCCACGCTGGACACTCATGACCCAAGCAGGACACTCAATGACCCACGCAGGACACTCATAACCCTCACAGGACACTCAATAACCCACGCAGGACACTCAATGACCGACAGAGGACACTCAATGATCCACGCAGGGCACTCAATGACTCACACAGGACACTCAATGACCCACGCAGGACTCTCAATGACCCACGCTGGACACTCATGACCCAAGCAGGACACTCAATGACCCACGCAGGACACTCAACGACCCACGCAGGACACTCATGACATTCACAGGACACTCAATGACCCATGCAGGACACTCAATGACCGACAGAGGACACTCATGGCCCACGCAGGACACTCAATGACCCACGCAGGACACTCAATGACCCACACAGCACCCTCAATAACCCACGCAGGACACTCAATGACCCACGCAGGACACTCATGACCAACACAGGACACTCAATGATCCACGCAGGGCACTCAATGACTCACACAGAACACTCAATGACCCACGCAGGACACTCATGACCCACACAGGACACTCAATGACCCACACAGGACACTCATGACACACGCAGGACACTCATGACCCACACAGGACACTCATGACCCACGCAGGACACTTAATGACCCACACAGGATACTCAACGACCCAAGCAGGACACTCATGACCCACGCAGGACACTCAATGACCCACGTAGGACACTCAATGACCACCACAGGCCACTCAATGACCCACGCAGGACTCTCAATGACCCACGCTGGACACTCATGACCCAAGCAGGACACTCAATGACCCACGCAGGACACTCATAACCCTCACAGGACACTCAATAACCCACGCAGGACACTCAATGACCGACAGAGGACACTCAATGATCCACGCAGGGCACTCAATGACTCACACAGGACACTCAATGACCCACGCAGGACACTCATGACCAACACAGGACACTCAATGATCCACGTAGGGCACTCAATGACTCTCACAGGACACTCAATGACCCACGCAGGACACTCATGACGCACACAGGACACTCATGACCCACGTAAGACACTGAATGACCCAAGCAGGACACTCAACGACCCATGCAGGACACTCATGACCCACACAGGACACTCAATGACCCACGCAGGACACTCATGACCCACGCAGGACCCTCAATGACCCAGGCAGGACACTCATGACCCACGCAGGACACTCATGACCCACGCAGGACACTCAACGACCCACGCAGGACACTCATGACCCTCACAGGACACTCAATGACGCACGCAGGACACTCAATGACCGACAGAGGACACTCACGGCCCACGCAGGACACTCAATGATCCACGCAGGACACTCATGACCCACGCAGGACACTCACTGACCCACACAGGACACTCAATGACCAACGCAGGACAATCATGACCCACACAGGACACTCAATGACCCACACAGGATACTCATGACCCACACAGGACACTCATGACCCACGCAGGACACTCAATGACCCACGCAGGACACTCAACGACCCACGCAGGACACTCATGACCCACGCTGGACACTCATGACCCACGCAGGACACTGAACGACCCACGCAGGACACTCATGACCCTCACAGGACACTCAATGACGCACGCAGGACACTCAATGACCGACAGAGGACACTCACGGCCCACGCAGGACACTCAATGACCCACGCAGGACACTCATGACCCACGAAGGACACTCACTGACCCACACAGGACACTCAATGACCAACGCAGGACAATCATGACCCACACAGGACACTCAATGACCCACACAGGACACTCATGACCCACACAGGACACTCAATGACCCACGCAGGACACGCAATGACCCACACAGCACACTCAATAACCCACGCAGAACACTCAATGACACACGCAGCACACTCATGACCCACACAGGACACTCAATGACCCACGCAGGACACTCAATGACCGACAGAGGACACTCAATGATCCACGCAGGGCACTCAATGACTCACACAGGACACTCATGACCCACGCAGGACACTCATGACCCACACAGGACACTCATGACCCACGTAGGACACTGAATGACCCAAGCAGGACACTCAACGACCCAGGCAGGACACTCATGACCCACACAGGTCACTCAATGACCCACGCAGGACACTCATGACCCATGCAGGACACTCAATGACCCACGCAGGACACTCATGACCCACGCAGGACACTTAATGACCCACACAGGACACTCATGACCCAAGCAGGACACTCAATGACCCATGCAGGATACTCAATGGCCCACGCAGAACACTCAATGACCCATGCAGGACACTCATGACACACGCTGGACACTCAATGACCCACGTAGGACACTCAATGATCACCACAGGCCACTCAATGACCCACGCAGGACTCTCAATGACCCACGCAGGACACTCATGACCCAAGCAGGACACTCAATGACCCACGCAGGACACTCAACGACCCACGCAGGACACTCATGACCCTCACAGGGCACTCAATAACCCACGCAGGACACTCAATGACCGACAGAGGACACTCAATGATCCACGCAGGGCACTCAATGACTCACACAGGACACTCAATGACCCACGCAGGACACTCATGACCAACACAGGACACTCAATGATCCACGCAGGGCACTCAATGACTCACACAGGACACTCAATGACCCAAACAGGACACTCATGAAGCACACAGGACACTCATGACCCACGTAAGACACTGAATGACCCAAGCAGGACACTCAACGACCCATGCAGGACACTCATGACACACACAGGACACTCAATGACCCACGCAGGACACTCATGACCCACGCAGGACACTCAATGACCCAGGCAGGTCACTCAAGACCCACGCAGGACACTTAATGACCCAAGCAGGACAATCAACGACCCACGCATGACACTCATGACCCACACAGGGCACACAATGACCCACACAGGACACTGAATGACCCACGCAGGACACGCAATGACCCACGTAGGACACTCATGACCCACGCTGGACACTCATGACCCACGCAGGACACTGAACGACCCACGCAGGACACTCATGACCCTCACAAGACACTCAATGACGCACGCAGGACACTCAATGACCGACAGAGGACACTCACGGCCCAAGCAGGACACTCAATGACCCACGCAGGACACTCATGACCCACGCAGGACACTCACTGACCCACACAGGACACTCAATGACCCACGCAGGACACTCATGACCCACGCAGGACACTCAATGACCCACACAGGGCACTCATGACACACACAGGACACTCAATGACCCACGCAGGACACGCAATGACCCACACAGCACACTCAATAACCCACGCAGGACACTCAATGACACACGCAGCACACTCATGACCCACACAGGACACTCAATGACCCACGCAAGGCACTCAATGACTCACACAGGACACTCAATGATCCACGCAGGACACTCATGACCCACACGGGACACTCATGACCCATGCAGGACACTCAATGACCCATGCAGGACACTCAATGACCCACGCAGGACTCTCATGACCCACACAGGACACTCAATGACCCACTCAGGACACGCAATGATACACGCACGACACTCATGACCTACGCAGGACACTCAATGAACCACACAGGACACTCAATGACCCACGCAGGACACTCAATGACCCACGCAGGACACTCAATGACCCACACAGAACACTCAATGACCCACACAGGACACTCATGACCCACACAGGACACACAATGACACACGCAGGACACTCAGGACCCATGCAGGACACTCATGACCCACGCAGGACACTCAATGACCCACACAGTACACTCAATGACCCACGCAGGACAGTCAATGACCCACACAGGACACTCAATGACCCACACAGGACACTCAGGACCCACGCAGGACACTCATGACCCACGCCGGACACTCAATGACCCACGCAGGACAGTCATGACCCACACAGGACACACAATGACCCACGCAGGACACTCATGACCCACGCAGGACACACAATGACCCACGCAGGACTCTCAATGACCCCGCAGGACACTCAATGACCCACACGGGACACTCAATGACCCACGCAGGACACTCAATGACCCACACAGGACACTCATGACACATGCAGGACACTCAATGACCAAAGCAGGACACTCAAAGACCGACAGAGGACACACATGGCCCACGCAGGACACTCAATGACCCACGCAGGACACTCAATGACCCACACAGCACCCTCAATAACCCACGCAGGACACTCAATGACCCACGTAGGACACTCAATGACCACCACAGGCCACTCAATGACCCACGCAGGACTCTCAATGACCCACGCTGGACACTCATGACCCAAGCAGGACACTCAATGACCCACGCAGGACACTCATAACCCTCACAGGACACTCAATAACCCACGCAGGACACTCAATGACCGACAGAGGACACTCAATGATCCACGCAGGGCACTCAATGACTCACACAGGACACTCAATGACCCACGCAGGACACTCATGACCAACACAGGACACTCAATGATCCACGTAGGGCACTCAATGACTCTCACAGGACACTCAATGACCCACGCAGGACACTCATGACGCACACAGGACACTCATGACCCACGTAAGACACTGAATGACCCAAGCAGGACACTCAACGACCCATGCAGGACACTCATGACCCACACAGGACACTCAATGACCCACGCAGGACACTCATGACCCACGCAGGACCCTCAATGACCCAGGCAGGACACTCATGACCCACGCAGGACACTCATGACCCACGCAGGACACTCAACGACCCACGCAGGACACTCATGACCCTCACAGGACACTCAATGACGCACGCAGGACACTCAATGACCGACAGAGGACACTCACGGCCCACGCAGGACACTCAATGACCCACGCAGGACACTCATGACCCACGCAGGACACTCACTGACCCACACAGGACACTCAATGACCAACGCAGGACAATCATGACCCACACAGGACACTCAATGACCCACACAGGATACTCATGACCCACACAGGACACTCATGACCCACGCAGGACACTCAATGACCCACGCAGGACACTCAACGACCCACGCAGGACACTCATGACCCACGCTGGACACTCATGACCCACGCAGGACACTGAACGACCCACGCAGGACACTCATGACCCTCACAGGACACTCAATGACGCACGCAGGACACTCAATGACCGACAGAGGACACTCACGGCCCACGCAGGACACTCAATGACCCACGCAGGACACTCATGACCCACGAAGGACACTCACTGACCCACACAGGACACTCAATGACCAACGCAGGACAATCATGACCCACACAGGACACTCAATGACCCACACAGGACACTCATGACCCACACAGGACACTCAATGACCCACGCAGGACACGCAATGACCCACACAGCACACTCAATAACCCACGCAGAACACTCAATGACACACGCAGCACACTCATGACCCACACAGGACACTCAATGACCCACGCAGGACACTCAATGACCGACAGAGGACACTCAATGATCCACGCAGGGCACTCAATGACTCACACAGGACACTCATGACCCACGCAGGACACTCATGACCCACACAGGACACTCATGACCCACGTAGGACACTGAATGACCCAAGCAGGACACTCAACGACCCAGGCAGGACACTCATGACCCACACAGGTCACTCAATGACCCACGCAGGACACTCATGACCCATGCAGGACACTCAATGACCCACGCAGGACACTCATGACCCACGCAGGACACTTAATGACCCACACAGGACACTCATGACCCAAGCAGGACACTCAATGACCCATGCAGGATACTCAATGGCCCACGCAGAACACTCAATGACCCATGCAGGACACTCATGACACACGCTGGACACTCAATGACCCACGTAGGACACTCAATGATCACCACAGGCCACTCAATGACCCACGCAGGACTCTCAATGACCCACGCAGGACACTCATGACCCAAGCAGGACACTCAATGACCCACGCAGGACACTCAACGACCCACGCAGGACACTCATGACCCTCACAGGGCACTCAATAACCCACGCAGGACACTCAATGACCGACAGAGGACACTCAATGATCCACGCAGGGCACTCAATGACTCACACAGGACACTCAATGACCCACGCAGGACACTCATGACCAACACAGGACACTCAATGATCCACGCAGGGCACTCAATGACTCACACAGGACACTCAATGACCCAAACAGGACACTCATGAAGCACACAGGACACTCATGACCCACGTAAGACACTGAATGACCCAAGCAGGACACTCAACGACCCATGCAGGACACTCATGACACACACAGGACACTCAATGACCCACGCAGGACACTCATGACCCACGCAGGACACTCAATGACCCAGGCAGGTCACTCATGACCCACGCAGGACACTTAATGACCCAAGCAGGACACTCAACGACCCACGCATGACACTCATGACCCACACAGGGCACACAATGACCCACACAGGACACTGAATGACCCACGCAGGACACGCAATGACCCACGTAGGACACTCATGACCCACGCTGGACACTCATGACCCACGCAGGACACTGAACGACCCACGCAGGACACTCATGACCCTCACAAGACACTCAATGACGCACGCAGGACACTCAATGACCGACAGAGGACACTCACGGCCCAAGCAGGACACTCAATGACCCACGCAGGACACTCATGACCCACGCAGGACACTCACTGACCCACACAGGACACTCAATGACCCACGCAGGACACTCATGACCCACGCAGGACACTCAATGACCCACACAGGGCACTCATGACACACACAGGACACTCAATGACCCACGCAGGACACGCAATGACCCACACAGCACACTCAATAACCCACGCAGGACACTCAATGACACACGCAGCACACTCATGACCCACACAGGACACTCAATGACCCACGCAAGGCACTCAATGACTCACACAGGACACTCAATGATCCACGCAGGACACTCATGACCCACACGGGACACTCATGACCCATGCAGGACACTCAATGACCCATGCAGGACACTCAATGACCCACGCAGGACTCTCATGACCCACACAGGACACTCAATGACCCACTCAGGACACGCAATGATACACGCACGACACTCATGACCTACGCAGGACACTCAATGAACCACACAGGACACTCAATGACCCACGCAGGACACTCAATGACCCACGCAGGACACTCAATGACCCACACAGAACACTCAATGACCCACACAGGACACTCATGACCCACACAGGACACACAATGACACACGCAGGACACTCAGGACCCATGCAGGACACTCATGACCCACGCAGGACACTCAATGACCCACACAGTACACTCAATGACCCACGCAGGACAGTCAATGACCCACACAGGACACTCAATGACCCACACAGGACACTCAGGACCCACGCAGGACACTCATGACCCACGCCGGACACTCAATGACCCACGCAGGACAGTCATGACCCACACAGGACACACAATGACCCACGCAGGACACTCATGACCCACGCAGGACACACAATGACCCACGCAGGACTCTCAATGACCCCGCAGGACACTCAATGACCCACACGGGACACTCAATGACCCACGCAGGACACTCAATGACCCACACAGGACACTCATGACACATGCAGGACACTCAATGACCCAAGCAGGACACTCAAAGACCGACAGAGGACACACATGGCCCACGCAGGACACTCAATGACCCACGCAGGACACTCAATGACCCACACAGCACCCTCAATAACCCACGCAGGACACTCAATGACCCACGCAGGACACTCATGACCAACACAGCACACTCAATGATCCATGCAGGGCACTCAATGACTCACACAGGACACTCAATGACCCACGCAGGACACTCATGACCCACACAGGACACTCATGACCCACACAGGACACTGAATGACCCAAGCAGGACACTCAACGACCCATGCAGGACACTCATGACCCACACAGGACACTCAATGACCCACGCAGGAAACTCATGACCCACGCAGGACACACAATGACCCACGCAGGACTCTCAATGACCCACGCTGGACACTCATGACCCAAGCAGGACACTCAATGACCCACGCAGGACACTCAACGACCCACGCAGGACACTCATGACATTCACAGGACACTCAATGACCCATGCAGGACACTCAATGACCGACAGAGGACACTCATGGCCCACGCAGGACACTCAATGACCCACGCAGGACACTCAATGACCCACACAGCACCCTCAATAACCCACGCAGGACACTCAATGACCCACGCAGGACACTCATGACCAACACAGGACACTCAATGATCCACGCAGGGCACTCAATGACTCACACAGAACACTCAATGACCCACGCAGGACACTCATGACCCACACAGGACACTCAATGACCCACACAGGACACTCATGACCCACGCAGGACACTCATGACCCACACAGGACACTCATGACCCACGCTGGACACTTAATGACCCACACAGGATACTCAACGACCCAAGCAGGAAACTCATGACCCACGCAGGACACTCAATGACCCACGTAGGACACTCAATGACCACCACAGGCCACTCAATGACCCACGCAGGACTCTCAATGACCCACGCTGGACACTCATGACCCAAGCAGGACACTCAATGACCCACGCAGGACACTCATAACCCTCACAGGACACTCAATAACCCACGCAGGACACTCAATGACCGACAGAGGACACTCAATGATCCACGCAGGGCACTCAATGACTCACACAGGACACTCAATGACCCACGCAGGACACTCATGACCAACACAGGACACTCAATGATCCACGTAGGGCACTCAATGACTCTCACAGGACACTCAATGACCCACGCAGGACACTCATGACGCACACAGGACACTCATGACCCACGTAAGACACTGAATGACCCAAGCAGGACACTCAACGACCCATGCAGGACACTCATGACCCACACAGGACACTCAATGACCCACGCAGGACACTCATGACCCACGCAGGACCCTCAATGACCCAGGCAGGACACTCATGACCCACGCAGGACACTTAATGACCATCACAGGACACTCAGGACGCACGCAGGACACTCATGACCCACACAGGACACTCATGACCCACGTAGGACACTGAATGACCCAAGCAGGACACTCAACGACCCAGGCAGGACACTCATGACCCACACAGAACACTCAATGACCCACGCAGGACACTCATGAACCACGCAGGACACTCAATGACCCATGCAGGACACTCATGACCCACACAGGGCACTCAATGACCAACGCAGGGCACTCATGACCCAGACAGGACACTCAATGACCCACGCTGGACACTCATGACCCAAGCAGGACACTCAATGACCCACGCAGGACACTCATGACCCACACAGGACACTCAATGACCCACGCAGGACACTCATGACCAACTCAGGACACTCAATGACCACGCAGGACACTCATGACCCACGCAGGACACTCAATGACCCACACAGGACACTCATGACCCACGCAGGACACTCAATGACCCACGCAAGACACTCATGACCCACGCAGGACACTCAATGACCCACGCAGGACACTCATGACCCACACAGGACACTCAATGACCCACGCTGGACACGCAATGACCCACACAGCACACTCAATAACCCACGCAGGACACTCAATGACACACGCAGCACACTCATGACCCACACAGGACACTCAATGACCCACGCAGGGCACTCAATGACTCACACAGGACACTCAATGTCCCATGCAGGACACACATGACCCACACAGGACAATCATGACCCATGCAGGACACTCAATGACCCATGCAGGACACTCAACGACCCATGCAGGACACTCATCGCCCACACAGGGCACTCAAAGAACTACGCAGGACACCCATGACCCACACAAGACACTCAATGTCCCACACAGGACACTCAATGACCCACGCAGGACACGCAATGACACACGCATGACACTCATGACCCACGCAGGACACTCAATGACCTACGCAGGACACTCAATGACCAACACAGGACACTCATGACCCACACAGGACACCCATGACCCACACACAACACCCAATAACCCACGCAGGACACTCAATGACCCACACAGGACACTCAATGACCCACGCAGGCACTCAATAACCCATGCAGGAGACTCATGATCCACACAGGACACGCAATGACACACGCATGACACTCAATGACCCACGCAGGACACTCAATGACCCACGCAGGAAACTCAATGACCAACACAGGACACTCATGACCCACACAGGACACCCATGACCCACACACAACACCCAATAACCCACGCAGGACACTCAATGACCCACACAGGACACTCAATGACCCACGCAGGCACTCAATAACCCATGCAGGAGACTCATGATCCACACAGGACACTCAATGACCCACGCATGACACTCATGACCCACACAGGACACTCAATGACCCACACAGGACACTGAATGACCCACGCAGGACACGCAATGACCCACGTAGGACACTCATGACGCACGCAGGACACTCAACGACCCACGCAGGACACTCATGACCCACGCTGGACACACATGACCCACGCAGGACACTGAACGACCCACGCAGGACACTCATGACCCTCACAGGACACTCAATGACGCACGCAGGACACTCAATGACCGACAGAGGACAATCACGGCCCACGCAGGACACTCAATGACCCACGCAGGACACTCATGACCCACGCAGGACACTCACTGACCCACACAGGACACTCAATGACCAACGCAGGACAATCATGACCCACACAGGACACTCAATGACCCACACAGGACAATCATGACCCACACAGGACACTCAATGACCCACGCAGGACACGCAATGACCCACACAGCACACTCAATAACCCACGCAGAACACTCAATGACGCACGCAGCACACTCATGACCCACACAGGACACTCAATGACCCACGCAGGACACTCAATGACCGACAGAGGACACTCAATGATCCACGCAGGGCACTCAATGACTCACACAGGACACTCATGACCCACGCAGGACACTCATGACCCACACAGGACACTCATGACCCACGTAGGACACTGAATGACCCAAGCAGGACACTCAACGACCCAGGCAGGACATTCATGACCCACACAGGTCACTCAATGACCCACGCAGGACACTCATGACCCATGCAGGACACTCAATGACCCACGCAGGACACTCATGACCCACGCAGGACACTTAATGACCCACACAGGACACTCATGACCCAAGCAGGACACTCAATGACCCATGCAGGATACTCAATGGCCCACGCAGAACACTCAATGACCCATGCAGGACACTCATGACCCACGCAGGACACTCAATGACCCACGTAGGACACTCAATGACCACCACAGGCCACTCAATGACCCACGCAGGACTCTCAATGACCCACGCAGGACACTCATGACCCAAGCAGGACACTCAATGACCCACGCAGGACACTCAACGACCCACGCAGGACACTCATGACCCTCACAGGCCTCTCAATAACCCACGCAGGACACTCAATGACCGACAGAGGACACTCAATGATCCACGCAGGGCACTCAATGACTCACACAGGACACTCAATGACCCAAGCAGGACACTCATGACCAACACAGGACACTCAATGATCCACGCAGGGCACTCAATGACTCACACAGGACACTCAATGACCCACGCAGGACACTCATGAAGCACACAGGACACTCATGACCCACGTAAGACACTGAATGACCCAAGCAGGACACCCAACGACCCATGCAGGACACTCATGACCCACACAGGACACTCAATGACCCACGCAGGACACTCATGACCCCCGCAGGACACTCAATGACCCAGGCAGGTCACTCATGACCCACGCAGGACACTTAATGACCATCACAGGACACTCATGACCCACGCAGGACACTCATGACCCACACAGGACACTCATGACCCTCGTAGGACACTGAATGACCCAAGCAGGACACTCAACGACCCAGGCAGGACACTCATGACCCACACAGGACACTCAATGACCCACGCAGGACACTCATGAACCACGCAGGACACTCAATGTCCCATACAGGACACTCATGACCCACACAGGACACTCAATGATCAACGCAGGGCACTCATGACCCACACAGGACACTCAATGACCCACGCTGGACACTCATGACCCAAGCAGGACACTCAATGACCCACGCAGGACACACATGACCCACACAGGACACTCAATGACCCACGCAGGACACTCATGACCAACTCAGGACACTCAATGACCACGCAGGACACTCATGACCCACGCAGGACACTCAATGACCCACACAGGACACTCATGACCCACGCAGGACACTCAATGACCCACGCAAGACACTCATGACCCACGCAGGACACTCAATGACCCACACAGGACACTCATGACCCACACAGGACACTCAATGACCCACACTGGACACGCAATGACCCACACAGCACACTCAATAACCCACGCAGGACACTCAATGACACACGCAGCACACTCATGACCCACACAGGACACTCAATGACCCACGCAGGGCACTCAATTACTCACACTGGACACTCAATGACCCATGCAGGACACACATGACCCACACAGGACAATCATGACCCATGCAGGACACTCAATGACCCATGCAGGACACTCAACGACCCATGCAGGACACTCATCGCCCACACAGGGCACTCAATGAACCACGCAGGACACTCATGACCCACACAGGACACTCAATGTCCCACACAGGACACTCAATGACCCACGCAGGACACGCAATGACACACGCATGACACTCATGACCCACGCAGGACACTCAATGACCACGCAGGACACTCATGACCCACGCAGGACACTCAATGACCCACGCAGGACACTCAATGACCCACGCAGGAAACTCAATGACCAACACAGGACACTCATGACCCGCACAGGACACCCATGACCCACACACGACACCCAATAACCCACGCAGGACACTCAATGACCCACACAGGACACTCAATGACCCACGCAGGACACTTAATGACCCACACAGGACACTCATGACCCAAGCAGGACACTCAATGACCCATGCAGGATACTCAATGGCCCACGCAGAACACTCAATGACCCATGCAGGACACTCATGACCCACGCAGGACACTCTTTGACCCACGTAGGACACTTAATGACCCACACAGGACACTCATGACCCAAGCAGGACACTCAATGACCCATGCAGGATACTCAATGGCCCACGCAGAACACTCAATGACCCATGCAGGACACTCATGACCCACGCAGGACACTCAATGACCCATGCAGGACACTCAAAGACCGACAGAGGACACTCATGACCAACACAGCACACTCAATGATCCATGCAGGGCACTCAATGACTCACACAGGACACTCAATGACCCACGCAGGACACTCATGACCCACACAGGACACTCATGACCCACGTTGGACACTGAATGACCCAAGCAGGACACTCAACGACCCATGCAGGACACTCATGACCCACACAGGACACTCAATGACCCACGCAGGAAACTCATGACCCACGCAGGACACACAATGACCCACGCAGGACTCTCAATGACCCACGCTGGACACTCATGACCCAAGCAGGACACTCAATGACCCATGCAGGACACTCAACGACCCACGCAGGACATTCATGACATTCACAGGACACTCAATGACCCATGCAGGACACTCAATGACCGACAGAGGACACTCATGGCCCACGCAGGTCACTCATGACCCACGCAGGACACTCATGACCAACACAGGACACTCAATGATCCACGCAGGGCACTCAATGACTCACACAGAACACTCAATGACCCACGCAGGACACTCATGACCCACACAGGACACTCAATGACCCACGCAGGACACTCATGACCCACGCAGGACACTTAATGACCCACACAGGACACTCATGACCCAAGCAGGACACTCAATGACCCATGCAGGATACTCAATGGCCCACGCAGAATACTCAATGACCCATGCAGGACACTCATGACCCACGCAGGACACTCAATGACCCACGTAGGACACTCAATGACCACCACAGGCCACTCAATGACCCACGCAGGACTCTCAATGACCCACGCTGGACACTCATGACCCAAGCAGGACACTCAATGACCCACGCAGGACACTCAACGACCCACGCAGGACACTCATGACCCTCACAGGACACTCAATGACCCACGCAGGACACTCAATGACCGACAGAGGACACTCAATGATCCACGCAGGGCACTCAATGACTCACACAAGACACTCATGACCCACGCAGGACACTCATGACCCACACAGGACACTCATGACCCACGTAGGACACTGAATGACCCAAGCAGGACACTCAACGACCCAGGCAGGACACTCATGACCCACACAGGTCACTCAATGATCCACGCAGGACAGTCATGACCCACGCAGGACACTCTTTGACCCACGTAGGACACTTAATGACCCACACAGGACACTCATGACCCAAGCAGGACACTCAATGACCCATGCAGGATACTCAATGGCCCACGCAGAACACTCAATGACCCATGCAGGACACTCATGACCCACGCAGGATACTCAATGACCCATGCAGGACACTCAAAGACTGACAGAGGACACACACTCAATGACCCACACAGCACCCTCAATAACCCAGGCAGGACACTCAATGACCCACACAGGACACACATGACCAACACAGCACACTCAATGATCCATGCAGGGCACTCAATGACTCACACAGGACACTCAATGACCCACGCAGCACACTCATGACCCACACAGGACACTCATGACCCACGTTGGACACTGAATGACCCACACAGGACACTCATGACTCACACAGGACACTCAATGACCCACGCAGGAAACTCATGACCAACGCAGGACACACAATGACCCACGCAGGACTCTCAATGACCCACGCTGGACACTCATGACCCAAGCAGGACACTCAATGACCCACGCAGGACACTCAACGACCCACGCAGGACATTCATGACATTCACAGGACACTCAATGACCCACGCAGGACACTCAATGACCGACAGAGGACACTCATGGCCCACGCAGGACACACAATGACCCACACAGGACCCTCAATAACCCACGCAGGACACTCAATGACCCACGCAGGACACTCATGACCAACACAGGACACTCAATGATCCACGCAGGGCACTCAATGACTCACACAGAACACTCAATGACCCACGCAGGACACTCATGACCCACACAGGACACTCAATGACCCACGCAGGACACTCATGACCCACGCAGGACACTTAATGACCCACACAGGACACTCATGACCCAAGCAGGACACTCAATGACCCATGCAGGATACTCAATGGCCCACGCAGAATACTCAATGACCCATGCAGGACACTCATGACCCACGCAGGACACTCAATGACCCACGCAGGACTCTCAATGACCCACGCTGGACACTCATGACCCAAGCAGGACACTCAATGACCCACGCAGGACACTCAACGACCCACGCAGGACACTCATGACCCTCACAGGACACTCAATGACCCACGCAGGACACTCAATGACCCATGCAGGATACTCAATGGCCCACGCAGAATACTCAATGACCCATGCAGGACACTCATGACCCACGCAGGACACTCAATGACCCACGCAGGACTCTCAATGACCCACGCTGGACACTCATGACCCAAGCAGGACACTCAATGACCCACGCAGGACACTCAACGACCCACGCAGGACACTCATGACCCTCACAGGACACTCAATGACCCACGCAGGACACTCAATGACCGACAGAGGACACTCAATGATCCACGCAGGGCACTCAATGACTCACACAAGACACTCATGACCCACGCAGGACACTCATGACCCACACAGGACACTCATGACCCACGTAGGACACTGAATGACCCAAGCAGGACACTCAACGACCCAGGCAGGACACTCATGACCCACGCAGGACACTCAATGACCCACGCAGGACACTCATGACCCATGCAGGACACTCAATGACCCACGCAGGACACTTAATGACCCACACAGGACACTCATGACCCAAGCAGGACACTCAATGACCCATGCAGGATACTCAATGGCCCACGCAGAACACTCATGACCCAAGCAGGACACTCAATGACCCACGCAGGACACTCAACGACCCACGCAGGACACTCATGACCCTCACAGGACACTCAATGACCCACGCAGGACACTCAATGACCGACAGAGGACACTCAATGATCCACGCAGGGCACTCAATGACTCACACAAGACACTCATGACCCACGCAGGACACTCATGACCCACACAGGACACTCATGACCCACGTAGGACACTGAATGACCCAAGCAGGACACTCAACGACCCAGGCAGGACACTCATGACCCACACAGGTCACTCAATGACCCACGCAGGACACTCATGACCCATGCAGGACACTCAATGACCCACGCAGGACACTCAATGACCGACAGAGGACACTCAATGATCCACGCAGGGCACTCAATGACTCACACAGGACACTCAATGACCCACGCAGGACACTCATGACCAACACAGGACACTCAATGATCCACGTAGGGCACTCAATGACTCTCACAGGACACTCAATGACCCACGCAGGACACTCATGACGCACACAGGACACTCATGACCCACGTAAGACACTGAATGACCCAAGCAGGACACTCAACGACCCATGCAGGACACTCATGACCCACACAGGACACTCAATGACCCACGCAGGACACTCATGACCCACGCAGGACCCTCAATGACCCAGGCAGGACACTCATGACCCACGCAGGACACTTAATGACCATCACAGGACACTCAGGACGCACGCAGGACACTCATGACCCACACAGGACACTCATGACCCACGTAGGACACTGAATGACCCAAGCAGGACACTCAACGACCCAGGCAGGACACTCATGACCCTCACAGGACACTCAATGACCCACGCAGGACACTCAATGACCCATGCAGGATACTCAATGGCCCACGCAGAATACTCAATGACCCATGCAGGACACTCATGACCCACGCAGGACACTCAATGACCCACGCAGGACTCTCAATGACCCACGCTGGACACTCATGACCCAAGCAGGACACTCAATGACCCACGCAGGACACTCAACGACCCACGCAGGACACTCATGACCCTCACAGGACACTCAATGACCCACGCAGGACACTCAATGACCGACAGAGGACACTCAATGATCCACGCAGGGCACTCAATGACTCACACAAGACACTCATGACCCACGCAGGACACTCATGACCCACACAGGACACTCATGACCCACGTAGGACACTGAATGACCCAAGCAGGACACTCAACGACCCAGGCAGGACACTCATGACCCACGCAGGACACTCAATGACCCACGCAGGACACTCATGACCCATGCAGGACACTCAATGACCCACGCAGGACACTTAATGACCCACACAGGACACTCATGACCCAAGCAGGACACTCAATGACCCATGCAGGATACTCAATGGCCCACGCAGAACACTCATGACCCAAGCAGGACACTCAATGACCCACGCAGGACACTCAACGACCCACGCAGGACACTCATGACCCTCACAGGACACTCAATGACCCACGCAGGACACTCAATGACCGACAGAGGACACTCAATGATCCACGCAGGGCACTCAATGACTCACACAAGACACTCATGACCCACGCAGGACACTCATGACCCACACAGGACACTCATGACCCACGTAGGACACTGAATGACCCAAGCAGGACACTCAACGACCCAGGCAGGACACTCATGACCCACACAGGTCACTCAATGACCCACGCAGGACACTCATGACCCATGCAGGACACTCAATGACCCACGCAGGACACTCAATGACCGACAGAGGACACTCAATGATCCACGCAGGGCACTCAATGACTCACACAGGACACTCAATGACCCACGCAGGACACTCATGACCAACACAGGACACTCAATGATCCACGTAGGGCACTCAATGACTCTCACAGGACACTCAATGACCCACGCAGGACACTCATGACGCACACAGGACACTCATGACCCACGTAAGACACTGAATGACCCAAGCAGGACACTCAACGACCCATGCAGGACACTCATGACCCACACAGGACACTCAATGACCCACGCAGGACACTCATGACCCACGCAGGACCCTCAATGACCCAGGCAGGACACTCATGACCCACGCAGGACACTTAATGACCATCACAGGACACTCAGGACGCACGCAGGACACTCATGACCCACACAGGACACTCATGACCCACGTAGGACACTGAATGACCCAAGCAGGACACTCAACGACCCAGGCAGGACACTCATGACCCACACAGAACACTCAATGACCCACGCAGGACACTCATGAACCACGCAGGACACTCAATGACCCATGCAGGACACTCATGACCCACACAGGGCACTCAATGACCAACGCAGGGCACTCATGACCCAGACAGGACACTCAATGACCCACGCTGGACACTCATGACCCAAGCAGGACACTCAATGACCCACGCAGGACACTCATGACCCACACAGGACACTCAATGACCCACGCAGGACACTCATGACCAACTCAGGACACTCAATGACCACGCAGGACACTCATGACCCACGCAGGACACTCAATGACCCACACAGGACACTCATGACCCACGCAGGACACTCAATGACCCACGCAAGACACTCATGACCCACGCAGGACACTCAATGACCCACGCAGGACACTCATGACCCACACAGGACACTCAATGACCCACGCTGGACACGCAATGACCCACACAGCACACTCAATAACCCACGCAGGACACTCAATGACACACGCAGCACACTCATGACCCACACAGGACACTCAATGACCCACGCAGGGCACTCAATGACTCACACAGGACACTCAATGTCCCATGCAGGACACACATGACCCACACAGGACAATCATGACCCATGCAGGACACTCAATGACCCATGCAGGACACTCAACGACCCATGCAGGACACTCATCGCCCACACAGGGCACTCAAAGAACTACGCAGGACACCCATGACCCACACAAGACACTCAATGTCCCACACAGGACACTCAATGACCCACGCAGGACACGCAATGACACACGCATGACACTCATGACCCACGCAGGACACTCAATGACCTACGCAGGACACTCAATGACCAACACAGGACACTCATGACCCACACAGGACACCCATGACCCACACACAACACCCAATAACCCACGCAGGACACTCAATGACCCACACAGGACACTCAATGACCCACGCAGGCACTCAATAACCCATGCAGGAGACTCATGATCCACACAGGACACGCAATGACACACGCATGACACTCAATGACCCACGCAGGACACTCAATGACCCACGCAGGAAACTCAATGACCAACACAGGACACTCATGACCCACACAGGACACCCATGACCCACACACAACACCCAATAACCCACGCAGGACACTCAATGACCCACACAGGACACTCAATGACCCACGCAGGCACTCAATAACCCATGCAGGAGACTCATGATCCACACAGGACACTCAATGACCCACGCATGAAACTCATGACCCACACATGACACTCATGACCCACACAGGACACTCAATGACCCACACAGGACACTGAATGACCCACGCAGGACACGCAATGACCCACGTAGGACACTCATGACGCACGCAGGACACTCAACGACCCACGCAGGACACTCCTGACCCACGCTGGACACACATGACCCACGCAGGACACTGAACGACCCACGCAGGACACTCATGACCCTCACAGGACACTCAATGACGCACGCAGGACACTCAATGACCGACAGAGGACAATCACGGCCCACGCAGGACACTCAATGACCCACGCAGGACACTCATGACCCACGCAGGACACTCACTGACCCACACAGGACACTCAATGACCAACGCAGGACAATCATGACCCACACAGGACACTCAATGACCCACGCAGGACAATCATGACCCACACAGGACACTCAATGACCCACGCAGGACACGCAATGACCCACACAGCACACTCAATAACCCACGCAGAACACTCAATGACGCACGCAGCACACTCATGACCCACACAGGACACTCAATGACCCACGCAGGACACTCAATGACCGACAGAGGACACTCAATGATCCACGCAGGGCACTCAATGACTCACACAGGACACTCATGACCCACGCAGGACACTCATGACCCACACAGGACACTCATGACCCACGTAGGACACTGAATGACCCAAGCAGGACACTCAACGACCCAGGCAGGACATTCATGACCCACACAGGTCACTCAATGACCCACGCAGGACACTCATGACCCATGCAGGACACTCAATGACCCACGCAGGACACTCATGACCCACGCAGGACACTTAATGACCCACACAGGACACTCATGACCCAAGCAGGACACTCAATGACCCATGCAGGATACTCAATGGCCCACGCAGAACACTCAATGACCCATGCAGGACACTCATGACCCACGCAGGACACTCAATGACCCACGTAGGACACTCAATGACCACCACAGGCCACTCAATGACCCACGCAGGACTCTCAATGACCCACGCAGGACACTCATGACCCAAGCAGGACACTCAATGACCCACGCAGGACACTCAACGACCCACGCAGGACACTCATGACCCTCACAGGCCTCTCAATAACCCACGCAGGACACTCAATGACCGACAGAGGACACTCAATGATCCACGCAGGGCACTCAATGACTCACACAGGACACTCAATGACCCAAGCAGGACACTCATGACCAACACAGGACACTCAATGATCCACGCAGGGCACTCAATGACTCACACAGGACACTCAATGACCCACGCAGGACACTCATGAAGCACACAGGACACTCATGACCCACGTAAGACACTGAATGACCCAAGCAGGACACCCAACGACCCATGCAGGACACTCATGACCCACACAGGACACTCAATGACCCACGCAGGACACTCATGACCCCCGCAGGACACTCAATGACCCAGGCAGGTCACTCATGACCCACGCAGGACACTTAATGACCATCACAGGACACTCATGACCCACGCAGGACACTCATGACCCACACAGGACACTCATGACCCTCGTAGGACACTGAATGACCCAAGCAGGACACTCAACGACCCAGGCAGGACACTCATGACCCACACAGGACACTCAATGACCCACGCAGGACACTCATGAACCACGCAGGACACTCAATGTCCCATACAGGACACTCATGACCCACACAGGACACTCAATGATCAACGCAGGGCACTCATGACCCACACAGGACACTCAATGACCCACGCTGGACACTCATGACCCAAGCAGGACACTCAATGACCCACGCAGGACACACATGACCCACACAGGACACTCAATGACCCACGCAGGACACTCATGACCAACTCAGGACACTCAATGACCACGCAGGACACTCATGACCCACGCAGGACACTCAATGACCCACACAGGACACTCATGACCCACGCAGGACACTCAATGACCCACGCAAGACACTCATGACCCACGCAGGACACTCAATGACCCACACAGGACACTCATGACCCACACAGGACACTCAATGACCCACACTGGACACGCAATGACCCACACAGCACACTCAATAACCCACGCAGGACACTCAATGACACACGCAGCACACTCATGACCCACACAGGACACTCAATGACCCACGCAGGGCACTCAATTACTCACACTGGACACTCAATGACCCATGCAGGACACACATGACCCACACAGGACAATCATGACCCATGCAGGACACTCAATGACCCATGCAGGACACTCAACGACCCATGCAGGACACTCATCGCCCACACAGGGCACTCAATGAACCACGCAGGACACTCATGACCCACACAGGACACTCAATGTCCCACACAGGACACTCAATGACCCACGCAGGACACGCAATGACACACGCATGACACTCATGACCCACGCAGGACACTCAATGACCACGCAGGACACTCATGACCCACGCAGGACACTCAATGACCCACGCAGGACACTCAATGACCCACGCAGGAAACTCAATGACCAACACAGGACACTCATGACCCGCACAGGACACCCATGACCCACACACGACACCCAATAACCCACGCAGGACACTCAATGACCCACACAGGACACTCAATGACCCACGCAGGACACTTAATGACCCACACAGGACACTCATGACCCAAGCAGGACACTCAATGACCCATGCAGGATACTCAATGGCCCACGCAGAACACTCAATGACCCATGCAGGACACTCATGACCCACGCAGGACACTCTTTGACCCACGTAGGACACTTAATGACCCACACAGGACACTCATGACCCAAGCAGGACACTCAATGACCCATGCAGGATACTCAATGGCCCACGCAGAACACTCAATGACCCATGCAGGACACTCATGACCCACGCAGGACACTCAATGACCCATGCAGGACACTCAAAGACCGACAGAGGACACTCATGACCAACACAGCACACTCAATGATCCATGCAGGGCACTCAATGACTCACACAGGACACTCAATGACCCACGCAGGACACTCATGACCCACACAGGACACTCATGACCCACGTTGGACACTGAATGACCCAAGCAGGACACTCAACGACCCATGCAGGACACTCATGACCCACACAGGACACTCAATGACCCACGCAGGAAACTCATGACCCACGCAGGACACACAATGACCCACGCAGGACTCTCAATGACCCACGCTGGACACTCATGACCCAAGCAGGACACTCAATGACCCATGCAGGACACTCAACGACCCACGCAGGACATTCATGACATTCACAGGACACTCAATGACCCATGCAGGACACTCAATGACCGACAGAGGACACTCATGGCCCACGCAGGTCACTCATGACCCACGCAGGACACTCATGACCAACACAGGACACTCAATGATCCACGCAGGGCACTCAATGACTCACACAGAACACTCAATGACCCACGCAGGACACTCATGACCCACACAGGACACTCAATGACCCACGCAGGACACTCATGACCCACGCAGGACACTTAATGACCCACACAGGACACTCATGACCCAAGCAGGACACTCAATGACCCATGCAGGATACTCAATGGCCCACGCAGAATACTCAATGACCCATGCAGGACACTCATGACCCACGCAGGACACTCAATGACCCACGTAGGACACTCAATGACCACCACAGGCCACTCAATGACCCACGCAGGACTCTCAATGACCCACGCTGGACACTCATGACCCAAGCAGGACACTCAATGACCCACGCAGGACACTCAACGACCCACGCAGGACACTCATGACCCTCACAGGACACTCAATGACCCACGCAGGACACTCAATGACCGACAGAGGACACTCAATGATCCACGCAGGGCACTCAATGACTCACACAAGACACTCATGACCCACGCAGGACACTCATGACCCACACAGGACACTCATGACCCACGTAGGACACTGAATGACCCAAGCAGGACACTCAACGACCCAGGCAGGACACTCATGACCCACACAGGTCACTCAATGATCCACGCAGGACAGTCATGACCCACGCAGGACACTCTTTGACCCACGTAGGACACTTAATGACCCACACAGGACACTCATGACCCAAGCAGGACACTCAATGACCCATGCAGGATACTCAATGGCCCACGCAGAACACTCAATGACCCATGCAGGACACTCATGACCCACGCAGGATACTCAATGACCCATGCAGGACACTCAAAGACTGACAGAGGACACACACTCAATGACCCACACAGCACCCTCAATAACCCAGGCAGGACACTCAATGACCCACACAGGACACACATGACCAACACAGCACACTCAATGATCCATGCAGGGCACTCAATGACTCACACAGGACACTCAATGACCCACGCAGCACACTCATGACCCACACAGGACACTCATGACCCACGTTGGACACTGAATGACCCACACAGGACACTCATGACTCACACAGGACACTCAATGACCCACGCAGGAAACTCATGACCAACGCAGGACACACAATGACCCACGCAGGACTCTCAATGACCCACGCTGGACACTCATGACCCAAGCAGGACACTCAATGACCCACGCAGGACACTCAACGACCCACGCAGGACATTCATGACATTCACAGGACACTCAATGACCCACGCAGGACACTCAATGACCGACAGAGGACACTCATGGCCCACGCAGGACACACAATGACCCACACAGGACCCTCAATAACCCACGCAGGACACTCAATGACCCACGCAGGACACTCATGACCAACACAGGACACTCAATGATCCACGCAGGGCACTCAATGACTCACACAGAACACTCAATGACCCACGCAGGACACTCATGACCCACACAGGACACTCAATGACCCACGCAGGACACTCATGACCCACGCAGGACACTTAATGACCCACACAGGACACTCATGACCCAAGCAGGACACTCAATGACCCATGCAGGATACTCAATGGCCCACGCAGAATACTCAATGACCCATGCAGGACACTCATGACCCACGCAGGACACTCAATGACCCACGCAGGACTCTCAATGACCCACGCTGGACACTCATGACCCAAGCAGGACACTCAATGACCCACGCAGGACACTCAACGACCCACGCAGGACACTCATGACCCTCACAGGACACTCAATGACCCACGCAGGACACTCAATGACCCATGCAGGATACTCAATGGCCCACGCAGAATACTCAATGACCCATGCAGGACACTCATGACCCACGCAGGACACTCAATGACCCACGCAGGACTCTCAATGACCCACGCTGGACACTCATGACCCAAGCAGGACACTCAATGACCCACGCAGGACACTCAACGACCCACGCAGGACACTCATGACCCTCACAGGACACTCAATGACCCACGCAGGACACTCAATGACCGACAGAGGACACTCAATGATCCACGCAGGGCACTCAATGACTCACACAAGACACTCATGACCCACGCAGGACACTCATGACCCACACAGGACACTCATGACCCACGTAGGACACTGAATGACCCAAGCAGGACACTCAACGACCCAGGCAGGACACTCATGACCCACGCAGGACACTCAATGACCCACGCAGGACACTCATGACCCATGCAGGACACTCAATGACCCACGCAGGACACTTAATGACCCACACAGGACACTCATGACCCAAGCAGGACACTCAATGACCCATGCAGGATACTCAATGGCCCACGCAGAACACTCATGACCCAAGCAGGACACTCAATGACCCACGCAGGACACTCAACGACCCACGCAGGACACTCATGACCCTCACAGGACACTCAATGACCCACGCAGGACACTCAATGACCGACAGAGGACACTCAATGATCCACGCAGGGCACTCAATGACTCACACAAGACACTCATGACCCACGCAGGACACTCATGACCCACACAGGACACTCATGACCCACGTAGGACACTGAATGACCCAAGCAGGACACTCAACGACCCAGGCAGGACACTCATGACCCACACAGGTCACTCAATGACCCACGCAGGACACTCATGACCCATGCAGGACACTCAATGACCCACGCAGGACACTTAATGACCCACACAGGACACTCATGACCCAAGCAGGACACTCAATGACCCATGCAGGATACTCAATGGCCCACGCAGAACACTCAATGACCCATGCAGGACACTCATGACCCACGCAGGACACTCTTTGACCCACGTAGGACACTCAATGACCACCACAGGCCACTCAATGACCCACGCAGGACTCTCAATGACCCACGCTGGACACTCATGACGCAAGCAGGACACTCAATGACCCACGCACGACACTCAACGACCCACGCAGGACCCTCATGACCCTCACAGGACACTCAATAACCCACGCAGGACACTCAATGACCGACAGAGGACACTCAATGATCCACGCAAGGCACTCAATGACTGACACAGGACACTCAATGACCCACGCAGGACACTCATGACCAACACAGGACACTCAATGACCCATGCAGGACACTCAATGGCCCACACAGGACTCTCATGACCCACACAGGACACTCAATGTCCCACACAGGACACTCAATGACCCACGCAGGACACTCAATGACCCACACAGAACACTTAATGACCCACACAGGACACTCATGACCCACACAGGACACACAATGACACATGCAGGACACTCAGGACCCATGCAGGACACTCATGACCCACGCAGGACACTCAATGACCCACACAGTACACTCAATGACCCATGCAGGACAGTCAATGACCCACACAGGACACTCAATGACCCACACAGGACACTCAGGACCCATGCAGGACACTCATGACCCACGCAGGACACTCAATGACCCACGCAGGACACTCAATGACCCACGCAGGACAGTCATGACCCACACAGGACACACAATGACCCACGCAGGACACTCATGACCCACGCAGGACACTAAATGACCCACGCAGGACTCTCAATGACCCACGCTGGACACTCAATGACCCACACGGGACACTCAATGACCCACGCAGGACACTCAATGACCCACACAGGACACTCATGACACATGCAGGACACTCAATGACCCATGCAGGACACTCAAAGACCGACAGAGGACACACATGGCCCACGCAGGACACTCAATGACCCATGCAGGACACTCAATGACCCACACAGCACCCTCAATAACCCACGCAGGACACTCAATGACCCACACAGGACACTCATGACCAACACAGCACACTCAATGATCCATGCAGGGCACTCAATGACTCACACAGGACACTCAATGACCCACGCAGGACACTCATGACCCACACAGGACACTCATGACCCACGTTGGACACTGAATGACCCAAGCAGGACACTCAACGACCCATGCAGGACACTCATGACCCACACAGGACACTCAATGACCCACGCAGGAAACTCATGACCCACGCAGGACACACAATGACCCACGCAGGACTCTCAATGACCCACGCTGGACACTCATGACCCAAGCAGGAAACTCAATGACCCACGCAGGACACTCAACGACCCACGCAGGACATTCATGACATTCACAGGACACTCAATGACCCATGCAGGACACTCAATGACCGACAGAGGACACTCATGGCCTACGCAGGACACTCAATGACCCACACAGCACCCTCAATAACCCATGCAGGACACTCAATGACCCACGCAGGACACTCATGACCAACACAGGACACTCAATGATCCACGCAGGGCACTCAATGACTCACACAGAACACTCAATGACCCACGCAGGACACTCATGACCCACACAGGACACTCAATGGCCCACGCAGGACACTCATGACCCACGCAGGACACTTAATGACCCACACAGGACACTCATGACCCAAGCAGGACACTCAATGACCCATGCAGGATACTCAATGGCCCACGCAGAATACTCAATGACCCATGCAGGACACTCATGACCCACGCAGGACACTCAATGACCCACGTAGGACACTCAATGACCACCACAGGCCACTCAATGACCCACGCAGGACTCTCAATGACCCACGCTGGACACTCATGACCCAAGCAGGACACTCAATGACCCACGCAGGACACTCAACGACCCACGCAGGACACTCATGACCCTCACAGGACACTCAATGACCCACGCAGGACACTCAATGACCGACAGAGGACACTCAATGATCCACGCAGGGCACTCAATGACTCACACAAGACACTCATGACCCACGCAGGACACTCATGACCCACACAGGACACTCATGACCAACGTAGGACACTGAATGACCCAAGCAGGACACTCAACGACCCAGGCAGGACACTCATGACCCACACAGGTCACTCAATGACCCACGCAGGACACTCATGACCCATGCAGGACACTCAATGACCCACGCAGGACACTTAATGACCCACACAGGACACTCATGAACCAAGCAGGACACTCAATGACCCATGCAGGATACTCAATGGCCCACGCAGAACACTCAATGACCCATGCAGGACACTCATGACCCACGCAGGACACTCTTTGACCCACGTAGGACACTTAATGACCCACACAGGACACTCATGACCCAAGCAGGACACTCAATGACCCATGCAGGATACTCAATGGCCCACGCAGAACACTCAATGACCCATGCAGGACACTCATGACCCACGCAGGACACTCAATGACCCATGCAGGACACTCAAAGACCGACAGAGGACACACATGGCCCACGCAGGACACTCAATGACCCATGCAGGACACTCATGACCAACACAGCACACTCAATGTTCCATGCAGGGCACTCAATGACTCACACAGGACACTCATGACCCACACAGGACACTCATGACCAACACAGCACACTCAATGATCCATGCAGGGCACTCAATGACTCACACAGGACACTCAATGACCCACGCAGGACACTCATGACCCACACAGCACACTCATGACCCACGTTGGACACTGAATGACCCAAGCAGGACACTCAACGACCCATGCAGGACACTCATGACCCACACAGGACACTCAATGACCCACGCAGGAAACTCATGACCCACGCAGGACACACAATGACCCACGCAGGACTCTCAATGACCCACGCTGGACACTCATGACCCAAGCAGGACACTCAATGACCCACGCAGGACACTCAACGACCCACGCAGGACATTCATGACATTCACAGGACACTCAATGACCCATGCAGGACACTCAGTGACCGACAGAGGACACTCATGGCCCACGCAGGACACTCAATGACCCACGCAGGACACTCATGACCAACACAGGACACTCAATGATCCACGCAGGGCACTCAATGACTCACACAGAACACTCAATGACCCACGCAGGACACTCATGACCCACACAGGACACTCAATGACCCACGCAGGACACTCATGACCCACGCAGGACACTTAATGACCCACACAGGACACTCATGACCCAAGCAGGACACTCAATGACCCATGCAGGATACTCAATGGCCCATGCAGAAAACTCAATGACCCATTCAGGACACTCATGACCCACGCAGGACACTCAATGACCGACAGAGGACACTCAATGATCCACGCAGGGCACTCAATGACTCACACAAGACACTCATGACCCACGCAGGACACTCATGACCCACACAGGACACTCATGACCCACGTAGGACACTGAATGACCCAAGCAGGACACTCAACGACCCAGGCAGGACACTCATGACCCACACAGGTCACTCAATGACCCACGCAGGACACTCATGACCCATGCAGGACACTCAATGACCCACGCAGGACACTTAATGACCCACACAGGACACTCATGACCCAAGCAGGACACTCAATGACCCATGCAGGATACTCAATGGCCCACGCAGAACACTCAATGACCCATGCAGGACACTCATGACCCACGCAGGACACTCTTTGACCCACGTAGGACACTTAATGACCCACACAGGACACTCATGACCCAAGCAGGACACTCAATGACCCATGCAGGATACTCAATGGCCCACGCAGAACACTCAATGACCCATGCAGGACACTCATGACCCACGCAGGAGACTCAATGACCCATGCAGGACACTCAAAGACTGACAGAGGACACACATGGCCCACGCAGGACACTCAATGACCCATGCAGGACACTCAATGACCCACACAGCACCCTCAATAACCCACGCAGGACACTCAATGACCCACACAGGACACTCATGACCAACACAGCACACTCAATGATCCATGCAGGGCACTCAATGACTCACACAGGACACTCAATGACCCACGCAGGACACTCATGACCCACACAGGACACTCATGACCCACGTTGGACACTGAATGACCCAAGCAGGACACTCAACGACCCATGCAGGACACTCATGACCCACACAGGACACTCAATGACCCACGCAGGAAACTCATGACCAACGCAGGACACACAATGACCCACGCAGGACTCTCAATGACCCACGCAGGACACTCAATGACCCACACAGCACCCTCAATAACCCACGCAGGACACTCAATGATCCACGCAGGACACTAATGACCAACACAGGACACTCAATGACCCACGCAGGACACTCATGACCCACGCCGGACACTTAATGACCCACACAGGACACTCATGACCCACGCAGGACACTCAATGACCCACGCAGGACACTCATGACCAATACAGCACACTCAATGATCCATGCAGGGCACTCATGACCCACACAGGACACTCATGACCCACGTTGGACACTGAATGACCCAAGCAGGACACTCAACGACCCATGCAGGACACTCATGACCCACACAGGACACTCAATGACCCACGCAGGAAACTCATGACCCACGCAGGACACACAATGACCCACGCAGGACTCTCAATGACCCACGCTGGACACTCATGACCCAAGCAGGACACTCAATGACCCACGCAGGACACTCAACGACCCACGCAGGACATTCATGACATTCACAGGACACTCAATGACCCATGCAGGACACTCAATGACCGACAGAGGACACTCATGGCCCACGCAGGACACTCAATGACCCACGCAGGACACTCATGACCAACACAGGACACTCAATGATCCACGCAGGGCACTCAATGACTCACACAGAACACTC
This sequence comes from Chiloscyllium plagiosum, assembly GCF_037043375.1. Classification (NCBI taxonomy): domain Eukaryota; kingdom Metazoa; phylum Chordata; class Chondrichthyes; order Orectolobiformes; family Hemiscylliidae; genus Chiloscyllium; species Chiloscyllium plagiosum. The sequence goes on from NW_028270167.1 coordinate 46,958,220, forward strand.
AATGACCCACGCAGGACACTCATGACCCACACAGGACACTCAATGACCCACGCAGGACACACATGACCCACGCAGGACACTTAATGACCCACACAGGACACTCATGACCCAAGCAGGACACACAATGACCCATGCAGGATACTCAATGGCCCATGCAGAAAACTCAATGACCCATTCAGGACACTCATGACCCACGCAGGACACTCAATGACCGACAGAGGACACTCAATGATCCACGCAGGGCACTCAATGACTCACACAAGACACTCATGACCCACGCAGGACACTCATGACCCACACAGGACACTCATGACCCACGTAGGACACTGAATGACCCAAGCAGGACACTCAACGACCCAGGCAGGACATTCATGACCCACACAGGTCACTCAATGACCCACGCAGGACACTCATGACCCATGCAGGACACTCAATGACCCACGCAGGACACTTAATGACCCACACAGGACACTCATGACCCAAGCAGGACACTCAATGACCCATGCAGGATACTCAATGGCCCACGCAGAACACTCAATGACCCATGCAGGACACTCATGACCCACGCAGGACACTCTTTGACCCACGTAGGACACTTAATGACCCACACAGGACACTCATGACCCAAGCAGGACACTCAATGACCCATGCAGGATACTCAATGGCCCACGCAGAACACTCAATGACCCATGCAGGACACTCATGACCCACGCAGGACACTCAATGACCCATGCAGGACACTCAAAGACTGACAGAGGACACACATGGCCCACGCAGGACACTCAATGACCAATGCAGGACACTCAATGACCCACACAGCACCCTCAATAACCCACGCAGGACACTCAATGACCCACACAGGACACTCATGACCAACACAGCACACTCAATGATCCATGCAGGGCACTCAGATAACTCACACAGGACACTCAATGACCCACGCAGGACACTCATGACCCACACAGGACACTCATGACCCACGTTGGACACTGAATGACCCAAGCAGGACACTCAACGACCCATGCAGGACACTCATGACCCACACAGGACACTCAATGACCCACGCAGGAAACTCATGACCAATGCAGGACACACAATGACCCACGCAGGACTCTCAATGACCCACGCAGGACACTCAATGACCCACACAGCACCCTCAATAACCCACGCAGGACACTCAATGACCCACGCAGGACACTCATGACCAACACAGGACACTCAATGATCCACGCAGGGCACTCAATGACTCACACAGAACACTCAATGACCCACGCAGGACACTCATGACCCACAAAGGACACTCAATGACCCACGCAGGACACTCATGACCCACGCAGGACACTTAATGACCCACACAGGACACTCATGACCCAAGCAGGACACTCAATGACCCATGCAGGATACTCAATGGCCCACGCAGAATACTCAATGACCCATGCAGGACACTCATGACCCACGCAGGACACTCAATGACCCACGTAGGACACTCAATGACCACCACAGGCCACTCAATGACCCACGCAGGACTCTCAATGACCCACGCTGGCCACTCATGACCCAAGGAGCACACTGAATGACCCACGCAGGACACTCAACGACCCACGCAGGACACTCATGACCCTCACAGGACACTCAATGACCCACGCAGGACACTCAATGACCGACAGAGGACACTCAATGATCCACGCAGGACACTCAATGACTCACACAAGACACTCATGACCCACGCAGGACACTCATGACCCACACAGGACACTCATGACCCACGTAGGACACTGAATGATCCAAGCAGGACACTCAACGACCCAGGCAGGACACTCATGGCCCAGACAGGTCACTAAATGACCCACGCAGGACACTCATGACCCATGCAGGACACTCAATGACCCACGCAGGACACTTAATGACCCACACAGGACTCTCATGACCCAAGCAGGACACTCAATGACCCATGCAGGATACTCAATGGCCCACGCAGAACACTCAATGACCCATGCAGGACACTCATGACCCACGCAGGACAGTCTTTGACCCAAGTAGGACACTCAATGACCACCACAGGCCACTCAATGACCCACGCAGGACTCTCAATGACCCACGCTGGACACTCATGACGCAAGCAGGACACTCAATGACCCACGCACGACACTCAACGACCCACGCAGGACCCTCATGACCCTCACAGGACACTCAATAACCCACGCAGGACACTCAATGACCGACAGAGGACACTCAATGATCCACGCAGGGCACTCAATGACTCACACAGGACACTCAATGACCCACGCAGGACACTCATGACCAACACAGGACACTCAATGATCCACGCAGGGCACTCAATGACTCACACAGGACACTCAATGACCCACGCAGGACACTCATGACGCACACAGGACACTCATGACCCACGTAGGACACTGAATGACCCAAGCAGGACACTCAACGACCCATGCAGGACACTCATGACCCACACAGGACACTCAATGACCCACGCAGGACACTCATGACCCACGCAGGACACTCAATGACCCAGGCAGAACACTCATGACCCACGCAGGACACTTAATGACCATCACAGGACACTCATGACGCACGCAGGACACTCATGACCCACACAGGACACTCATGACCCACGTAGGACACTGAATGACCCAAGCAGGACACTCAACGACCCAGGCAGGACACTCATGACCCACACAGGACACTCAATGACCCACGCAGGACAGTCATGAACCACGCAGGACACTCAATGACCCATGCAGGACCCTCATGACCCATACAGGACACTCAATGACCAACGCAGGGCACTCATGACCCACACAGGACACTCAATGACCCACGCTGGACACTCATGACCCAAGCAGGACACTCAATGACCCAAGCAGGACACACATGACCCACACAGGACACTCAATAACCCACGCAGGACACTCATGACCAACTCAGGACACTCAATGACCACGCAGGACACTCATGACCCACGCAGGACACTCAATGACTCACACAGGACACTCATGACCCACGCAGGACACTCAATGACCCACGCAAGACACTCATGACCCACGCAGGACACTCAATGACCCTCGCAGGACACTCATGACCCACACAGGACACTCAATGACCCACGCTGGACACGCAATGACCCACACAGCATACTCAATAACCCACGCAGGACACTCAATGACACACGCAGCACACTCATGACCCACACAGGACACTCAATGACCCACGCAGGGCACTCAATGACTCACACAGGACACTCAATGACCCATGCAGGACACACATGACCCACACAGGACAATCATGACCCATGCAGGACACTCAATGACACATGCAGGACACTCAACGACCCATGCAGGACACTCATCGCCCACACAGGGCACACAATGAACCACGCAGGACACTCATGACCCACACAGGACATTCAAAGTCCCACACAGGACACTCAATGACCCACGCAGGACACGCAATGACACACGCATGACACTCTGACCCATGCAGGACACTCAATGACCTACACAGGACACTCATGACCCACGCAGGACACTCAATGACCCACGCAGGACACTCAATGACCCACGCAGGAAACTCAAAGACCAACACAGGACACTCATGACCCACACAGGACACCCATGACCCACACACGACACCCAATAACCCACGCAGGACACTCAATGACCCACACAGGACACTCAATGACCCACGCAGGCACTCAATAACCCATGCAGGACACTCATGATCCACACAGGACACTCAATGACCCACGCATGACACTCATGACCCACACAGGATACTCAATGACCCACACAGGACACCCAATGACCGACAGAGGACACTCACGGCCCACGCAGGACACTCAATGACCCACGCAGGACACTCATGGCCCACGCAGGACACTCACTGACCCACACAGGACACTCAATGACTAACGCAGGACAATCATGACCCACGCAGGACACTCAATGACCCACACAGGACACTCATGACCCACACAGGACACTCAATGACCCACGCTGGACACACAATGACCCACACAGCACACTCAATAACCCACGCAGAACACTCAATGACACACGCAGCACACTCATGACCCACACAGGACACTCAATGACCCACGCAGGACACTCATGACCCACACAGGACACTCATGACCCATGCAGGACACTCAATGACACATGCAGGACACTCAATGACCCACACAGGACTCTCATGACCCACACAGGACACTCAATGTCCCACACAGGACACTCAATGACCCACGCAGGATACGCAATGACACACGCACGACACTCATGACCCACGCAGGACACTCAATGAACCACACAGGACACTCATGACCCTCGCAGGACACTCAATGACCCACACAGAACACTCAATGACCCACGCAGGACACTCATGACCCACGCCGGACACTCAATGACCCACGCAGGACACTCATGACCCACACAGGACACACAATGACCCACGCAGGACACTCATGACCCACGCAGGACACACAATGACCCACGCAGGACTCTCAATGACCCCGCAGGACACTCAATGACCCACACGGGACACGCAATGACCCACGCAGGACACTCAATGACCCACACAGGACACTCATGACACATGCAGGACACTCAATGACCCATGCAGCACACTCAATGACCGACAGAGGACACACATGGCCCACGCAGGACACTCAATGACCCACACAGCACCCTCAATAACCCACGCAGGACACTCAATGACCCACGCAGGACACTCATGACCAACACAGCAAACTCAATGATCCACGCAGGGCACTCAATGACTCACACAGGACACTCAATGACCCACGCAGGACACTCATGACCCACACAGGACACTCATGACCCACGTTGGACACTGAATGACCCAAGCAGGACACTCAACGACCCATGCAGGACACTCATGACCCACACAGGACACTCAATGACCCACGCAGGACACTCATGACCCACGCAGGACACTCAATGACCCACGCAGGACACTCATGACCCACGCAGGACACTTAATGACCCACACAGGACACTCATGACCCACTCAGGACACTCAATGACCCATGCAGGATACTCAATGGCCCACGCAGAACACTCAATGACCCATGCAGGACACTCATGACCCACAAAGGACACTCAATGACCCACGCAGGACACTCATGACCCACACAGGACACTCAATGCCCCACGCAGGACACTCGTGACCCACGCAGGACACTCAATGACCCACACAGGACACTCATGACCCACGCAGGACACTCAATGACCCATGCAGGATACTCAATGGCCCACGCAGAACACTCAATGACCCATGCAGGACACTCATGACCCACAAAGGACACTCAATGACCCACGCAGGACACTCATGACCCACGCAGGACACTCAATGACCCAGGCAGAACACTCATGACCCACGCAGGACACTTAATGACCATCACAGGACACTCATGACGCACGCAGGACACTCATGACCCACACAGGACACTCATGACCCACGTAGGACACTGAATGACCCAAGCAGGACACTCAACGACCCAGGCAGGACACTCATGACCCACACAGGACACTCAATGACCCACGCAGGACAGTCATGAACCACGCAGGACACTCAATGACCCATGCAGGACCCTCATGACCCATACAGGACACTCAATGACCAACGCAGGGCACTCATGACCCACACAGGACACTCAATGACCCACGCTGGACACTCATGACCCAAGCAGGACACTCAATGACCCAAGCAGGACACACATGACCCACACAGGACACTCAATAACCCACGCAGGACACTCATGACCAACTCAGGACACTCAATGACCACGCAGGACACTCATGACCCACGCAGGACACTCAATGACTCACACAGGACACTCATGACCCACGCAGGACACTCAATGACCCACGCAAGACACTCATGACCCACGCAGGACACTCAATGACCCTCGCAGGACACTCATGACCCACACAGGACACTCAATGACCCACGCTGGACACGCAATGACCCACACAGCATACTCAATAACCCACGCAGGACACTCAATGACACACGCAGCACACTCATGACCCACACAGGACACTCAATGACCCACGCAGGGCACTCAATGACTCACACAGGACACTCAATGACCCATGCAGGACACACATGACCCACACAGGACAATCATGACCCATGCAGGACACTCAATGACACATGCAGGACACTCAAAGACCCATGCAGGACACTCATCGCCCACACAGGGCACACAATGAACCACGCAGGACACTCATGACCCACACAGGACATTCAAAGTCCCACACAGGACACTCAATGACCCACGCAGGACACGCAATGACACACGCATGACACTCTGACCCATGCAGGACACTCAATGACCTACACAGGACACTCATGACCCACGCAGGACACTCAATGACCCACGCAGGACACTCAATGACCCACGCAGGAAACTCAAAGACCAACACAGGACACTCATGACCCACACAGGACACCCATGACCCACACACGACACCCAATAACCCACGCAGGACACTCAATGACCCACACAGGACACTCAATGACCCACGCAGGCACTCAATAACCCATGCAGGACACTCATGATCCACACAGGACACTCAATGACCCACGCATGACACTCATGACCCACACAGGATACTCAATGACCCACACAGGACACCCAATGACCGACAGAGGACACCCACGGCCCACGCAGGACACTCAATGACCCACGCAGGACACTCATGACCCACGCAGGACACTCACTGACCCACACAGGACACTCAATGACTAACGCAGGACAATCATGACCCACGCAGGACACTCAATGACCCACACAGGACACTCATGACCCACACAGGACACTCAATGACCCACGCTGGACACACAATGACCCACACAGCACACTCAATAACCCACGCAGAACACTCAATGACACACGCAGCACACTCATGACCCACACAGGACACTCAATGACCCACGCAGGACACTCATGACCCACACAGGACACTCATGACCCATGCAGGACACTCAATGACACATGCAGGACACTCAATGACCCACACAGGACTCTCATGACCCACACAGGACACTCAATGTCCCACACAGGACACTCAATGACCCACGCAGGATACGCAATGACACACGCACGACACTCATGACCCACGCAGGACACTCAATGAACCACACAGGACACTCATGACCCTCGCAGGACACTCAATGACCCACACAGAACACTCAATGACCCACGCAGGACACTCATGACCCACGCCGGACACTCAATGACCCACGCAGGACACTCATGACCCACACAGGACACACAATGACCCACGCAGGACACTCATGACCCACGCAGGACACACAATGACCCACGCAGGACTCTCAATGACCCCGCAGGACACTCAATGACCCACACGGGACACGCAATGACCCACGCAGGACACTCAATGACCCACACAGGACACTCATGACACATGCAGGACACTCAATGACCCATGCAGCACACTCAATGACCGACAGAGGACACACATGGCCCACGCAGGACACTCAATGACCCACACAGCACCCTCAATAACCCACGCAGGACACTCAATGACCCACGCAGGACACTCATGACCAACACAGCAAACTCAATGATCCACGCAGGGCACTCAATGACTCACACAGGACACTCAATGACCCACGCAGGACACTCATGACCCACACAGGACACTCATGACCCACGTTGGACACTGAATGACCCAAGCAGGACACTCAACGACCCATGCAGGACACTCATGACCCACACAGGACACTCAATGACCCACGCAGGACACTCATGACCCACGCAGGACACTCAATGACCCACGCAGGACACTCATGACCCACGCAGGACACTTAATGACCCACACAGGACACTCATGACCCACTCAGGACACTCAATGACCCATGCAGGATACTCAATGGCCCACGCAGAACACTCAATGTCCCATGCAGGACACTCATGACCCACAAAGGACACTCAATGACCCACGCAGGACACTCATGACCCACACAGGACACTCAATGCCCCACGCAGGACACTCGTGACCCACGCAGGACACTCAATGACCCACACAGGACACTCATGACCCACGCAGGACACTCAATGACCCATGCAGGATACTCAATGGCCCACGCAGAACACTCAATGACCCATGCAGGACACTCATGACCCACAAAGGACACTCAATGACCCACGCAGGACACTCATGACCCACGCAGGACACTCAATGACCCACGCAGGACACTCATGACCCACGCAGGACACTCAATGACCCACGCAAGACACTCATGACCCACGCAGGACACTCAATGACCCTCGCAGGACACTCATGACCCACACAGGACACTCAATGACCCACGCTGGACACGCAATGACCCACACAGCATACTCAATAACCCACGCAGGACACTCAATGACACACGCAGCACACTCATGACCCACACAGGACACTCAATGACCCACGCAGGGCACTCAATGACTCACACAGGACACTCAATGACCCATGCAGGACACACATGACCCACACAGGACAATCATGACCCATGCAGGACACTCAATGACACATGCAGGACACTCAACGACCCATGCAGGACACTCATCGCCCACACAGGGCACACAATGAACCACGCAGGACACTCATGACCCACACAGGACATTCAAAGTCCCACACAGGACACTCAATGACCCACGCAGGACACGCAATGACACACGCATGACACTCTGACCCATGCAGGACACTCAATGACCTACACAGGACACTCATGACCCACGCAGGACACTCAATGACCCACGCAGGACACTCAATGACCCACGCAGGAAACTCAAAGACCAACACAGGACACTCATGACCCACACAGGACACCCATGACCCACACACGACACCCAATAACCCACGCAGGACACTCAATGACCCACACAGGACACTCAATGACCCACGCAGGCACTCAATAACCCATGCAGGACACTCATGATCCACACAGGACACTCAATGACCCACGCATGACACTCATGACCCACACAGGATACTCAATGACCCACACAGGACACCCAATGACCGACAGAGGACACTCACGGCCCACGCAGGACACTCAATGACCCACGCAGGACACTCATGACCCACGCAGGACACTCACTGACCCACACAGGACACTCAATGACTAACGCAGGACAATCATGACCCACGCAGGACACTCAATGACCCACACAGGACACTCATGACCCACACAGGACACTCAATGACCCACGCTGGACACACAATGACCCACACAGCACACTCAATAACCCACGCAGAACACTCAATGACACACGCAGCACACTCATGACCCACACAGGACACTCAATGACCCACGCAGGACACTCATGACCCACACAGGACACTCATGACCCATGCAGGACACTCAATGACACATGCAGGACACTCAATGACCCACACAGGACTCTCATGACCCACACAGGACACTCAATGTCCCACACAGGACACTCAATGACCCACGCAGGATACGCAATGACACACGCACGACACTCATGACCCACGCAGGACACTCAATGAACCACACAGGACACTCATGACCCTCGCAGGACACTCAATGACCCACACAGAACACTCAATGACCCACGCAGGACACTCATGACCCACGCCGGACACTCAATGACCCACGCAGGACACTCATGACCCACACAGGACACACAATGACCCACGCAGGACACTCATGACCCACGCAGGACACACAATGACCCACGCAGGACTCTCAATGACCCCGCAGGACACTCAATGACCCACACGGGACACGCAATGACCCACGCAGGACACTCAATGACCCACACAGGACACTCATGACACATGCAGGACACTCAATGACCCATGCAGCACACTCAATGACCGACAGAGGACACACATGGCCCACGCAGGACACTCAATGACCCACACAGCACCCTCAATAACCCACGCAGGACACTCAATGACCCACGCAGGACACTCATGACCAACACAGCAAACTCAATGATCCACGCAGGGCACTCAATGACTCACACAGGACACTCAATGACCCACGCAGGACACTCATGACCCACACAGGACACTCATGACCCACGTTGGACACTGAATGACCCAAGCAGGACACTCAACGACCCATGCAGGACACTCATGACCCACACAGGACACTCAATGACCCACGAAGGACACTCATGACCCACGCAGGACACTCAATGACCCACGCAGGACACTCATGACCCACGCAGGACACTTAATGACCCACACAGGACACTCATGACCCACTCAGGACACTCAATGACCCATGCAGGATACTCAATGGCCCACGCAGAACACTCAATGTCCCATGCAGGACACTCATGACCCACAAAGGACACTCAATGACCCACGCAGGACACTCATGACCCACACAGGACACTCAATGCCCCACGCAGGACACTCGTGACCCACGCAGGACACTCAATGACCCACACAGGACACTCATGACCCACGCAGGACACTCAATGACCCATGCAGGATACTCAATGGCCCACGCAGAACACTCAATGACCCATGCAGGACACTCATGACCCACAAAGGACACTCAATGACCCACGCAGGACACTCATGACCCACGCAGGACACTCAATGACCCACGCAGGACACTCATGACCCACGCAGGACACTTAATGACCCACACAGGACACTCATGACCCACGCAGGACACTCAATGACCCATGCAGGATACTCAATGGCCCACGCAGAACACTCAATGACCCATGCAGGACACTCATGACCCACGCAGGACACTCAATGACCTACGTAGGACACTCAATGACCACCACAGGCCACTCAATGACCCACGCAGGACTCTCAATGACCCACGCTGGACACTCATGACCCAAGCAGGACACTCAATGACCCACGCAGGACACTCAACGACCCACGCAGGACACTCATGACATTCACAGGACACTGAATGACCCACGCAGGACACTCAACGACCCACGCAGGACACTCATGACCCTCACAGGGCACTCAATAACCCACGCAGGTCACTCAATGACCGACAGAGAACACTCAATGATCCACGCAGGGCACTCAATGACTCACACAGGACACTCAATGACCTACGCAGGACACTCATGACCCACACAGGACACTCATGACCCACGTAGGACACTGAATGACCCAAGCAGGACACTCAACGACCCATGCAGGACACTCATGACCCACACAGGACACTCAATGACCCACGCAGGACACTCATGACCCACGCAGGACACTCAATGACCCATGCAGGACACTCATGACCCACGCAGGACACTTAATGACCCACACAGGACACTCATGACCCATGCAGGACACTCAATGACCCATGCAGGACACTCATGACCCACACAGGACACTCAATGACCCACGCTGGACACTCATGAACCAAGCAGGACACTCAATGACCAAGCAGGACACTCAATGACCCACGCAGGACACTCATGACCCACACAGGACACACAATTACCCACGCAGGACACTCATGACCCACACAGGACACTCAATGACCCACGCAGGACTCTCAATGACCCACGCAGGACACTCAATGACCCACACGGGACACTCAATGACCCTGGCAGGACACTCAATGACCCACACAGGACACTCTTGACCCATGCAGGACACTCAATGACCCACGCAGGACACTCAATGACAAACGCAGGACACTCAATGACCCACACAGGACACTCAATGGCCGACGCAGGACACACAGGACACACGCAGGACAGTCAATGACCCACACAGGACACTCATGACCCACGAAGGACAATGAATCATCCACGCAGGACACCCATGATCCACGCTGGACACTCAATGACCCACGCAGGACACTCAATGACCCACGCAGGACACTCAATGACCCATGCAGGACACTCATGACCCACAAAGGACACTCAATGACCCACGCAGGACACTCATGACCCACGCAGGACACTCAATGACCCACGCAGGACTCTCATGACCCACGCAGGACACTTAATGACCCACACAGGACACTCATGACCCACGCAGGACACTCAATGCCCCATGCAGGATACTCAATGGCCCACGCAGAACACTCAATGACCCATGCAGGACACTCATGACCCACGCAGGACACTCAATGACCTACGTAGGACACTCAATGACCACCACAGGCCACTCAATGACCCACGCAGGACTCTCAATGACCCACGCTGGACACTCATGACCCAAGCAGGACACTCAATGACCCACGCAGGACACTCAACGACCCACGCAGGACCCTCATGACCCTCACAGGACACTCAATGACCCACGCAGGACACTCAATGACCGACAGAGGACACTCAATGATCCACGCAGGGCACTCAATGACTCACACAGGACACTCAATGACCTACGCAGGACACTCATGACCCACACAGGACACTCATGACCCACGTAGGACACTGAATGACCCAAGCAGGACACTCAACGACCCATGCAGGACACTCATGACCCACACAGGACACTCAATGACCCACGCAGGACACTCATGACCCACGCAGGACACTCAATGACCCATGCAGGACATTCATGACCCACGCAGGACACTTAATGACCCACACAGGACACTCATGACCCATGCAGGACACTCAATGACCCATGCAGGACACTCATGACCCACACAGGACACTCAATGACCCACGCTGGACACTCATGACCCAAGCAGGACACTCAATGACCAAGCAGGACACTCAATGACCCACGCAGGACACTCATGACCCACACAGGACACACAATTACTCACGCAGGACACTCATGACCCACACAGGACACTCAATGACCCACGCAGGACTCTCAATGACCCACGCAGGACACTCAATGACCCACACGGGACACTCAATGACCCAGGCAGGACACTCAATGACCCACACAGGACACTCTTGACCCATGCAGGACACTCAATGACCCACGCAGGACACTCAATGACAAACGCAGGACACTCAATGACCCACACAGGACACTCAATGGCCGACGCAGGACACACAGGATACACGCAGGACAGTCAATGACCCACACAGGACACTCATGACCCACGCAGGACACTCAATGACCCATGCAGGACACTCATGATCCACGCAGGACACTTAATGAACCACACAGGACACTCATGACCCATGCAGGACACTCAATGACCCATGCAGGACACTCATGACCCACACAGGACACTCAATGACCCACGCTGGACACTCATGAACCAAGCAGGACACTCAATGACCAAGCAGGACACTCAATGACCCACGCAGGACACTCATGACCCACACAGGACACACAATTACCCACGCAGGACACTCATGACCCACACAGGACACTCATGACCCACACAGGACACTCAATGACCCACACAGGACTCTCAATGACCCACGCAGGACACTCAATGACCCACACGGGACACTCAATGACCCAGGCAGGACACTCAATGACCCACACAGGACACTCTTGACCCATGCAGGACACTCAATGACCCACGCAGGACACTCAATGACAAACGCAGGACACTCAATGACCCACACAGGACACTCAATGGCCGACGCAGGACACACAGGACACACGCAGGACAGTCAATGACCCACACAGGACACTCATGACCCACGAAGGACACTGAATCATCCACGCAGGACACCCATGATCCACGCTGGACACTCAAATGACCCACGCAGGACACTCAATGACCCACGCAGGACACTCAATGACCCATGCAGGACACTCATGACCCACAAAGGACACTCAATGACCCACGCAGGACACTCATGACCCACGCAGGACACTCAATGACCCACGCAGGACACTCATGACCCAAGCAGGACACTTAATGACCCACACAGGACACTCATGACCCACGCAGGACACTCAATGACCCATGCAGGATACTCAATGGCCCACGCAGAACACTCAATGACCCATGCAGGACACTCATGACCCACGCAGGACACTCAATGACCTACGTAGGACACTCAATGACCACCACAGGCCACTCAATGACCCACGCAGGACTCTCAATGACCCACGCTGGACACTCATGACCCAAGCAGGACACTCAATGACCCACGCAGGACACTCAACGACCCACGAAGGACCCTCATGACCCTCACAGGACACTCAATGACCCACGCAGGACACTCAATGACCGACAGAGGACACTCAATGATCCACGCAGGGCACTCAATGACTCACACAGGACACTCAATGACCTACGCAGGACACTCATGACCCACACAGGACACTCATGACCCACGTAGGACACTGAATGACCCAAGCAGGACACTCAACGACCCATGCAGGACACTCATGACCCACACAGGACACTCAATGACCCACGCAGGACACTCATGACCCACGCAGGACACTCAATGACCCATGCAGGACACTCATGACCCACGCAGGACACTTAATGACCCACACAGGACACTCATGACCCATGCAGGACACTCAATGACCCATGCAGGACACTCATGACCCACACAGGACACTCAATGACCCACGCTGGACACTCATGACCCAAGCAGGACACTCAATGACCAAGCAGGACACACAATGACCCACGCAGGACACTCATGACCCACACAGGACACACAATTACCCACGCAGGACACTCATGACCCACACAGGACACTCAATGACCCACGCAGGACTCTCAATGACCCACGCAGGACACTCAATGACCCACACGGGACACTCAATGACCCAGGCAGGACACTCAATGACCCACACAGGACACTCTTGACCCATGCAGGACACTCAATGACCCACGCAGGACACTCAATGACAAACGCAGGACACTCAATGACCCACACAGGACACTCAATGGCCGACGCAGGACACACAGGACACACGCAGGACAGTCAATGACCCACACAGGACACTCATGACCCACGAAGGACACTGAATCATCCACGCAGGACTCCCATGATCCACGCTGGACACTCAATGACCCACGCAGGACACTCAATGACCCACGCAGGACACTCATGACCCACGCAGGACACTAAATGACCCACGCAGGACTCTCAATGACACACGCAGGACACTCAATGACCCACACAGGACACTCAATGACCCAGGCAGGACACTCAATGACCCACACAGGACACTCTTGACCCATGCAGGACACTCAATGACCCACGCAGGACACTCAATGACACACGCAGGACACTCAATGACCCACACAGGACACTCAATGGCCGACGCAGGACACTCAGGACACAAGCAGGAGACTCAATGACCCACACAGGACACTCATGACCCACGAAGGACACCCATGACCCACGCTGGACACTCAATGACCCACGCAGGACACTCAATGACGCACGCAGGACACTCATGACCCACACAGGACACTCAATGACCCACACAGGACACTCAATGACCCACGCAGGACACTCAATGACCCACGCAGGATACTCAATGGCTCACACAGGACACTCAATGACCCATGCAGGACACTCAATGACCCACGCAGGACACTCAATGACCCACGCAGGAAACTCAATGACCAACACAGGACACTCATGACCCACACAGGACACCTATGACCCACACACGACACTCAATAACCCACGCAGGACACTCAATGACCCACACAGGACACTCAATGACCCACGCAGGCACTCAATAACCCATGCAGGACACTCATGATCCACACAGGACACTCAATGACCCACGCATGACACTCATGACCCACACAGGACACTCAATGACCCACACAGGACACTGAATGACCCACGCAGGACACGCAATGACCCACGTAGGACACTCATGACCCACGCAGGAACTCAACGACCAACGCAGGACACTCATGACCCACGCAGGACACTCAACGACCCACGCAGGACCCTCATGACCCTCACAGGACACTCAATGACCCACGCAGGAAACTCAATGACCGACAGAGGACACTCAATGATCCACGCAGGGCACTCAATGACTCACACAGGACACTCAATGACCTACGCAGGACACTCATGACCCACACAGGACACTCATGACCCACGTAGGACACTGAATGACCCAAGCAGGACACTCAACGACCCATGCAGGACACTCATGACCCACACAGGACACTCAATGACCCACGCAGGACACTCATGACCCACGCAGGACACTCAATGACCCATGCAGGACACTCATGACCCACGCAGGACACTTAATGACCCACACAGGACACTCATGACCCATGCAGGACACTCAATGACCCATGCAGGACACTCATGACCCACACAGGACACTCAATGACCCACGCTGGACACTCATGACCCAAGCAGGACACTCAATGACCAAGCAGGACACACAATGACCCACGCAGGACACTCATGACCCACACAGGACACACAATTACCCACGCAGGACACTCATGACCCACACAGGACACTCAATGACCCACGCAGGACTCTCAATGACCCACGCAGGACACTCAATGACCCACACGGGACACTCAATGACCCAGGCAGGACACTCAATGACCCACACAGGACACTCTTGACCCATGCAGGACACTCAATGACCCACGCAGGACACTCAATGACAAACGCAGGACACTCAATGACCCACACAGGACACTCATGACCCAAGCAGGACACTCAATGACCCACGCAGGACACTCAACGACCCACGCAGGACCCTCATGACCCTCACAGGACACTCAATGACCCACGCAGGACACTCAATGACCGACAGAGGACACTCAATGATCCACGCAGGGCACTCAATGACTCACACAGGACACTCAATGACCTACGCAGGACACTCATGATCCACACAGGACACTCATGACCCACGTAGGACACTGAATGACCCAAGCAGGACACTCAACGACCCATGCAGGACACTCATGACCCACACAGGACACTCAATGACCCACGCAGGACACTCATGACCCACGCAGGACACTCAATGACCCATGCAGGACACTCATGACCCACGCAGGACACTTAATGACCCACACAGGACACTCATGACCCATGCAGGACACTCAATGACCCATGCAGGACACTCATGACCCACACAGGACACTCAATGACCCACGCTGGACACTCATGACCCAAGCAGGACACTCAATGACCAAGCAGGACACACAATGACCCACGCAGGACACTCATGACCCACACAGGACACACAATTACCCACGCAGGACACTCATGACCCACACAGGACACTCAATGACCCACGCAGGACTCTCAATGACCCACGCAGGACACTCAATGACCCACACGGGACACTCAATGACCCAGGCAGGACACTCAATGACCCACACAGGACACTCTTGACCCATGCAGGACACTCAATGATCCACGCAGGACACTCAATGACAAACGCAGGACACTCAATGACCCACACAGGACACTCAATGGCCGACGCAGGACACACAGGACACACGCAGGACAGTCAATGACCCACACAGGACACTCATGACCCACGAAGGACACTGAATCATCCACGCAGGACACCCATGATCCACGCTGGACACTCAATGACCCACGCAGGACACTCAATGACCCACGCAGGACACTCATGACCCACGCAGGACACTAAATGACCCACGCAGGACTCTCAATGACACACGCAGGACACTCAATGACCCACACAGGACACTCAATGACCCAGGCAGGACACTCAATGACCCACACAGGACACTCTTGACCCATGCAGGACACTCAATGACCCACGCAGGACACTCAATGACACACGCAGGACACTCAATGACCCACACAGGACACTCAATGGCCGACGCAGGACACTCAGGACACAAGCAGGAGACTCAATGACCCACACAGGACACTCATGACCCACGAAGGACACCCATGACCCACGCTGGACACTCAATGACCCACGCAGGACACTCAATGACGCACGCAGGACACTCATGACCCACACAGGACACTCAATGACCCACACAGGACACTCAATGACCCACGCAGGACACTCAATGACCCACGCAGGATACTCAATGGCTCACACAGGACACTCAATGACCCATGCAGGACACTCAATGACCCACGCAGGACACTCAATGACCCACGCAGGAAACTCAATGACCAACACAGGACACTCATGACCCACACAGGACACCTATGACCCACACACGACACTCAATAACCCACGCAGGACACTCAATGACCCACACAGGACACTCAATGACCCACGCAGGCACTCAATAACCCATGCAGGACACTCATGATCCACACAGGACACTCAATGACCCACGCATGACACTCATGACCCACACAGGACACTCAATGACCCACACAGGACACTGAATGACCCACGCAGGACACGCAATGACCCACGTAGGACACTCATGACCCACGCAGGAACTCAACGACCAACGCAGGACACTCATGACCCACGCTGGACACTCATGACCCACGCAGGACACTGAACGACCCACGCAGGACACTCATGACCCTCACAGGACACTCAATGACGCACGCAGGACACTGAATGACCGACAGAGGACACTCACAGCCCACGCAGGACACTCAATGACCCACGCAGGTCACTCAATGACCCATGCAGGACACTCAATGACCTATGCAGGACACTCAATGACCAACACAGCCACTCAATGAACCACGCACGACTCTCAATGACCCACGCTGGACACTCATGACCCAAACAGGACACTCAATGACCCACGTAGGACACTCATGACCCACATAGGACTCTCATGACCCACGCAGGACACTCAAGACCCATGCAGGACACTCACTGATGCACACAGGACACTCAATGACCAACGCAGGACACTCATGACCCACGCAGGACACTCAATGACCCACACAGGACACTCATGACCCACACAGGTCACTCAATAACCCACGCAGGACACTCATTACGCACACAGGACACTCAATGACGCACGCAGGACACTCAATGACCCACGCAGGCACTCAATAACCCATGCAGGACACTCATGATCCACACAGGACACTCAATGACGCACGCAGGACACTCAATGACCCACGCAGGACACTGAACGACCCACGCAGGACACTCATGACCCTCACAGGACACTCAATGACGCACGCAGGACACTCAATGACCGACAGAGGACACTCACGGCCCACGCAGGACACTCAATGACCCACGCAGGACACTCACGACCCACGTAGGACACTGAATGACCCAAGCAGGACACTCAACGACCCACGCAGGAAACTCAATGACCAACACAGGACACTCATGACCCACACAGGACACCCATGACCCACACACGACACCCAATAACCCACGCAGGACACTCAATGACCCACACAGGACACTCAATGACCCACGCAGGCACTCAATAACCCATGCAGGACACTCATGATCCACACAGGACACTCAATGACCCACACATGACACTCATGACCCACACAGGACACTCAATGACCCACACAGGACACTGAATGACCCACGCAGGACACGCAATGACCCACGCAGGACACTCATGACCCACGCAGGACACTCAACGACCCACGCAGGACACTCATGACCCACGCTGGACACTCATGACCCACACAGGACACTGAACGACCCACGCAGGACACTCAATGACTAACGCAGGACAATCATGACCCACGCAGGACACTCAATGACCCACACAGGACACTCATGACCCACACAGGACACTCAATGACGCACGCAGGACACCCAATGACCGACAGAGGACACTCACGGCCCACGCAGGACACTCAATGACCCACGCAGGACACTCATGACCCACGCAGGACACTCACTGACCCACACAGGACACTCAATGACTAACGCAGGACAATCATGACCCACGCAGGACACTCAATGACCCACACAGGACACTCATGACCCACACAGGACACTCAATGACCCACGCTGGACACGCAATGACCCACACAGCACACTCAATAACCCACGCAGAACACTCAATGACACACGCAGCACACTCATGACCCATCAGGACACTCAATGACCCACGCAGGACACTCATGACCCACACAGGACACTCATGACCGATGCAGGACACTCAATGACACATGCAGGACACTCAATGACCCACACAGGACTCTCATGACCCACACAGGACACTCAATGTCCCACACAGGACACTCAATGACCCACGCAGGACACGCAATGACACACGCACGACACTCATGACCCACGCAGGACACTCAATGAACCACACAGGACACTCATGACCCTCGCACGACTCTCATGACCCACGCAGGACACTCAATGACCCACGCAGGACACTCATGACCCACGCAGGACACTCAATGACCCACACAGAACACTCAATGACCCACGCAGGACACTCATGACCCACGCCAGACACTCAATGACCCACGCAGGACACTCATGACCCACACAGGACACACAATGACCCACGCAGGACACTCATGACCCACGCAGGACACACAATGACCCACGCAGGACTCTCAATGACCCCGCAGGACACTCAATGACCCACATGGGACACTCAATGACCCAGGCAGGACACTCAATGACCCACACAGGACACTCATGACACATGCAGGACACTCAATGACCCATGCAGCACACTCAATGACCGACAGAGGACACACATGGCCCACGCAGGACACTCAATGACCCACACAGCACCCTCAATAACCCACGCAGGACACTCAATAACCCACGCAGGACACTCATGACCAACACAGCAAACTCAATGATCCACGCAGGGCACTCAATGACTCAAACAGGACACTCAATGACCCACGCAGAACACTCAATGACCCATGCAGGACACTCATGACCCACGCAGGACACTCAATGACCCACGCAGGACACTCATGACCCACACAGGACACTCAATGCCCCACGCAGGACACTCGTGACCCACGCAGGACACTCAATGACCCACACAGGACACTCATGACCCACGCAGGACACTCAATGACCCATGCAGGATACTCAATGGCCCACGCAGAACACTCAATGACCCATGCAGGACACTCATGACCCACAAAGGACACTCAATGACCCACGCAGGACACTCATGACCCACGCAGGACACTCAATGACCCACGCAGGACACTCATGACCCACGCAGGACACTTAATGACCCACACAGGACACTCATGACCCTCGCAGGACACTCAATGACCCACGCGGACACTCAATGACCGACACAGGACACTCATGACCCACGCAGGACACTCATGACCAACACGGGACACTCAATGATCCACGCAGGGCACTCAATGACTCACACAGGACACTCAATGACCTACGCAGGACACTCATGACCCACACAGGACACTCATGACCCACGTAGGACACTGAATGACCCAAGCAGGACACTCAACGACCCATGCAGGACACTCATGACCCACACAGGACACTCAATGACCCACGCAGGACACTCATGACCCTCGCAGGACACTCAATGACCCACGCAGGACACTCATGACCCACGCAGGACACTTAATGACCCACACAGGACACTCATGACCCATGCAGGACACTCATGACCCATGCAGGACACTCAATGACCAACGCAGGACACTCATGACCCACACAGGACACTCATCACCCATGCAGGACACTCAATGACCAACGCAGGGCACTCATGACCCACACAGGACACTCAATGACCCACGCTGGACACTCATGACCCAAGCAGGACACTCAATGACCAAGCAGGACACTCAATGACCCACGCAGGACACTCATGACCCACGCAGGACACACAATGACCCACGCAGGACAATCATGACCCACACAGGACACTCAATGACCCACGCAGGACTCTCAATGACCCACGCAGGACACTCAATGACCCACACGGGACACTCAATGACCCAGGCAGGACACTCAATCACCCACACAGGACACACTTGACCCATGCAGGACACTCAATGACCCACGCAGGACACTCAATGACAAACGCAGGACACTCAATGAACCACACAGGACACTCAATGGCCGACGCAGGACACTCAGGACACACGCAGGACACTCAATGACCCACACAGGACACTCATGACCCACGAAGGACACTGAATCATTCACGCAGGACACCCATGATCCACGCTGGACACTCAATGACCCACGCAGGACACTCAATGACCCACGCAGGACACTCATGACCCATGCAGGAAACTAAATGACCCACGCAGGACTCTCAATGACACACGCAGGACACTCAATGACCCACACAGGACACTCAATGACCCAGGCAGGACACTCAATGCCCCACACAGGACACTCTTGACCCATGCAGGACACTCAATGACCCACGCAGGACACTCAATGACACACGCAGGACACTCAATGACCCACACAGGACACTCAATGGCCGACGCAGGACACTCAGGACACACGCAGGACACTCAATGACCCACACAGGACACTCATGACCCACGAAGGACACCCATGACCCACGCTGGACACTCAATGACCCACGCAGGACACTCAATGACCCACGCAGGACACTCATGACCCACACAGGACACTCAATGACCCACACAGGACACTCAATGACCCACGCAGGACACTCAATGACCCACGCAGGATACTCAATGGCTCACACAGGACACTCAATGACCCATGCAGGACACTCAATGACCCACGCAGGACACTCAATGACCCACGCAGGAAACTCAATGACCAACACAGGACACTCATGACCCACACAGGACACCCATGACCCACACACGACACTCAATAACCCACGCAGGACACTCAATGACCCACACAGGACACTCAATGACCCACGCAGGCACTCAATAACCCATGCAGGACACTCATGATCCACACGGGACACTCAATGACCCTGGCAGGACACTCAATGACCCACACAGGACACTCTTGACCCATGCAGGACACTCAATGACCCACGCAGGACACTCAATGACCCACACGGGACACTCAATGACCCTGGCAGGACACTCAATGACCCACACAGGACACTCTTGACCCATGCAGGACACTCAATGACCCACGCAGGACACTCAATGACACACGCAGGAAACTCAATGACCCACACAGGACACTCAATGGCCCACGCAGGACACTCATGACCCACGAAGGACACTGAATCATCCACGCAGGACACCCATGACCCACGCTGGACACTCAATGACCCACGCAGGACACTCAATGACCCACGCAGGACACTCATGACCCACGCAGGACACTCATGACCCACACAGGACACTCAATGACCCACACAGGACACTCAATGACCCACGCAGGACACTCATGACCCACGCAGGACACTCAATGACCCACGCAGGACACTCATGACCCACGCAGGACACTCATGACCAACACGGGACACTCAATGATCCACGCAGGGCACTCAATGACTCACACAGGACACTCAATGACCCACACAGGACACTCAATGACCCACGCAGGACACTCATGACCCACGCAGGACACTCATGACCCACACAGGACACTCAATGACCCACACAGGACACTCAATGACCCACGCAGGACACTCATGACCCACGCAGGACACTCAATGACCCACGCAGGACACTCATGACCCACGCAGGGCACTCAATGACTCACACAGGACACTCAATGACCTACGCAGGACACTCATGACCCACACAGGACACTCATGACCCACGTAGGACACTGAATGAGCCAAGCAGGACACTCAACGACCCATGCAGGACACTCATGACCCACACAGGACACTCAATGACTTACGCAGGACACTCCTGACCCTCGCAGGACACTCAATGACCCACGCAGGACACTCATGACCCACGCAGGACACTTAATGACTCACACAGGACACTCATGACCCATGCAGGACACTCATGACCCATGCAGGACACTCAATGACCAACGCAGGACACTCATGACCCACACAGGACACTCATGACCCATGCAGGACACTCAATGACCAACGCAGGGCACTCATGACCCACACAGGACACTCAATGACCCACGCTGGACACTCATGACCCAAGCAGGACACTCAATGACCAAGCAGGACACTCAATGACCCACGCAGGACACTCATGACCCACGCAGGACACACAATGACCCACGCAGGACAATCATGACCCACACAGGACACTCAATGACCCACGCAGGACTCTCAATGACCCACGCAGGAGAATCATGACCCACACAGGACACTCAATGACCCACGCAGGACTCTCAATGACCCACGCAGGACACTCAATGACCCACACGGGACACTCAATGACCCAGGCAGGACACTCAATCACCCACACAGGACACACTTGACCCATGCAGGACACTCAATGACCCACGCAGGACACTCAATGACAAACGCAGGACACTCAATGAACCACACAGGACACTCAATGGCCGACGCAGGACACTCAGGACACACGCAGGACACTCAATGACCCACACAGGACACTCATGACCCACAAAGGACACTGAATCATTCACGCAGGACACCCATGATCCACGCTGGACACTCAATGACCCACGCAGGACACTCAATGACCCACGCAGGACACTCATGACCCATGCAGGAAACTAAATGACCCACGCAGGACTCTCAATGACACACGCAGGACACTCAATGACCCACACAGGACACTCAATGACCCAGGCAGGACACTCAATGACCCACACAGGACACTCTTGACCCATGCAGGACACTCAATGACCCACGCAGGACACTCAATGACACACGCAGGACACTCAATGACCCACACAGGACACTCAATGGCCGACGCAGGACACTCAGGACACACGCAGGACACTCAATGACCCACACAGGACACTCATGACCCACGAAGGACACCCATGACCCACGCTGGACACTCAATGACCCACGCAGGACACTCAATGACCCACGCAGGACACTCATGACCCACACAGGACACTCAATGACCCACACAGGACACTCAATGACCCACGCAGGACACTCAATGACCCACGCAGGATACTCAATGGCTCACACAGGACACTCAATGACCCATGCAGGACACTCAATGACCCACGCAGGACACTCAATGACCCACGCAGGAAACTCAATGACCAACACAGGACACTCATGACCCACACAGGACACCCATGACCCACACACGACACTCAATAACCCACGCAGGACACTCAATGACCCACACAGGACACTCAATGACCCACGCAGGCACTCAATAACCCATGCAGGACACTCATGATCCACACGGGACACTCAATGACCCTGGCAGGACACTCAATGACCCACACAGGACACTCTTGACCCATGCAGGACACTCAATGACCCACGCAGGACACTCAATGACCCACACGGGACACTCAATGACCCTGGCAGGACACTCAATGACCCACACAGGACACTCTTGACCCATGCAGGACACTCAATGACCCACGCAGGACACTCAATGACACACGCAGGAAACTCAATGACCCACACAGGACACTCAATGGCCCACGCAGGACACTCATGACCCACGAAGGACACTGAATCATCCACGCAGGACACCCATGACCCACGCTGGACACTCAATGACCCACGCAGGACACTCAATGACCCACGCAGGACACTCATGACCCACGCAGGACACTCATGACCCACACAGGACACTCAATGACTCACACAGGACACTCAATGACCCACGCAGGACACTCATGACCCACACAGGACACTCATGACCCACGTAGGACACTGAATGAGCCAAGCAGGACACTCAACGACCCATGCAGGACACTCATGACCCAAGCAGGACACTCGATGACCCACGCAGGACACTCCTGACCCTCGCAGGACACTCAATGACCCACGCAGGACACTCATGACCCACGCAGGACACTTAATGACCCACACAGGACACTCATGACCCATGCACGACACTCATGACCCATGCAGGACACTCAATGACCAACGCAGGACACTCATGATCCACACAGGACACTCATGACCCATGCAGGACACTCAATGACCAACGCAGGGCACTCATGACCCACACAGGACACTCAATGACCCACGCTGGACACTCATGACCCAAGCAGGACACTCAATGACCAAGCAGGACACTCAATGACCCACGCAGGACACTCATGACCCACGCAGGACACACAATGACCCACGCAGGACAATCATGACCCACACAGGACACTCAATGACCCACGCAGGACTCTCAATGACCCACGCAGGACACTCAATGACCCACACGGGACACTCAATGACCCAGGCAGGACACTCAATCACCCACACAGGACACACTTGACCCATGCAGGACACTCAATGACCTACGCAGGACGCTCATGACCCACACAGGACACTCATGACCCACGTAGGACACTGAATGACCCAAGCAGGACACTCATGACCCACACAGGACACTCAATGACCCACGCAGGACACTCATGACCCTCGCAGGACACTCAATGACCCACGCAGGACACTCATGACCCACGCAGGACACTTAATGACCCACACAGGACACTCATGACCCATGCAGGACACTCATGACCCATGCAGGACACTCAATGACCAACGCAGGACACTCATGACCCACACAGGACACTCATGACCCATGCAGGACACTCAATGACCAACGCAGGGCACTCATGACCCACACAGGACACTCAATGACCCACGCTGGACACTCATGACCCAAGCAGGACACTCAATGACCAAGCAGGACACTCAATGACCCACGCAGGACACTCATGACCCACGCAGGACACACAATGACCCACGCAGGACAATCATGACCCACACAGGACACTCAATGACCCACGCAGGACTCTCAATGACCCACGCAGGACACTCAATGACCCACACGGGACACTCAATGACCCAGGCAGGACACTCAATCACCCACACAGGACACACTTGACCCATGCAGGACACTCAATGACCCACGCAGGACACTCAATGACAAACGCAGGACACTCAATGAACCACACAGGACACTCAATGGCCGACGCAGGACACTCAGGACACACGCAGGACACTCAATGACCCACACAGGACACTCATGACCCACGAAGGACACTGAATCATTCACGCAGGACACCCATGATCCACGCTGGACACTCAATGACCCACGCAGGACACTCAATGACCCACGCAGGACACTCATGACCCATGCAGGAAACTAAATGACCCACGCAGGTCTCTCAATGACACACGCAGGACACTCAATGACCCACACAGGACACTCAATGACCCAGGCAGGACACTCAATGCCCCACACAGGACACTCTTGACCCATGCAGGACACTCAATGACCCACGCAGGACACTCAATGACACACGCAGGACACTCAATGACCCACACAGGACACTCAATGGCCGACGCAGGACACTCATGACACACGCAGGACACTCAATGACCCACACAGGACACTCATGACCCACGAAGGACACCCATGACCCACGCTGGACACTCAATGACCCACGCAGGACACTCAATGACCCACGCAGGACACTCATGACCCACACAGGACACTCAATGACCCACGCAGGACACTCAATGACCCACGCAGGACACTCAATGACCCACGCAGGATACTCAATGGCTCACACAGGACACTCAATGACCCATGCAGGACACTCAATGACCCACGCAGGACACTCAATGACCCACGCAGGAAACTCAATGACCAACACAGGACACTCATGACCCACACAGGACACCCATGACCCACACACGACACTCAATAACCCACGCAGGACACTCAATGACCCACACAGGACACTCAATGACCCACGCAGGCACTCAATAACCCATGCAGGACACTCATGATCCACACGGGACACTCAATGACCCTGGCAGGACACTCAATGACCCACACAGGACACTCTTGACCCATGCAGGACACTCAATGACCCACGCAGGACACTCAATGACCCACACGGGACACTCAATGACCCTGGCAGGACACTCAATGACCCACACAGGACACTCTTGACCCATGCAGGACACTCAATGACCCACGCAGGACACTCAATGACACACGCAGGAAACTCAATGACCCACACAGGACACTCAATGGCCCACGCAGGACACTCATGACCCACGAAGGACACTGAATCATCCACGCAGGACACCCATGACCCACGCTGGACTCTCAATGACCCACGCAGGACACTCAATGACCCACGCAGGACACTCATGACCCACGCAGGACACTCATGACCCACACAGGACACTCAATGACCCACACAGGACACTCAATGACCCACGCAGGACACTCATGACCCACGCAGGACACTCAATGACCCACGCAGGACACTCATGACCCACGCAGGGCACTCAATGACTCACACAGGACACTCAATGACCTACGCAGGACACTCATGATCCACACAGGACACTCATGACCCACGTAGGACACTGAATGAGCCAAGCAGGACACTCAACGACCCATGCAGGACACTCATGACCCACACAGGACACTCAATGACCCACGCAGGACACTCCTGACCCTCGCAGGACACTCAATGACCCACGCAGGACACTCATGACCCACGCAGGACACTTAATGACCCACACAGGACACTCATGACCCATGCACGACACTCATGACCCATGCAGGACACTCAATGACCAACGCAGGACACTCATGACCCACACAGGACACTCATGACCCATGCAGGACACTCAATGACCAACGCAGGGCACTCATGACCCACACAGGACACTCAATGACCCACGCTGGACACTCATGACCCAAGCAGGACACTCAATGACCAAGCAGGACACTCAATGACCCACGCAGGACACTCATGACCCACGCAGGACACACAATGACCCACGCAGGACAATCATGACCCACACAGGACACTCAATGACCCACGCAGGACTCTCAATGACCCACGCAGGACACTCAATGACCCACACGGGACACTCAATGACCCAGGCAGGACACTCAATCACCCACACAGGACACACTTGACCCATGCAGGACACTCAATGACCCACGCAGGACACTCAATGACAAACGCAGGACACTCAATGAACCACACAGGACACTCAATGGCCGACGCAGGACACTCAGGACACACGCAGGACACTCAATGACCCACACAGGACACTCAATGACCCAGGCAGGACACTCAATGACCCACACAGGACACTCTTGACCCATGCAGGACACTCAATGACCCACGCAGGACGCTCAATGACACACGCAGGACACTCAATGACCCACGCAGGACACTCAATGACCCACGCAGGATACTCAATGGCTCACACAGGACACTCAATGACCCATGCAGGACACTCAATGACCCACGCAGGACACTCAATGACCCACGCAGGAAACTCAATGACCAACACAGGACACTCAATGACCCACACAGGACACCCATGACCCACACACGACACTCAATAACCCACGCAGGACACTCAATGACCCACACAGGACACTCAATGACCCATGCAGGCACTCAATAACCCATGCAGGACACTCATGATCCACACAGGACATTCAATGACGCACGCATGACACTCATGACCCACACAGGACAATCAATGACCCACACAGGACACTGAATGACCCACGCAGGACACGCAATGACCCACGTAGGACACTCATGACCCACGCAGGAACTCAACGACCCACGCAGGACACTCATGACCCACGCTGGACACTCATGACCCACGCAGGACACTGAACGACCCACGCAGGGCACTCATGACCCTCACAGGACACTCAATGACGCACGCAGGACACTCAATGACCGACAGAGGACACTCACGGCCCACGCAGGACACTCAATGACCCACGTAGGACACTCAATGACCCATGCAGGACATCAATGACCCATGCAGGACACTCAATGACCAACACAGCCACTCAATGACCCACACACGACTCTCAATGAACCACGCCGGACACTCATGACCCAAACAGGACACTCAATGACCCACGTAGGACACTCATGACCCACATAGGACTCTCATGACCCACGCAGGACACTCATGACCCATGCAGGACACTCACTGACCCACACAGGACACTCAATGACCAACGCAGGACACTCATGACCCACGCAGGACACTCAATGACCCACACAGGACACTCATGACCCACACAGGTCACTCAATGACCCACGCAGGACACCCAATGACCCACACAGCACACTCAATAACCCACGCAGGACACTCAATGACACACGCAGGGCACTCAATGACTCACACAGGACACTTAATGACCCACACAGGACACTCATGACCCATGCAGGACACTCATGACCCATGCAGGACACTCAATGACCAACGCAGGACACTCATGACCCACACAGGACACTCATGACCCATGCAGGACACTCAATGACCCACACAGGGCACTCAATGACTCACACAGGACACTTAATGACCCACGCAGGACACTCATGACCCACACAGGACACTCAATGACTCACACAGGACACTCAATGACCCACGCAGGACACGCAATGACACACGCATGACACTCATGACCCACGCAGGACACTCAATGACCTACGCAGGACACTCATGACACACGCTGGACACTCATGACCCACGCAGGACACTCAATGAGCCACACAGGACACTCATGACCCTCGCACGACACTCATGACCCACGCAGGACAACCAATGACCCACGCAGGACACTCATTACTCACGCAGGCCACTCAATGACCCACACAGAACACTCAATGACCCACACAGGACACTCATGACCCACACAGGACACACAATGACACACGCAGGGCACTCATGACCCACACAGGACACTCAATGACCCACGCTGGACACTCATGCCCCAAGCAGGACACTCAATGACCCACGCAGGACACTCATGACCCACGCAGGACACTCATGACCCACGCAGGACACACAATGACCCACGCAGGACACTCAATGACCCACGCAGGACTCTCAATGACCCACGCAGGACACTCAATGACCCACACGGGACACTCAATGACCCTGGCAGGACACTCAATGACCCACACAGGACACTCTTGACCCATGCAGGACACTCAATGACCCACGCAGGACACTCAATGACACACGCAGGAAACTCAATGACCCACACAGGACACTCAATGGCCCACGCAGGACACTCATGACCCACGAAGGACACTGAATCATCCACGCAGGACACCCATGACCCACGCTGGACACTCAATGACCCACGCAGGACACTCAATGACCCACGCAGGACACTCATGACCCACGCAGGACACTCATGACCCACACAGGACACTCAATGACTCACACAGGACACTCAATGACCCACGCAGGACACTCATGACCCACGCAGGACACTCAATGACCCACGCAGGACACTCATGACCCACGCAGGACACTCATGACCAACACGGGACACTCAATGATCCACGCAGGGCACTCAATGACTCACACAGGACACTCAATGACCTACGCAGGACACTCATGACCCACACAGGACACTCATGACCCACGTAGGACACTGAATGACCCAAGCAGGACACTCAACGACCCATGCAGGACACTCATGACCCACACAGGACAGTCAATGACCCACGCAGGACACTCATGACCCTCGCAGGACACTCAATGACCCACGCAGGACACTCATGACCCACGCAGGACACTTAATGACCCACACAGGACACTCATGACCCATGCACGACACTCATGACCCATGCAGGACACTCAATGACCAACGCAGGACACTCATGACCCACACAGGACACTCATGACCCATGCAGGACACTCAATGACCAACGCAGGGCACTCATGACCCACACAGGACACTCAATGACCCACGCTGGACACTCATGACCCAAGCAGGACACTCAATGACCAAGCAGGACACTCAATGACCCACGCAGGACACTCATGACCCACGCAGGACACACAATGACCCACGCAGGACAATCATGACCCACACAGGACACTCAATGACCCACGCAGGACTCTCAATGACCCACGCAGGACACTCAATGACCCACACGGGACACTCAATGACCCAGGCAGGACACTCAATCACCCACACAGGACACACTTGACCCATGCAGGACACTCAATGACCCACGCAGGACACTCAATGACAAACGCAGGACACTCAATGAACCACACAGGACACTCAATGGCCGACGCAGGACACTCAGGACACACGCAGGACACTCAATGACCCACACAGGACACTCATGACCCACGAAGGACACTGAATCATTCACGCAGGACACCCATGATCCACGCTGGACACTCAATGACCCACGCAGGACACTCAATGACCCACGCAGGACACTCATGACCCATGCAGGAAACTAAATGACCCACGCAGGACTCTCAATGACACACGCAGGACACTCAATGACCCACACAGGACACTCAATGACCCAGGCAGGACACTCAATGACCCACACAGGACACTCTTGACCCGTGCAGGACACTCAATGACCCACGCAGGACACTCAATGACACACGCAGGACACTCAATGACCCACACAGGACACTCAATGGCCGACGCAGGACACTCAGGACACACGCAGGACACTCAATGACCCACACAGGACACTCATGACCCACGAAGGACACCCATGACCCACGCTGGACACTCAATGACCCACGCAGGACACTCAATGACCCACGCAGGACACTCATGACCCACACAGGACACTCAATGACCCACACAGGACACTCAATGACCCACGCAGGACACTCAATGACCCACGCAGGATACTCAATGTCTCACACAGGACACTCAATGACCCATGCAGGACACTCAATGACCCACGCAGTACACTCAATGACCCACGCAGGAAACTCAATGACCAACACAGGACACTCATGACCCACACAGGACACCCATGACCCACACACGACACTCAATAACCCACGCTGGACACTCAATGACCCACACAGGACACTCAATGACCCACGCAGGCACTCAATAACCCATGCAGGACACGCATGATCCACACGGGACACTCAATGACCCTGGCAGGACACTCAATGACCCACACAGGACACTCTTGACCCATGCAGGACACTCAATGACCCACGCAGGACACTCAATGACCCACACGGGACACTCAATGACCCACGCAGGACACTCAATGACCCACACAGAACACTCTTGACCCATGCAGGACACTCAATGACCACGCAGGAAACTCAATGACCCACACAGGACACTCAATGGCCCACGCAGGACACTCATGACCCACGAAGGACACTGAATCATCCACGCAGGACACCCATGACCCACGCTGGACACTCAATGACCCACGCAGGACACTCAATGACCCACGCAGGACACTCATGACCCACGCAGGACACTCATGACCCACACAGGACACTCAATGACCCACACAGGACACTCAATGACCCACGCAGGACACTCATGACCCACGCAGGACACTCAATGACCCACGCAGGACACTCATGACCCACGCAGGACACTCATGACCAACACGGGACACTCATGACCCACGTAGGGCACTGAATGACCCAAGCAGGACACTCAACGACCCATGCAGGACACTCATGACCCACACAGGACACTCAATGACCCACGCAGGACACTCATGACCCTCGCAGGACACTCAATGACCCACGCAGGACACTCATGACCCACGCAGGACACTTAATGACCCACACAGGACACTCATGACCCATGCAGGACACTCATGACCCATGCAGGACACTCAATGACCAACGCAGGACACTCATGACACACACAGGACACTCATGACCCATGCAGGACACTCAATGACCAACGCAGGGCACTCATGACCCACACAGGACACTCAATGACCCACGCTGGACACTCATGACCCAAGCAGGACACTCAATGACCAAGCAGGACACTCAATGACCCACGCAGGACACTCATGACCCACGCAGGACACACAATGACCCACGCAGGACAATCATGACCCACACAGGACACTCAATGACCCACGCAGGACTCTCAATGACCCACGCAGGACACTCAATGACCCACACGGGACACTCAATGACACAGGCAGGACACTCAATCACCCACACAGGACACACTTGACCCATGCAGGACACTCAATGACCCACGCAGGACACTCAATGACAAACGCAGGACACTCAATGAACCACACAGGACACTCAATGGCCGACGCAGGACACTCAGGACACACGCAGGACACTCAATGACCCACACAGGACACTCATGACCCACGAAGGACACTGAATCATTCACGCAGGACACCCATGATCCACGCTGGACACTCAATGACCCACGCAGGACACTCAATGACCCACGCAGGACACTCATGACCCATGCAGGAAACTAAATGACCCACGCAGGACTCTCAATGACACACGCAGGACACTCAATGACCCACACAGGACACACTAATGTCCCAGGCAGGACACTCAATGACCCACACAGGACACTCTTGACCCATGCAGGACACTCAATGACCCACGCAGGACACTCAATGACACACGCAGGACACTCAATGACCCACACAGGACACTCAATGGCCGACGCAGGACACTCAGGACACACGCAGGACACTCAATGACCCACACAGGACACTCATGACCCACGAAGGACACCCATGACCCACGCTGGACACTCAATGACCCACGCAGGACACTCAATGACCCACGCAGGACACTCATGACCCACACAGGACACTCAATGACCCACACAGGACACTCAATGACCCACGCAGGACACTCAATGACCCACGCAGGATACTCAATGGCTCACACAGGACACTCAATGACCCATGCAGGACACTCAATGACCCACGCAGGACACTCAATGACCCACGCAGGAAACTCAATGACCAACACAGGACACTCATGACCCACACAGGACACCCATGACCCACACACGACACTCAATAACCCACGCAGGACACTCAATGACCCACACAGGACACTCAATGACCCACGCAGGAAACTCAATAACCCATGCAGGACACTCATGATCCACACGGGACACTCAATGACCCTGGCAGGACACTCAATGACCCACACAGGACACTCTTGACCCATGCAGGACACTCAATGACCCACGCAGGACACTCAATGACACACGCAGGAAACTCAATGACCCACGCAGGACACTCAATGACACACGCAGGAAACTCAATGACCCACCCAGGACACTCAATGACCCACACGGGACACTCAATGACCCTGGCAGGACACTCAATGACCCACACAGGACACTCTTGACCCATGCAGGACACTCAATGACCCACGCAGGACACTCAATGACACACGCAGGAAACTCAATGACCCACACAGGACACTCAATGGCCCACGCAGGACACTCATGACCCACGAAGGACACTGAATCATCCACGCAGGACACCCATGACCCACGCTGGACACTCAATGACCCACGCAGGACACTCAATGACCCACGCAGGACACTCATGACCCACGCAGGACACTCAATGACCAACGCAGGGCACTCATGACCCACACAGGACACTCAATGACCCACGCTGGACACTCATGACCCAAGCAGGACACTCAATGACCAAGCAGGACACTCAATGACCCACGCAGGACACTCATGACCCACGCAGGACACACAATGACCCACGCAGGACAATCATGACCCACACAGGACACTCAATGACCCACGCAGGACTCTCAATGACCCACGCAGGACACTCAATGACCCACACGGGACACTCAATGACCCAGGCAGGACACTCAATCACCCACACAGGACACACTTGACCCATGCAGGACACTCAATGACCCACGCAGGACACTCAATGACAAACGCAGGACACTCAATGAACCACACAGGACACTCAATGGCCGACGCAGGACACTCAGGACACACGCAGGACACTCAATGACCCACACAGGACACTCATGACCCACGAAGGACACTGAATCATTCACGCAGGACACCCATGATCCACGCTGGACACTCAATGACCCACGCAGGACACTCAATGACCCACGCAGGACACTCATGACCCATGCAGGAAACTAAATGACCCACGCAGGACTCTCAATGACACACGCAGGACACTCAATGACCCACACAGGACACTCAATGTCCCAGGCAGGACACTCAATGACCCACACAGGACACTCTTGACCCATGCAGGACACTCAATGACCCACGCAGGACACTCAATGACACACGCAGGACACTCAATGACCCACACAGGACACTCAATGGCCGACGCAGGACACTCAGGACACACGCAGGACACTCAATGACCCACACAGGACACTCATGACCCACGAAGGACACCCATGACCCACGCTGGACACTCAATGACCCACGCAGGACACTCAATGACCCACGCAGGACACTCATGACCCACACAGGACACTCAATGACCCACACAGGACACTCAATGACCCACGCAGGACACTCAATGACCCACGCAGGATACTCAATGGCTCACACAGGACACTCAATGACCCATGCAGGACACTCAATGACCCACGCAGGACACTCAATGACCCACACAGGAAACTCAATGACCAACACAGGACACTCATGACCCACACAGGACACCCATGACCCACACACGACACTCAATAACCCACGCAGGACACTCAATGACCCACACAGGACACTCAATGACCCACGCAGGAAACTCAATAACCCATGCAGGACACTCATGATCCACACGGGACACTCAATGACCCTGGCAGGACACTCAATGACCCACACAGGACACTCTTGACCCATGCAGGACACTCAATGACCCACGCAGGACACTCAATGACACACGCAGGAAACTCAATGACCCACGCAGGACACTCAATGACACACGCAGGAAACTCAATGACCCACGCAGGAGACTCAATGACCCACACGGGACACTCAATGACCCTGGCAGGACACTCAATGACCCACACAGGACACTCTTGACCCATGCAGGACACTCAATGACCCACGCAGGACACTCAATGACACACGCAGGAAACTCAATGACCCACACAGGACACTCAATGGCCCACGCAGGACACTCATGACCCACGA
Organism: Chiloscyllium plagiosum; assembly: GCF_037043375.1. Lineage (NCBI taxonomy): Eukaryota > Metazoa > Chordata > Chondrichthyes > Orectolobiformes > Hemiscylliidae > Chiloscyllium > Chiloscyllium plagiosum. Next base: position 46,995,115 of record NW_028270167.1, read on the forward strand.
AGGACACTGAATCATCCACGCAGGACACCCATGACCCACGCTGGACACTCAATGACCCACGCAGGACACTCAATGACCCACGCAGGACACTCATGACCCACGCAGGACACTCATGACCCACACAGGACACTCAATGACCCACACAGGACACTCAATGACCCACGCAGGACACTCATGACCCACGCAGGACACTCAATGACCCACGCAGGACACTCATGACACACGCAGGGCACTCAATGACTCACACAGGACACTCAATGACCTACGCAGAACACTCATGACCCACACAGGACACTCATGACCCACGTAGGACACTGAATGACCCAAGCAGGACACTCAACGACCCATGCAGGACACTCATGACCCACACAGGACACTCAATGACCCACGCAGGACACTCCTGACCCTCGCAGGACACTCAATGACCCACGCAGGACACTCATGACCCACGCAGGACACTTAATGACCCACACAGGACACTCATGACCCATGCAGGACACTCATGACCCATGCAGGACACTCAATGACCAACGCAGGACACTCATGACCCACACAGGACACTCATGACCCATGCAGGACACTCAATGACCAACGCAGGGCACTCATGACCCACACAGGACACTCAATGACCCACGCTGGACACTCATGACCCAAGCAGGACACTCAATGACCAAGCAGGACACTCAATGACCCACGCAGGACACTCATGACCCATTCAGGACACACAATGACCCACGCAGGACAATCATGACCCACACAGGACACTCAATGACCCACGCAGGACTCTCAATGACCCACGCAGGACACTCAATGACCCACACGGGACACTCAATGACCCAGGCAGGACACTCAATCACCCACACAGGACACACTTGACCCATGCAGGACACTCAATGACCCACGCAGGACACTCAATGACAAACGCAGGACACTCAATGAACCACACAGGACACTCAATGGCCGACGCAGGACACTCAGGACACACGCAGGACACTCAATGACCCACACAGGACACTCATGACCCACGAAGGACACTGAATCATTCACGCAGGACACCCATGATCCACGCTGGACACTCAATGACCCACGCAGGACACTCAATGACCCACGCAGGACACTCATGACCCATGCAGGAAACTAAATGACCCACGCAGGACTCTCAATGACACACGCAGGACACTCAATGACCCACACAGGACACTCAATGACCCAGGCAGGACACTCAATGACCCACACAGGACACTCTTGACCCATGCAGGACACTCAATGACCCACGCAGGACGCTCAATGACACACGCAGGACACTCAATGACCCACACTGGACACTCAATGGCCGACGCAGGACACTCAGGACACACGCAGGACACTCAATGACCCACACAGGACACTCATGACCCACGAAGGACACCCATGACCCACGCTGGACACTCAATGACCCACGCAGGACACTCAATGACCCACGCAGGACACTCATGACCCACACAGGACACTCAATGACCCACACAGGACACTCAATGACCCACGCAGGACACTCAATGACCCACGCAGGATACTCAATGGCTCACACAGGACACTCAATGACCCATGCAGGACACTCAATGACCCACGCAGGACACTCAATGACCCACGCAGGAAACTCAATGACCAACACAGGACACTCATGACCCACACAGGACACCCATGACCCACACACGACACTCAATAACCCACGCAGGACACTCAATGACCCACACAGGACACTCAATGACCCACGCAGGCACTCAATAACCCATGCAGGACACTCATGATCCACACAGGACATTCAATGACGCACGCATGACACTCATGACCCACACAGGACAATCAATGACCCACACAGGACACTGAATGACCCACGCAGGACACGCAATGACCCACGTAGGACACTCATGACCCACGCAGGAACTCAACGACCCACGCAGGACACTCATGACCCACGCTGGACACTCATGACCCACGCAGGACACTGAAGGACCCACGCAGGGCACTCATGACCCTCACAGGACACTCAATGACGCACGCAGGACACTCAATGACCGACAGAGGACACTCACGGCCCACGCAGGACACTCAATGACCCACGTAGGACACTCAATGACCCATGCAGGACACTCAATGACCCATGCAGGACACTCAATGACCAACACAGCCACTCAATGACCCACACACGACTCTCAATGAACCACGCCGGACACTCATGACCCAAACAGGACACTCAATGACCCACGTAGGACACTCATGACCCACATAGGACTCTCATGACCCACGCAGGACACTCATGACCCATGCAGGACACTCACTGACCCACACAGGACACTCAATGACCAACGCAGGACACTCATGACCCACGCAGGACACTCATGACCCACACAGGTCACTCAATGACCCACGCAGGACACCCAATGACCCACACAGCACACTCAATAACCCACGCAGGACACTCAATGACTCACACAGGACACTTAATGACCCACACAGGACGCTCATGACCCATGCAGGACACTCATGACCCATGCAGGACACTCAATGACCAACGCAGGACACTCATGACCCACACAGGACACTCATGACCCATGCAGGACACTCAATGACCAATGCAGGGCACTCAGGACCCACACAGGACACTCAATGACCCACGCTGGACACTCATGACCCAAGCAGGACACTCACTGACCAAGCAGGACACTCAATGACCCACGCAGGACACTCATGACCCACGCAGGACACACAATGACCCACGCAGGACAATCATGACCCACACAGGACACTCAATGACCCACGCAGGACTCTCAATGACCCACGCAGGACACTCAATGACCCACACGGGACACTCAATGACCCAGGCAGGACACTCAATCACCCACACAGGACACACTTGACCCATGCAGGACACTCAATGACCCACGCAGGACACTCAATGACAAACGCAGGACACTCAATGAACCACACAGGACACTCAATGGTCGACGCAGGACACTCAGGACACACGCAGGACACTCAATGACCCACACAGGACACTCATGACCCACGAAGGACACTGAATCATTCACGCAGGACACCCATGATCCACGCTGGACACTCAATGACCCACGCAGGACACTCAATGACCCACGCAGGACACTCATGACCCATGCAGGAAACTAAATGACCCACGCAGGACTCTCAATGACACACGCAGGACACTCAATGACCCACACAGGACACTCAATGACCCAGGCAGGACACTCAATGACCCACACAGGACACTCTTGACCCATGCAGGACACTCAATGACCCACGCAGGACACTCAATGACACACGCAGGACACTCAATGACCCACACAGGACACTCAATGGCCGACGCAGGACACTCAGGACACACGCAGGACACTCAATGACCCACACAGGACACTCATGACCCACGAAGGACACCCATGACCCACGCTGGACACTCAATGACCCACGCAGGACACTCAATGACCCACGCAGGACACTCATGACCCACACAGGACACTCAATGACCCACACAGGACACTCAATGACCCACGCAGGACACTCAATGACCCACGCAGGATACTCAATGGCTCACACAGGACACTCAATGACCCATGCAGGACACTCAATGACCCACGCAGGACACTCAATGACCCACGCAGGAAACTCAATGACCAACACAGGACACTCATGACCCACACAGGACACCCATGACCCACACACGACACTCAATAACCCACGCAGGACACTCAATGACCCACACAGGACACTCAATGACCCATGCAGGCACTCAATAACCCATGCAGGACACGCATGATCCACACGGGACACTCAATGACCCTGGCAGGACACTCAATGACCCACACAGGACACTCTTGACCCATGCAGGAAACTAAATGACCCACGCAGGACTCTCAATGACACTCGCAGGACACTCAATGACCCACACAGGACACTCAATGACCCAGGCAGGACACTCAATGACCCACACAGGACACTCTTGACCCATGCAGGACACTCAATGACCCACGCAGGACACTCAATGACACACGCAGGACACTCAATGACCCACACAGGACACTCAATGGCCGACGCAGGACACTCAGGACACACGCAGGACACTCAATGACCCACACAGGACACTCATGACCCACGAAGGACACTCATGACCCACGCTGGACACTCAATGACCCACGCAGGACACTCAATGACCCACGCAGGACACTCATGACCCACACAGGACACTCAATGACCCACACAGGACACTCAATGACCCACGCAGGACACTCAATGACCCACGCAGGATACTCAATGGCTCACACAGGACACTCAATGACCCATGCAGGACACTCAATGACCCACGCAGGACACTCAATGACCCACGCAGGAAACTCAATGACCAACACAGGACACTCATGACCCACACAGGACACCCATGACCCACACACGACACTCAATAACCCACGCAGGACACTCAATGACCCACACAGGACACTCAATGACCCACGCAGGCACTCAATAACCCATACAGGACACGCATGATCCACACGGGACACTCAATGACCCTGGCAGGACACTCTTGACCCATGCAGGACACTCAATGACCCACGCAGGACACTCAATGACCCACACGGGACACTCAATGACCCTGGCAGGACACTCAATGACCCACACAGGACACTCTTGACCCATGCAGGACACTCAATGACCCACGCAGGACACTCAATGACACACGCAGGACACTCATGACCCACACAGGCCACTCAATGACCCACACAGGACACTCAATGACCCACGCTGGACACTCATGACCCAAGCAGGACACTCACTGACCAATCAGGACACTCAATGACCCACGCAGGACACACAATGACCCACGCAGGACAATCATGACCCACACAGGACACTCAATGACCCACGCAGGACTCTCAATGACCCACGCAGGACACTCAATGACCCACACGGGACACTCAATGACCCAGGCAGGACACTCAATCACCCACACAGGATACACTTGACCCATGCAGGACACTCAATGACCCACGCAGGACACTCAATGACAAACGCAGGACACTCAATGAACCACACAGGACACTCAATGGTCGACGCAGGACACTCAGGACACACGCAGGACACTCAATGACCCACACAGGACCCTCATGACCCACGAAGGACACTGAATCATTCACGCAGGACACCCATGATCCACGCTGGACACTCAATGACCCACGCAGGACACTCAATGACCCACGCAGGACACTCATGACCCATGCAGGAAACTAAATGACCCACGCAGGACTCTCAATGACACACGCAGGACACTCAATGACCCACACAGGACACTCAATGGCCGACGCAGGACACTCAGGACACACGCAGGACACTCAATGACCCACACAGGACACTCATGACCCACGAAGGACACTCATGACCCACGCTGGACACTCAATGACCCACGCAGGAGACTCAATGACCCACGCAGGACACTCATGACCCACACAGGACACTCAATGACCCACACAGGACACTCAATGACCCACGCAGGACACTCAATGACCCACGCAGGATACTCAATGGCTCACACAGGACACTCAATGACCCATGCAGGACACTCAATGACCCACGCAGGACACTCAATGACCCACGCAGGAAACTCAATGACCAACACAGGACACTCATGACCCACACAGGACACCCATGACCCACACACGACACTCAATAACCCACGCAGGACACTCAATGACCCACACAGGACACTCAATGACCCACGCAGGCACTCAATAACCCATGCAGGACACGCATGATCCACACGGGACACTCAATGACCCTGGCAGGACACTCAATGACCCACACAGGACACTCTTGACCCATGCAGGACACTCAATGACCCACACGGGACACTCAATGACCCTGGCAGGACACTCAATGACCCACACAGGACACTCTTGACCCATGCAGGACACTCAATAACCCACACGGGACACTCAATGACCCTGGCAGGACACTCAATGACCCACACAGGACACTCTTGACCCATGCAGGACACTCAATGACCCACGCAGGACACTCAATGACACACGCAGGAAACTCAATGACCCACACAGGACACTCAATGGCCCACGCAGGACACTCATGACCCACGAAGGACACTGAATCATCCACGCAGGACACCCATGACCCACGCTGGACACTCAATGACCCACGCAGGACACTCAATGACCCACGCAGGACACTCATGACCCACGCAGGACACTCATGACCCACACAGGACACTCAATGACCCACACAGGACACTCAATGACCCACGCAGGACACTCATGACCCACGCAGGACACTCAATGACCCACGCAGGACACTCATGACCCACACAGGACACTCATGACCAACACGGGACACTCAATGATCCACGCAGGGCACTCAATGACTCACACAGGACACTCAATGACCTACGCAGGACACTCATGACCCACACAGGACACTCATGACCCACGTAGGACACTGAATGACCCACACAGGACACTCAATGACCCACGCAGGACACTCATGACCCTCGCAGGACACTCAATGACCCACGCAGGACACTCCTGACCCTCGCAGGACACTCAATGACCCACGCAGGACACTCATGACCCACGCAGGACACTTAATGACCCACACAGGACACTCATGACCCATGCAGGACACTCATGACCCATGCAGGACACTCAATGACCAACGCAGGACACTCATGACCCACACAGGACACTCATGACCCATGCAGGACACTCAATGACCAACGCAGGGCACTCATGACCCACACAGGACACTCAATGACCCACGCTGGACACTCATGACCCAAGCAGGACACTCAATGACCAAGCAGGACACTCAATGACCCACGCAGGACACTCATGACCCACGCAGGACACACAATGACCCACGCAGGACAATCATGACCCACACAGGACACTCAATGACCCACGCAGGACTCTCAATGACCCACGCAGGACACTCAATGACCCACACGGGACACTCAATGACACAGGCAGGACACTCAATCACCCACACAGGACACACTTGACCCATGCAGGACACTCAATGACCCACGCAGGACACTCAATGACAAACGCAGGACACTCAATGAACCACACAGGACACTCAATGGCCGACGCAGGACACTCAGGACACACGCAGGACACTCAATGACCCACACAGGACACTCATGACCCACGAAGGACACTGAATCATTCACGCAGGACACCCATGATCCACGCTGGACACTCAATGACCCACGCAGGACACTCAATGACCCACGCAGGACACTCATGACCCATGCAGGAAACTAAATGACCCACGCAGGACTCTCAATGACACACGCAGGACACTCAATGACCCACACAGGACACTCAATGACCCAGGCAGGTCACTCAATGACCCACACAGGACACTCTTGACCCATGCAGGACACTCAATGACCCACGCAGGACGCTCAATGACACACGCAGGACACTCAATGACCCACACAGGACACTCAATGGCCGACGCAGGACACTCAGGACACACGCAGGACACTCAATGACCCACACAGGACACTCATGACCCACGAAGGACACCCATAACCCACGCTGGACACTCAATGACCCACGCAGGACACTCAATGACCCACGCAGGACACTCATGACCCACACAGGACACTCAATGACCCACACAGGACACTCAATGACCCACGCAGGACACTCAATGACCCACGCAGGATACTCAATGGCTCACACAGGACACTCAATGACCCATGCAGGACACTCAATGACCCCCGCAGGACACTCAATGACCCACGCAGGAAACTCAATGACCAACACAGGACACTCATGACCCACACAGGACACCCATGACCCACACACGACACTCAATAACCCACGCAGGACACTCAATGACCCACACAGGACACTCAATGACCCACGCAGGCACTCAATAACCCATGCAGGACACTCATGATCCACACAGGACATTCAATGACGCACGCATGACACTCATGACCCACACAGGACACTCAATGACCCACACAGGACACTGAATAACCCACGCAGGACACGCAATGACCCACGTAGGACACTCATGACCCACGCAGGATCTCAACGACCCACGCAGGACACTCATGACCCACGCTGGACACTCATGACCCACGCAGGACACTGAACGACCCACGCAGGGCACTCATGACCCTCACAGGACACTCAATGACGCACGCAGGACACTCAATGACCGACAGAGGACACTCACGGCCCACGCAGGACACTCAATGACCCACGTAGGACACTCAATGACCCATGCAGGACACTCAATGACCCATGCAGGACACTCAATGACCAACACAGCCACTCAATGACCCACACACGACTCTCAATGAACCACGCCGGACACTCATGACACAAACAGGACACTCAATGACCCACGTAGGACACTCATGACCCACATAGGACTCTCATGACCCACGCAGGACACTCATGACCCATGCAGGACACTCACTGACCCACACAGGACACTCAATGACCAACGCAGGACACTCATGACCCACGCAGGACACTCAATGACCCACACAGGACACTCATGACCCACAGAGGTCACTCAATGACCCACGCAGGACACCCAATGACCCACACAGCACACTCAATAACCCACGCAGGACACTCAATGACACACGCAGGGCACTCAATGACTCACACAGGACACTTAATGACCCACGCAGGACACTCATGACCCACACAGGACACTCATGACCCATGCAGGACACTGAATGACCCTAGCAGGACACTCAACGACCCATGGAGGACACTCATGACCCACACAGGACACTCAATGACCCACGCAGGACACTCATCACCCACGCAGGACACTCAATGACCCACGCAGGACACTCATGACCCACGCAGGACACTTAATGACCCATACAGGACACTCATGACCCACATAGGACTCTCATGACCCACGCAGGACACTCATGACCCATGCAGGACACTCACTGACCCACACAGGACACTCAATGGGCAACGCAGGACACTCATGACCCACGCAGGACACTCAATGACCCACACAGGACACTCATGACCCACACAGGTCACTCAATGACCCACGCAGGACACCCAATGACCCACACAGCACACTCAATAACCCACGCAGGACACTCAATGACACACGCAGCACACGCATGACCCACACAGGACACTCAATGACCCACACAGGGCACTCAATGACTCACACAGGACACTTAATGACCCACGCAGGACACTCATGACCCACACAGGACACTCATGACCCATGCAGGACACTGAATGACCCTAGCCGGACACTCAACGACCCATGCAGGACACTCATGACCCACACAGGACACTCAATGACCCACGCAGGACACTCATGACCCACGCAGGACACTCAATGACCCACGCAGGACACTTATGACCCACGCAGGACACTTAATGACCCACACAGGACACTCATGACCCAAGCAGGACACTCAATGACCCATACAGGACACTCAATGACCCACGCTGGACTCTCATGACCCAAGCAGGACACTCAATGACCCACGCAGGACACTCATGACCCACACAGGACACTCAATGACCCACGCAGGACACTCATGACCAACTCAGGACACTCAATGACCACGCAGGACACTCATGACCCATGCAGGACACTCAATGACCCACACAGGACACTCATGTCCAACGCAGGACACTCAATGACCCACGCAAGGCACTCATGCCCCAAGCAGGACACTCAATGACCCACGCAGGACACTCAATGACCCACGCAGGACACTCATGACCCACGCAGGACACACAATGACCCACGCAGGACACTCAATGACCCACGCAGGACTCTCAATGACCCACGCAGGACACTCAATGACCCACACGGGACACTCAATGACCCTGGCAGGACACTCAATGACCCACACAGGACACTCTTGACTCATGCAGGACACTCAATGACCCACGCAGGACACTCAATGACACACGCAGGAAACTCAATGACCCACACAGGACACTCAATGGCCCACGCAGGACACTCATGACCCACGAAGGACACTGAATCATCCACGCAGGACACCCATGACCCACGCTGGACACTCAATGACCCACGCAGGACACTCAATGACCCACGCAGGACACTCATGACCCACGCAGGACACTCATGACCCACACAGGACACTCAATGACCCACACAGGACACTCAATGACCCACGCAGGACACTCATGACCCACGCAGGACACTCAATGACCCACGCAGGACACTCATGACCCACACAGGACACTCATGACCAACACGGGACACTCAATGATCCACGCAGGGCACTCAATGACTCACACAGGACACTCAATGACCTACGCAGGACACTCATGACCCACACAGGACACTCATGACCCACGTAGGACACTGAATGACCCAAGCAGGACACTCAACGACCCATGCAGGACACTCATGACCCACGCAGGACACTTAATGACCCACACAGGATACTCATGACCCATGCAGGACACTCATGACCCATGCAGGACACTCATGACCCACACAGGACACTCAATGACCAACGCAGGACACTCATGACCCACACAGGACACTCATGACCCATGCAGGACACTCAATGACCAACGCAGGGCACTCATGACCCACACAGGACACTCAATGACCCACGCTGGACACTCATGACCCAAGCAGGACACTCAATGACCAAGCAGGACACTCAATGACCCACGCAGGACACTCATGACCCACGCAGGACACACAATGACCCACGCAGGACAATCATGACCCACACAGGACACTCAATGACCCACGCAGGACTCTCAATGACCCACGCAGGACACTCAATGACCCACACGGGACACTCAATGACCCAGGCAGGACACTCAATCACCCACACAGGACACACTTGACCCATGCAGGACACTCAATGACCCACGCAGGACACTCAATGACAAACGCAGGACACTCAATGAACCACACAGGACACTCAATGGCCGACGCAGGACACTCAGGACACACGCAGGACACTCAATGACCCAAACAGGACACTCATGACCCACGAAGGACACTGAATCATTCACGCAGGACACCCATGATCCACGCTGGACACTCAATGACCCACGCAGGACACTCAATGACCCACGCAGGACACTCATGACCCATGCAGGAAACTAAATGACCCACGCAGGACTCTCAATGACACACGCAGGACACTCAATGACCCACACAGGACACTCAATGACCCAGGCAGGACACTCAATGACCCACGCAGGACACTCAATGACACACGCAGGACACTCAATGACCCACACAGGACACTCAATGGCCGACGCAGGACACTCAGGACACACGCAGGACACTCAATGACCCACACAGGACACTCATGACCCACGAAGGACACCCATGACCCACGCTGGACACTCAATGACCCACGCAGGATACTCAATGACCCACGCAGGACACTCAATGACCCACGCAGGACACTCAATGACCCATGCAGGATACTCAATGGCTCACACAGGACACTCAATGACCCATGCAGGACACTCATGACCCACGCAGGACACTCAATGACCTACGTAGGACACTCAATGACCACCACAGGCCACTCAATGACCCACGCAGGACTCTCAATGACCCACGCTGGACACTCATGACCCAAGCAGGACACTCAATGACCCACGCAGGACACTCAACGACCCACGCAGGACCCTCATGACCCTCACAGGACACTCAATGACCCACGCAGGACACTCAATGACTGACAGAGGACACTCAATGATCCACGCAGGGCACTCAATGACTCACACAGGACACTCAATGACCTACGCAGGACACTCATGACCCACACAGGACACTCATGACCCACGTAGGACACTGAATGACCCAAGCAGGACACTCAACGACCCATGCTGGACACTCATGACCCACACAGGACACTCAATGACCCACGCAGGACACTCATGACGCACGCAGGACACTCAATGACCCATGCAGGACACTCAATGACCCATGCAGGACACTCAATGACCAACACAGCCACTCAATGACCCACACACGACTCTCAATGAACCACGCCGGACACTCATGACCCAAACAGGACACTCAATGACCCACGTAGGACACTGATGACCCACATAGGACTCTCATGACCCACGCAGGACACTCATGACCCATGCAGGACACTCACTGACCCACACAGGACACTCAATGACCAACGCAGGACACTCATGACCCACGCAGGACACTCAATGACCCACACAGGACACTCATGACCCACACAGGTCACTCAATGACCCACGCAGGACACCCAATGACCCACACAGCACACTCAATAACCCACGCAGGACACTCAATGACACACGCAGGGCACTCAATGACTCACACAGGACACTTAATGACCCACGTAGGACACTCATGACCCACACAGGACACTCATGACCCATGCAGGACACTGAATGACCCTAGCAGGACACTCAACGACCCATGCAGGACACTCATGACCCACACAGGACACTCAATGACCCATGCAGGACACTCATGACCCACGCAGGACACTCAATGACCCACGCAGGACACTCATGACCCACGCAGGACACTCAATGACCCACACAGGACACTCATGACCCACACAGGTCACTCAATGACCCACGCAGGACACCCAATGACCCACACAGCACACTCAATAACCCACGCAGGACACTCAATGACACACGCAGCACACGCATGACCCACACAGGACACTCAATGACCCACACAGGGCACTCAATGACTCACACAGGACACTTAATGACCCACGCAGGACACTCATGACCCACACAGGACGCTCATGACCCATGCAGGACACTGAATGACCCTAGCAGGACACTCAACGACCCATGCTGGACACTCATGACCCACACAGGACACTCAATGACCCACGCAGGAGACTCATGACCCACGCAGGACACTCAATGACCCACGCAGGACACTCATGACCCACGCAGGACACTTAATGACCCACACAGGACACTCATGACCAAGCAGGACACTCAATGACCCATGCAGGACACTCATGACCCACACAGGACACTCAATGACCAACGCAGGGCACTCATGAACCAAACAGGACACTCAATGACCCACGCTGGACACTCATGACCCAAGCAGGACACTCAATGACCCACGCAGGACACTCATGACCCACACAAGACACTCAATGACCCACGCAGGACACTCATGACCAACTCAGGACACTCAATGACCACGCAGGACACTCATGACCCACGCAGGACACTCAATGACCCACACAGGACACTCATGTCCAACGCAGGACACTCAATGACCCACGCAAGACACTCATGACCCACGCAGGACACTCATGCCCCACGCAGGACACTCAATGACCCAGACAGGACACTCATGACCCACACAGGACACGCAATGACCCACACAGCACACTCAATAACCCACGCAGGACACTCAATGACACACGCAGCACACTCATGACCCACACAGGACACTCAATGACCCACGCAGGGCACTCAATTACTCACACAGGACACTCAATGACCCATGCAGGACACACATGACCCACACAGGACAATCATGACCCATGCAGGACACTCAATGACCCATGCAGGACACTCAACGACCCAAGTAGGACATTCATCACCCACACAGGACACTCGATGAACCACGCAGGACACTCATGACCCACACAGGACACTCAATGTCCCACACAGGACACTCAATGACCCACACAGGACACGCAATGACACACGCATGACACTCATGACCCACGCAGGACACTCAATGACCTACGCAGGACACTCATGACACACGCTGGACACTCATGACCCATGCAGGACACTCAATGAGCCACACAGGACACTCATGACCCTCGCACGACACTCATGACCCACGCAGGACACCCAATGACCCACGCAGGACACTCATGACTCACGCAGGCCACTCAATGACCCACACAGGACACTCATGACCCACACAGGACACTCAATGACCCACGCTGGACACTCATGACCCAAGCAGGACACTCAATGACCCACGCAGGACACTCAATGACCCATGCAGGACACTCATGACCCACGCAGGACACACAATGACCCACGCAGGACACTCAATGACCCACACAGGACTCTCAATGACCCACGCAGGACACTCAATGACCCACACGGGACACTCAATGACCCCGGCAGGACACTCACTGACCCACACAGGACACTCTTGACCCATGCAGGACACTCAATGAACCACGCAGGACACTCAATGACACACGCAGGACACTCAATGACCCACACAGGACACTGAATGGCCCACGCAGGACACTCAATGACCCACGAAGGACACTGAATCATCCACGCAGGACACCCATGACCCACGCTGGACACTCAATGACCCACGCAGGACACTCAATGACCCACGCAGGACACTCATGACCCACGCAGGACACTCATGACCCACACAGGACACTCAATGACCCACACAGGACACTCAATGACCCACGCAGGACCCTCATGACCCACGCCGGACACTCAATGACCCACGCAGGACACTCATGACCCACACAGGACACTCAATGACCCACGCAGGACACTCATGACCCATGCAGGACACACAATGACCCACGCAGGACTCTCAATGACCCCGCAAGACACTCAATGACCGACACGGGACACTCAATGACCCACGCAGGACACTTAATTACCCACACAGGACACTCATGACACATGCAGGACACTCAATGACCCATGCAGCACACTCAATGACCGACAGAGGACACACATGGCCCACGCAGGACACTCAATGACCCACACAGCACCCTCAATAACCCACGCAGGACACTCAATGACCCACGCAGGAGACTCATGACCAACACAGCACACTCAATGATCCACGCAGGACACTCAATGACCGACAGAGGACACTCAATGATCCACGCAGGGCACTCAATGACTCACACAGGACACTCAATGACCCACGCAGGACACTCATGTCCCACACAGGACACTCATGACCCACGTTGGACACTGAATGACCCAAGCAGGACACTCAACGACCCATGCAGGACACTCATGACCCACACAGGACACTCAATGACCCACGCAGGACACTCATGACCCACGCAGGACACTCAATGACCCACGCAGGACACCCATGTCCCACGCAGGACACTTAATGACCCACACAGGACTCTCATGACCCACGCAGGACACTCAATGACCCATGCAGGATACTCAATGGCCCACGCAGAACACTCAATGACCCATGCAGGACACTCATGACCCACGCAGGACACTCAATGACCCACGTAGGACACTCAATGACCACCACAGGCCACTCAATGACCCACGCAGGACTCTCAATGACCCACACTGGACACTCATGACCCAAGCAGGACACTCAATGACCCACGCAGGACACTCAACGACACACGCGGACCCTCATGACCCTCACAGGACACTCAATGACCCACGCAGGACACTCAATGACCGACAGAGGACACTCAATGATCCACGCAGGGCAATCAATGACTCACACAGGACACTCAATGACCCACACAGGACACTCATGACCAACACGGGACACTCAATGATCCACGCAGGGCACTCAATGACTCACACAGGACACTCAATGACCTACGCAGGACACTCATGACCCACACAGGACACTCATGACCCACGTAGGACACTGAATGACCCAAGCAGGACACTCAACGACCCATGCAGGACACTCATGACCCACACAGGACACTCAATGACCCACGCAGGACACTCATGACGCACGCAGGACACTCAATGACCCATGCAGGACACTCATGACCCACGCAGGACACTTAATGACCCACACAGGACACTCATGACCCATGCAGGACACTCAATGACCCATGCAGGACACTCATGAGCAACACAGGACACTCAATGACCAACGCAGGGCACTCATGACCCACACAGGATACTCAATGACCCACGCTGGACTCTCATGACCCAAGCAGGACACTCAATGACCAAGCAGGACACTCAATGACCCACGCAGGACACTCATGACCCACGCAGGACACACAATGATCCACGCAGGACACTCATGACCCACACAGGACACTCAATGACCCACGCAGGACTCTCAATGACCCACGCAGGACACTCAATGACCCACACGGGACACTCAATGACCCAGGCAGGACACTCAATGACCCACACAGGACACTCTAGACCCATGCAGGACACTCAATGACCCACGCAGGACACTCAATGACCCACGCAGGACACTCAATGACCCACACAGGACACTCAATGGCCGACGCAGGACACTCAGGACACACGCAGGACACTCAATGACCCACACAGGACACTCATGACCCACGAAGGACACTGAACCATCCACGCAGGACACCCATGATCCACGCTGGACACTCAATGACCCACGCAGGACACTCAATGACCCACGCAGGAGACGCATGACCCACGCAGGACACTAAATGATCCACGCAGGACTCTCAATGACACACGCAGGACACTCAATGACCCACACAGGACACTCAATGACCCAGGCAGGACACTCAATGACCCACACAGGACACTCTTGACCCATGCAGGACACTCAATGACCCACGCAGGACACTCAATGACACACGCAGGACACTCAATGACCCACACAGGACACTCAATGGCCGACGCAGGACACTCAGGACACACGCAGGACACTCAATGACCCACACAGGACACTCATGACCCACGAAGGACACCCATGACCCACGCTGGACACTCAATGACCCACGCAGGACACTCAATGACCCACGCAGGACACTCATGACCCACACAGGACACTCAATGACCCACACAGGTCACTCAATGACCAACGCAGGACACTCAATGACCCACGCAGGATACTCAATGGCTCACACAGGACACTCAATGACCCATGCAGGACACTCAATGACCCACGCAGGACACTCAATGACCCACGCAGGAAACTCAATGACCAACACAGGACACTCATGACCCACACAGGACACCCATGAGCAACACACGACACTCAATAACCCACGCAAGACACTGAATGACCCACGCAGGCACTCAATTACCCATGCAGGACACTCATGATCCACACAGGACACTCAATGACCCACGCATGACACTCATGACCCACACAGGACACTCAATGACACACACAGGACACTGAATGACCCACGCAGGATACGCAATGACCCACGTAGGACACTCATGACCCACGCAGGAACTCAACGACCCATGCAGGACACTCAGGACCCACGCTGGACACCCATGACCCACGCAGGACACGGAACGACCCACGCAGGACACTCATGACCCTCACAGGACACTCAATGACCCACGCAGGACACTCAATGACCCACGCAGGACACTCATGACCCACACAGGACACTCAATGACCCACACAGGACACTCAATGACCCACGCAGGACACTCAATGACCCACGCAGGATACTCAATGGCTCACACAGGACACTCAATGACCCATGCAGGACACTCAATGACCCACGCAGGACACTCAATGACCCACGCAGGAAACTCAATGACCAACACAGGACACTCATGACCCACACAGGACACCCATGACCCACACACGACACTCAATAACCCACGCAGGACACTCAATGACCCACACAGGACACTCAATGACCCACGCAGGCACTCAATAACCCATGCAGGACACTCATGATCCACACAGGACATTCAATGACGCACGCATGACACTCATGACCCACACAGGACACTCAATGACCCACACAGGACACTGAATGACCCACGCAGGACACGCAATGACCCACGTAGGACACTCATGACCCACGCAGGAACTCAACGACCCACGCAGGACACTCATGACCCACGCTGGACACTCATGACCCACGCAGGACACTGAACGACCCACGCAGGGCACTCATGACCCTCACAGGACACTCAATGACGCACGCAGGACACTCAATGACCGACAGAGGACACTCACGGCCCACGCAGGACACTCAATGACCCACGTAGGACACTCAATGACCCATGCAGGACACTCAATGACCCATGCAGGACACTCAATGACCAACACAGCCACTCAATGACCCACACACGACTCTCAATGAACCACGCCGGACACTCATGACACAAACAGGACACTCAATGACCCACGTAGGACACTCATGACCCACATAGGACTCTCATGACCCACGCAGGACACTCATGACCCATGCAGGACACTCACTGACCCACACAGGACACTCAATGACCAACGCAGGACACTCATGACCCACGCAGGACACTCAATGACCCACACAGGACACTCATGACCCACACAGGTCACTCAATGACCCACGCAGGACACCCAATGACCCATACAGCACACTCAATAACCCACGCAGGACACTCAATGACACACGCAGGGCACTCAATGACTCACACAGGACACGTAATGACCCACGCAGGACACTCATGACCCACACAGGACACTTAATGACCCATTCAGGACACTGAATGTCCCTAGCAGGACACTCAACGACCCATGCAGGACACTCATGACCCACACAGGACACTCAATGACCCACGCAGGACACTCATGACCCACGCAGGACACTCAATGACCCACGCAGGACACTCATGACCCACGCAGGACACTTAATGACCCACACAGGACACTCATGACCCACATAGGACTCTCATGACCCACGCAGGACACTCATGACCCACGCAGGACACTCACTGACCCACACAGGACACTCAATGACCAACGCAGGACACTCATGACCCACGCAGGACACTCAATGACCCACACAGGACAGTCATGACCCACACAGGTCACTCAATGACCCACGCAGGACACCCAATGACCCACACAGGACACTCAATGACCCACGCAGGACACTCAACGACCCACACAGGACACTCATGACCCTCACAGGACACTCAATGACCCACGCAGGACACTCATGACCCACGAAGGACACTCAATGACCCATGCAGGATACTCAATGGTCCACGCAGAACACTCAATGACCCATGCAGGACACTCATGACCCTCACAGGACACTCAATGACCCACAAAGGAAACTCAATGACTGACAGAGGACACTCATGGCCCACGCAGGACACTCAATGACCCACTCAGGACACTCATGACCCACGCAGGACACTCACTGACCCACACAGGACACTCAATGACCCTCGCAGGACACTCATGATCCACACAGGACAGTCAAGACCCACGCAGGACACACATGACCCACACAGGACACACAATGACCCACGCAGGACACTCAATAACCAAGCAGGACTCTCAATGACCCACGCAGGACACTCATGACCCAAGCAGGACACTCAATGACCCACGCAGGACACTCAACGACCCACACAGGACACTCTTGACCCTCACAGGACACTCAATGACCCACGCAGGACACTCAATGACCGACAGAGGACACTCATGGCCCATGCAGGATACTCAATGACCCACGCAGGACACTCATGACCCACGCAGGACACTCAATGACCCATGCAGGATACTCCATGGCCCACGCAGAACACTCAATGACCCATGCAGGACACTCATGACCCTCACAGGACACTCAATGACCCACAAAGGACACTCAATGACCGACAGAGGACACTCATGGCCCACGCAGGACACTCAATGACCCACGCAGGACACTCATGACCCACGCAGGACACTCATGATCCACGCAGGACAGTCATGACCCACGCAGGACACACATGACCCACACAGGACACACAATGACCCACGCAGGACACTCAATGACCCACACAGCACACTCAATAACCCATGCAGGACACTCAATGACCCACGCAGGACACTCATGACCCACGCAGGACACTCAATGACCCACGTAGGACACTCAATGACCACCACGGGCCACTCAATGACACACGCAGGACTCTCAATGACCCACGCTGGACACTCATGACCCAAACAGGACACTCAATGACCCACGCAGGACACTCAGCGACCCACGCAGGATACTCATGACCCTCACAGGACACTCAATGACCCACGCAGGACACTCAATGACCCACGCAAGACACTCATGACCCACGCAGGACACTCATGCCCCACGCAGGACACTCAATGACCCACACAGGATACTCATGACCCACACAGGACACTCAATGACCCACGCTGGACACGCAATGACCAACACAGCACACTCAATAACCCACGCAGGACACTCAATGACACACGCAGCACACTCATGACCCACACAGGACACTCTATTACTCAAACAGGACACTCAATGACCCATGCAGGACACACATGACCCACACAGGACAATCATGACCCATGCAGGACACTCAATGATCCATGCAGGACACTCAACGACCCATGCAGGACACTCATCACCCACACAGGACACTCAATGAACCACGCAGGACACTCATGACCCACACAGGACACTCAATGTCCCACACAGGACACTCAATGACCCACGCAGGACACGCAATGACACACGCATGACATTCATGACCCACGCAGGACACTCAATGACCCACGCAGGATACACATGACACACGCAGGACACTCAATGACCCACGCAGGACACTCATGACCCACGCAGGACACTGAATGACCCACGTAGGACACTCAATGACCACCACAGGCCACTCAATGACCCACGCAGGACTCTCAATGACCCACGCAGGACACTCATGACCCAAGCAGGACACTCAATGACCCACGCAGGACACTCAACGACCCACACAGGACACTCATGACCCTCACAGGACACTCAATGACCCACGCAGGACACTCAATGACCGACAGAGGACACTCATGGCTCACGCAGGATACTCAATGACCCACGCAGGACACTCATGACCCACGCAGGACACTCAATGACCCATGCAGGATACTCAATGGCCCACGCAGAACACTCAATGACCCAATCAGGACACTCATGACCCTCACAGGACACTCAATGACCCACAAAGGACACTCAATGACCGACAGAGGACACTCATGGCCCACGCAGGACACTCAATGACCCACGCAGGACACTCATGACCCACGCAGGACACTCACTGATCCACACAGGACACTTAATGACCCTCGCAGGACACTCATGATCCACGCAGGACAGTCATGACCCACGCAGGACACACATGACCCACACAGGACACACAATGACCCACGCAGGACACTCAATAACCCACGCAGGACTCTCAATGACCCACGCAGGACACTCATGACCCAAGCAGGACACTCAATGACCCACGCAGGACACTCAACGACCCACACAGGACACTCATGACCCTCACAGGACACTCAATGACCCACGCTGGACACTCAATGACCGACAGAGGACACTCATGGCCCACGCAGGATACTCAATGACCCACGCAGGACACTCATGACCCACGCAGGACACTCAATGACCCATGCAGGATACTCAATGGCCCACGCAGAACACTCAATGACCCATGCAGGACACTCATGACCCTCACAGGACACTCAATGACCCACAAAGGACACTCAATGACCGACAGAGGACACTCATGGCCCACGCAGGACACTCAATGACCCACGCAGGACACTCATGACCCACGCAGGACACTCATGATCCACACAGGACAGTCATGACCCACGCAGGACACACATGACCCACACAGGACACACAATGACCCACGCAGGACACTCAATGACCCACACAGCACACTCAATAACCCACGCAGGACACTCAATGACCCACGCAGGACACTCATGACCCACGCAGGACACTCAATGACCCACGTAGGACACTCAATGACCACCACGGGCCACTCAATGACACACGCAGGACTCTCAATGACCCACGCTGGACACTCATGACCCGAACAGGACACTCAATGACCCACGCAGGACACTCAGCGACCCACGCAGGATACTCATGACCCTCACAGGACACTCAATGACCCACACAGGACACTCAATGACCCACGCAAGACACTCATGACCCACGCAGGACACTCATGCCGCACGCAGGACACTCAATGACCCACACAGGATACTCATGACCCACACAGGACACTCAATGACCCACGCTGGACACGCAATGACCAACACAGCACACTCAATAACCCACGCAGGACACTCAATGACACACGCAGCACACTCATGACCCACACAGGACACTCTATTACTCAAACAGGACACTCAATGACCCATGCAGGACACACATGACCCACACAGGACAATCATGACCCATGCAGGACACTCAATGATCCATGCAGGACACTCAACGACCCATGCAGGACACTCATCACCCACACAGGACACTCAATGAACCACGCAGGACACTCATGACCCACACAGGACACTCAATGTCCCACACAGGACACTCAATGACCCACGCAGGACACGCAATGACACACGCATGACATTCATGACCCACGCAGGACACTCAATGACCCACGCAGGATACACATGACACACGCAGGACACTCAATGACCCACGCAGGACACTCATGACCCACGCAGGACACTGAATGACCCACGTAGGACACTCAATGACCACCACAGGCCACTCAATGACCCACGCAGGACTCTCAATGACCCACGCAGGACACTCATGACCCAAGCAGGACACTCAATGACCCACGCAGGACACTCAACGACCCACACAGGACACTCATGACCCTCACAGGACACTCAATGACCCACGCAGGACACTCAATGACCGACAGAGGACACTCATGGCCCACGCAGGATACTCAATGACCCACGCAGGACACTCATGACCCACGCAGGACACTCAATGACCCATGCAGGATACTCAATGGCCCACGCAGAACACTCAATGACCCAAGCAGGACACTCATGACCCTCACAGGACACTCAATGACCCACAAAGGACACTCAATGACCGACAGAGGACACTCATGGCCCACGCAGGACACTCAATGACCCACGCAGGACACTCATGACCCACGCAGGACACTCACTGATCCACACAGGACACTTAATGACCCTCGCAGGACACTCATGATCCACGCAGGACAGTCATGACCCACGCAGGACACACAATGACCCAAGCAGGACACTCATGACCCTCACAGGACACTCAATGACCCACAAAGGACACTCAATGACCGACAGAGGACACTCATGGCCCACGCAGGACACTCAATGACCCACGCAGGACACTCATGACCCACGCAGGACACTCACTGATCCACACAGGACACTCAATGACGCACGCAGGACACTCAATGACCGACAGAGGACACTCACGGCCCACGCAGGACACTCAATGACCCACGTAGGACACTCAATGACCCATGCAGGACACTCAATGACCCATGCAGGACACTCAATGACCAACACAGCCACTCAATGACCCACACACGACTCTCAATGAACCACGCCGGACACTCATGACACAAACAGGACACTCAATGACCCACGTAGGACACTCATGACCCACATAGGACTCTCATGACCCACGCAGGACACTCATGACCCATGCAGGACACTCACTGACCCACACAGGACACTCAATGACCAACGCAGGACACTCATGACCCACGCAGGACACTCAATGACCCACACAGGACACTCATGACCCACACAGGTCACTCAATGACCCACGCAGGACACCCAATGACCCATACAGCACACTCAATAACCCACGCAGGACACTCAATGACACACGCAGGGCACTCAATGACTCACACAGGACACGTAATGACCCACGCAGGACACTCATGACCCACACAGGACACTTAATGACCCATTCAGGACACTGAATGTCCCTAGCAGGACACTCAACGACCCATGCAGGACACTCATGACCCACACAGGACACTCAATGACCCACGCAGGACACTCATGACCCACGCAGGACACTCAATGACCCACGCAGGACACTCATGACCCACGCAGGACACTTAATGACCCACACAGGACACTCATGACCCACATAGGACTCTCATGACCCACGCAGGACACTCATGACCCACGCAGGACACTCACTGACCCACACAGGACACTCAATGACCAACGCAGGACACTCATGACCCACGCAGGACACTCAATGACCCACACAGGACAGTCATGACCCACACAGGTCACTCAATGACCCACGCAGGACACCCAATGACCCACACAGGACACTCAATGACCCACGCAGGACACTCAACGACCCACACAGGACACTCATGACCCTCACAGGACACTCAATGACCCACGCAGGACACTCATGACCCACGAAGGACACTCAATGACCCATGCAGGATACTCAATGGTCCACGCAGAACACTCAATGACCCATGCAGGACACTCATGACCCTCACAGGACACTCAATGACCCACAAAGGAAACTCAATGACTGACAGAGGACACTCATGGCCCACGCAGGACACTCAATGACCCACTCAGGACACTCATGACCCACGCAGGACACTCACTGACCCACACAGGACACTCAATGACCCTCGCAGGACACTCATGATCCACACAGGACAGTCAAGACCCACGCAGGACACACATGACCCACACAGGACACACAATGACCCACGCAGGACACTCAATAACCAAGCAGGACTCTCAATGACCCACGCAGGACACTCATGACCCAAGCAGGACACTCAATGACCCACGCAGGACACTCAACGACCCACACAGGACACTCTTGACCCTCACAGGACACTCAATGACCCACGCAGGACACTCAATGACCGACAGAGGACACTCATGGCCCATGCAGGATACTCAATGACCCACGCAGGACACTCATGACCCACGCAGGACACTCAATGACCCATGCAGGATACTCCATGGCCCACGCAGAACACTCAATGACCCATGCAGGACACTCATGACCCTCACAGGACACTCAATGACCCACAAAGGACACTCAATGACCGACAGAGGACACTCATGGCCCACGCAGGACACTCAATGACCCACGCAGGACACTCATGACCCACGCAGGACACTCATGATCCACGCAGGACAGTCATGACCCACGCAGGACACACATGACCCACACAGGACACACAATGACCCACGCAGGACACTCAATGACCCACACAGCACACTCAATAACCCATGCAGGACACTCAATGACCCACGCAGGACACTCATGACCCACGCAGGACACTCAATGACCCACGTAGGACACTCAATGACCACCACGGGCCACTCAATGACACACGCAGGACTCTCAATGACCCACGCTGGACACTCATGACCCAAACAGGACACTCAATGACCCACGCAGGACACTCAGCGACCCACGCAGGATACTCATGACCCTCACAGGACACTCAATGACCCACGCAGGACACTCAATGACCCACGCAAGACACTCATGACCCACGCAGGACACTCATGCCCCACGCAGGACACTCAATGACCCACACAGGATACTCATGACCCACACAGGACACTCAATGACCCACGCTGGACACGCAATGACCAACACAGCACACTCAATAACCCACGCAGGACACTCAATGACACACGCAGCACACTCATGACCCACACAGGACACTCTATTACTCAAACAGGACACTCAATGACCCATGCAGGACACACATGACCCACACAGGACAATCATGACCCATGCAGGACACTCAATGATCCATGCAGGACACTCAACGACCCATGCAGGACACTCATCACCCACACAGGACACTCAATGAACCACGCAGGACACTCATGACCCACACAGGACACTCAATGTCCCACACAGGACACTCAATGACCCACGCAGGACACGCAATGACACACGCATGACATTCATGACCCACGCAGGACACTCAATGACCCACGCAGGATACACATGACACACGCAGGACACTCAATGACCCACGCAGGACACTCATGACCCACGCAGGACACTGAATGACCCACGTAGGACACTCAATGACCACCACAGGCCACTCAATGACCCACGCAGGACTCTCAATGACCCACGCAGGACACTCATGACCCAAGCAGGACACTCAATGACCCACGCAGGACACTCAACGACCCACACAGGACACTCATGACCCTCACAGGACACTCAATGACCCACGCAGGACACTCAATGACCGACAGAGGACACTCATGGCTCACGCAGGATACTCAATGACCCACGCAGGACACTCATGACCCACGCAGGACACTCAATGACCCATGCAGGATACTCAATGGCCCACGCAGAACACTCAATGACCCAATCAGGACACTCATGACCCTCACAGGACACTCAATGACCCACAAAGGACACTCAATGACCGACAGAGGACACTCATGGCCCACGCAGGACACTCAATGACCCACGCAGGACACTCATGACCCACGCAGGACACTCACTGATCCACACAGGACACTTAATGACCCTCGCAGGACACTCATGATCCACGCAGGACAGTCATGACCCACGCAGGACACACATGACCCACACAGGACACACAATGACCCACGCAGGACACTCAATAACCCACGCAGGACTCTCAATGACCCACGCAGGACACTCATGACCCAAGCAGGACACTCAATGACCCACGCAGGACACTCAACGACCCACACAGGACACTCATGACCCTCACAGGACACTCAATGACCCACGCTGGACACTCAATGACCGACAGAGGACACTCATGGCCCACGCAGGATACTCAATGACCCACGCAGGACACTCATGACCCACGCAGGACACTCAATGACCCATGCAGGATACTCAATGGCCCACGCAGAACACTCAATGACCCATGCAGGACACTCATGACCCTCACAGGACACTCAATGACCCACAAAGGACACTCAATGACCGACAGAGGACACTCATGGCCCACGCAGGACACTCAATGACCCACGCAGGACACTCATGACCCACGCAGGACACTCATGATCCACACAGGACAGTCATGACCCACGCAGGACACACATGACCCACACAGGACACACAATGACCCACGCAGGACACTCAATGACCCACACAGCACACTCAATAACCCACGCAGGACACTCAATGACCCACGCAGGACACTCATGACCCACGCAGGACACTCAATGACCCACGTAGGACACTCAATGACCACCACGGGCCACTCAATGACACACGCAGGACTCTCAATGACCCACGCTGGACACTCATGACCCGAACAGGACACTCAATGACCCACGCAGGACACTCAGCGACCCACGCAGGATACTCATGACCCTCACAGGACACTCAATGACCCACACAGGACACTCAATGACCCACGCAAGACACTCATGACCCACGCAGGACACTCATGCCGCACGCAGGACACTCAATGACCCACACAGGATACTCATGACCCACACAGGACACTCAATGACCCACGCTGGACACGCAATGACCAACACAGCACACTCAATAACCCACGCAGGACACTCAATGACACACGCAGCACACTCATGACCCACACAGGACACTCTATTACTCAAACAGGACACTCAATGACCCATGCAGGACACACATGACCCACACAGGACAATCATGACCCATGCAGGACACTCAATGATCCATGCAGGACACTCAACGACCCATGCAGGACACTCATCACCCACACAGGACACTCAATGAACCACGCAGGACACTCATGACCCACACAGGACACTCAATGTCCCACACAGGACACTCAATGACCCACGCAGGACACGCAATGACACACGCATGACATTCATGACCCACGCAGGACACTCAATGACCCACGCAGGATACACATGACACACGCAGGACACTCAATGACCCACGCAGGACACTCATGACCCACGCAGGACACTGAATGACCCACGTAGGACACTCAATGACCACCACAGGCCACTCAATGACCCACGCAGGACTCTCAATGACCCACGCAGGACACTCATGACCCAAGCAGGACACTCAATGACCCACGCAGGACACTCAACGACCCACACAGGACACTCATGACCCTCACAGGACACTCAATGACCCACGCAGGACACTCAATGACCGACAGAGGACACTCATGGCCCACGCAGGATACTCAATGACCCACGCAGGACACTCATGACCCACGCAGGACACTCAATGACCCATGCAGGATACTCAATGGCCCACGCAGAACACTCAATGACCCAAGCAGGACACTCATGACCCTCACAGGACACTCAATGACCCACAAAGGACACTCAATGACCGACAGAGGACACTCATGGCCCACGCAGGACACTCAATGACCCACGCAGGACACTCATGACCCACGCAGGACACTCACTGATCCACACAGGACACTTAATGACCCTCGCAGGACACTCATGATCCACGCAGGACAGTCATGACCCACGCAGGACACACATGACCCACACAGGACACACAATGACCCACGCAGGACACTCAATAACCCACGCAGGACTCTCAATGACCCACGCAGGACACTCATGACCCAAGCAGGACACTCAATGACCCACGCAGGACACTCAACGACCCACACAGGACACTCATGACCCTCACAGGACACTCAATGACCCACGCTGGACACTCAATGACCGACAGAGGACACTCATGGCCCACGCAGGATACTGAATGACCCACGCAGGACACTCATGACCCACGCAGGACACTCAATGACCCATGCAGGATACTCAATGGCCCACGCAGAACACTCAATGACCCATGCAGGACACTCATGACCCTCACAGGACACTCAATGACCCACAAAGGACACTCAATGACCGACAGAGGACACTCATGGCCCACGCAGGACACTCAATGACCCACGCAGGACACTCATGACCCACGCAGGACACTCACTGACCCACACAGGACACTCAATGACCCACGCAGGACACTCATGATCCACGCAGGACAGTCATGACCCACGCAGGACACACATGACCCACACAGGACACACAATGACCCACGCAGGACACTCAATGACCCACACAGCACACTCAATAACCCACGCAGGACACTCAATGACCCATGTAGGACACTCAATGACCACCACGGGCCACTCAATGATCCACGCAGGACTCTCAATGACGCACGCTGGACACTCATGACCCAAGCAGGACACTCAATGACCCACGCAGGACACTCAACGACCCACGCAGGACACTCATGACCCTCACAGGACACTCAATGACCCACGCAGGACACGCAATGACCAACACAGCACACTCAATAACCCACGCAGGACACTCAATGACACACGCAGCACACTCATGACCCACACAGGACACTCAATTACTCACACAGGACACTCAATGACCCATGCAGGACACACATGACCCACACAGTACAATCATGACCCATGCAGGACACTCAATGACCCATGCAGGACACTCAACGACCCATGCAGGACACTCATCACCCACACAGGACTCTCAATGAACCACGCAGGACACTCATGACCCACACAGGACACTCAATGTCTAACACAGGACACTCAATGACCCACGCAGGACACGCAATAACACACGCATGACACTCATGACCCACGCAGGACACTCAATGACCCACGCAGGATACTCATGACACACACTGGACACTCAATGACCCACGCAGGACACTCATGACCCACGCAGGACACTGAATGACCCACGTAGGACACTCAATGACCACCACAGGCCACTCAATGACTCACGCAGGACTCTCAATGACCCACGCAGGACACTCATGACCCAAGCAGGACACTCAATGACCCACGCAGGACACTCAACGACCCACACAGGACACTCATGACCCTCACAGGACACTCAATGACCCACGCAGGACACTCAATGACCGACAGAGGACACTCATGGCCCACGCAGGATACACAATGACCCACGCAGGACACTCATGACCCATGCAGGACACTCAATGACCCATGCAGGATACTCAATGGCCCACGCAGAACACTCAATGACCCATGCAGGACACTCATGACCCTCACAGGACACTCAATGACCCACAAAGGACACTCAATGACCGACAGAGGACACTCATGGCCCACGCAGGACTCTCAATGACCCACGCAGGACACTCATGACCCACGCAGGACACTCACTGACCCACACAGGACACTCAATGACCCACGCAGGACAATCATGATCCACAGGACAGTCATGACCCACGCAGGACACACATGACCCACACAGGACACACAATGACCCACGTAGGACACGCAATGACCCACACAGCACACTCAATAACCCACGCAGGACACTCAATGACCCACGCAGGACACTCATGACCCACGCAGGACACTCAATGACCACGCAGGACACTCATGACCCACGCAGGACACTCAATGACCCACACAGGACACTCATGACCCACGCAGGATACTCAATGACCCACGCAAGACACTCATGACCCACGCAGGACACTCATGACCAACGCAGGACACTCAATGACCCACACAGGACCCTCATGACCCACACAGCACACTCAATAACCCACACAGGACTCTCAATGAACCACGCAGGACACTCATGACCCACACAGGACACTCAATGTCCCACACAGGACACTCAATGACCCACGCAGGACACGCAATGACACACGCATGACACTCATGACCCACGCAGGACACTCAATGACCCACGCAGGATACTCATGACACACACTGGACACTCAATGACCCACGCAGGACACTCATGACCCACGCAGGACACTGAATGACCCACGTAGGACACTCAATGACCACCACAGGCCACTCAATGACCCACGCAGGACTCTCAATGACCCACGCAGGACACTCATGACCCAAGCAGGACACTCAATGACCCACGCAGGACACTCAACGACCCACACAGGACACTCATGACCCTCACAGGACACTCAATGACCCACGCAGGACACTCAATGACCGACAGAGGACACTCATGGCTCACGCAGGATACTCAATGACCCACGCAGGACACTCATGACCCACGCAGGACACTCAATGACGCATGCAGGATACTCAATGGCCCACGCAGAACACTCAATGACCCATGCAGGACACTCATGACCCTCACAGGACACTCAATGACCCACGCAGGACACTCAATGATCCACGCAGGACACTCATGACCCACGCAGGACACTCAATGACCACGCAGGACACTCATGACCCACGCAGGACACTCAATGACCCACACAGGACACTCATGACCCACGCAGGATACTCAATGACCCACGCAAGACACTCATGACCCACGCAGGACACTCATGACCAACGCAGGACACTCAATGACCCACACAGGACACGCAATGAGCCACACAGCACACTCAATAACCCACGCAGGACACTCAATGACACATGCAACACACTCTTGACCCACACAGGGCACTCAATGACCCACGCAGGGCACTCAATTACCCACACAGGACACTCAATGACCCACACAGGACACACATGACCCACACAGGACCATCATGACCCATGCAGGACACTCAATGACCCATGCAGGACACTCAACGACCCATGCAGGACACCCATGACCCACACAGGACACTCAATGAACCACGCAGGACACTCATGACCCACACAGAACACTCAATGCCCCACGCAGGACCCTCAATGACCCACGCAGGACACGCAATGACACACACAGGACAGTCATGACCCATGCAGGACACTCAATGACACATGCAGGACTCTCAATGACCCACGCAGGACACTCAATGACCAACAGAGGACACTCAATGATCCACGCAGGGCACTCAATGACTCATACAGGACACTCAATGACCCACGCAGGACACTCATGACCAACACAGGACACTCAATGATCTACGCAGGGCAATCAATGACTCACACAGGACACTCAATGACCCACGCAGGACACTCATGACACACGCTGGACATTCAATGACCCATGCAGGATACTCAATGGCCCACGCAGAACACTCAATGACCCATGCAGGACACTCAGGACCCACGCAGGACACTCAATGACCCACGTAGGACACTCAATGACCACCACAGGCCACTCAATGACCCACGCAGGGCTCTCAATGACCCACGCAGGACACTCAAGATCCAAGCAGGACACTCAATGACCCACGCAGGACACTCAACGACCCACGCAGGACACTCATGACCCTCACAGGACACTCAATGACCGATGCAGGACACTCAATGACCGACAGAGGACACTCATGGCCCACGCAGGACACTCAATGACCCACGCAGGACACTCAATGACCCACACAGCATCCTCAATAACCCACGCAGGACACTCAATTACCCACGCAGGACACTCATGACCAACACAGGACACTCAATGATCCACGCAGGGCACTCAATGACTCACACAGGACACTCAATGACCCACGCAGGACACTCATGACCCACACAGGACACTCATGACCCACGTAGGACACTGAATGACCCAAGCAGGACACTCAACGACCCATGCAGGACACTCATGACCCACGCAGGACAGTCAATGACCCACGCAGGACACTCATGACCCACGCAGGACACTTAATGACCCACACAGGACACTCATGACCCGCGCAGGACACTCAATGACCCACGCAGGATACTCAATGCCCACGCAGAACACTCAATGACACATGCAGGACACTCAATGACCCACGCAGGACACTCAATGACCCACGTAGGACACTCAATGACCACCACAGGCCACTCAATGACCCACGCAGGACTCTCAATGACCCACGCTGGACACTCATGACCCAAGCAGGACAATCAATGACCCACGCCGGACACTCAACGACCCACGCAGGACACTCATGACCCTCACAGAACACTCAATGACCCACGCAGGACACTCAATGACCAACAGAGGACACTCAATGATCCACGCAGGGCACTCAATGACTCATACAGGACACTCAATGACCCACGCAGGACACTCATGACCAACACAGGACACTCAATGATCTACGCAGGGCAATCAATGACTCACACAGGACACTCAATGACCCACGCAGGACACTCATGACCCACACAGGACACTCATGACCCACGTAGGACACTGAATGACCCAAGCAGGACACTCAACGACCCATGCAGGACACTCATGACCCACACAGGACACTCAATATCCCACGCGAGACACTCATGACCCACGCAGGACACTCAATGACCCAGGCAGGACACTCATGACCCACGCAGGACACTTAATGACCCACACAGGACACTCATGACCCATGCAGGACACTCAATGACCCATGCAGGACACTCAATGACCCACGCTGGACACTGAATGACCCACGCAGGACACTCAATGAACCACGCAGGACAGTCATGACCCACGCAGGACACTCATTACCCACACAGGACACTGAATGACCCACACAGGACACTCAATGACCCACGCAGGACACTCAATGACCCACGCAGGATACTCAATGGCTCACTCAGGACACTTAATGACCCATGCAGGAAACTCAATGACCAACACAGGACACTCATGACCCACACAGGACACCCATGACCCACACACGACACTCAATGACCCACGCAGGACACTCAATGACCCACACAGGACACTCAATGACCCACGCAGGCACTCAATGACCCATGCAGGACACTCATGATCCACACAGGACACTCAATGACCCACGCAAGACACTCATGACCCACACAGGACACTCAATGACCCACACAAGACACTCAATGACCCACGCTGGACACGCAATGACCCACGCAGGACACTCATGACCCACACAGGACACTCAATAACCCACGCAGGGCACTCAATGACTCACACAGGACACTCAATGACCCATGCAGGACACTCAATGACCCCCGCAGGACACACAATGACCCACGCAGGACACTCATGACCCACGCAGGACACTAAATGACCCACGCAGGACTCTCAATGACCCACGCAGGACACTCAATGACCCACACGGGACACTCAATGCCCCACGCAGCACACTCAATGACCCACACAGGACACTCATGACCCATGCAGGACACTCAATGACCCACGCAGGACACTCAATGATAGACGCAGGACACTCAATGACCCACACAGGACACTCAATGGCCCACGCAGGACACTCAATGACCCACGCAGGATACTCAATGGCTCACGCTGGACACATAATGACCCATGCAGGAAACTCAATGACCAACACAGGACACTCATGACCCACACAGGACACCCATGACCCACACACGACACTCAATGACCCATGCAGGACACTCAATGACCCACGCAGGCACTCAATGACCCATGCAGGACACTCATGATCCACACAGGACACTCAATGACCCACGCAAGACACTCATGACCCACACAGGACACTCAATGACCCACACAAGACACTCAATGACCCACGCTGGACACGCAATGACCCACGCAGGACACTCATGACCCACACAGGACACTCAATAACCCACGCAGGGCACTCAATGACTCACACAGGACACTCAATGACCCATGCAGGACACTCAATGACCCACGCAGGACACACAATGACCCACGCAGGACACTCATGACCCACGCAGGACACTAAATGGCCCACGCAGGACTCTCAATGACCCACGCAGGACACTCAATGGCCCACACGGGACACTCAATGACCCACGCAGCACACTCAATGACCCACACAGGACACTCATGACACAAGCAGGACACTCAATGACCCACGCAGGACACTCAATGACACACGCAGGACACTCAATGACCCACACAGGACACTCAATGGCCCACGCAGGACACTCATGACCCACGCAGGACACTCAATGACACACGCAGGACACTCATGACCCACGCAGGGCACTCAATGACCCATGCAGGATACTCAATGGCCCACGCAGAACACTCAATGACCCACGCAGAACACTCAATGTCCCATGCAGGACACTCATGACCCTCACAGGACACTCAATGACCCACAAAGGACACTCATGACCCACGCAGGACACTCACTGACCCACACAGGACACTCAATGACCCTCGCAGGACACTCATGACCCACGCAGGACAATCAATGACCCACACAGGACACTCAATGACCCTCGCAGGACACTCATGACCCACGCAGGACACTCAATGACCCATGCAGGACACTCATGACCCACACAGGACACTCAATGAACCACGCAGGACACTCATGACCCACACAGGACACTCAATGTCCCACACAGGACACTCAATGACCGACGCAGGACACGCAATGACACACGCATGACACTCATGACCCACGCAGGACACTCAATGACCCACGCAGGATACTCATGACACACGCAGGACACTCAATGACCCACGCAGGACACTCATGAACCACGCAGGACACTCAATGACCCACGTAGGACACTCAATGACCACCACAGGACACTCAATGACCCACGCAGGACACTCAACGACCCACACAGGACACTCATGACCCTCACAGGACACTCAATGACCCACGCAGGACAACTCAATGACCGACAGAGGTTACTCATGGCCCACGCAGGATACTCAATGACCCACGCAGGACACTCATGACCCACGCAGGACACTCAATGACCCATGTAGGATATTCAATGGCCCACGCAGAACACTCAATGACCCACGCAGGACACTCATGACCCACGCAGGACACTTAATGACCCACACAGGACACTCATGACCCGCGCAGGACACTCAATGACCCACGCAGGACACTCATGACCCACGCAGGACACTCAATGACCCACGCAGGACACTCATGACCCACGCAGGACACTTAATGACCCACACAGGACACTCATGACCCGCGCAGGACACTCAATGACCCACGCAGGATACTCAATGCCCACGCAGAACACTCAATGACACATGCAGGACACTCAATGACCCACGCAGGACACTCAATGACCCACGTAGGACACTCAATGACCACCACAGGCCACTCAATGACCCACGCAGGACTCTCAATGACCCACGCTGGACACTCATGACCCAAGCAGGACAATCAATGACCCACGCCGGACACTCAACGACCCACGCAGGACACTCATGACCCTCACAGAACACTCAATGACCCACGCAGGACACTCAATGACCAACAGAGGACACTCAATGATCCACGCAGGGCACTCAATGACTCATACAGGACACTCAATGACCCACGCAGGACACTCATGACCAACACAGGACACTCAATGATCTACGCAGGGCAATCAATGACTCACACAGGACACTCAATGACCCACGCAGGACACTCATGACCCACACAGGACACTCATGACCCACGTAGGACACTGAATGACCCAAGCAGGACACTCAACGACCCATGCAGGACACTCATGACCCACACAGGACACTCAATATCCCACGCGAGACACTCATGACCCACGCAGGACACTCAATGACCCAGGCAGGACACTCATGACCCACGCAGGACACTTAATGACCCACACAGGACACTCATGACCCATGCAGGACACTCAATGACCCATGCAGGACACTCAATGACCCACGCTGGACACTGAATGACCCACGCAGGACACTCAATGAACCACGCAGGACAGTCATGACCCACGCAGGACACTCATTACCCACACAGGACACTGAATGACCCACACAGGACACTCAATGACCCACGCAGGACACTCAATGACCCACGCAGGATACTCAATGGCTCACGCAGGACACTTAATGACCCATGCAGGAAACTCAATGACCAACACAGGACACTCATGACCCACACAGGACACCCATGACCCACACACGACACTCAATGACCCACGCAGGACACTCAATGACCCACACAGGACACTCAATGACCCACGCAGGCACTCAATGACCCATGCAGGACACTCATGATCCACACAGGACACTCAATGACCCACGCAAGACACTCATGACCCACACAGGACACTCAATGACCCACACAAGACACTCAATGACCCACGCTGGACACGCAATGACCCACGCAGGACACTCATGACCCACACAGGACACTCAATAACCCACGCAGGGCACTCAATGACTCACACAGGACACTCAATGACCCATGCAGGACACTCAATGACCCCCGCAGGACACACAATGACCCACGCAGGACACTCATGACCCACGCAGGACACTAAATGACCCACGCAGGACTCTCAATGACCCACGCAGGACACTCAATGACCCACACGGGACACTCAATGCCCCACGCAGCACACTCAATGACCCACACAGGACACTCATGACCCATGCAGGACACTCAATGACCCACGCAGGACACTCAATGATAGACGCAGGACACTCAATGACCCACACAGGACACTCAATGGCCCACGCAGGACACTCAATGACCCACGCAGGATACTCAATGGCTCACGCAGGACACTTAATGACCCATGCAGGAAACTCAATGACCAACACAGGACACTCATGACCCACACAGGACACCCATGACCCACACACGACACTCAATGACCCATGCAGGACACTCAATGACCCACGCAGGCACTCAATGACCCATGCAGGACACTCATGATCCACACAGGACACTCAATGACCCACACAAGACACTCAATGACCCACGCTGGACACGCAATGACCCACGCAGGACACTCATGACCCACACAGGACACTCAATAACCCACGCAGGGCACTCAATGACTCACACAGGACACTCAATGACCCATGCAGGACACTCAATGACCCACGCAGGACACACAATGACCCACGCAGGACACTCATGACCCACGCAGGACACTAAATGGCCCACGCAGGACTCTCAATGACCCACGCAGGACACTCAATGGCCCACACGGGACACTCAATGACCCACGCAGCACACTCAATGACCCACACAGGACACTCATGACACAAGCAGGACACTCAATGACCCACGCAGGACACTCAATGACACACGCAGGACACTCAATGACCCACACAGGACACTCAATGGCCCACGCAGGACACTCATGACCCACGCAGGACACTCAATGACACACGCAGGACACTCATGACCCACGCAGGGCACTCAATGACCCATGCAGGATACTCAATGGCCCACGCAGAACACTCAATGACCCACGCAGAACACTCAATGTCCCATGCAGGACACTCATGACCCTCACAGGACACTCAATGACCCACAAAGGACACTCATGACCCACGCAGGACACTCACTGACCCACACAGGACACTCAATGACCCTCGCAGGACACTCATGACCCACGCAGGACAATCAATGACCCACACAGGACACTCAATGACCCTCGCAGGACACTCATGACCCACGCAGGACACTCAATGACCCATGCAGGACACTCATGACCCACACAGGACACTCAATGAACCACGCAGGACACTCATGACCCACACAGGACACTCAATGTCCCACACAGGACACTCAATGACCGACGCAGGACACGCAATGACACACGCATGACACTCATGACCCACGCAGGACACTCAATGACCCACGCAGGATACTCATGACACACGCAGGACACTCAATGACCCACGCAGGACACTCATGAACCACGCAGGACACTCAATGACCCACGTAGGACACTCAATGACCACCACAGGACACTCAATGACCCACGCAGGACACTCAACGACCCACACAGGACACTCATGACCCTCACAGGACACTCAATGACCCACGCAGGACAACTCAATGACCGACAGAGGTTACTCATGGCCCACGCAGGATACTCAATGACCCACGCAGGACACTCATGACCCACGCAGGACATTCAATGACCCATGTAGGATATTCAATGGCCCACGCAGAACACTCAATGACCCAAGAAGGACACTCATAACCCTCACAGGACACTCAATGACCCACAAAGGACACTCAATGACCGACAGAGGACACTCATGGCCCACGCAGGACACTCAATGACCCACGCAGGACACTCATGACCCACGCAGGACACTCACTGACCCACACAGGACACTTAATGACCCTCGCAGGACACTCATGATCCACGCAGGACAGTCATGACCCACGCAGGACACACATGACCCACACAGGACACACAATGACACACGCAGGACACTCAATAACCCACGCAGGACTCTCAATGACCCACGCAGGACACTCATGACCCAAGCAGGACACTCAATGACCCACGCAGGACACTCAACGATCCATACAGGACACTCATGACCCACGCAGGACACTCAATGACCCACGCTGGACACTCAATGACCGACAGAGGACACTCATGGCCCACGCAGGATACTCAATGACCCACGCAGGACACTCATGACCCACGCAGGACACTCAATGACCCACGCAGGACACTCAATGACCGACAGAGGACACTCATGGCCCACGCAGGATACTCAATGACCCACGCAGGACACTCATGACCCACGCAGGACACTCAATGACCCATGCAGGATACTCAATGGCCCACGCAGAACACTCAATGACCCATGCAGGACACTCATGACCCTCACAGGACACTCAATGACCCACAAAGGACACTCAATGACCGACAGAGGACACTCATGGCCCACGCAGGACACTCAATGACCCACGCAGGACACTCATGACCCACGCAGGACACTCACTGACCCACACAGGACACTCAATGACCCACGCAGGACACTCATGATCCACGCAGGACAGTCATGACCCACGCAGGACACACATGACCCACACAGGACACACAATGACCCACGCAGGACACGCAATGACCCACACAGCACACTCAATAACCCACGCAGGACACTCAATGACCCACGCAGGACACTCATGACCCACGCAGGACACTCAATGACCACGCAGGACACTCATGACCCACGCAGGACACTCAATGACCCACACAGGACACTCATGACCCACGCAGGATACTCAATGACCCACGCAAGACACTCATGACCCACGCAGGACACTCATGACCAACGCAGGACACTCAATGACCCACACAGGACACTCATGACCCACACAGGACACTCAATGACCCACGCAGGACACGCAATGAGCCACACAGCACACTCAATAACCCACGCAGGACACTCAATGACACATGCAACACACTCTTGACCCACACAGGGCACTCAATGACCCACGCAGGGCACTCAATTACTCACACAGGACACTCAATGACCCACGCAGGACACACATGACCCACACAGGACAATCATGACCCATGCAGGACACTCAATGACCCATGCAGGACACTCAACGACCCATGCAGGACACCCATGACCCACACAGGACACTCAATGAACCACGCAGGACACTCATGACCCACACAGGACACTCAATGCCCCACGCAGGACACTCAATGACCCACGCAGGACACGCAATGACACACGCACGACACTCATGACCCACGCAGGACACTCAATGAGCCACGCAGGACACTCA
Organism: Chiloscyllium plagiosum; assembly: GCF_037043375.1. NCBI lineage: Eukaryota > Metazoa > Chordata > Chondrichthyes > Orectolobiformes > Hemiscylliidae > Chiloscyllium > Chiloscyllium plagiosum. Next base: position 47,035,310 of record NW_028270167.1, read on the forward strand.
TGACACACGTTGGACATTCAATGACCCATGCAGGATACTCAATGGCCCACGCAGAACACTCAATGACCCATGCAGGACACTCAGGAACCACGCAGGACACTCAATGACCCACGTAGGACACTCAATGACCACCACAGGCCACTCAATGACCCACGCAGGACACTCAATGACCGACAGAGGACACTCAATGATCCACGCAGGGCACTCAATGACTCACACAGGACACTCAATGACCCACGCAGTACACTCATGACCAACACAGGACACTCAATGATCCACGCAGGGCACTCAATGACTCACACAGGACACTCAATGACCCACGCAGGACACTCATGACCCTCACAGGACACTCAATGACCCACGCAGGACACTCAATGACCGACAGAGGACACTCATGGCCCACGCAGGATACTCAATGACCCACGCAGGACACTCATGACCCACACAGGACACTCAATGACCCATGCAGGATACTCAATGGCCCACGCAGAACACTCAATGACCCATGCAGGACACTCATGACCCTCACAGGACACTCAATGACCCACAAAGGACACTCAATGACCGAGAGAGGACACTCATGGCCCACGCAGGACACTCAATGACCCACGCAGGACACTCATGACCCACGCAGGACACTCACTGACCCACACAGGACACTCAATGACCCACGCAGGACACTCATGATCCACGCAGGACAGTCATGACGCACGCAGGACACACATGACCCACACAGGACACACAATGACCCACGCAGGACACGCAATGACCCACACAGCACACTCAATTACCCACGCAGGACACTCAATGACCCACGCAGGACACTCATGACCCACGCAGGACACTCAATGACCACGCAGGACACTCATGACCCACGCAGGACACTCAATGACCCACACAGGACACTCATGACCCACGCAGGATACTCAATGACCCACGCAAGACACTCATGACCCACGCAGGACACTCATGACCAACGCAGGACACTCAATGACCCACACAGGACACTCATGACCCACACAGGACACTCAATGACCCACGCAGGACACGCAATGAGCCACACAGCACACTCAATAACCCACGCAGGACACTCAATGACACATGCAACACACTCTTGACCCACACAGGGCACTCAATGACCCACGCAGGGCACTCAATTACTCACACAGGACACTCAATGACCCACACAGGACAATCATGACCCATGCAGGACACTAAATGACCCATGCAGGACACTCAACGACCCATGCAGGACACCCATGACCCACACAGGACACTCAATGAACCACGCAGGACACTCATGACCCACACAGGACACTCAATGCCCCACGCAAGACACTCAATGACCCACGCAGGACACGCAATGACACACGCACGACACTCATGACCCACGCAGGACACTCAATGAGCCACGCAGGACACTCATGACCCTCGCAGGACACTCAATGACCCACACAGCACACTCAACGACCCACACAGGACACTCAATGACCCACGTAGGACACTCAATGACCACCACAGGCCACTCAATGACCCACGCAGGGCTCTCAATGACCCACGCTGGACACTCAAGATCCAAGCAGGACACTCAATGACCCACGCAGGACACTCAACGACCCACGCAGGACACTCATGACCCTCACAGGACACACAATGACCAATGCAGGACACTCAATGACCGACAGAGGACACTCATGGCCCACGCAGGACACTCAATGACCCACGCAGGACACTCAATGACCCACACAGCATCCTCAATAACCCACGCAGGACACTCAATTACCCACGCAGGACACTCATGACCAACACAGGACACTCAATGATCCACGCAGGGCACTCAATGACTCACACAGGACACTCAATGACCCACGCAGGACACTCATGACCCACACAGGACACTCATGACCCACGTAGGACACGGAATGACCCAAGCAGGACACTCAACGACCCATGCAGGACACTCATGACCCACGCAGGACAGTCAATGACCCACGCAGGACACTCATGACCCACGCAGGACACTCAATGACCCACGCAGGACACTCATGACCCACGCAGGACACTTAATGACCCACACAGGACACTCATGACCCGCGCAGGACACTCAATGACCCACGCAGGATACTCAATGCCCACGCAGAACACTCAATGACCCATGCAGGACACTCAATGACCCACGCAGGACACTCAATGACCCACGTAGGACACTCAATGACCACCACAGGCCACTCAATGACCCATGCAGGACTCTCAATGACCCACGCTGGACACTCATGACCCAAGCAGGACACTCAATGACCCACGCCGGACACTCAACGACCCACGCAGGACACTCATGACCCTCACAGAACACTCAATGACCCACGCAGGACACTCAATGACCAACAGAGGACACTCAATGATCCACGCAGGGCACTCAATGACTCATACAGGACACTCAATGACCCACGCAGGACACTCATGACCAACACAGGACACTCAATGATCTACGCAGGGCAATCAATGACTCACACAGGACACTCAATGACCCACGCAGGACACTCATGACACACGCTGGACATTCAATGACCCATGCAGGATACTCAATGGCCCACGCAGAACACTCAATGACCCATGCAGGACACTCAGGACCCACGCAGGACACTCAATGACCCACGTAGGACACTCAATGACCACCACAGGCCACTCAATGACCCACGCAGGGCTCTCAATGACCCACGCAGGACACTCAAGATCCAAGCAGGACACTCAACGACCCACGCAGGACACTCATGACCCTCACAGGACACTCAATGACCAATGCAGGACACTCAATGACCGACAGAGGACACTCATGGCCCACGCAGGACACTCAATGACCCACGCAGGACACGCAATGACCCACACAGCATCCTCAATAACCCACGCAGGACACTCAATTACCCACGCAGGACACTCATGACCAACACAGGACACTCAATGATCCACGCAGGGCACTCAATGACTCACACAGGACACTCAATGACCCACGCAGGACACTCATGACCCACGTAGGACACTGAATGACCCAAGCAGGACACTCAACCCGACCCATGCAGGACACTCATGACCCACGTAGGACACTGAATGACCCAAGCAGGACACTCAACGACCCATGCAGGACACACATGACCCACACAGGACACTCAATAACCCACGCAGGACACTCATGACCCACGCAGGACATTCATGACCCACGCAGAACACTCAATGACCCACGCAGGACACTCATGACCCACACAGGACACTCATGACCCACGTAGGACACTGAATGACCCAAGCAGGACACTCAACGACCCATGCAGGACACTCATGACCCACGCAGGACAGTCAATGACCCACGCAGGACACTCATGACCCACGCAGGACACTCAATGACCCACGCAGGACACTCATGACCCACGTAGGACACTTAATGACCCACACAGGACACTCATGACCCTCGCAGGACACTCAATGACCCACGCAGGATACTCAATGCCCACGCAGAACACTCAATGACCCATGCAGGACACTCAATGACCCACGCAGGACACTCAATGACCCACGTAGGACACTCAAAGACCACCACAGGCCACTCAATGACCCACGCAGGACTCTCAATGACCCACGCTGGACACTCATGACCCAAGCAGGACACTCAATGACCCACGCCGGACACTTAACGACCCACGCAGGACACTCATGACCCTCACAGAACACTCAATGACCCACGCAGGACACTCAATGACCAACAGAGGACACTCAATGATCCACGCAGGGCACTCAATGACTCATACAGGACACTCAATGACCCACGCAGGACACTCATGACCAACACAGGACACTCAATGATCTACACAGGGCAATCAATGACTCACACAGGACACTCAATGACCCACGCAGGACACTCATGACCCACACAGGACACTCATGACCCACGTAGGACACTGAATGACCCAAGCAGGACACTCAACGACCCATGCAGGACACTCATGACCCACACAGGACACTCAATATCCCACGCGAGACACTCATGACCCACGCAGGACACTCAATGACCCAGGCAGGACACTCATGACCCACGCAGGACACTTAATGACCCACACAGGACACTCATGACCCATGCAGGACACTCAATGACCCATGCAGGACACTCAATGACCCACGCTGGACACTGAATGACCCACGCAGGACACTCAGTGAACCACGCATGACAGTCATGACCCACGCAGGACACTCATGACCCACACAGGACACTGAATGACCCACACAGGACACTCAATGACCCACGCAGGACACTCAATGACCCACGCAGGATACTCAATGGCTCACGCAGGACACTTAATGACCCATGCAGGAAACTCAATGACCAACACAGGACACTCATGACCCACACAGGACACCCATGACCCACACACGACACTCAATGACCCACGCAGGACACTCAATGACCCACACAGGACACTCAATGACCCACGCAGGCACTCAATGACCCATGCAGGACACTCATGATCCACACAGGACACGCAATGACCCACGCAAGACACTCAATGACCCACGCTGGACACGCAATGACCCACGCAGGACACTCATGACCAACACAGGACACTCAATAACCCACGCAGGGCACTCAATGACTCACACAGGACATCCAATGACCCATGCAGGACACTCAATGACCCACGCAGGACACACAATGACCCACGCAGGACACTCATGACCCACGCAGGACACTAAATGACCCACGCAGGACTCTCAATGACCCCCGCAGGACACTCAATGACCCACACGGGACACTCAATGACCCACGCAGCACACTCAATGACCCACACAGGACACTCATGACCCATGCAGGACACTCAATGACCCACGCAGGACACTCAATGACAGACGCAGGACACTCAATGACCCACACAGGACACTCAATGGCCCACGCAGGACACTCAATGACCCACGCAGGATACTCAATGGCTCACGCAGGACACTTAATGACCCATGCAGGAAACTCAATGACCCACGCAGGACACTCAATGACCCACGCAGGACACTCATGACCCACGCAGGACACTTAATGACCCACACAGGACACTCATGACCCACGCAGGACACTCAATGACCCACGCAGGATACTCAATGGCCCACGCAGAACACTCAATGACCCATGCAGGACACTCATGACCCATGCAGGACACTCAATGACCCACGTAGGACACACAAGGACCACCACAGGCCACTCAATGACCCACGCAGGACACTCAATGACCCACGCTGGACACTCATGACCCAAGCAGGACACTCAATGACCCACGCCGGATACTCAACGACCCACGCAGGACACTCATGACCCTCACAGGACACTCAATGACCCACGCAGGACACTCAATGACCGACAGAGGACACTCAATGATCCACGCAGGGCACTCAATGACTCATACAGGACACTCAATGACCCACGCAGGACACTCATGACCAACACAGGACACTCAATGATCCACGCAGGGCACTCAATGACTCACACAGGACACTCAATGACCCACGCAGGACACTCATGACCCACGTAGGACACTGAATGACCCAAGCAGGACACTCAACGACCCATGCAGGACACTCATGACCCACACAGGACACTCAATGACCCACGCAGGACACTCATGACCCACGCAGGACACTCAATGACCCAGGCAGGACACTCATGACCCACGCAGGACACTTAATGACCCACACAGGACACTCATGACCCATGCAGGACACTCAATGACCCATGCAGGACACTCAATGACCCATGCAGGACACTCAATGACCCACACAGGACACTCAATGACCCACGCAGGCACTCAATGACCCATGCAGGACACTCATGATCCACACAGGACACTCAATGACCCACGCAAGACACTCATGACCCACACAGGACACTCAATGACCCACACAAGACACTCAATGACCCACGCTGGACACGCAATGACGCACGCAGGACACTCATGACCCACACAGGACACTCAATAACCCACGCAGGGCACTCAATGACTCACACAGGACACTCAATGACACATGCAGGATACTCAATGGCTCACGCAGGACACTTAATGACCCATGCAGGAAACTCAATGACCCACGCAGGACACTCAATGACCCACGCAGGACACTCATGACCCACGCAGGACACTTAATGACCCACACAGGACACTCATGACCCACGCAGGACACTCAATGACCCACGCAGGATACTCAATGGCCCACGCAGAACACTCAATGACCCATGCAGGACACTCATGACCCATGCAGGACACTCAATGACCCACGTAGGACACACAAGGACCACCACAGGCCACTCAATGACCCACGCAGGACACTCAATGACCCACGCTGGACACTCATGACCCAAGCAGGACACTCAATGACCCACGCCGGATACTCAACGACCCACGCAGGACACTCATGACCCTCACAGGACACTCAATGACCCACGCAGGACACTCAATGACCGACAGAGGACACTCAATGATCCACGCAGGGCACTCAATGACTCATACAGGACACTCAATGACCCACGCAGGACACTCATGACCAACACAGGACACTCAATGATCCACGCAGGGCACTCAATGACTCACACAGGACACTCAATGACCCACGCAGGACACTCATGACCCACGTAGGACACTGAATGACCCAAGCAGGACACTCAACGACCCATGCAGGACACTCATGACCCACACAGGACACTCAATGACCCACGCAGGACACTCATGACCCACGCAGGACACTCAATGACCCAGGCAGGACACTCATGACCCACGCAGGACACTTAATGACCCACACAGGACACTCATGACCCATGCAGGACACTCAATGACCCATGCAGGACACTCAATGACCCATGCAGGACACTCAATGACCCACACAGGACACTCAATGACCCACGCAGGCACTCAATGACCCATGCAGGACACTCATGATCCACACAGGACACTCAATGACCCACGCAAGACACTCATGACCCACACAGGACACTCAATGACCCACACAAGACACTCAATGACCCACGCTGGACACGCAATGACGCACGCAGGACACTCATGACCCACACAGGACACTCAATAACCCACGCAGGGCACTCAATGACTCACACAGGACACTCAATGACACATGCAGGACACTCAATGACCCACGCAGGACACACAATGACCCACGCAGGACACTCATGACCCACGCAGGACACTAAATGACCCACGCAGGACTCTCAATGACCCACGCAGGACACTCAATGACCCACACGGGACACTCAATGACCCACGCAGCACACTCAATGACCCACACAGGACACTCATGACCCATGCAGGACACTCAATGACCCACGCAGGACACTCAATGACAGACGCAGGACACTCAATGACCCACACAGGACACTCAATGGCCCACGCAGGACACTCAATGACCCACGCAGGATACTCAATGGCTCACGCAGGACACTTAATGACCCATGCAGGAAACTCAATGACCCACGCAGGACACTCAATGACCCACGCAGGACACTCATGACCCACGCAGGACACTTAATGACCCACACAGGACACTCATGACCCACGCAGGACACTCAATGACCCACGCAGGATACTCAATGGCCCACGCAGAACACTCAATGACCCATGCAGGACACTCATGACCCATGCAGGACACTCAATGACCCACGTAGGACACACAAGGACCACCACAGGCCACTCAATGACCCACGCAGGACACTCAATGACCCACGCTGGACACTCATGACCCAAGCAGGACACTCAATGACCCACGCCGGATACTCAACGACCCACGCAGGACACTCATGACCCTCACAGGACACTCAATGACCCACGCAGGACACTCAATGACCGACAGAGGACACTCAATGATCCACGCAGGGCACTCAATGACTCATACAGGACACTCAATGACCCACGCAGGACACTCATGACCAACACAGGACACTCAATGATCCACGCAGGGCACTCAATGACTCACACAGGACACTCAATGACCCACGCAGGACACTCATGACCCACGTAGGACACTGAATGACCCAAGCAGGACACTCAACGACCCATGCAGGACACTCATGACCCACACAGGACACTCAATGACCCACGCAGGACACTCATGACCCACGCAGGACACTCAATGACCCAGGCAGGACACTCATGACCCACGCAGGACACTTAATGACCCACACAGGACACTCATGACCCATGCAGGACACTCAATGACCCATGCAGGACACTCAATGACCCATGCAGGACACTCAATGACCCACACAGGACACTCAATGACCCACGCAGGCACTCAATGACCCATGCAGGACACTCATGATCCACACAGGACACTCAATGACCCACGCAAGACACTCATGACCCACACAGGACACTCAATGACCCACACAAGACACTCAATGACCCACGCTGGACACGCAATGACCCACGCAGGACACTCATGACCCACACAGGACACTCAATAACCCACGCAGGGCACTCAATGACTCACACAGGACACTCAATGACACATGCAGGACACTCAATGACCCACGCAGGACACACAATGACCCACGCAGGACACTCATGACCCACGCAGGACACTAAATGGCCCACGCAGGACTCTCAATGACCCACGCAGGACACTCAATGACCCACACGGGACACTCAATGACCCACGCAGCACACTCAATGACCCACACAGGACACTCATGACCCATGCAGGACACTCAATGACCCACGCAGGACACTCAATGACAGACGCAGGACACTCAATGACCCACACAGGACACTCAATGACACACGCAGCACACTCATGACCCACGCAGGGCACTCAATGACCCATGCAGGATACTCAATGGCCCACGCAGAACCCTCAATGACCCACGCAGAACACTCAATGTCCCATGCAGGACACTCATGACCCTCACAGGACACTCAATGACCCACAAAGGACACTCAATGACCGACAGAGGACACTCATGGCCCACGCAGGACACTCAATGACCCACGCAGGACACTCATGACCCACGCAGGACACTCACTGACCCACACAGGACACTCAATGACCCTCGCAGGACACTCATGACCCACGCAGGACACTCAATGACCCACACAGGACACTCATGACCCACGCAGGATACTCAATGACCCACGCAAGACACTCATGACCCACGCAGGACACTGATGACCCACGCAGGACACTCAATGACCCACACAGGACACTCATGACCCACACAGGACACTCAATGACCCACGCAGGACACGCAATGAGCCACACAGCACACTCAATAACCCACGCAGGACACTCAATGACACATGCAACACACTCTTGACCCACACAGGGCACTCAATGACCCACGCAGGACACTCAATTACTCACACAGGACACTCAATGACCCACGCAGGACACACATGACCCACACAGGACAATCATGACCCATGCAGGACACTCAATGACCCATGCAGGACACTCAACGACCCGTGCAGGACACCCATGACCCACACAGGACACTCAATGAACCACGCAGGACACTCATGACCCTCACAGGACACTCAATGCCCCACGCAGGACACTCAATGACCCACGCAGGACACGCAATGACACACGCACGACACTCATGACCCACGCAGGACACTCAATGAGCCACGCAGTACACTCATGACACACGCTGGACATTCAATGACCCATGCAGGATACTCAATGGCCCACGCAGAACACTCAATGACCCATGCAGGACACTCAGGAACCACGCAGGACACTCAATGACCCACGTAGGACACTCAATGACCACCACAGGCCACTCAATGACCCACGCAGGACTCTCAATGACCCACGCAGGACACTCAAGACCCAAGCAGGACACTCATGGCCCACGCTGGACACTCAATGACCCACGCAGGACACTCAATGACCCACACAGCATCCTCAATAACCCACGCAGGACACTCAATGACCCACGCAGGACACTCATGACCAAAACAGGACACTCAATGATCCACGCAGGGCACTCAATGACTCACACAGGACACTCAATGACCCACGCAGGACACTCATGACCCACACAGGACACTCATGACCCACGTAGGACACTGAATGACCCAAGCAGGACACTCAACGACCCATGCAGGACACTCATGACCCACGCAGGACAGTCAATGACCCACGCAGGACACTCATGACCCACGCAGGACACTCAATGACCCACGCAGGACACTCATGACCCACGCAGGACACTTAATGACCCACACAGGACACTCATGACCCACGCAGGACACTCAATGACCCACGCAGGATACTCAATGGCCCACGCAGAACACTCAATGACCCATGCAGGACACTCATGACCCATGCAGGACACTCAATGACCCACGTAGGACACACAATGACCACCACAGGCCACTCAATGACCCACGCAGGACACTCAATGACCCACGCTGGACACTCATGACCCAAGCAGGACACTCAACGACCCACGCCGGATACTCAACGACCCACGCAGGACACTCATGACCCTCACAGGACACTCAATGACCCACGCAGGACACTCAATGACCGACAGAGGACACTCAATGATCCACGCAGGGCACTCAATGACTCATACAGGACACTCAATGACCCACGCAGGACACTCATGACCAACACAGGACACTCAATGATCCACGCAGGGCACTCAATGACTCACACAGGACACTCAATGACCCACGCAGGACACTCATGACCCACGTAGGACACTGAATGACCCAAGCAGGACACTCAACGACCCATGCAGGACTCTCAATGACCCACACAGGACACTCAATGACCCACGCAGGACACTCATGACCCACGCAGGACACTCAATGACCCAGGCAGGACACTCATGACCCACGCAGGACACTTAATGACCCACACAGGACACTCATGACCCATGCAGGACACTCAATGACCCATGCAGGACACTCAATGACCCACGCTGGACACTGAATGACCCACGCAGGACACTCAATGAACCACGCAGGACAGTCATGACCCACGCAGGACACTCATGACCCACACAGGACACTGAATGACCCACACAGGACACTCAATGACCCACGCAGGACACTCAATGACCCACGTAGGATACTCAATGGCTCACGCAGGACACTTAATGACCCATGCAGGAAACTCAATGACCAACACAGGACACTCATGACCCACACAGGACACCCATGACCCACACACGACACTCAATGACCCACGCAGGACACTCAATGACCCACACAGGACACTCAATGACCCACGCAGGCACTCAATGACCCATGCAGGACACTCATGATCCACACAGGACACTCAATGACCCACGCAGGACACTCATGACCAACACAGGACACTCAATGATCCACGCAGGGCACTCAATGACCCACGCAGGACACTCAATGACCCACGCAGGACACTCATGACCCACGTAGGACACTGAATGACCCAAGCAGGACACTCAACGACCCATGCAGGACACTCATGACCCACACAGGACACTCAATGACCCACGCAGGACACTCATGACCCACGCAGGACACTCAATAACCCACGCAGGGCACTCAATGACTCACACAGGACACTCAATGACACATGCAGGACACTCAATGACCCACGCAGGACACACAATGACCCACGCAGGACACTCATGACCCACGCAGGACACTAAATGACCCACGCAGGACTCTCAATGACCCACGCAGGACACTCAATGACCCACACGGGACACTCAATGACCCACGCAGCACACTCAATGACCCACACAGGACACTCATGACCCATGCAGGACACTCAATGACCCACGCAGGACACTCAATGACAGACGCAGGACACTCAATGACCCACACAGGACACTCAATGGCCCACGCAGGACACTCAATGACCCACGCAGGATACTCAATGGCTCACGCAGGACACTTAATGACCCATGCAGGAAACTCAATGACCCACGCAGGACACTCAATGACCCACGCAGGACACTGAATGACCCAAGCAGGACACTCAACGACCCATGCAGGACACTCATGACCCACACAGGACACTCAATGACCCACGCAGGACACTCATGACCCACGCAGGACACTCAATGACCCAGGCAGGACACTCATGACCCACGCAGGACACTTAATGACCCACACAGGACACTCATGACCCATGCAGGACACTCAATGACCCATGCAGGACACTCAATGACCCATGCAGGACACTCAATGACCCACACAGGACACTCAATGACCCACGCAGGCACTCAATGACCCATGCAGGACACTCATGATCCACACAGGACACTCAATGACCCACGCAAGACACTCATGACCCACACAGGACACTCAATGACCCACACAAGACACTCAATGACCCACGCTGGACACGCAATGACGCACGCAGGACACTCATGACCCACACAGGACACTCAATAACCCACGCAGGGCACTCAATGACTCACACAGGACACTCAATGACACATGCAGGACACTCAATGACCCACGCAGGACACACAATGACCCACGCAGGACACTCATGACCCACGCAGGACACTAAATGACCCACGCAGGACTCTCAATGACCCACGCAGGACACTCAATGACCCACACGGGACACTCAATGACCCACGCAGCACACTCAATGACCCACACAGGACACTCATGACCCATGCAGGACACTCAATGACCCACGCAGGACACTCAATGACAGACGCAGGACACTCAATGACCCACACAGGACACTCAATGGCCCACGCAGGACACTCAATGACCCACGCAGGATACTCAATGGCTCACGCAGGACACTTAATGACCCATGCAGGAAACTCAATGACCCACGCAGGACACTCAATGACCCACGCAGGACACTCATGACCCACGCAGGACACTTAATGACCCACACAGGACACTCATGACCCACGCAGGACACTCAATGACCCACGCAGGATACTCAATGGCCCACGCAGAACACTCAATGACCCATGCAGGACACTCATGACCCATGCAGGACACTCAATGACCCACGTAGGACACACAAGGACCACCACAGGCCACTCAATGACCCACGCAGGACACTCAATGACCCACGCTGGACACTCATGACCCAAGCAGGACACTCAATGACCCACGCCGGATACTCAACGACCCACGCAGGACACTCATGACCCTCACAGGACACTCAATGACCCACGCAGGACACTCAATGACCGACAGAGGACACTCAATGATCCACGCAGGGCACTCAATGACTCATACAGGACACTCAATGACCCACGCAGGACACTCATGACCAACACAGGACACTCAATGATCCACGCAGGGCACTCAATGACTCACACAGGACACTCAATGACCCACGCAGGACACTCATGACCCACGTAGGACACTGAATGACCCAAGCAGGACACTCAACGACCCATGCAGGACACTCATGACCCACACAGGACACTCAATGACCCACGCAGGACACTCATGACCCACGCAGGACACTCAATGACCCAGGCAGGACACTCATGACCCACGCAGGACACTTAATGACCCACACAGGACACTCATGACCCATGCAGGACACTCAATGACCCATGCAGGACACTCAATGACCCATGCAGGACACTCAATGACCCACACAGGACACTCAATGACCCACGCAGGCACTCAATGACCCATGCAGGACACTCATGATCCACACAGGACACTCAATGACCCACGCAAGACACTCATGACCCACACAGGACACTCAATGACCCACACAAGACACTCAATGACCCACGCTGGACACGCAATGACCCACGCAGGACACTCATGACCCACACAGGACACTCAATAACCCACGCAGGGCACTCAATGACTCACACAGGACACTCAATGACACATGCAGGACACTCAATGACCCACGCAGGACACACAATGACCCACGCAGGACACTCATGACCCACGCAGGACACTAAATGGCCCACGCAGGACTCTCAATGACCCACGCAGGACACTCAATGACCCACACGGGACACTCAATGACCCACGCAGCACACTCAATGACCCACACAGGACACTCATGACCCATGCAGGACACTCAATGACCCACGCAGGACACTCAATGACAGACGCAGGACACTCAATGACCCACACAGGACACTCAATGACACACGCAGCACACTCATGACCCACGCAGGGCACTCAATGACCCATGCAGGATACTCAATGGCCCACGCAGAACCCTCAATGACCCACGCAGAACACTCAATGTCCCATGCAGGACACTCATGACCCTCACAGGACACTCAATGACCCACAAAGGACACTCAATGACCGACAGAGGACACTCATGGCCCACGCAGGACACTCAATGACCCACGCAGGACACTCATGACCCACGCAGGACACTCACTGACCCACACAGGACACTCAATGACCCTCGCAGGACACTCATGACCCACGCAGGACACTCAATGACCCACACAGGACACTCATGACCCACGCAGGATACTCAATGACCCACGCAAGACACTCATGACCCACGCAGGACACTGATGACCCACGCAGGACACTCAATGACCCACACAGGACACTCATGACCCACACAGGACACTCAATGACCCACGCAGGACACGCAATGAGCCACACAGCACACTCAATAACCCACGCAGGACACTCAATGACACATGCAACACACTCTTGACCCACACAGGGCACTCAATGACCCACGCAGGACACTCAATTACTCACACAGGACACTCAATGACCCACGCAGGACACACATGACCCACACAGGACAATCATGACCCATGCAGGACACTCAATGACCCATGCAGGACACTCAACGACCCGTGCAGGACACCCATGACCCACACAGGACACTCAATGAACCACGCAGGACACTCATGACCCTCACAGGACACTCAATGCCCCACGCAGGACACTCAATGACCCACGCAGGACACGCAATGACACACGCACGACACTCATGACCCACGCAGGACACTCAATGAGCCACGCAGTACACTCATGACACACGCTGGACATTCAATGACCCATGCAGGATACTCAATGGCCCACGCAGAACACTCAATGACCCATGCAGGACACTCAGGAACCACGCAGGACACTCAATGACCCACGTAGGACACTCAATGACCACCACAGGCCACTCAATGACCCACGCAGGACTCTCAATGACCCACGCAGGACACTCAAGACCCAAGCAGGACACTCATGGCCCACGCTGGACACTCAATGACCCACGCAGGACACTCAATGACCCACACAGCATCCTCAATAACCCACGCAGGACACTCAATGACCCACGCAGGACACTCATGACCAAAACAGGACACTCAATGATCCACGCAGGGCACTCAATGACTCACACAGGACACTCAATGACCCACGCAGGACACTCATGACCCACACAGGACACTCATGACCCACGTAGGACACTGAATGACCCAAGCAGGACACTCAACGACCCATGCAGGACACTCATGACCCACGCAGGACAGTCAATGACCCACGCAGGACACTCATGACCCACGCAGGACACTCAATGACCCACGCAGGACACTCATGACCCACGCAGGACACTTAATGACCCACACAGGACACTCATGACCCACGCAGGACACTCAATGACCCACGCAGGATACTCAATGGCCCACGCAGAACACTCAATGACCCATGCAGGACACTCATGACCCATGCAGGACACTCAATGACCCACGTAGGACACACAATGACCACCACAGGCCACTCAATGACCCACGCAGGACACTCAATGACCCACGCTGGACACTCATGACCCAAGCAGGACACTCAACGACCCACGCCGGATACTCAACGACCCACGCAGGACACTCATGACCCTCACAGGACACTCAATGACCCACGCAGGACACTCAATGACCGACAGAGGACACTCAATGATCCACGCAGGGCACTCAATGACTCATACAGGACACTCAATGACCCACGCAGGACACTCATGACCAACACAGGACACTCAATGATCCACGCAGGGCACTCAATGACTCACACAGGACACTCAATGACCCACGCAGGACACTCATGACCCACGTAGGACACTGAATGACCCAAGCAGGACACTCAACGACCCATGCAGGACTCTCAATGACCCACACAGGACACTCAATGACCCACGCAGGACACTCATGACCCACGCAGGACACTCAATGACCCAGGCAGGACACTCATGACCCACGCAGGACACTTAATGACCCACACAGGACACTCATGACCCATGCAGGACACTCAATGACCCATGCAGGACACTCAATGACCCACGCTGGACACTGAATGACCCACGCAGGACACTCAATGAACCACGCAGGACAGTCATGACCCACGCAGGACACTCATGACCCACACAGGACACTGAATGACCCACACAGGACACTCAATGACCCACGCAGGACACTCAATGACCCACGTAGGATACTCAATGGCTCACGCAGGACACTTAATGACCCATGCAGGAAACTCAATGACCAACACAGGACACTCATGACCCACACAGGACACCCATGACCCACACACGACACTCAATGACCCACGCAGGACACTCAATGACCCACACAGGACACTCAATGACCCACGCAGGCACTCAATGACCCATGCAGGACACTCATGATCCACACAGGACACTCAATGACCCACGCAGGACACTCATGACCAACACAGGACACTCAATGATCCACGCAGGGCACTCAATGACCCACGCAGGACACTCAATGACCCACGCAGGACACTCATGACCCACGTAGGACACTGAATGACCCAAGCAGGACACTCAACGACCCATGCAGGACACTCATGACCCACACAGGACACTCAATGACCCACGCAGGACACTCATGACCCACGCAGGACACTCAATAACCCACGCAGGGCACTCAATGACTCACACAGGACACTCAATGACACATGCAGGACACTCAATGACCCACGCAGGACACACAATGACCCACGCAGGACACTCATGACCCACGCAGGACACTAAATGACCCACGCAGGACTCTCAATGACCCACGCAGGACACTCAATGACCCACACGGGACACTCAATGACCCACGCAGCACACTCAATGACCCACACAGGACACTCATGACCCATGCAGGACACTCAATGACCCACGCAGGACACTCAATGACAGACGCAGGACACTCAATGACCCACACAGGACACTCAATGGCCCACGCAGGACACTCAATGACCCACGCAGGATACTCAATGGCTCACGCAGGACACTTAATGACCCATGCAGGAAACTCAATGACCCACGCAGGACACTCAATGACCCACGCAGGACACTCATGACCCACGCAGGACACTTAATGACCCACACAGGACACTCATGACCCACGCAGGACACTCAATGACCCACGCAGGATACTCAATGGCCCACGCAGAACACTCAATGACCCATGCAGGACACTCATGACCCATGCAGGACACTCAATGACCCACGTAGGACACACAAGGACCACCACAGGCCACTCAATGACCCACGCAGGACACTCAATGACCCACGCTGGACACTCATGACCCAAGCAGGACACTCAATGACCCACGCCGGATACTCAACGACCCACGCAGGACACTCATGACCCTCACAGGACACTCAATGACCCACGCAGGACACTCAATGACCGACAGAGGACACTCAATGATCCACGCAGGGCACTCAATGACTCATACAGGACACTCAATGACCCACGCAGGACACTCATGACCAACACAGGACACTCAATGATCCACGCAGGGCACTCAATGACTCACACAGGACACTCAATGACCCACGCAGGACACTCATGACCCACGTAGGACACTGAATGACCCAAGCAGGACACTCAACGACCCATGCAGGACACTCATGACCCACACAGGACACTCAATGACCCACGCAGGACACTCATGACCCACGCAGGACACTCAATGACCCAGGCAGGACACTCATGACCCACGCAGGACACTTAATGACCCACACAGGACACTCATGACCCATGCAGGACACTCAATGACCCATGCAGGACACTCAATGACCCATGCAGGACACTCAATGACCCACACAGGACACTCAATGACCCACGCAGGCACTCAATGACCCATGCAGGACACTCATGATCCACACAGGACACTCAATGACCCACGCAAGACACTCATGATCCACACAGGACACTCAATGACCCACACAAGACACTCAATGACCCACGCTGGACACGCAATGACCCACGCAGGACACTCATGACCCACACAGGACACTCAATAACCCACGCAGGGCACTCAATGACTCACACAGGACACTCAATGACACATGCAGGACACTCAATGACCACGCAGGACACACAATGACCCACGCAGGACACTCATGACCCACGCAGGACACTAAATGGCCCACGCAGGACTCTCAATGACCCACGCAGGACACTCAATGACCCACACGGGACACTCAATGACCCACGCAGCACACTCAATGACCCACACAGGACACTCATGACCCATGCAGGACACTCAATGACCGACGCAGGACACTCAATGACAGACGCAGGACACTCAATGACCCACACAGGACACTCAATGACACACGCAGCACACTCATGACCCACGCAGGGCACTCAATGACCCATGCAGGATACTCAATGGCCCACGCAGAACCCTCAATGACCCACGCAGAACACTCAATGTCCCATGCAGGACACTCATGACCCTCACAGGACACTCAATGACCCACAAAGGACACTCAATGACCGACAGAGGACACTCATGGCCCACGCAGGACACTCAATGACCCACGCAGGACACTCATGACCCACGCAGGACACTCACTGACCCACACAGGACACTCAATGACCCTCGCAGGACACTCATGACCCACGCAGGACACTCAATGACCCACACAGGACACTCATGACCCACGCAGGATACTCAATGACCCACGCAAGACACTCATGTCCCACGCAGGACACTGATGACCCACGCAGGACACTCAATGACCCACACAGGACACTCATGACCCACACAGGACACTCAATGACCCACGCAGGACACGCAATGAGCCACACAGCACACTCAATAACCCACGCAGGACACTCAATGACACATGCAACACACTCTTGACCCACACAGGGCACTCAATGACCCACGCAGGACACTCAATTACTCACACAGGACACTCAATGACCCACGCAGGACACACATGACCCACACAGGACAATCATGACCCATGCAGGACACTCAATGACCCATGCAGGACACTCAACGACCCGTGCAGGACACCCATGACCCACACAGGACACTCAATGAACCACGCAGGACACTCATGACCCTCACAGGACACTCAATGCCCCACGCAGGACACTCAATGACCCACGCAGGACACGCAATGACACACGCACGACACTCATGACCCACGCAGGACACTCAATGAGCCACGCAGTACACTCATGACACACGCTGGACATTCAATGACCCATGCAGGATACTCAACGGCCCACGCAGAACACTCAATGACCCATGCAGGACACTCAGGAACCACGCAGGACACTCAATGACCCACGTAGGACACTCAATGACCACCACAGGCCACTCAATGACCCACGCAGGACTCTCAATGACCCACGCAGGACACTCAAGACCCAAGCAGGACACTCATGGCCCACGCAGGACACTCAATGACCCACGCAGGACACTCAATGACCCACACAGCATCCTCAATAACCCACGCAGGACACTCAATGACCCACGCAGGACACTCATGACCAAAACAGGACACTCAATGATCCACGCAGGGCACTCAATGACTCACACAGGACACTCAATGACCCACGCAGGACACTCATGACCCACACAGGACACTCATGACCCACGTAGGACACTGAATGACCCAAGCAGGACACTCAACGACCCATGCAGGACACTCATGACCCACGCAGGACAGTCAATGACCCACGCAGGACACTCATGACCCACGCAGGACACTCAATGACCCACGCAGGACACTCATGACCCACGCAGGACAGTTAATGACCCACACAGGACACTCATGACCCACGCAGGACACTCAATGACCCACGCAGGATACTCAATGGCCCACGCAGAACACTCAATGACCCATGCAGGACACTCATGACCCATGCAGGACACTCAATGACCCACGTAGGACACACAATGACCACCACAGGCCACTCAATGACCCACGCAGGACACTCAATGACCCACGCTGGACACTCATGACCCAAGCAGGACACTCAACGACCCACGCCGGATACTCAACGACCCACGCAGGACACTCATGACCCTCACAGGACACTCAATGACCCACGCAGGACACTCAATGACCGACAGAGGACACTCAATGATCCACGCAGGGCACTCAATGACTCATACAGGACACTCAATGACCCACGCAGGACACTCATGACCAACACAGGACACTCAATGATCCACGCAGGGCACTCAATGACTCACACAGGACACTCAATGACCCACGCAGGACACTCATGACCCACGTAGGACACTGAATGACCCAAGCAGGACACTCAACGACCCATGCAGGACTCTCAATGACCCACACAGGACACTCAATGACCCACGCAGGACACTCATGACCCACGCAGGACACTCAATGACCCAGGCAGGACACTCATGACCCACGCAGGACACTTAATGACCCACACAGGACACTCATGACCCATGCAGGACACTCAATGACCCATGCAGGACACTCAATGACCCACGCTGGACACTGAATGACCCACGCAGGACACTCAATGAACCACGCAGGACAGTCATGACCCACGCAGGACACTCATGACCCACACAGGACACTGAATGACCCACACAGGACACTCAATGACCCACGCAGGACACTCAATGACCCACGTAGGATACTCAATGGCTCACGCAGGACACTTAATGACCCATGCAGGAAACTCAATGACCAACACAGGACACTCATGACCCACACAGGACACCCATGACCCACACACGACACTCAATGACCCACGCAGGACACTCAATGACCCACACAGGACACTCAATGACCCACGCAGGCACTCAATGACCCATGCAGGACACTCATGATCCACACAGGACACTCAATGACCCACGCAGGACACTCATGACCCACACAGGACACTCAATGACCCACACAAGACACTCAATGACCCACGCTGGACACGCAATGACCCACGCAGGACACTCATGACCCACACAGGACACTCAATGACCCACGCAGGGCACTCAATGACTCACACAGGACACTCAATGACCCATGCAGGACACTCAATGACCCACGCAGGACACACAATGACCCACGCAGGACACTCATGACCCACGCAGGACACTAAATGACCCACGCAGGACTCTCAATGACCCACGCAGGACACTCAATGACCCACACGGGACACTCAATGACCCACGCAGCATACTCAATGACCCACACAGGACACTCATGACCCATGCAGGACACTCAATGACCCACGCAGGACACTCAATGACACACGCAGGACACTCAATGACCCACACAGGACACTCAATGGCCCACGCAGGATACTCATGACCCACGCAGGACACTCAATGACACACGCAGGACACTCAATGACCCACGCAGGGCACTCAATGACCCATGCAGGATACTCAATGACCCACGCAGAACACTCGATGATCCATGCAGGACACTCATGACCCACGCAGGACACTCAATGACCAACGTAGGACACGCAATGACCCACGCAGGACACTCATGACCCACACAGGACACTCAATGACCCACGCAGGCACTCAATGATCCATGCAGGACACTCATGATCCACACAGGACACTCAATGACCCACGCAAGACACTCATGACCCACACAGGACACTCAATGACCCACACAAGACACTCAATGACCCACGCTGGACACGCAATGACCCACGCAGGACACTCATGACCCACACAGGACACTCAATAACCCACGCAGGGCACTCAATGACTCACACAGGACACTCAATGACCCATGCAGGACACTCAATGACCCACGCAGGACACACAATGACCCACGCAGGACACTCATGACCCACGCAGGACACTAAAAGACCCACGCAGGACTCTCAATGACCCACGCAGGACACTCAATGACCCACACGGGACACTCAATGACCCACGCAGCACACTCAATGACCCACACAGGACACTCATGACCCATGCAGGACACTCAATGACCCACGCAGGACACTCAATGACAGTCGCAGGACACTCAATGACCCACACAGGACACTCAATGGCCCACGCAGGACACTCAATGACCCACGCAGGATTCTCAATGGCTCACGCAGGACACTTAATGACCCATGCAGGAAACTCAATGACCAACACAGGACACTCATGACCCACACAGGACACCCATGACCCACACACGACACGCAATGACCCACGCAGGACACTCAATGACCCACACAGGACACTCAATGACCCACGCAGGCACTCAATGACCCATGCAGGACACTCATGATCCACACAGGACACTCAATGACCCACGCAAGACACTCATGACCCACACAGGACACTCAATGACCCACACAAGACACTCAATGACCCACGCTGGACACGCAATGACCCACGCAGGACACACATGACCCACACAGGACACTCAATAACCCACGCAGGGCACTCAATGACTCACACAGGACACTCAATGACCCATGCAGGACACTCAATGACCCACGCAGGACACACAATGACCCACGCAGGACACTCATGACCCACGCAGGACACTAAATGACCCACGCAGGACTCTCAATGACCCACGCAGGACACTCAATGACCCACACAGGACACTCAATGACCCACGCAGCACACTCAATGACCCACACAGGACACTCATGACCCATGCAGGACACTCAATGACCCACGCAGGACACTCAATGACAGACGCAGGACACTCAATGACCCACACAGGACACTCAATGGCCCACGCAGGACACTCAATGACCCACGCAGGATACTCAATGGCTCACGCAGGACACTTAATGACCCATGCAGGAAACTCAATGACCAGCACAGGACACTCATGACCCACACAGGACACCCATGACCCACACACGACACTCAATGACCCATGCAGGACACTCAATGACCCACACAGGACACTCAATGACCCACACAAGACACTCAATGACCCACGCTGGACACGCAATGACCCACGCAGGACACTCATGACCCACACAGGACACTCAATAACCCACGCAGGGCACTCAATGACTCACACAGGACACTCAATGACCCATGCAGGACACTCAATGACCCACGCAGGACACACAATGACCCACGCAGGACACTCATGACCCACAGGACACTAAATGACCCACGCAGGACTCTCAATGACCCACGCAGGACACTCAATGACCCACACGGGACACTCAATGACCCACGCAGCACACTCAATGACCCACACAGGACACTCATGACCCATGCAGGACACTCAATGACCCACGCAGGACACTCAATGACAGACGCAGGACACTCAATGACCCACACAGGACACTCAATGGCCCACGCAGGACACTCATGACCCACGCAGGACACTCAATGACACACGCAGGACACTCATGACCCACGCAGGGCACTCAATGACCCATGCAGGATACTCAATGGCCCACGCAGAACACTCAATGACCCACGCAGAACACTCAATGTCCCATGCAGGACACTCATGACCCTCACAGGACACTCAATGACCCACAAAGGACACTCAATGACCGACAGAGGACACTCATGGCCCACGCAGGACACTCAATGACCCACGCAGGACTCTCATGACCCACGCAGGACACTCACTGACCCACACAGGACGCTCAATGACCCTCGCAGGACACTCATGACCCACGCAGGACACTCAATGACCCACACAGGACACTCATGACCCACGCAGGATACTCAATGACCCACGCAAGACACTCATGTCCCACGCAGGACACTGATGACCCACGCAGGACACTCAATGACCCACACAGGACACTCATGACCCACACAGGACACTCAATGACCCACGCAGGACACGCAATGAGCCACACAGCACACTCAATAACCCACGCAGGACACTCAATGACACATGCAACACACTCTTGACCCACACAGGGCACTCAATGACCCACGCAGGACACTCAATTACTCACACAGGACACTCAATGACCCACGCAGGACACACATGACCCACACAGGACAATCATGACCCATGCAGGACACTCAATGACCCATGCAGGACACTCAACGACCCGTGCAGGACACCCATGACCCACACAGGACACTCAATGAACCACGCAGGACACTCATGACCCTCACAGGACACTCAATGCCCCACGCAGGACACTCAATGACCCACGCAGGACACGCAATGACACACGCACGACACTCATGACCCACGCAGGACACTCAATGAGCCACGCAGGACACTCATGACACACGCTGGACATTCAATGACCCATGCAGGATACTCAATGGCCCACGCAGAACACTCAATGACCCATGCAGGACACTCAGGACCCACGCAGGACACTCAATGACCCACGTAGGACACTCAATGACCACCACAGGCCACTCAATGACCCACGCAGGACTCTCAATGACCCACGCAGGACACTCAAGACCCAAGCAGGACACTCAATGACCCACGCAGGACACTCAACGACCCACGCAGGACACTCATGACCCTCACAGGACACTCAGTGACCAATGCAGGACACTCAATGACCGACAGAGGACACTCATGGCCCACGCAGGACACTCAATGACCCACGCAGGACACTCAATGACCCACACAGCATCCTCAATAACCCACGCAGGACACTCAATGACCCACGCAGGACACTCATGACCAAAACAGGACACTCAATGATCCACGCAGGGCACTCAATGACTCACACAGGACACTCAATGACCCACGCAGGACACTCATGACCCACACAGGACACTCATGACCCACGTAGGACACTGAATGACCCAAGCAGGACACTCAACGACCCATGCAGGACACTCATGACCCACGCAGGACAGTCAATGACCCACGCAGGACACTCATGACCCACGCAGGACACTCAATGACCCACGCAGGACACTCATGACCCACGCAGGACACTTAATGACCCACACAGGACACTCATGACCCATGCAGGACACTCAATGACCGACAGAGGACACTCATGGCCCACGCAGGACACTCAATGACCCACGCAGGACACTCAATGACCCACACAGCATCCTCAATAACCCACGCAGGACACTCAATGACCCACGCAGGACACTTAATGACCCACACAGGACACTCATGACCCACGCAGGACACTCAATGACCCACACAGCATCCTCAATAACCCACGCAGGACACTCATGACCCACGCAGGACACTTAATGACCCACACAGGACACTCATGACCCACGCAGGACACTCAATGACCCACGCAGGATACTCAATGGCCCACGCAGAACACTCAATGACCCATGCAGGAGACTCATGACCCATGCAGGACACTCAATGACCCACGTAGGACACTCAATGACCACCACAGGCCACTCAATGACCCACGCAGGACACTCAATGACCCACGCTGGACACTCATGACCCAAGCAGGACACTCAATGACCCACGCCGGATACTCAACGACCCACGCAGGACACTCATGACCCTCACAGGACACTCAATGACCCACGCAGGACACTCAATGACCGACAGAGGACACTCAATGATCCATGCAGGGCACTCAATGACTCATACAGGACACTCAATGACCCACGCAGGACACTCATGAACAACACAGGACACTCAATGATCCACGCAGGGCACTCAATGACTCACACAGGACACGCAATGACCCACGCAGGACACTCATGACCCACGTAGGACACTGAATGACCCAAGCAGGACACTCAACGACCCATGCAGGACACTCATGACCTACACAGGACACTCAATGACCCACGCAGGACACTCATGACCCACGCAGGACACTCAATGACCCAGGCAGGACACTCATGACCCACGCAGGACACTTAATGACCCACACAGGACACTCATGACCCATGCAGGACACTCAATGACCCATGCAGGACACTCAATGACCCACGCTGGACACTGAATGACCCACGCAGGACACTCAATGAACCACGCAGGACAGTCATGACCCACGCAGGACACTCATGACCCACACAGGACACTGAATGACCCACACAGGACACTCAATGACCCACGCAGGACACTCAATGACCCACGTAGGATACTCAATGGCTCACGCAGGACACTTAATGACCCATGCAGGAAACTCAATGACCAACACAGGACACTCATGACCCACACAGGACACTCAATGACCCACACACGACACTCAATGACCCACGCAGGACACTCAATGACCCACACAGGACACTCAATGACCCACGCAGGCACTCAATGACCCATGCAGGACACTCATGATCCACACAGGACACTCAATGACGCACGCAGGACACTCATGACCCACACAGGACACTCAATGACCCACACAAGACACTCAATGACCCACGCTGGACACGCAATGACCCACGCAGGACACTCATGACCACACAGGACACTCAATGACCTACGCAGGGCACTCAATGACTCACACAGGACACTCAAAGACACATGCAGGACACTCAATGACCCACGCATGACACACAATGACCCACGCAGGACACTCATGACCCACGCAGGACACTAAATGACCCACGCAGGACTCTCAATGACCCACGCAGGACACTCAATGACCCACACGGGACACTCAATGACCCACGCAGCACACTCAATGACCCACACAGGACACTCATGACCCATGCAGGACTCTCAATGACCCACACAGGACACTCAATGGCCCACGCAGGACACTCATGACCCACGCAGGACACTCAATGACACACGCAGGACACTCAATGACCCACGCAGGGCACTCAATGACCCATGCAGGATACTCAATGGCCCACGCAGAACACTCGATGATCCATGCAGGACACTCATGACCCACGCAGGACACTCAATGACCCACGTAGGACACGCAATGACCCACGCAGGACACTCATGACCCACACAGGACACTCAATGACCCACGCAGGCACTCAATGACCCATGCAGGACACTCATGATCCACACAGGACACTCAATGACCCACGCAAGACACTCATGACCCACACAGGACACTCAATGACCCACACAAGACACTCAATGACCCACGCTGGACACGCAATGACCCACGCAGGACACTCATGACCCACACAGGACACTCAATAACCCACGCAGGGCACTCAATGACTCACACAGGACACTCAATGACCCATGCAGGACACTCAATGACCCACGCAGGACACACAATGACCCACGCAGGACACTCATGACCCACGCAGGACACTAAATGACCCACGCAGGACTCTCAATGACCCACGCAGGACACTCAGTGACCCACACGGGACACTCAATGACCCACGCAGCACACTCAATGACCCACACAGGACACTCATGACCCATGCAGGACACTCAATGACCCACGCAGGACACTCAATGACAGACGCAGGACACTCAATGACCCACGCAGTACACTCAATGACCCACGTAGGACACTCAATGACCACCACAGGCCACTCAATGACCCACGCAGGACTCTCAATGACCCACGCAGGACACTCATGACCCAAGCAGGACACTCAATGACCCACGCAGGACACTCAACGACCCACGCAGGACACTCATGACCCTCACAGGACACTCAATGACCAATGCAGGACACTCAATGACCGACAGAGGACACTCATGGCCCACGCAGGACACTCAATGACCCACGCAGCACACTCAATGACCCACACAGGACACTCATGACCCATGCAGGACACTCAATGACCCACGCAGGACACTTAATGACACACGCAGGACACTCAATGACCCACACAGGACACTCAATGGCCCACGCAGGACACTCATGACCCACGCAGGACACTCAATGACACACGCAGGACACTCAATGACCCACGCAGGGCACTCAATGACCCATGCAGGATACTCAATGGCCCACGCAGAACACTCGATGACCCATGCAGGACACTCATGACCCATGCAGGACACTCAATGACCCACGTAGGACACTCAATGACCACCACAGGCCACTCAATGACCCACGCAGGACTCTCAATGACCCACGCAGGACACTCATGACCCTCACAGGACACTCAATGACACACGCAGGACACTCAATGACCGACAGAGGACACTCAATGATCCACGCAGGGCACTCAATGATTCACACAGGACACTCAATGACCCACGCAGGACACTCATGACCAACACAGGACACTCAATGATCCACGCAGGGCACTCAATGACTCACACAGGACACTCAATGACCAACGCAGGACACTCATCACCCACACAGGACACTCATGACCCACGTAGGACACTGAATGACCCAAGCAGGACACTCAACGACCCATGCAGGACACTCATGACCCACGTAGGACACTCAATGACCCACGCAGGACACTCATGACCCACGCAGGACACTCATGACCCTCGCAGGACACTTACTGACCCACACAGGACACTCATGACCCACGCAGGACACTCAATGACCCATGCAGGACACTCATGACACACACAGGACACTCAATGACCAACGCAGGGCACTCATGACCCACACAGGACACTCAATGACCCACGCTGGACACTCATGACCCCCAGCAGGACACTCAATGACCCACGCAGGACACTCATGACCACCACAGGACACTCAGTGACCCACGCAGGACACTCATGACCCACGCAGGACACTCATGCCCCACGCAGGATACTCAATGACCCACACAGGACACTCATGACCCACACAGGACACTCAATGACCCACGCTGGACCCGCAATGACCCACACAGCACACTCAATAACCCACGCAGGACACTCAATGACACACGCAGCACACTCATGACCCACACAGGACACTCAATGACCCACGCAGGGCACTCAATGACTCACACAGGACACTCAATGACCCACGCAGGACACTCATGACCCACGTAGGACACTGAATGACCCAAGCAGGACACTCAACGACCCATGCAGGACTCTCAATGACCCACACAGGACACTCAATGACCCACGCAGGACACTCATGACCCACGCAGGACACTCAATGACCCAGGCAGGACACTCATGACCCACGCAGGACACTTAATGACCCACACAGGACACTCATGACCCATGCAGGACACTCAATGACCCATGCAGGACACTCAATGACCCACGCTGGACACTGAATGACCCACGCAGGACACTCAATGAACCACGCAGGACAGTCATGACCCACGCAGGACACTCATGACCCACACAGGACACTGAATGACCCACACAGGACACTCAATGACCCACGCAGGACACTCAATGACCCACGTAGGATACTCAATGGCTCACGCAGGACACTTAATGACCCATGCAGGAAACTCAATGACCAACACAGGACACTCATGACCCACACAGGACACCCATGACCCACACACGACACTCAATGACCCACGCAGGACACTCAATGACCCACACAGGACACTCAATGACCCACGCAGGCACTCAATGACCCATGCAGGACACTCATGATCCACACAGGACACTCAATGACCCACGCAGGACACTCATGACCAACACAGGACACTCAATGATCCACGCAGGGCACTCAATGACCCACGCAGGACACTCAATGACCCACGCAGGACACTCATGACCCACGTAGGACACTGAATGACCCAAGCAGGACACTCAACGACCCATGCAGGACACTCATGACCCACACAGGACACTCAATGACCCACGCAGGACACTCATGACCCACGCAGGACACTCAATAACCCACGCAGGGCACTCAATGACTCACACAGGACACTCAATGACACATGCAGGACACTCAATGACCCACGCAGGACACACAATGACCCACGCAGGACACTCATGACCCACGCAGGACACTAAATGACCCACGCAGGACTCTCAATGACCCACGCAGGACACTCAATGACCCACACGGGACACTCAATGACCCACGCAGCACACTCAATGACCCACACAGGACACTCATGACCCATGCAGGACACTCAATGACCCACGCAGGACACTCAATGACAGACGCAGGACACTCAATGACCCACACAGGACACTCAATGGCCCACGCAGGACACTCAATGACCCACGCAGGATACTCAATGGCTCACGCAGGACACTTAATGACCCATGCAGGAAACTCAATGACCCACGCAGGACACTCAATGACCCACGCAGGACACTCATGACCCACGCAGGACACTTAATGACCCACACAGGACACTCATGACCCACGCAGGACACTCAATGACCCACGCAGGATACTCAATGGCCCACGCAGAACACTCAATGACCCATGCAGGACACTCATGACCCATGCAGGACACTCAATGACCCACGTAGGACACACAAGGACCACCACAGGCCACTCAATGACCCACGCAGGACACTCAATGACCCACGCTGGACACTCATGACCCAAGCAGGACACTCAATGACCCACGCCGGATACTCAACGACCCACGCAGGACACTCATGACCCTCACAGGACACTCAATGACCCACGCAGGACACTCAATGACCGACAGAGGACACTCAATGATCCACGCAGGGCACTCAATGACTCATACAGGACACTCAATGACCCACGCAGGACACTCATGACCAACACAGGACACTCAATGATCCACGCAGGGCACTCAATGACTCACACAGGACACTCAATGACCCACGCAGGACACTCATGACCCACGTAGGACACTGAATGACCCAAGCAGGACACTCAACGACCCATGCAGGACACTCATGACCCACACAGGACACTCAATGACCCACGCAGGACACTCATGACCCACGCAGGACACTCAATGACCCAGGCAGGACACTCATGACCCACGCAGGACACTTAATGACCCACACAGGACACTCATGACCCATGCAGGACACTCAATGACCCATGCAGGACACTCAATGACCCATGCAGGACACTCAATGACCCACACAGGACACTCAATGACCCACGCAGGCACTCAATGACCCATGCAGGACACTCATGATCCACACAGGACACTCAATGACCCACGCAAGACACTCATGATCCACACAGGACACTCAATGACCCACACAAGACACTCAATGACCCACGCTGGACACGCAATGACCCACGCAGGACACTCATGACCCACACAGGACACTCAATAACCCACGCAGGGCACTCAATGACTCACACAGGACACTCAATGACACATGCAGGACACTCAATGACCACGCAGGACACACAATGACCCACGCAGGACACTCATGACCCACGCAGGACACTAAATGGCCCACGCAGGACTCTCAATGACCCACGCAGGACACTCATGACCCTCACAGGACACTCAATGACCCACGCAGGACACTCAATGACCGACAGAGGACACTCAATGATCCACGCAGGGCACTCAATGACTCATACAGGACACTCAATGACCCACGCAGGACACTCATGACCAACACAGGACACTCAATGATCCACGCAGGGCACTCAATGACTCACACAGGACACTCAATGACCCACGCAGGACACTCATGACCCACGTAGGACACTGAATGACCCAAGCAGGACACTCAACGACCCATGCAGGACACTCATGACCCACACAGGACACTCAATGACCCACGCAGGACACTCATGACCCACGCAGGACACTCAATGACCCAGGCAGGACACTCATGACCCACGCAGGACACTTAATGACCCACACAGGACACTCATGACCCATGCAGGACACTCAATGACCCATGCAGGACACTCAATGACCCATGCAGGACACTCAATGACCCACACAGGACACTCAATGACCCACGCAGGCACTCAATGACCCATGCAGGACACTCATGATCCACACAGGACACTCAATGACCCACGCAAGACACTCATGATCCACACAGGACACTCAATGACCCACACAAGACACTCAATGACCCACGCTGGACACGCAATGACCCACGCAGGACACTCATGACCCACACAGGACACTCAATAACCCACGCAGGGCACTCAATGACTCACACAGGACACTCAATGACACATGCAGGACACTCAATGACCACGCAGGACACACAATGACCCACGCAGGACACTCATGACCCACGCAGGACACTAAATGGCCCACGCAGGACTCTCAATGACCCACGCAGGACACTCAATGACCCACACGGGACACTCAATGACCCACGCAGCACACTCAATGACCCACACAGGACACTCATGACCCATGCAGGACACTCAATGACCGACGCAGGACACTCAATGACAGACGCAGGACACTCAATGACCCACACAGGACACTCAATGACACACGCAGCACACTCATGACCCACGCAGGGCACTCAATGACCCATGCAGGATACTCAATGGCCCACGCAGAACCCTCAATGACCCACGCAGAACACTCAATGTCCCATGCAGGACACTCATGACCCTCACAGGACACTCAATGACCCACAAAGGACACTCAATGACCGACAGAGGACACTCATGGCCCACGCAGGACACTCAATGACCCACGCAGGACACTCATGACCCACGCAGGACACTCACTGACCCACACAGGACACTCAATGACCCTCGCAGGACACTCATGACCCACGCAGGACACTCAATGACCCACACAGGACACTCATGACCCACGCAGGATACTCAATGACCCACGCAAGACACTCATGTCCCACGCAGGACACTGATGACCCACGCAGGACACTCAATGACCCACACAGGACACTCATGACCCACACAGGACACTCAATGACCCACGCAGGACACGCAATGAGCCACACAGCACACTCAATAACCCACGCAGGACACTCAATGACACATGCAACACACTCTTGACCCACACAGGGCACTCAATGACCCACGCAGGACACTCAATTACTCACACAGGACACTCAATGACCCACGCAGGACACACATGACCCACACAGGACAATCATGACCCATGCAGGACACTCAATGACCCATGCAGGACACTCAACGACCCGTGCAGGACACCCATGACCCACACAGGACACTCAATGAACCACGCAGGACACTCATGACCCTCACAGGACACTCAATGCCCCACGCAGGACACTCAATGACCCACGCAGGACACGCAATGACACACGCACGACACTCATGACCCACGCAGGACACTCAATGAGCCACGCAGTACACTCATGACACACGCTGGACATTCAATGACCCATGCAGGATACTCAACGGCCCACGCAGAACACTCAATGACCCATGCAGGACACTCAGGAACCACGCAGGACACTCAATGACCCACGTAGGACACTCAATGACCACCACAGGCCACTCAATGACCCACGCAGGACTCTCAATGACCCACGCAGGACACTCAAGACCCAAGCAGGACACTCATGGCCCACGCAGGACACTCAATGACCCACGCAGGACACTCAATGACCCACACAGCATCCTCAATAACCCACGCAGGACACTCAATGACCCACGCAGGACACTCATGACCAAAACAGGACACTCAATGATCCACGCAGGGCACTCAATGACTCACACAGGACACTCAATGACCCACGCAGGACACTCATGACCCACACAGGACACTCATGACCCACGTAGGACACTGAATGACCCAAGCAGGACACTCAACGACCCATGCAGGACACTCATGACCCACGCAGGACAGTCAATGACCCACGCAGGACACTCATGACCCACGCAGGACACTCAATGACCCACGCAGGACACTCATGACCCACGCAGGACAGTTAATGACCCACACAGGACACTCATGACCCACGCAGGACACTCAATGACCCACGCAGGATACTCAATGGCCCACGCAGAACACTCAATGACCCATGCAGGACACTCATGACCCATGCAGGACACTCAATGACCCACGTAGGACACACAATGACCACCACAGGCCACTCAATGACCCACGCAGGACACTCAATGACCCACGCTGGACACTCATGACCCAAGCAGGACACTCAACGACCCACGCCGGATACTCAACGACCCACGCAGGACACTCATGACCCTCACAGGACACTCAATGACCCACGCAGGACACTCAATGACCGACAGAGGACACTCAATGATCCACGCAGGGCACTCAATGACTCATACAGGACACTCAATGACCCACGCAGGACACTCATGACCAACACAGGACACTCAATGATCCACGCAGGGCACTCAATGACTCACACAGGACACTCAATGACCCACGCAGGACACTCATGACCCACGTAGGACACTGAATGACCCAAGCAGGACACTCAACGACCCATGCAGGACTCTCAATGACCCACACAGGACACTCAATGACCCACGCAGGACACTCATGACCCACGCAGGACACTCAATGACCCAGGCAGGACACTCATGACCCACGCAGGACACTTAATGACCCACACAGGACACTCATGACCCATGCAGGACACTCAATGACCCATGCAGGACACTCAATGACCCACGCTGGACACTGAATGACCCACGCAGGACACTCAATGAACCACGCAGGACAGTCATGACCCACGCAGGACACTCATGACCCACACAGGACACTGAATGACCCACACAGGACACTCAATGACCCACGCAGGACACTCAATGACCCACGTAGGATACTCAATGGCTCACGCAGGACACTTAATGACCCATGCAGGAAACTCAATGACCAACACAGGACACTCATGACCCACACAGGACACCCATGACCCACACACGACACTCAATGACCCACGCAGGACACTCAATGACCCACACAGGACACTCAATGACCCACGCAGGCACTCAATGACCCATGCAGGACACTCATGATCCACACAGGACACTCAATGACCCACGCAGGACACTCATGACCCACACAGGACACTCAATGACCCACACAAGACACTCAATGACCCACGCTGGACACGCAATGACCCACGCAGGACACTCATGACCCACACAGGACACTCAATGACCCACGCAGGGCACTCAATGACTCACACAGGACACTCAATGACCCATGCAGGACACTCAATGACCCACGCAGGACACACAATGACCCACGCAGGACACTCATGACCCACGCAGGACACTAAATGACCCACGCAGGACTCTCAATGACCCACGCAGGACACTCAATGACCCACACGGGACACTCAATGACCCACGCAGCATACTCAATGACCCACACAGGACACTCATGACCCATGCAGGACACTCAATGACCCACGCAGGACACTCAATGACACACGCAGGACACTCAATGACCCACACAGGACACTCAATGGCCCACGCAGGATACTCATGACCCACGCAGGACACTCAATGACACACGCAGGACACTCAATGACCCACGCAGGGCACTCAATGACCCATGCAGGATACTCAATGACCCACGCAGAACACTCGATGATCCATGCAGGACACTCATGACCCACGCAGGACACTCAATGACCAACGTAGGACACGCAATGACCCACGCAGGACACTCATGACCCACACAGGACACTCAATGACCCACGCAGGCACTCAATGATCCATGCAGGACACTCATGATCCACACAGGACACTCAATGACCCACGCAAGACACTCATGACCCACACAGGACACTCAATGACCCACACAAGACACTCAATGACCCACGCTGGACACGCAATGACCCACGCAGGACACTCATGACCCACACAGGACACTCAATAACCCACGCAGGGCACTCAATGACTCACACAGGACACTCAATGACCCATGCAGGACACTCAATGACCCACGCAGGACACACAATGACCCACGCAGGACACTCATGACCCACGCAGGACACTAAAAGACCCACGCAGGACTCTCAATGACCCACGCAGGACACTCAATGACCCACACGGGACACTCAATGACCCACGCAGCACACTCAATGACCCACACAGGACACTCATGACCCATGCAGGACACTCAATGACCCACGCAGGACACTCAATGACAGTCGCAGGACACTCAATGACCCACACAGGACACTCAATGGCCCACGCAGGACACTCAATGACCCACGCAGGATTCTCAATGGCTCACGCAGGACACTTAATGACCCATGCAGGAAACTCAATGACCAACACAGGACACTCATGACCCACACAGGACACCCATGACCCACACACGACACGCAATGACCCACGCAGGACACTCAATGACCCACACAGGACACTCAATGACCCACGCAGGCACTCAATGACCCATGCAGGACACTCATGATCCACACAGGACACTCAATGACCCACGCAAGACACTCATGACCCACACAGGACACTCAATGACCCACACAAGACACTCAATGACCCACGCTGGACACGCAATGACCCACGCAGGACACACATGACCCACACAGGACACTCAATAACCCACGCAGGGCACTCAATGACTCACACAGGACACTCAATGACCCATGCAGGACACTCAATGACCCACGCAGGACACACAATGACCCACGCAGGACACTCATGACCCACGCAGGACACTAAATGACCCACGCAGGACTCTCAATGACCCACGCAGGACACTCAATGACCCACACAGGACACTCAATGACCCACGCAGCACACTCAATGACCCACACAGGACACTCATGACCCATGCAGGACACTCAATGACCCACGCAGGACACTCAATGACAGACGCAGGACACTCAATGACCCACACAGGACACTCAATGGCCCACGCAGGACACTCAATGACCCACGCAGGATACTCAATGGCTCACGCAGGACACTTAATGACCCATGCAGGAAACTCAATGACCAGCACAGGACACTCATGACCCACACAGGACACCCATGACCCACACACGACACTCAATGACCCACGCTGGACACGCAATGACCCACGCAGGACACTCATGACCCACACAGGACACTCAATGACCCACACAAGACACTCAATGACCCACGCTGGACACGCAATGACCCACGCAGGACACTCATGACCCACACAGGACACTCAATAACCCACGCAGGGCACTCAATGACTCACACAGGACACTCAATGACCCATGCAGGACACTCAATGACCCACGCAGGACACACAATGACCCACGCAGGACACTCATGACCCACAGGACACTAAATGACCCACGCAGGACTCTCAATGACCCACGCAGGACACTCAATGACCCACACGGGACACTCAATGACCCACGCAGCACACTCAATGACCCACACAGGACACTCATGACCCATGCAGGACACTCAATGACCCACGCAGGACACTCAATGACAGACGCAGGACACTCAATGACCCACACAGGACACTCAATGGCCCACGCAGGACACTCATGACCCACGCAGGACACTCAATGACACACGCAGGACACTCATGACCCACGCAGGGCACTCAATGACCCATGCAGGATACTCAATGGCCCACGCAGAACACTCAATGACCCACGCAGAACACTCAATGTCCCATGCAGGACACTCATGACCCTCACAGGACACTCAATGACCCACAAAGGACACTCAATGACCGACAGAGGACACTCATGGCCCACGCAGGACACTCAATGACCCACGCAGGACTCTCATGACCCACGCAGGACACTCACTGACCCACACAGGACGCTCAATGACCCTCGCAGGACACTCATGACCCACGCAGGACACTCAATGACCCACACAGGACACTCATGACCCACGCAGGATACTCAATGACCCACGCAAGACACTCATGTCCCACGCAGGACACTGATGACCCACGCAGGACACTCAATGACCCACACAGGACACTCATGACCCACACAGGACACTCAATGACCCACGCAGGACACGCAATGAGCCACACAGCACACTCAATAACCCACGCAGGACACTCAATGACACATGCAACACACTCTTGACCCACACAGGGCACTCAATGACCCACGCAGGACACTCAATTACTCACACAGGACACTCAATGACCCACGCAGGACACACATGACCCACACAGGACAATCATGACCCATGCAGGACACTCAATGACCCATGCAGGACACTCAACGACCCGTGCAGGACACCCATGACCCACACAGGACACTCAATGAACCACGCAGGACACTCATGACCCTCACAGGACACTCAATGCCCCACGCAGGACACTCAATGACCCACGCAGGACACGCAATGACACACGCACGACACTCATGACCCACGCAGGACACTCAATGAGCCACGCAGGACACTCATGACACACGCTGGACATTCAATGACCCATGCAGGATACTCAATGGCCCACGCAGAACACTCAATGACCCATGCAGGACACTCAGGACCCACGCAGGACACTCAATGACCCACGTAGGACACTCAATGACCACCACAGGCCACTCAATGACCCACGCAGGACTCTCAATGACCCACGCAGGACACTCAAGACCCAAGCAGGACACTCAATGACCCACGCAGGACACTCAACGACCCACGCAGGACACTCATGACCCTCACAGGACACTCAGTGACCAATGCAGGACACTCAATGACCGACAGAGGACACTCATGGCCCACGCAGGACACTCAATGACCCACGCAGGACACTCAATGACCCACACAGCATCCTCAATAACCCACGCAGGACACTCAATGACCCACGCAGGACACTCATGACCAAAACAGGACACTCAATGATCCACGCAGGGCACTCAATGACTCACACAGGACACTCAATGACCCACGCAGGACACTCATGACCCACACAGGACACTCATGACCCACGTAGGACACTGAATGACCCAAGCAGGACACTCAACGACCCATGCAGGACACTCATGACCCACGCAGGACAGTCAATGACCCACGCAGGACACTCATGACCCACGCAGGACACTCAATGACCCACGCAGGACACTCATGACCCACGCAGGACACTTAATGACCCACACAGGACACTCATGACCCATGCAGGACACTCAATGACCGACAGAGGACACTCATGGCCCACGCAGGACACTCAATGACCCACGCAGGACACTCAATGACCCACACAGCATCCTCAATAACCCACGCAGGACACTCAATGACCCACGCAGGACACTTAATGACCCACACAGGACACTCATGACCCACGCAGGACACTCAATGACCCACACAGCATCCTCAATAACCCACGCAGGACACTCATGACCCACGCAGGACACTTAATGACCCACACAGGACACTCATGACCCACGCAGGACACTCAATGACCCACGCAGGATACTCAATGGCCCACGCAGAACACTCAATGACCCATGCAGGAGACTCATGACCCATGCAGGACACTCAATGACCCACGTAGGACACTCAATGACCACCACAGGCCACTCAATGACCCACGCAGGACACTCAATGACCCACGCTGGACACTCATGACCCAAGCAGGACACTCAATGACCCACGCCGGATACTCAACGACCCACGCAGGACACTCATGACCCTCACAGGACACTCAATGACCCACGCAGGACACTCAATGACCGACAGAGGACACTCAATGATCCATGCAGGGCACTCAATGACTCATACAGGACACTCAATGACCCACGCAGGACACTCATGAACAACACAGGACACTCAATGATCCACGCAGGGCACTCAATGACTCACACAGGACACGCAATGACCCACGCAGGACACTCATGACCCACGTAGGACACTGAATGACCCAAGCAGGACACTCAACGACCCATGCAATACACTCATGACCTACACAGGACACTCAATGACCCACGCAGGACACTCATGACCCACGCAGGACACTCAATGACCCAGGCAGGACACTCATGACCCACGCAGGACACTTAATGACCCACACAGGACACTCATGACCCATGCAGGACACTCAATGACCCATGCAGGACACTCAATGACCCACGCTGGACACTGAATGACCCACGCAGGACACTCAATGAACCACGCAGGACAGTCATGACCCACGCAGGACACTCATGACCCACACAGGACACTGAATGACCCACACAGGACACTCAATGACCCACGCAGGACACTCAATGACCCACGTAGGATACTCAATGGCTCACGCAGGACACTTAATGACCCATGCAGGAAACTCAATGACCAACACAGGACACTCATGACCCACACAGGACACTCAATGACCCACACACGACACTCAATGACCCACGCAGGACACTCAATGACCCACACAGGACACTCAATGACCCACGCAGGCACTCAATGACCCATGCAGGACACTCATGATCCACACAGGACACTCAATGACGCACGCAGGACACTCATGACCCACACAGGACACTCAATGACCCACACAAGACACTCAATGACCCACGCTGGACACGCAATGACCCACGCAGGACACTCATGACCACACAGGACACTCAATGACCTACGCAGGGCACTCAATGACTCACACAGGACACTCAAAGACACATGCAGGACACTCAATGACCCACGCATGACACACAATGACCCACGCAGGACACTCATGACCCACGCAGGACACTAAATGACCCACGCAGGACTCTCAATGACCCACGCAGGACACTCAATGACCCACACGGGACACTCAATGACCCACGCAGCACACTCAATGACCCACACAGGACACTCATGACCCATGCAGGACTCTCAATGACCCACACAGGACACTCAATGGCCCACGCAGGACACTCATGACCCACGCAGGACACTCAATGACACACGCAGGACACTCAATGACCCACGCAGGGCACTCAATGACCCATGCAGGATACTCAATGGCCCACGCAGAACACTCGATGATCCATGCAGGACACTCATGACCCACGCAGGACACTCAATGACCCACGTAGGACACGCAATGACCCACGCAGGACACTCATGACCCACACAGGACACTCAATGACCCACGCAGGCACTCAATGACCCATGCAGGACACTCATGATCCACACAGGACACTCAATGACCCACGCAAGACACTCATGACCCACACAGGACACTCAATGACCCACACAAGACACTCAATGACCCACGCTGGACACGCAATGACCCACGCAGGACACTCATGACCCACACAGGACACTCAATAACCCACGCAGGGCACTCAATGACTCACACAGGACACTCAATGACCCATGCAGGACACTCAATGACCCACGCAGGACACACAATGACCCACGCAGGACACTCATGACCCACGCAGGACACTAAATGACCCACGCAGGACTCTCAATGACCCACGCAGGACACTCAGTGACCCACACGGGACACTCAATGACCCACGCAGCACACTCAATGACCCACACAGGACACTCATGACCCATGCAGGACACTCAATGACCCACGCAGGACACTCAATGACAGACGCAGGACACTCAATGACCCACGCAGTACACTCAATGACCCACGTAGGACACTCAATGACCACCACAGGCCACTCAATGACCCACGCAGGACTCTCAATGACCCACGCAGGACACTCATGACCCAAGCAGGACACTCAATGACCCACGCAGGACACTCAACGACCCACGCAGGACACTCATGACCCTCACAGGACACTCAATGACCAATGCAGGACACTCAATGACCGACAGAGGACACTCATGGCCCACGCAGGACACTCAATGACCCACGCAGCACACTCAATGACCCACACAGGACACTCATGACCCATGCAGGACACTCAATGACCCACGCAGGACACTTAATGACACACGCAGGACACTCAATGACCCACACAGGACACTCAATGGCCCACGCAGGACACTCATGACCCACGCAGGACACTCAATGACACACGCAGGACACTCAATGACCCACGCAGGGCACTCAATGACCCATGCAGGATACTCAATGGCCCACGCAGAACACTCGATGACCCATGCAGGACACTCATGACCCATGCAGGACACTCAATGACCCACGTAGGACACTCAATGACCACCACAGGCCACTCAATGACCCACGCAGGACTCTCAATGACCCACGCAGGACACTCATGACCCTCACAGGACACTCAATGACACACGCAGGACACTCAATGACCGACAGAGGACACTCAATGATCCACGCAGGGCACTCAATGATTCACACAGGACACTCAATGACCCACGCAGGACACTCATGACCAACACAGGACACTCAATGATCCACGCAGGGCACTCAATGACTCACACAGGACACTCAATGACCAACGCAGGACACTCATCACCCACACAGGACACTCATGACCCACGTAGGACACTGAATGACCCAAGCAGGACACTCAACGACCCATGCAGGACACTCATGACCCACGTAGGACACTCAATGACCCACGCAGGACACTCATGACCCACGCAGGACACTCATGACCCTCGCAGGACACTTACTGACCCACACAGGACACTCATGACCCACGCAGGACACTCAATGACCCATGCAGGACACTCATGACACACACAGGACACTCAATGACCAACGCAGGGCACTCATGACCCACACAGGACACTCAATGACCCACGCTGGACACTCATGACCCCCAGCAGGACACTCAATGACCCACGCAGGACACTCATGACCACCACAGGACACTCAGTGACCCACGCAGGACACTCATGACCCACGCAGGACACTCATGCCCCACGCAGGATACTCAATGACCCACACAGGACACTCATGACCCACACAGGACACTCAATGACCCACGCTGGACCCGCAATGACCCACACAGCACACTCAATAACCCACGCAGGACACTCAATGACACACGCAGCACACTCATGACCCACACAGGACACTCAATGACCCACGCAGGGCACTCAATGACTCACACAGGACACTCAATGACCCATGCAGGACACACATGACCCACACAGGACACTCAATGAACCATGCAGGACACTCAACAACCCATGCAGGACACACATCACCCACACAGGACACTCAATGAATCACGCAGGACACTCATGACCCACACAGGACACTCAATGTCCCACACAGGACACTCAATGACCCACGCAGGACACGCAATGACACACGCATGACACTCATGACCCACGCAGGACACTCAATGACCCACGCAGGATACTCATGACACACGCTGGACACTCAATGACCCACGCAGGACACTCATGACCCACGCAGGACACTCACTGACCCACGTAGGACACTCAATGACCACCAGAGGCCACTCAATGACCCACGCAGGACTCTCAATGACCCACGCAGGACACTCATGACCCAAGCAGGACACTCAATGACCCACGCAGGACACTCAACGACCCACACAGGACACTCATGACCCTCACAGGACACTCAATGACCCACGCAGGACACACAATGACCGACAGAGGACACTCATGGCCCACGCAGGATACTCAATGACCCACGCAGGACACTCATGACCCACGCAGGACAATCAATGACCCATGCAGGATACTCAATGGCCCACGCAGAACACTCAATGACCCATGCAGGACACTCATGACCCACACCGGACACTCAATGACCCACGTAGGACACTCAATGACCACCACAGGCCACTCAAAGACCCACGCAGGACTCTCAATCACCCACGCTGGACACTCATGACCCAAGCAGGACACTCAATGACCCATGCAGGACACTCAACGACCCATGCAGGACACTCATGACCCTCACAGGACACTCAATGACCCACGCAGGACACACAATGAGCCACACAGCACACTCAATAACCCACGCAGGACACTCAATGACACATGCAACACACTCTTGACCCACACAGGGCACTCAATGACCCACGCAGGACACTCAATTACTCACACAGGACACTCAATGACCCACGCAGGACACACATGACCCACACAGGACAATCATGACCCATGCAGGACACTCAATGACCCATGCAGGACACTCAACGACCCGTGCAGGACACCCATGACCCACACAGGACACTCAATGAACCACGCAGGACACTCATGACCCTCACAGGACACTCAATGCCCCACGCAGGACACTCAATGACCCACGCAGGACACGCAATGACACACGCACGACACTCATGACCCACGCAGGACACTCAATGACCCACGCAGGACACTCAACGACCCACGCAGGACACTCATGACCCTCACAGGACACTCAGTGACCAATGCAGGACACTCAATGACCGACAGAGGACACTCATGGCCCACGCAGGACACTCAATGACCCACGCAGGACACTCAATGACCCACACAGCATCCTCAATAACCCACGCAGGACACTCAATGACCCACGCAGGACACTCATGACCAAAACAGGACACTCAATGATCCACGCAGGGCACTCAATGACTCACACAGGACACTCAATGACCCACGCAGGACACTCATGACCCACACAGGACACTCATGACCCACGTAGG
This sequence comes from Chiloscyllium plagiosum, assembly GCF_037043375.1. Lineage (NCBI taxonomy): Eukaryota > Metazoa > Chordata > Chondrichthyes > Orectolobiformes > Hemiscylliidae > Chiloscyllium > Chiloscyllium plagiosum. The sequence continues at coordinate 47,079,698 of NW_028270167.1, forward strand.
ACACTGAATGACCCAAGCAGGACACTCAACGACCCATGCAGGACACTCATGACCCACGCAGGACAGTCAATGACCCACGCAGGACACTCATGACCCACGCAGGACACTCAATGACCCACGCAGGACACTCATGACCCACGCAGGACACTTAATGACCCACACAGGACACTCATGACCCATGCAGGACACTCAATGACCGACAGAGGACACTCATGGCCCACGCAGGACACTCAATGACCCACGCAGGACACTCAATGACCCACACAGCATCCTCAATAACCCACGCAGGACACTCAATGACCCACGCAGGACACTTAATGACCCACACAGGACACTCATGACCCACGCAGGACACTCAATGACCCACACAGCATCCTCAATAACCCACGCAGGACACTCATGACCCACGCAGGACACTTAATGACCCACACAGGACACTCATGACCCACGCAGGACACTCAATGACCCACGCAGGATACTCAATGGCCCACGCAGAACACTCAATGACCCATGCAGGACACTCATGACCCATGCAGGACACTCAATGACCCACGTAGGACACTCAATGACCACCACAGGCCACTCAATGACCCACGCAGGACACTCAATGACCCACGCTGGACATTCATGACCCAAGCAGGACACTCAATGACTCACGCCGGATACTCAACGACCCACGCAGGACACTCATGACCCTCACAGGACACTCAATGACCCACGCAGGACACTCAATGACCGACAGAGGACACTCAATGATCCACGCAGGGCACTCAATGACTCACACAGGACACTCAATGACCCACGCAGGACACTCATGACCAACACAGGACACTCAATGATCCACGCAGGGCACTCAATAACTCACACAGGACACTCAATGACCCACGCAGGACACTCATGACCCACACAGGACACTCATGACCCACGTAGGACACTGAATGACCCAAGCAGGACACTCAACGACCCATGCAGGACACTCATGACCCACACAGGACACTCAATAACCCACGCAGGACACTCATGACCCACGCAGGACACTCAATGACCCAGGCAGGACACTCATGACCCACGGAGGACACTTAATGACCCACACAGGACACTCATGACCCATGCAGGACACTCAATGACCCATGCAGGACACTCAATGACCCACGCTGGACACTGAATGACCCACGCAGGACACTCAATGAACCACGCAGGACAGTCATGACCCACGCAGGACACTCATGACCCACACACGACACTGAATGACCCACACAGGACACTCAATGACCCACGCAGGATACTCAATGGCTCACGCAGGACACTTAATGACCCATGCAGGAAACTCAATGACCAACACAGGACACTCATGATCCACGCAGGGCACTCAATGACTCACACAGGACACTCAATGACCCACGCAGGACACTCATGACCAACACAGGACACTCAATGATCCACGCAGGGCACTCAATGACTCACACAGGACACTCAATGACCCACGCAGGACACTCATGACCCACACAGGACACTCATGACCCACGTAGGACACTGAATGACCCAAGCAGGACACGCAACCCGACCCATGCAGGACACTCATGACCCACGTAGAACACTGAATGACCCAAGCAGGACACTCAACGACCCATGCAGGACACTCAATGACCCACACAGGACACTCAATAACCCATGCAGGACACTCATGACCCACGCAGGACACTCAATGACCCAGGCAGGACACTCATGACCCACGGAGGACACTTAATGACCCACACAGGACTCTCATGACCCATGCAGGACACTCAATGACCCATGCAGGACACTCAATGACCCACGCTGGACACTGAATGACCCACGCAGGACACTCAATGAACCACGCAGGACAGTCATGACCCACGCAGGACACTCATGACCCACACAGGACACTGAATGACCCACACAGGACACTCAATGACCCACGCAGGACACTCAATGACCCACGCAGGATACTCAATGGCTCACGCAGGACACTTAATGACCCATGCAGGAAACTCAATGACCAACACAGGACACTCATGACCCACACAGGACACCCATGACCCACACACGACACTCAATGACCCACGCAGGCACTCAATGACCCATGCAGGACACTCATGATCCACACAGGACACTCAATGACCCACGCAGGACACTCATGACCCACACAGGACACTCAATGACCCACACAAGACACTCAATGACCCACGCTGGACACGCAATGACCCACGCAGGACACTCATGACCCACACAGGACACTCAATGACCCACGCAGGGCACTCAATGACTCACAAAGGACACTCAATGACCCATGCAGGACTCTCAATGACCCACGCTGGACACTCATGACCCAAGCAGGACACTCAATGACCCACGCAGGACACTTAACGACCCATGCAGGACACTCATGACCCTCACAGGCCACTCAATGACCCACGCAGGACTCTCAATGACCCACGCTGGACACTCATGACCCAAGCAGGACACTCAATGACCCACGCAGGACACTTAACGACCCATGCAGGACACTCATGACCCTCACAGGACACTCAATGACCCACGCAGGACACTCATGACGCACGCAGGACACTCAATGACCTACGCAGGACACTCAATGACCCACGCAGGACACTCATGACCCACACAGCACACTCAACGACCCACACAGGACACTCAATGACCCACACAGGACACTCAATGACCCACGTAGGACACTCAATGACCACCTCAGGCCACTCAATGACCCACGCAGGACTCTCAATGACCCACGCTGGACACTCAATGACCCATGCAGGACACTCAATAATCCACGCCGGACACTCAACGACCCACGCAGGACACTCATGACCCTCACAGGACACTCAATGACCCACGCAGGACACTCAATGACCGACAGAGGACACTCAATGATCCACGCAGGGCACTCAATGACTCACACAGGACACTCAATGACCCACGCAGGACACTCATGACCAACACAGGACACTCAATGATCCACGCAGGGCACTCAATGACTCACACAGGACACTCAATGACCCACGCAGGACACTCATGACCCACACAGGACACTCATGACCCACGTAGGACACTGAATGACCCAAGCAGGACACGCAACCCGACCCATGCAGGACACTCATGACCCACGTAGAACACTGAATGACCCAAGCAGGACACTCAACGACCCATGCAGGACACTCAATGACCCACACAGGACACTCAATAACCCATGCAGGACACTCATGACCCACGCAGGACACTCAATGACCCAGGCAGGACACTCATGACCCACGGAGGACACTTAATGACCCACACAGGACTCTCATGACCCATGCAGGACACTCAATGACCCATGCAGGACACTCAATGACCCACGCTGGACACTGAATGACCCACGCAGGACACTCAATGAACCACGCAGGACAGTCATGACCCACGCAGGACACTCATGACCCACACAGGACACTGAATGACCCACACAGGACACTCAATGACCCACGCAGGACACTCAATGACCCACGCAGGATACTCAATGGCTCACGCAGGACACTTAATGACCCATGCAGGAAACTCAATGACCAACACAGGACACTCATGACCCACACAGGACACCCATGACCCACACACGACACTCAATGACCCACGCAGGCACTCAATGACCCATGCAGGACACTCATGATCCACACAGGACACTCAATGACCCACGCAGGACACTCATGACCCACACAGGACACTCAATGACCCACACAAGACACTCAATGACCCACGCTGGACACGCAATGACCCACGCAGGACACTCATGACCCACACAGGACACTCAATGACCCACGCAGGGCACTCAATGACTCACACAGGACACTCAATGACCCATGCAGGACACTCAATGACCCACGCTGGACACTCATGACCCAAGCAGGACACTCAATGACCCACGCAGGACACTTAACGACCCATGCAGGACACTCATGACCCTCACAGGACACTCAATGACCCACGCAGGACACTCAATGACCGACAGAGGACACTCAATGATCCACGCAGGGCACTCAATGACTCACACAGGACACTCAATGACCCACACAGGACACTCATGACCAACACAGGACACTCAATGATCCACGCAGGGCACTCAATGACTCACACAGGACACTCAATGACCCACGCAGGACACACATGACCCACACAGGACACTCATGACCCACGTAGGACACTGAATGACCCAAGCAGGACACTCAACGACCCATGCAGGACACTCATGACCCACACAGGACACTCAATGACCCACGCAGGACACTCATGACCCACGCAGGACACTCATGACCCTCGCAGGACACTTACTGACCCACACAGGACACTCATGACCCACGCAGGACACTCAATGACCCATGCAGGACACTCATGACACACACAGGACACTCAATGACCAACGCAGGGCACTCATGACCCACACAGGACACTCAATGACCCACGCTGGACACTCATGACCCAAGCAGGACACTCAATGACCCACGCAGGACACTCATGACCCACACAGGACACTCAGTGACCCATGCAGGACACTCATGACCAACTCAGGACACTCAATGACCACGCAGGACACTCATGACCCACGCAGGACACTCAATAACCCACACAGGACACTCATGACCCACGCAGGACACTCAATGACCCACGCAAGACACTCATGACTCACGCAGGACACTCATGCCCCACGCAGGACACTCAATGACCCACACAGGACACTCATGACCCACACAGGACACTCAATGACCCACGCTGGACATGCAATGACCCACACAGCACACTCAATAACCCACACAGGACACTCAATGACACACGCAGCACACTCATGACCCACACAGGACACTCAATGACCCACGCAGGGCACTCAATGACTCACACAGGACACTCAATGACCCATGCAGGACACACAAGACCCACACAGGACACTCAATGAACCATGCAGGACACTCAACAACCCATGCAGGACACTCATCACCCACACAGGACACTCAATGAACCACGCAGGACACTCATGACCCACACAGGACACTCAATGTCACACACAGGACACTCAATGACCCACGCAGGACACGCAATGACACACGCATGACACTCATGACCCACGCAGGACACTCAATGACCCACGCAGGATACTCATGACACACGCTGGACACTCAATGACCCACGCAGGACACTCATGACCCACGCAGGACACTCAATGACCCACGTAGGACACTCAATGACCACCACAGGCCACTCAATGACCCACGCAGGACTCTCAATGACCCACGCAGCACACTCATGACCCAAGCAGGACACTCAATGACCCACGCCGGACACTCAACGACCCACGCAGGACACTCATGACCCTCACAGGACACTCATGACCCACGCAGGACAATCAATGACCCATGCAGGATACTCAATGGCCCACGTAGAACACTCAATGACCCACGCTGGACACTCAGTCACCCACACAGGGCACTCAATGACCCACGCAGGACACTCATGACGCACGCAGGACACTCAATGACCTACGCAGGACACTCAATGACCCACGCAGGACACTCATGACCCACACAGCACACTCAACGACCCACACAGGACACTCAATGACCCACGCAGGACACTCAATGACCCACGTAGGACACTCAATGACCACCACAGGCCACTCAATGACCCACGCAGGACACTCAATGACCCACGCTGGACACTCAATGACCCATGCAGGACACTCAATAACCCACGTTGGACACTCAACGACCCACGCAGGACACTCATGACCCTCACAGGACACTCAATGACCCACGCAGGACACTCAATGACCGACAGAGGACACTCAATGATCCACGCAGGGCACTCAATGACTCACACAGGACACTCAATGACCCACGCAGGACACTCATGACCAACACAGGACACTCAATGATCCACGCAGGGCACTCAATAACTCACACAGGACACTCAATGACCCACGCAGGACACTCATGACCCACACAGGACACTCATGACCCACGTAGGACACTGAATGACCCAAGCAGGACACTCAACCCGACCCATGCAGGACACTCATGACCCACGTAGGACACTGAATGACCCAAGCAGGACACTCAACGACCCATGCAGGACACTCATGACCCACACAGGACACTCAATAACCCACGCAGGACACTCATGACCCACGCAGGACACTCAATGACCCAGGCAGGACACTCATGACCCACGGAGGACACTTAATGACCCACACAGGACACTCATGACCCATGCAGGACACTCAATGACCCACACAAGACACTCAATGACCCACGCTGGACACGCAATGACCCACGCAGGACACTCATGACCCACATAGGACACTCAATGACCCACGCAGGGCACTCAATGACTCACACAGGACACTCAATGACCCATGCAGGACACTCAATGACCCACGCAGGACACACAATGACCCACGCAGGACACTCATGACCCACGCAGGACACTAAATGACCCACGCAGGACTCTCAATGACCCACACAGGACACTGAATGACCCACACGGGACACTCAATGACCAACGCAGCACACCCAATGACCCACACAGGACACTCATGACCCATGCAGGACACTCAATGACCCACGCAGGACACTCAATGACACACGCAGGACACTCAATGACCCACACAGGACACTCAATGGCCCACGCAGGACACTCATGACCCACGCAGGGCACTCAATGACACACGCAGGACACTCATGACCCACGCTGGGCACTCAATGACCCATGCAGGATCCTCAATGGCCCACGCAGAACACTCAATGACCCATGCAGGACACTCATGACCCACGCAGGACACTCAATGACCCACGTAGGCCACTCAATGACCACCACAGGCCACTCAATGACCCACGCAGGACTCTCAATGACCTACGCTGGACACTCATGACCCAAGCAGGACACTCAATGACCCACGCAGGACACTCAACGACCCACGCAGGACACTCATGACCCTCACAGGACACTCACTGACCCACGCAGGACACTCAATGACCCACGTAGGACACTCAATGACCACCACAGGCCACTCAATGACCCACGCAGGACACTCAATGACCCACGCAGGACACTCATGACCCAAGCAGGACACTCAATGACCCACGCAGGACACTCAACGACCCATGCAGGACACTCATGACCCTCACAGGCCACTCAATGACCCACGCAGGACTCTCAATGACCCACGCTGGACACTCATGACCCAAGCAGGACACTCAATGACCCACGCAGGACACTTAACGACCCATGCAGGACACTCATGACCCTCACAGGACACTCAATGACCCACGCAGGACACTCATGACGCACGCAGGACACTCAATGACCTACGCAGGACACTCAATGACCCACGCAGGACACTCATGACCCACACAGCACACTCAACGACCCACACAGGACACTCAATGACCCACACAGGACACTCAATGACCCACGTAGGACACTCAATGACCACCTCAGGCCACTCAATGACCCACGCAGGACTCTCAATGACCCACGCTGGACACTCAATGACCCATGCAGGACACTCAATAATCCACGCCGGACACTCAACGACCCACGCAGGACACTCATGACCCTCACAGGACACTCAATGACCCACGCAGGACACTCAATGACCGACAGAGGACACTCAATGATCCACGCAGGGCACTCAATGACTCACACAGGACACTCAATGACCCACGCAGGACACTCATGACCAACACAGGACACTCAATGATCCACGCAGGGCACTCAATGACTCACACAGGACACTCAATGACCCACGCAGGACACTCATGACCCACACAGGACACTCATGACCCACGTAGGACACTGAATGACCCAAGCAGGACACGCAACCCGACCCATGCAGGACACTCATGACCCACGTAGAACACTGAATGACCCAAGCAGGACACTCAACGACCCATGCAGGACACTCAATGACCCACACAGGACACTCAATAACCCATGCAGGACACTCATGACCCACGCAGGACACTCAATGACCCAGGCAGGACACTCATGACCCACGGAGGACACTTAATGACCCACACAGGACTCTCATGACCCATGCAGGACACTCAATGACCCATGCAGGACACTCAATGACCCACGCTGGACACTGAATGACCCACGCAGGACACTCAATGAACCACGCAGGACAGTCATGACCCACGCAGGACACTCATGACCCACACAGGACACTGAATGACCCACACAGGACACTCAATGACCCACGCAGGACACTCAATGACCCACGCAGGATACTCAATGGCTCACGCAGGACACTTAATGACCCATGCAGGAAACTCAATGACCAACACAGGACACTCATGACCCACACAGGACACCCATGACCCACACACGACACTCAATGACCCACGCAGGCACTCAATGACTCATGCAGGACACTCATGATCCACACAGGACACTCAATGACCCACGCAGGACACTCATGACCCACACAGGACACTCAATGACCCACACAAGACACTCAATGACCCACGCTGGACACGCAATGACCCACGCAGGACACTCATGACCCACACAGGACACTCAATGACCCACGCAGGGCACTCAATGACTCACACAGGACACTCAATGACCCATGCAGGACACTCAATGACCCACGCTGGACACTCATGACCCAAGCAGGACACTCAATGACCCACGCAGGACACTTAACGACCCATGCAGGACACTCATGACCCTCACAGGACACTCAATGACCCACGCAGGACACTCAATGACCGACAGAGGACACTCAATGATCCACGCAGGGCACTCAATGACTCACACAGGACACTCAATGACCCACACAGGACACTCATGACCAACACAGGACACTCAATGATCCACGCAGGGCACTCAATGACTCACACAGGACACTCAATGACCCACGCAGGACACACATGACCCACACAGGACACTCATGACCCACGTAGGACACTGAATGACCCAAGCAGGACACTCAACGACCCATGCAGGACACTCATGACCCACACAGGACACTCAATGACCCACGCAGGACACTCATGACCCACGCAGGACACTCATGACCCTCGCAGGACACTTACTGACCCACACAGGACACTCATGACCCACGCAGGACACTCAATGACCCATGCAGGACACTCATGACACACACAGGACACTCAATGACCAACGCAGGGCACTCATGACCCACACAGGACACTCAATGACCCACGCTGGACACTCATGACCCAAGCAGGACACTCAATGACCCACGCAGGACACTCATGACCCACACAGGACACTCAGTGACCCATGCAGGACACTCATGACCAACTCAGGACACTCAATGACCACGCAGGACACTCATGACCCACGCAGGACACTCAATAACCCACACAGGACACTCATGACCCACGCAGGACACTCAATGACCCACGCAAGACACTCATGACTCACGCAGGACACTCATGCCCCACGCAGGACACTCAATGACCCACACAGGACACTCATGACCCACACAGGACACTCAATGACCCACGCTGGACATGCAATGACCCACACAGCACACTCAATAACCCACACAGGACACTCAATGACACACGCAGCACACTCATGACCCACACAGGACACTCAATGACCCACGCAGGGCACTCAATGACTCACACAGGACACTCAATGACCCATGCAGGACACACAAGACCCACACAGGACACTCAATGAACCATGCAGGACACTCAACAACCCATGCAGGACACTCATCACCCACACAGGACACTCAATGAACCACGCAGGACACTCATGACCCACACAGGACACTCAATGTCACACACAGGACACTCAATGACCCACGCAGGACACGCAATGACACACGCATGACACTCATGACCCACGCAGGACACTCAATGACCCACGCAGGATACTCATGACACACGCTGGACACTCAATGACCCACGCAGGACACTCATGACCCACGCAGGACACTCAATGACCCACGTAGGACACTCAATGACCACCACAGGCCACTCAATGACCCACGCAGGACTCTCAATGACCCACGCAGCACACTCATGACCCAAGCAGGACACTCAATGACCCACGCCGGACACTCAACGACCCACGCAGGACACTCATGACCCTCACAGGACACTCATGACCCACGCAGGACAATCAATGACCCATGCAGGATACTCAATGGCCCACGTAGAACACTCAATGACCCACGCTGGACACTCAGTCACCCACACAGGGCACTCAATGACCCACGCAGGACACTCATGACGCACGCAGGACACTCAATGACCTACGCAGGACACTCAATGACCCACGCAGGACACTCATGACCCACACAGCACACTCAACGACCCACACAGGACACTCAATGACCCACGCAGGACACTCAATGACCCACGTAGGACACTCAATGACCACCACAGGCCACTCAATGACCCACGCAGGACACTCAATGACCCACGCTGGACACTCAATGACCCATGCAGGACACTCAATAACCCACGTTGGACACTCAACGACCCACGCAGGACACTCATGACCCTCACAGGACACTCAATGACCCACGCAGGACACTCAATGACCGACAGAGGACACTCAATGATCCACGCAGGGCACTCAATGACTCACACAGGACACTCAATGACCCACGCAGGACACTCATGACCAACACAGGACACTCAATGATCCACGCAGGGCACTCAATAACTCACACAGGACACTCAATGACCCACGCAGGACACTCATGACCCACACAGGACACTCATGACCCACGTAGGACACTGAATGACCCAAGCAGGACACTCAACCCGACCCATGCAGGACACTCATGACCCACGTAGGACACTGAATGACCCAAGCAGGACACTCAACGACCCATGCAGGACACTCATGACCCACACAGGACACTCAATAACCCACGCAGGACACTCATGACCCACGCAGGACACTCAATGACCCAGGCAGGACACTCATGACCCACGGAGGACACTTAATGACCCACACAGGACACTCATGACCCATGCAGGACACTCAATGACCCACACAAGACACTCAATGACCCACGCTGGACACGCAATGACCCACGCAGGACACTCATGACCCACATAGGACACTCAATGACCCACGCAGGGCACTCAATGACTCACACAGGACACTCAATGACCCATGCAGGACACTCAATGACCCACGCAGGACACACAATGACCCACGCAGGACACTCATGACCCACGCAGGACACTAAATGACCCACGCAGGACTCTCAATGACCCACACAGGACACTGAATGACCCACACGGGACACTCAATGACCAACGCAGCACACCCAATGACCCACACAGGACACTCATGACCCATGCAGGACACTCAATGACCCACGCAGGACACTCAATGACACACGCAGGACACTCAATGACCCACACAGGACACTCAATGGCCCACGCAGGACACTCATGACCCACGCAGGGCACTCAATGACACACGCAGGACACTCATGACCCACGCTGGGCACTCAATGACCCATGCAGGATCCTCAATGGCCCACGCAGAACACTCAATGACCCATGCAGGACACTCATGACCCACGCAGGACACTCAATGACCCACGTAGGCCACTCAATGACCACCACAGGCCACTCAATGACCCACGCAGGACTCTCAATGACCTACGCTGGACACTCATGACCCAAGCAGGACACTCAATGACCCACGCAGGACACTCAACGACCCACGCAGGACACTCATGACCCTCACAGGACACTCACTGACCCACGCAGGACACTCAATGACCCACGTAGGACACTCAATGACCACCACAGGCCACTCAATGACCCACGCAGGACACTCAATGACCCACGCAGGACACTCATGACCCAAGCAGGACACTCAATGACCCACGCAGGACACTCAACGACCCACGCAGGACACTCATGACCCTCACAGGACACTCAATGACCCACGCAGGACACTCAATGACCGACAGAGGACACTCAAGGCCCACGCAGGATACTCAATGACCCACGCAGGACACTCATGACCCTCACAGGACACTCAATGACCCACGCAGGACACTCAATCACCCACACAGGGCACTCAATGACCCACGCAGGACACTCATGACGCACGCAGGACACTCAATGACCTACGCAGGACACTCAATGACCCACGCAGGACACTCATGACCCACACAGCACACTCAACGACCCACACAGGACACTCAATGACTCACGCAGGACACTCAATGACCCACGTAGGACACTCAATGACCACCACAGGCCACTCAATGACCCACGCAGGACTCTCAATGACCCACGCTGGACACTCATGACCCAAGCAGGACACTCAATAACCCACGCCGGACACTCAACGACCCACGCAGGACACTCATGACCCTCACAGGACACTCAATGACCCACGCAGGACACTCAATGACACACGCAGCACACTCATGACCCACACAGGACACTCAATGACCCACGCAGGGCACTCAATGACTCACACAGGACACTCAATGACCCATGCAGGACACACAAGACCCACACAGGACACTCAATGAACCATGCAGGACACTCAACAACCCATGCAGGACACTCATCACCCACACAGGACACTCAATGAACCACGCAGGACACTCATGACCCACACAGGACACTCAATGTCACACACAGGACACTCAATGACCCACGCAGGACACGCAATGACACACGCATGACACTCATGACCCACGCAGGACACTCAATGACCCACGCAGGATACTCATGACACACGCTGGACACTCAATGACCCACGCAGGACACTCATGACCCACGCAGGACACTCAATGACCCACGTAGGACACTCAATGACCACCACAGGCCACTCAATGACCCACGCAGGACTCTCAATGACCCACGCAGCACACTCATGACCCAAGCAGGACACTCAATGACCCACGCCGGACACTCAACGACCCACGCAGGACACTCATGACCCTCACAGGACACTCATGACCCACGCAGGACAATCAATGACCCATGCAGGATACTCAATGGCCCACGTAGAACACTCAATGACCCACGCTGGACACTCAGTCACCCACACAGGGCACTCAATGACCCACGCAGGACACTCATGACGCACGCAGGACACTCAATGACCTACGCAGGACACTCAATGACCCACGCAGGACACTCATGACCCACACAGCACACTCAACGACCCACACAGGACACTCAATGACCCACGCAGGACACTCAATGACCCACGTAGGACACTCAATGACCACCACAGGCCACTCAATGACCCACGCAGGACACTCAATGACCCACGCTGGACACTCAATGACCCATGCAGGACACTCAATAACCCACGTTGGACACTCAACGACCCACGCAGGACACTCATGACCCTCACAGGACACTCAATGACCCACGCAGGACACTCAATGACCGACAGAGGACACTCAATGATCCACGCAGGGCACTCAATGACTCACACAGGACACTCAATGACCCACGCAGGACACTCATGACCAACACAGGACACTCAATGATCCACGCAGGGCACTCAATAACTCACACAGGACACTCAATGACCCACGCAGGACACTCATGACCCACACAGGACACTCATGACCCACGTAGGACACTGAATGACCCAAGCAGGACACTCAACCCGACCCATGCAGGACACTCATGACCCACGTAGGACACTGAATGACCCAAGCAGGACACTCAACGACCCATGCAGGACACTCATGACCCACACAGGACACTCAATAACCCACGCAGGACACTCATGACCCACGCAGGACACTCAATGACCCAGGCAGGACACTCATGACCCACGGAGGACACTTAATGACCCACACAGGACACTCATGACCCATGCAGGACACTCAATGACCCACACAAGACACTCAATGACCCACGCTGGACACGCAATGACCCACGCAGGACACTCATGACCCACATAGGACACTCAATGACCCACGCAGGGCACTCAATGACTCACACAGGACACTCAATGACCCATGCAGGACACTCAATGACCCACGCAGGACACACAATGACCCACGCAGGACACTCATGACCCACGCAGGACACTAAATGACCCACGCAGGACTCTCAATGACCCACACAGGACACTGAATGACCCGCACGGGACACTCAATGACCAACGCAGCACACCCAATGACCCACACAGGACACTCATGACCCATGCAGGACACTCAATGACCCACGCAGGACACTCAATGACACACGCAGGACACTCAATGACCCACACAGGACACTCAATGGCCCACGCAGGACACTCATGACCCACGCAGGGCACTCAATGACACACGCAGGACACTCATGACCCACGCTGGGCACTCAATGACCCATGCAGGATCCTCAATGGCCCACGCAGAACACTCAATGACCCATGCAGGACACTCATGACCCACGCAGGACACTCAATGACCCACGTAGGCCACTCAATGACCACCACAGGCCACTCAATGACCCACGCAGGACTCTCAATGACCTACGCTGGACACTCATGACCCAAGCAGGACACTCAATGACCCACGCAGGACACTCAACGACCCACGCAGGACACTCATGACCCTCACAGGACACTCACTGACCCACGCAGGACACTCAATGACCCACGTAGGACACTCAATGACCACCACAGGCCACTCAATGACCCACGCAGGACACTCAATGACCCACGCAGGACACTCATGACCCAAGCAGGACACTCAATGACCCACGCAGGACACTCAACGACCCACGCAGGACACTCATGACCCTCACAGGACACTCAATGACCCACGCAGGACACTCAATGACCGACAGAGGACACTCAAGGCCCACGCAGGATACTCAATGACCCACGCAGGACACTCATGACCCTCACAGGACACTCAATGACCCACGCAGGACACTCAATCACCCACACAGGGCACTCAATGACCCACGCAGGACACTCATGACGCACGCAGGACACTCAATGACCTACGCAGGACACTCAATGACCCACGCAGGACACTCATGACCCACACAGCACACTCAACGACCCACACAGGACACTCAATGACTCACGCAGGACACTCAATGACCCACGTAGGACACTCAATGACCACCACAGGCCACTCAATGACCCACGCAGGACTCTCAATGACCCACGCTGGACACTCATGACCCAAGCAGGACACTCAATAACCCACGCCGGACACTCAACGACCCACGCAGGACACTCATGACCCTCACAGGACACTCAATGACCCACGCAGGACACTCAATGACACACGCAGCACACTCATGACCCACACAGGACACTCAATGACCCACGCAGGGCACTCAATGACTCACACAGGACACTCAATGACCCATGCAGGACACACAAGACCCACACAGGACACTCAATGAACCATGCAGGACACTCAACAACCCATGCAGGACACTCATCACCCACACAGGACACTCAATGAACCACGCAGGACACTCATGACCCACACAGGACACTCAATGTCACACACAGGACACTCAATGACCCACGCAGGACACGCAATGACACACGCATGACACTCATGACCCACGCAGGACACTCAATGACCCACGCAGGATACTCATGACACACGCTGGACACTCAATGACCCACGCAGGACACTCATGACCCACGCAGGACACTCAATGACCCACGTAGGACACTCAATGACCACCACAGGCCACTCAATGACCCACGCAGGACTCTCAATGACCCACGCAGCACACTCATGACCCAAGCAGGACACTCAATGACCCACGCCGGACACTCAACGACCCACGCAGGACACTCATGACCCTCACAGGACACTCATGACCCACGCAGGACAATCAATGACCCATGCAGGATACTCAATGGCCCACGTAGAACACTCAATGACCCACGCTGGACACTCAGTCACCCACACAGGGCACTCAATGACCCACGCAGGACACTCATGACGCACGCAGGACACTCAATGACCTACGCAGGACACTCAATGACCCACGCAGGACACTCATGACCCACACAGCACACTCAACGACCCACACAGGACACTCAATGACCCACGCAGGACACTCAATGACCCACGTAGGACACTCAATGACCACCACAGGCCACTCAATGACCAACGCAGGACACTCAATGACCCACGCTGGACACTCAATGACCCATGCAGGACACTCAATAACCCACGTTGGACACTCAACGACCCACGCAGGACACTCATGACCCTCACAGGACACTCAATGACCCACGCAGGACACTCAATGACCGACAGAGGACACTCAATGATCCACGCAGGGCACTCAATGACTCACACAGGACACTCAATGACCCACGCAGGACACTCATGACCAACACAGGACACTCAATGATCCACGCAGGGCACTCAATAACTCACACAGGACACTCAATGACCCACGCAGGACACTCATGACCCACACAGGACACTCATGACCCACGTAGGACACTGAATGACCCAAGCAGGACACTCAACCCGACCCATGCAGGACACTCATGACCCACGTAGGACACTGAATGACCCAAGCAGGACACTCAACGACCCATGCAGGACACTCATGACCCACACCGGACACTCAATAACCCACGCAGGACACTCATGACCCACGCAGGACACTCAATGACCCAGGCAGGACACTCATGACCCACGGAGGACACTTAATGACCCACACAGGACACTCATGACCCATGCAGGACACTCAATGACCCACACAAGACACTCAATGACCCACGCTGGACACGCAATGACCCACGCAGGACACTCATGACCCACATAGGACACTCAATGACCCACGCAGGGCACTCAATGACTCACACAGGACACTCAATGACCCATGCAGGACACTCAATGACCCACGCAGGACACACAATGACCCACGCAGGACACTCATGACCCACGCAGGACACTAAATGACCCACGCAGGACTCTCAATGACCCACACAGGACACTGAATGACCCACACGGGACACTCAATGACCAACGCAGCACACCCAATGACCCACACAGGACACTCATGACCCATGCAGGACACTCAATGACCCACGCAGGACACTCAATGACACACGCAGGACACTCAATGACCCACACAGGACACTCAATGGCCCACGCAGGACACTCATGACCCACGCAGGGCACTCAATGACACACGCAGGACACTCATGACCCACGCTGGGCACTCAATGACCCATGCAGGATCCTCAATGGCCCACGCAGAACACTCAATGACCCATGCAGGACACTCATGACCCACGCAGGACACTCAATGACCCACGTAGGCCACTCAATGACCACCACAGGCCACTCAATGACCCACGCAGGACTCTCAATGACCTACGCTGGACACTCATGACCCAAGCAGGACACTCAATGACCCACGCAGGACACTCAACGACCCACGCAGGACACTCATGACCCTCACAGGACACTCACTGACCCACGCAGGACACTCAATGACCCACGTAGGACATTCAATGACCACCACAGGCCACTCAATGACCCACGCAGGACACTCAATGACCCACGCAGGACACTCATGACCCAAGCAGGACACTCAATGACCCACGCAGGACACTCAACGACCCACGCAGGACACTCATGACCCTCACAGGACACTCAATGACCCACGCAGGACACTCAATGACCGACAGAGGACACTCAAGGCCCACGCAGGATACTCAATGACCCACGCAGGACACTCATGACCCTCACAGGACACTCAATGACCCACGCAGGACACTCAATCACCCACACAGCGCACTCAATGACCCACGCAGGACACTCATGACGCACGCAGGACACTCAATGACCTACGCAGGACACTCAATGACCCACGCAGGACACTCATGACCCACACAGCACACTCAACGACCCACACAGGACACTCAATGACTCACGCAGGACACTCAATGACCCACGTAGGACACTCAATGACCACCACAGGCCACACAATGACCCACGCAGGACTCTCAATGACCCACGCTGGACACTCATGACCCAAGCAGGACACTCAATAACCCACGCCGGACACTCAACGACCCACGCAGGACACTCATGACCCTCACAGGACACTCAATGACCCACGCAGGACACTCAATGACACACGCAGCACACTCATGACCCACACAGGACACTCAATGACCCACGCAGGGCACTCAATGACTCACACAGGACACTCAATGACCCATGCAGGACACACAAGACCCACACAGGACACTCAATGAACCATGCAGGACACTCAACAACCCATGCAGGACACTCATCACCCACACAGGACACTCAATGAACCACGCAGGACACTCATGACCCACACAGGACACTCAATGTCACACACAGGACACTCAATGACCCACGCAGGACACGCAATGACACACGCATGACACTCATGACCCACGCAGGACACTCAATGACCCACGCAGGATACTCATGACACACGCTGGACACTCAATGACCCACGCAGGACACTCATGACCCACGCAGGACACTCAATGACCCACGTAGGACACTCAATGACCACCACAGGCCACTCAATGACCCACGCAGGACTCTCAATGACCCACGCAGCACACTCATGACCCAAGCAGGACACTCAATGACCCACGCCGGACACTCAACGACCCACGCAGGACACTCATGACCCTCACAGGACACTCATGACCCACGCAGGACAATCAATGACCCATGCAGGATACTCAATGGCCCACGTAGAACACTCAATGACCCACGCTGGACACTCAGTCACCCACACAGGGCACTCAATGACCCACGCAGGACACTCATGACGCACGCAGGACACTCAATGACCTACGCAGGACACTCAATGACCCACGCAGGACACTCATGACCCACACAGCACACTCAACGACCCACACAGGACACTCAATGACCCACGCAGGACACTCAATGACCCACGTAGGACACTCAATGACCACCACAGGCCACTCAATGACCCACGCAGGACACTCAATGACCCACGCTGGACACTCAATGACCCATGCAGGACACTCAATAACCCACGTTGGACACTCAACGACCCACGCAGGACACTCATGACCCTCACAGGACACTCAATGACCCACGCAGGACACTCAATGACCGACAGAGGACACTCAATGATCCACGCAGGGCACTCAATGACTCACACAGGACACTCAATGACCCACGCAGGACACTCATGACCAACACAGGACACTCAATGATCCACGCAGGGCACTCAATAACTCACACAGGACACTCAATGACCCACGCAGGACACTCATGACCCACACAGGACACTCATGACCCACGTAGGACACTGAATGACCCAAGCAGGACACTCAACCCGACCCATGCAGGACACTCATGACCCACGTAGGACACTGAATGACCCAAGCAGGACACTCAACGACCCATGCAGGACACTCATGACCCACACAGGACACTCAATAACCCACGCAGGACACTCATGACCCACGCAGGACACTCAATGACCCAGGCAGGACACTCATGACCCACGGAGGACACTTAATGACCCACACAGGACACTCATGACCCATGCAGGACACTCAATGACCCACACAAGACACTCAATGACCCATGCTGGACACGCAATGACCCACGCAGGACACTCATGACCCACATAGGACACTCAATGACCCACGCAGGGCACTCAATGACTCACACAGGACACTCAATGACCCATGCAGGACACTCAATGACCCACGCAGGACACACAATGACCCACGCAGGACACTCATGACCCACGCAGGACACTCAATGACACACGCAGGACACTCAATGACCCACACAGGACACTCAATGGCCCACACAGGACACTCAATGACCCACGCAGGCACTCAATGACCCATGCAGGACACTCATGACCCACGCTGGGCACTCAATGACCCATGCAGGATCCTCAATGGCCCACGCAGAACACGCAATGACCCATGCAGGACACTCATGACCCACGCAGGACACTCAATGACCCACGTAGGCCACTCAATGACCACCACAGGCCACTCAATGACCCACGCAGGACTCTCAATGACCTACGCTGGACACTCATGACCCAAGCAGGACACTCAATGACCCACGCAGGACACTCAACGACCCACGCAGGACACTCATGACCCTCACAGGACACTCACTGACCCACGCAGGACACTCAATGACCCACGTAGGACACTCAATGACCACCACAGGCCACTCAATGACCCACGCAGGACACTCAATGACCCACGCAGGACACTCATGACCCAAGCAGGACACTCAATGACCCACGCAGGACACTCAACGACCCACGCAGGACACTCATGACCCTCACAGGACACTCAATGACCCACGCAGGACACTCAATGACCGACAGAGGACACTCAAGGCCCACGCAGGATACTCAATGACCCACGCAGGACACTCATGACCCTCACAGGACATTCAATGGCCCACGCAGGACACTCAATCACCCACACAGGGCACTCAATGACCCACGCAGGACACTCATGACGCACGCAGGACACTCAATGACCTACGCAGGACACTCAATGACCCACGCAGGACACTCATGACCCACACAGCACACTCAACGACCCACACAGGACACTCAATGACTCACGCAGGACACTCAATGACCCACGTAGGACACTCAATGACCACCACAGGCCACTCAATGACCCACGCAGGACTCTCAATGACCCACTCTGGACACTCATGACCCAAGCAGGACACTCAATAACCCACGCCGGACACTCAACGACCCACGCAGGACACTCATGACCCTCACAGGACACTCAATGACCCACGCAGGACACTCAATGACCGACAGAGGACACTCAATGATCCACGCAGGGCACTCAATGACTCACACAGGACACTCAATGACCCACGCAGGACACTCATGACCAACACAGGACACTCAATGATCCACGCAGGGCACTCAATAACTCACACAGGACACTCAATGACCCACGCAGGACACTCATGACCCACACAGGACACTCATGACCCACGTAGGACACTGAATGACCCAAGCAGGACACTCAACGACCCATGCAGGACACTCATGACCCACACAGGACACTCAATAACCCACGCAGGACACTCATGACCCACGCAGGACACTCAATGACCCAGGCAGGACACTCATGACCCACGGAGGACACTTAATGACCCACACAGGAAACTCATGACCCATGCAGGACACTCAATGACCCATGCAGGACACTCAATGACCCACGCTGGACACTGAATGACCCACGCAGGACACTCAATGAACCACGCAGGACAGTCATGACCCACGCAGGACACTCATGACCCACACAGGACACTGAATGACCCACACAGGACACTCAATGACCCACGCAGGACACTCAATGACCCACGCAGGATACTCAATGACCCACGCAGGACACTCATGACCCTCACAGGACACTCAATGACCCACGCAGGACACTCAATCACCCACACAGGGCACTCAATGACCCACGCAGGACACTCATGACGCACGCAGGACACTCAATGACCTACGCAGGACACTCAATGACCCACGCAGGACACTCATGACCCACACAGCACACTCAACGACCCACACAGGACACTCAATGACTCACGCAGGACACTCAATGACCCACGTAGGACACTCAATGACCACCACAGGCCACTCAATGACCCACGCAGGACTCTCAATGACCCACGCTGGACACTCATGACCCAAGCAGGACACTCAATAACCCACGCCGGACACTCAACGACCCACGCAGGACACTCATGACCCTCACAGGACACTCAATGACCCACGCAGGACACTCAATGACCGACAGAGGACACTCAATGATCCACGCAGGGCACTCAATGACTCACACAGGACACTCAATGACCCACGCAGGACACTCATGACCAACACAGGACACTCAATGATCCACGCAGGGCACTCAATAACTCACACAGGACACTCAATGACGCACGCAGGACACTCATGACCCACACAGGACACTCAGGACCCACGTAGGACACTGAATGACCCAAGCAGGACACTCAACGACCCATGCAGGACACTCATGACCCACACAGGACACTCAATAACCCACGCAGGACACTCATGACCCACGCAGGACACTCAATGACCCAGGCAGGACACTCATGACCCACGGAGGACACTTAATGACCCACACAGGAAACTCATGACCCATGCAGGACACTCAATGACCCATGCAGGACACTCAATGACCCACGCTGGACACTGAATGACCCACGCAGGACACTCAATGAACCACGCAGGACAGTCATGACCCACGCAGGACACTCATGACCCACACAGGACACTGAATGACCCACACAGGACACTCAATGACCCACGCAGGACACTCAATGACCCACGCAGGATACTCAATGGCTCACGCAGGACACTTAATGACCCTTGCAGGAAACTCAATGACCAACACAGGACACTCATGACCCACACAGGACACCCATGACCCACACACGACACTCAATGACCCACGCAGGACACTCAATGACCCACACAGGACACTCAATGACCCACGCAGGCACTCAATGACCCATGCAGGACACTCATGATCCACACAGGACACTCAATGACCCACGCAGGACACTCAATGACCCACGCTGGACACGCAATGACCCACGCAGGACAATCATGACCCACATAGGACACTCAATGACCCACGCAGGGCACTCAATGACTCACACAGGACACTCAATGACCCATGCAGGACACTCAATGACCCACGCTGGACACTCAATGACTCACACAGGACACTCAATGACCCATGCAGGAGACTCAGTGACCCACGCAGGACACACAATGACCCACGCAGGACACTCATGACACACGCAGGACACTAAATGACCCACGCAGGACTCTCAATGACCCACGCAGGACACTCAATGACCCACACGGGACACTCAATGACCAACGCAGCACACTCAATGACCCACACAGGACACTCATGACCCATGCAGGACACTCAATGACCCACGCAGGACACTCAATGACACACACAGGACACTCAATGACCCACACAGGACACTCAATGGCCCACGCAGGACACTCATGACCCAGGCAGGACACTCAATGACACACGCAGGACACTCATGACCCACGCTGGGCACTCAATGACCCATGCAGGATACTCAATGGCCCACGCAGAACACTCAATGACCCATGCAGGACACTCATGACCCACGCAGGACACTCAATGACCCACGTAGGACACTCAATGACCACCACAGGCCACTCAATGACCCACGCAGGACTCTCAATGACCCACGCTGGACACTCATGACCCAAGCAGGACACTCAATGACCCACGCAGGACACTCAACGACCCACGCAGGACACTCATGACCCTCACAGGACACTCACTGACCCACGCAGGACACTCAATGACCCACGTAGGACACTCAATGACCACCACAGGCCACTCAATGACCCACGCAGGACTCTCAATGACCCACGCAGGACACTCATGACCCAAGCAGGACACTCAATGACCCACGCAGGACACTCAATGACACACGCAGGACACTCATGACCCTCACAGGACACTCAATGACCCACGCAGGACACTCAATGACCGACAGAGGACACTCAAGGCCCACGCAGGATACTCAATGACCCACGCAGGACACTCATGACCCTCACAGGACACTCAATGACCCACGCAGGACACTCAATCACCCACACAGGGCACTCAATGACCCACGCAGGACACTCATGACGCACGCAGGACACTCAATGATCTACGCAGGACACTCAATGACCCACGCAGGACACTCATGACCCACACAGCACACTCAACGACCCACACAGGACACTCAATGACCCACGCAGGACACTCAATGACCCACGTAGGACTCTCAATGACCACCACAGGCCACTCAATGACCCACGCAGGACTCTCAATGACCCACGCTGGACACTCATGACCCAAGCAGGACACTCAATAACCCACGCCGGACACTCAACGACCCACGCAGGACACTCATGACCCTCACAGGACACTCAATGACCCACGCAGGACACTCAATGACCGACAGAGGACACTCAATGATCCACGCAGGGCACTCAATGACTCACACAGGACACTCAATGACCCACGCAGGACACTCATGACCAACACAGGACACTCAATGATCCACGCAGGGCACTCAATAACTCACACAGGACACTCAATGACCCACGCAGGACACTCATGACCCACACAGGACACTCATGACCCACGTAGGACACTGAATGACCCAAGCAGGACACTCAACGACCCATGCAGGACACTCATGACCCACGTAGGACACTCAATGACCCACGCAGGACTCTCATGACCCACGCAGGACACTCAATGACCCAGGCAGGACACTCATGACCCACGGAGGACACTTAATGACCCACACAGGACACTCATGACCCATGCAGGACACTCAATGACCCATGCAGGACACTCAATGACCCACGCTGGACACTGAATGACCCACGCAGGACACTCAATGAACCACGCAGGACAGTCATGACCCACGCAGGACACTCATGACCCACACAGGACACTGAATGACCGACACAGGACACTCAATGACCCACGCAGGACACTCAATGACCCACGCAGGATACTCAATGGCTCACGCAGGACACTTAATGACCCTTGCAGGAAACTCAATGACCAACACAGGACACTCATGACCCACACAGGACACCCATGACCCACACACGACACTCAATGACCCACGCAGGACACTCAATGACCCACACAGGACACTCAATGACCCACGCAGGCACTCACTGACCCATGCAGGACACTCATGATCCACACAGGACACTCAATGACCCACGCAGGACACTCATGACCCACACAGGACACTCAATGACCCACACAAGACACTCAATGACCCACGCTGGACACGCAATGACCCACGCAGGACACTCATGACCCACACAGGACACTCAATGACCCACGCAGGGCACTCAATGACTCACACAGGACACTCAATGACCCATGCAGGACACTCAATGACCCACGCTGGACACTCATGACCCAAGCAGGACACTCAATGACCCACGCCGGACACTCAACGACCCACGCAGGACACTCATGACCCTCACAGGACACTCAATGACCCACGCAGGACACTCAATGACCGACAGAGGACACTCAAGGCCCACGCAGGATACTCAATGACCCACGCAGGACACTCAATGACCTACGCAGGACACTCAATGACCCACGCAGGACACTCATGACCAAAGCAGGACACTCAATGACCCACACAGCACACTCAACGACCCACACAGGACACTCAATGACCCACGTAGGACACTCAATGACCACCACAGGCCACTCAATGACCCACGCAGGACTCTCAATGACCCACGCTGGACACTCAATGACCCATGCAGGACACTCAATAACCCACGCCGGACACTCAACGACCCACGCAGGACACTCATGACCCTCACAGGACACTCAATGACCCACGCAGGACACTCAATGACCGACAGAGGACACTCAATGATCCACGCAGGGCACTCAATGACTCACACAGGACACTCAATGACCCACGCAGGACACTCATGACCAACACAGGACACTCAATGATCCACGCAGGGCACTCAATAACTCACACAGGACACTCAATGACCAACGCAGGACACTCATGACCCACACAGGACACTCATGACCCACGTAGGACACTGAATGACCCAAGCAGGACACTCAACGACCCATGCAGGACACTCATGACCCACGTAGGACACTCAATGACCCAAGCAGGACACTCAACGACCCATGCAGGACACTCATGACCCACACAGGACACTCAATAACCCATGCAGGGCACTCATGACCCACGCAGGACACTCAATGACCCAGGCAGGACACTCATGACCCACGGAGGACACTTAATGACCCACACAGGACACTCATGACCCATGCAGGACACTCAATGACCCATGCAGGACACTCAATGACCCACGCTGGACACTGAATGACCCACGCAGGACACTCAATGAACCACGCAGGACAGTCATGACCCACGCAGGACACTCATGACCCACACAGGACACTGAATGACCCACACAGGACACTCAATGACCCACGCAGGACACTCAATGACCCACGCAGGATACTCAATGGCTCACGCAGGACACTTAATGACCCATGCAGGAAACTCAATGACCAACACAGGACACTCATGACCCACACAGGACACCCATGACCCACACACGACACTCAATGACCCACGCAGGACACTCAATGACCCACACAGGACACTCAATGACCCACGCAGGCACTCAATGACCCATGCAGGACACTCATGATCCACACAGGACACTCAATGACCCACGCAGGACACTCATGACCCACACAGGACACTCAATGACCCACACAAGACACTCAATGACCCACGCTGGACACGCAATGACCCACGCAGGACACTCATGACCCACACAGGACACTCAATGACCCACGCAGGGCACTCAATGACCCACACAGGACACTCAATGACCCACGCAGGGCACTCAATGACTCACAAAGGACACTCAATGACCCATGCAGAAGACTCAATGACCCACGCAGGACACACAATGACCCACGCAGGACACTCAATGACCCACGCAGGACACTCATGACCAACACAGGACACTCAATGATCCACGCAGGGCACTCAATAACTCACACAGGACACTCAATGACCCACGCAGGACACTCATGACCCACACAGGACACTCATGACCCACGTAGGACACTGAATGACCCAAGCAGGACACTCAACGACCCATGCAGGACACTCATGACCCACACAGGACACTCAATAACCCACGCAGGACACTCATGACCCACGCAGGACACTCAATGACCCAGGCAGGACACTCATGACCCACGGAGGACACTTAATGACCCACACAGGAAACTCATGACCCATGCAGGACACTCAATGACCCATGCAGGACACTCAATGACCCACGCTGGACACTGAATGACCCACGCAGGACACTCAATGAACCACGCAGGACAGTCATGACCCACGCAGGACACTCATGACCCACACAGGACACTGAATGACCCACACAGGACACTCAATGACCCACGCAGGACACTCAATGACCCACGCAGGATACTCAATGGCTCACGCAGGACACTTAATGACCCTTGCAGGAAACTCAATGACCAACACAGGACACTCATGACCCACACAGGACACCCATGACCCACACACGACACTCAATGACCCACGCAGGACACTCAATGACCCACACAGGACACTCAATGACCCACGCAGGCACTCAATGACCCATGCAGGACACTCATGATCCACACAGGACACTCAATGACCCACGCAGGACACTCATGACCCACACAGGACACTCAATGACCCACACAAGACACTCAATGACCCACGCTGGACACGCAATGACCCACGCAGGACAATCATGACCCACATAGGACACTCAATGACCCACGCAGGGCACTCAATGACTCACACAGGACACTCAATGACCCATGCAGGACACTCAATGACCCACGCTGGACACTCAATGACTCACACAGGACACTCAATGACCCATGCAGGAGACTCAGTGACCCACGCAGGACACACAATGACACACGCAGGACACTAAATGACCCACGCAGGACTCTCAATGACCCACGCAGGACACTCAATGACCCACACGGGACACTCAATGACCAACGCAGCACACTCAATGACCCACACAGGACACTCATGACCCATGCAGGACACTCAATGACCCACGCAGGACACTCAATGACACACACAGGACACTCAATGACCCACACAGGACACTCAATGGCCCACGCAGGACACTCATGACCCAGGCAGGAGACTCAATGACACACGCAGGACACTCATGACCCACGCTGGGCACTCAATGACCCATGCAGGATACTCAATGGCCCACGCAGAACACTCAATGACCCATGCAGGACACTCATGACCCACGCAGGACACTCAATGACCCACGTAGGCCACTCAATGACCACCACAGGCCACTCAATGACCCACGCAGGACTCTCAATGACCCACGCTGGACACTCATGACCCAAGCAGGACACTCAATGACCCACGCAGGACACTCAACGACCCACGCAGGACACTCATGACCCTCACAGGACACTCACTGACCCACGCAGGACACTCAATGACCCACGTAGGACACTCAATGACCACCACAGGCCACTCAATGACCCACGCAGGACTCTCAATGACCCACGCAGGACACTCATGACCCAAGCAGGACACTCAATGACCCACGCAGGACACTCAATGACACACGCAGGACACTCATGACCCTCACAGGACACTCAATGACCCACGCAGGACACTCAATGACCGACAGAGGACACTCAAGGCCCACGCAGGATACTCAATGACCCACGCAGGACACTCATGACCCTCACAGGACACTCAATGACCCACGCAGGACACTCAATCACCCACACAGGGCACTCAATGACCCACGCAGGACACTCATGACGCACGCAGGACACTCAATGATCTACGCAGGACACTCAATGACCCACGCAGGACACTCATGACCCACACAGCACACTCAACGACCCACACAGGACACTCAATGACCCACGCAGGACACTCAATGACCCACGTAGGACTCTCAATGACCACCACAGGCCACTCAATGACCCACGCAGGACTCTCAATGACCCACGCTGGACACTCATGACCCAAGCAGGACACTCAATAACCCACGCCGGACACTCAACGACCCACGCAGGACACTCATGACCCTCACAGGACACTCAATGACCCACGCAGGACACTCAATGACCGACAGAGGACACTCAATGATCCACGCAGGGCACTCAATGACTCACACAGGACACTCAATGACCCACGCAGAACACTCATGACCAACACAGGACACTCAATGATCCACGCAGGGCACTCAATAACTCACACAGGACACTCAATGACCCACGCAGGACACTCATGACCCACACAGGACACTCATGACCCACGTAGGACACTGAATGACCCAAGCAGGACACTCAACGACCCATGCAGGACACTCATGACCCACGTAGGACACTCAATGACCCACGCAGGACACTCATGACCCACGCAGGACACTCAATGACCCAGGCAGGACACGCATGACCCACGGAGGACACTTAATGACCCACACAGGACACTCATGACCCATGCAGGACACTCAATGACCCATGCAGGACACTCGATGACCCACGCTGGACACTGAATGACCCACGCAGGACACTCAATGATCTACGCAGGACAGTCATGACCCACGCAGGACACTCATGACCCACACAGGACACTGAACGACCCACACAGGACACTCAATGACCCACGCAGGACACTCAATGACCCACGCAGGATACTCAATGGCTCACGCAGGACACTTAATGACCCATGCAGGAAACTCAATGACCAACACAGGACACTCATGACCCACACAGGACACCCATGACCCACACACGACACTCAATGACCCACGCAGGACACTCAATGACCCACACAGGACACTCAATGACACACGCAGGCACTCAATGACCCATGCAGGACACTCATGATCCACACAGGACACTCAATGACCCACGCAGGACACTCATGATCCACACAGGACACTCAATGACCCACACAAGACACTCAATGACCCACGCTGGACACGCAATGACCCACGCAGGACACTCATGACCCACACAGGACACTCAATGACCCACGCAGGGCACTCAATGACTCACACAGGACACTCAATGACCCATGCAGGACACTCAATGACCCACGCTGGACACTCATGACCCAAGCAGGACACTCAATGACCCACGCCGGACACTCAACGACCCACGCAGGACACTCATGACCCTCACAGGACACTCAATGACCCACGCAGGACACTCAATGACCGACAGAGGACACTCAAGGCCCACGCAGGATACTCAATGACCCACGCAGGACACTCATGACCCACGCAGGACAATCAATGACCCATGCAGGATACTCAATGGCCCACGCAGAACACTCAATGACCCACGCAGGACACTCAATCACCCACACAGGGCACTCAATGACCCACGCAGGACACTCATGACGCACGCAGGACACTCAATGACCTACGCAGGACACTCAATGACCCACGCAGGACACTCATGACCCACACAGCACACTCAACGACCCACACAGGACACTCAATGACCCACGTAGGACACTCAATGACCACCACAGGCCACTCAATGACCCACGCAGGACTCTCAATGACCCACGCTGGACACTCAATGACCCATGCAGGACACTCAATAACCCACGCCGGACACTCAACGACCCACGCAGGACACTCATGACCCTCACAGGACACTCAATGACCCACGCAGGACACTCAATGACCGACAGAGGACACTCAATGATCCACGCAGGGCACTCAACGACCCACGCAGGACACTCATGACCCTCACAGGACACTCACTGACCCACGCAGGACACTCAATGACCCACGTAGGACACTCAATGACCACCACAGGCCACTCAATGACCCACGCAGGACTCTCAATGACCCACGCAGGACACTCATGACCCAAGCAGGACACTCAATGACCCACGCAGGACACTCAACGACCCACGCAGGACACTCATGACCCTCACAGGACACTCAATGACCCACGCAGGACACTCAATGACCGACAGAGGACACTCAAGGCCCACGCAGGATACTCAATGACCCACGCAGGACACTCATGACCCTCACAGGACACTCAATGACCCACGCAGGACACTCAATCACCCACACAGGGCACTCAATGACCCACGCAGGACACTCATGACGCACGCAGGACACTCAATGATCTACGCAGGACACGCAATGACCCACGCAGGACACTCATGACCCACACAGCACACTCAACGACCCACACAGGACACTCAATGACCCACGCAGGACACTCAATGACCCACGTAGGACTCTCAATGACCACCACAGGCCACTCAATGACCCACGCAGGACTCTCAATGACCCACGCTGGACACTCAACGACCCACGCAGGACACTCATGACCCTCACAGGACACTCAATGACCCACGCAGGACACTCAATGACCCACGCAGGACACTCATGACCCACGCAGGACACTCAATGACCCAGGCAGGACACTCATGACACACGGAGGACACTTAATGACCCACACAGGACACTCATGACCCATGCAGGACACTCAATGACCCATGCAGGACACTCAATGACCCACGCTGGACACTGAATGACCCACGCAGGACACACAATGAACCACGCAGGACAGTCATGACCCACGCAGGACACTCATGACCCACACAGGACACTGAATGACCCACACAGGACACTCAATGACCCACGCAGGACACTCAATGACCCACGCAGGATACTCAATGGCTCACGCAGGACACTTAATGACCCTTGCAGGAAACTCAATGACCAACACAGGACACTCATGACCCACACAGGACACCCATGACCCACACACGACACTCAATGACCCACGCAGGACACTCAATGACCCACACAGGACACTCAATGACCCACGCATGCACTCAATGACCCATGCAGGACACTCATGATCCACACAGGACACTCAATGACCCACGCAGGACACTCATGACCCACACAGGACACTCAATGACCCACACAAGACACTCAATGACCCACGCTGGACACGCAATGACCCACGCAGGACACTCATGACCCACACAGGACACTCAATGACCCACGCAAGGCACTCAATGACTCACACAGGACACTCAATGACCCATGCAGGACACTCAATGACCCACGCTGGACACTCATGACCCAAGCAGGACACTCAATGACCCACGCCGGACACTCAACGACCCACGCAGGACACTCATGACCCTCACAGGACACTCAATGACCCACGCAGGACACTCAATGACCGACAGAGGACACTCAAGGCCCACGCAGGATACTCAATGACCCACGCAGGACACTCATGACCCACGCAGGACAATCAATGACCCATGCAGGATACTCAATGGCCCACGCAGAACACTCAATGACCCACGCAGGACACTCAATCACCCACACAGGGCACTCAATGACCCACGCAGGACACTCATGACGCACGCAGGACACTCAATGACCTACGCAGGACACTCAATGACCCACGCAGGACACTCATGACCCACACAGCACACTCAACGACCCACACAGGACACTCAATGACCCACGTAGGACACTCAATGACCACCACAGGCCACTCAATGACCCACGCAGGACTCTCAATGACCCACGCTGGACACTCAATGACCCATGCAGGACACTCAATAACCCACGCCGGACACTCAACGACCCACGCAGGACACTCATGACCCTCACAGGACACTCAATGACCCACGCAGGACACTCAATGACCGACAGAGGACACTCAATGATCCACGCAGGGCACTCAACGACCCACGCAGGACACTCATGACCCTCACAGGACACTCACTGACCCACGCAGGACACTCAATGACCCACGTAGGACACTCAATGACCACCACAGGCCACTCAATGACCCACGCAGGACTCTCAATGACCCACGCAGGACACTCATGACCCAAGCAGGACACTCAATGACCCACGCAGGACACTCAACGACCCACGCAGGACACTCATGACCCTCACAGGACACTCAATGACCCACGCAGGACACTCAATGACCGACAGAGGACACTCAAGGCCCACGCAGGATACTCAATGACCCACGCAGGACACTCATGACCCTCACAGGACACTCAATGACCCACGCAGGACACTCAATCACCCACACAGGGCACTCAATGACCCACGCAGGACACTCATGACGCACGCAGGACACTCAATGATCTACGCAGGACACTCAATGACCCACGCAGGACACTCATGACCAACACAGCACACTCAACGACCCACACAGGACACTCAATGACCCACGCAGGACACTCAATGACCCACGTAGGACTCTCAATGACCACCACAGGCCACTCAATGACCCACGCAGAACTCTCAATGACCCACGCTGGACACTCATGACCCAAGCAGGACACTCAATAACCCACGCCGGACACTCAACGACCCACGCAGGACACTCATGGCCCTCACAGGGCACTCAATGACTCACACAGGACACTCAATGACCCACGCAGGACACTCATGACCAACACAGGACACTCAATGATCCACGCAGGGCACTCAATAACTCACACAGGACACTCAATGACCCACGCAGGACACTCATGGCCCACACAGGACACTCATGACCCACGTAGGACACTGAATGACCCAAGCAGGACACTCAACGACCCATGCAGGACACTCATGACCCACGTAGGACACTCAATAACCCACGCAGGACACTCATGACCCACGCAGGACACTCAATGACCCAGGCAGGACACTCATGACCCACGGAGGACACTTAATGACCCACACAGGACACTCATGACCCATGCAGGACACTCAATGACCCATGCAGGACACTCAATGACCCACGCTGGACACTGAATGACCCACGCAGGACACTCAATGAACCACGCAGGACAGTCATGACCCACGCAGGACACTCATGACACACACAGGACACTGAATGACCCACACAGGACACTCAATGACCCACGCAGGACACTCAATGACCCATGCAGGATACTCAATGGCTCACGCAGGACACTTAATGACCCTTGCAGGAAACTCAATGACCAACACAGGACACTCATGACCCACACAGGACACCCATGACCCACACACGACACTCAATGACCCACGCAGGACACTCAATGACCCACACAGGACACTCAATGACCCACGCAGGCACTCAATGACCCATGCAGGACACTCATGATCCACACAGGACACTCAATGACCCACGCAGGACACTCATGACCCACACAGGACACTCAATGACCCACACAAGACACTCAATGACCCACGCTGGACACGCAATGACCCACGCAGGACACTCATGACCCACACAGGACACTCAATGACCCACGCAGGGCACTCAATGACTCACACAGGACACTCAATGACCCATGCAGGACACTCAATGACCCACGCTGGACACTCATGACCCAAGCAGGACACTCAATGACCCACGCCGGACACTCAACGACCCACGCAGGACACTCATGACCCTCACAGGACACTCAATGACCCACGCAGGACACTCAATGACCGACAGAGGACACTCAAGGCCCACGCAGGATACTCAATGACCCACGCAGGACACTCATGACCCACGCAGGACAATCAATGACCCATGCAGGATACTCAATGGCCCACGCAGAACACTCAATGACCCACGCAGGACACTCAATCACCCACACAGGGCACTCAATGACCCACGCAGGACACTCATGACGCACGCAGGACACTCAATGACCTACGCAGGACACTCAATGACCCACGCAGGACACTCAATGACCCACGTAGGACACTCAATGACCACCACAGGCCACTCAATGACCCACGCAGGACTCTGAATGACCCACACTGGACACTCATGACCAAAGCAGGACACTCAATGACCCACACAGCACACTCAACGACCCACACAGGACACTCAATGACCCACGTAGGACACTCAATGACCACCACAGGCCACTCAATGACCCACGCAGGACTCTCAATGACCCACGCTGGACACTCAATGACCCATGCAGGACACTCAGTAACCCACGCCGGACACTCAACGACCCACGCAGGACACTCATGACCCTCACAGGACACTCAATGACCCACGCAGGACACTCAATGACCGACAGAGGACACTCAATGATCCACGCAGGGCACTCAATGACTCACACAGGACACTCAATGACCCACGCAGGACTCTCATGACCAACACAGGACACTCAATGATCCACGCAGGGCACTCAATAACTCACACAGGACACTCAATGACCCACGCAGGACACTCAACGACCCATGCAGGACACTCATGACCCACGTAGGACACTGAATGACCCAAGCAGGACACTCAACGACCCATGCAGGACACTCATGACCCACACAGGACACTCAATAACCCATGCAGGACACTCATGACCCACGCAGGACACTCAATGACCCAGGCAGGACACTCATGACCCACGGAGGACACTTAATGACCCACACAGGACACTCATGACCCATGCAGGACACTCAATGACCCATGCAGGACACTCAATGACCCACGCTGGACACTGAATGACCCACGCAGGACACTCAATGAACCACGCAGGACAGTCATGACCCACGCAGGACACTCATGACCCACACACGACACTGAATGACCCACACAGGACACTCAATGACCCACGCAGGACACTCAGTGACCCACGCAGGATACTCAATGGCTCACGCAGGACACTTAATGACCCATGCAGGAAACTCAATGACCAACACAGGACACTCATGACCCACACAGGACACCCATGACCCACACACGACACTCAATGACCCACGCAGGACACTCAATGACCCACACAGGACACTCAATGACCCACGCAGGCACTCAATGACCCATGCAGGACACTCATGATCCACACAGGACACTCAATGACCCACGCAGGACACTCATGACCCACACAGGACACTCAATGACCCACACAAGACACTCAATGACCCACGCTGGACACGCAATGACCCACGCAGGACACTCATGACCCACACAGGACACTCAATGACCCACGCAGGGCACTCAATGACTCACAAAGGACACTCAATGACCCATGCAGGAGACTCAATGACCCACGCAGGACACACAATGACCCACGCAGGACACTCATGACCCACGCAGGACACTAAATGACCCACGCAGGACTCTCAATGACCCACGCAGGACACTCAATGACCCACACGGGACACTCAATGACCAACGCAGCACACTCAATGACCCATACAGGACACTCATGACCCATGCAGGACACTCAATGACCCACGCAGGACACTCAATGACACACGCAGGACACTCAATGACCCACACAGGACACTCAATGGCCCACGCAGGACACTCATGACCCACGCAGGACACTCAATGACACACGCAGGACACTCATGACGCACGCTGGGCACTCAATGACCCATGCAGGATACTCAATGGCCCACGCAGAACACTCAATGACCCATGCAGGACACTCATGACCCACGCAGGACACTCAATGACCCACGTAGGACACTCAATGACCACCACAGGCCACTCAATGACCCACGCAGGACACTCAATGACCGACAGAGGACACTCAATGATCCACGCAGGGCACTCAATGACTCACACAAGACACTCAATGACCCACGTAGGACACTCATGACCAACACAGGACACTCAATGATCCAGGCAGGGCACTCAATAACTCACACAGGACACTCAATGACCCACGCAGGACTCTCATGACCCACACAGGACACTCATGACCCACGTAGGACACTGAATGACCCAAGCAGGACACTCAACCCGACCCATGCAGGACACTCATGACCCACGTAGGACACTGAATGACCCAAGCAGGACACTCAACGACCCACACAGGACACTCAATGACCCACGCAGGCACTCAATGACCCATGCAGGACACTCATGATCCACACAGGACACTCAATGACCCACGCAGGACACTCATGACCCACACAGGACACTCAATGACCCACACAAGACACTCAATGACCCACGCTGGACACGCAATGACCCACGCAGGACACTCATGACCCACACAGGACACTCATGACCCACGTAGGACACTGAATGACCCAAGCAGGACACTCAACGACCCATGCAGGACACTCATGACCCACGCAGGACACTCAATGACCCAGGCAGGACACTCATGACCCACGGAGGACACTTAATGACCCACACAGGACACTCATGACCCATGCAGGACACTCAATGACCCATGCAGGACACTCAATGACCCACGCTGGACACTGAATGACCCACGCAGGACACACAATGAACCACGCAGGACAGTCATGACCCACGCAGGACACTCATGACCCACACAGGACACTGAATGACCCACACAGGACACTCAATGACCCACGCAGGACACTCAATGACCCACGCAGGATACTCAATGGCTCACGCAGGACACTTAATGACCCTTGCAGGAAACTCAATGACCAACACAGGACACTCATGACCCACACAGGACACCCATGACCCACACACGACACTCAATGACCCACGCAGGACACTCAATGACCCACACAGGACACTCAATGACCCACGCAGGCACTCAATGACCCATGCAGGACACTCATGATCCACACAGGACACTCAATGACCCACGCAGGACACTCATGATCCACACAGGACACTCAATGACCCACACAAGACACTCAATGACCCACGCTGGACACGCAATGACCCACGCAGGACACTCATGACCCACACAGGACACTCAATGACCCACGCAGGGCACTCAATGACTCACACAGGACACTCAATGACCCATGCAGGACACTCAATGACCCACGCTGGACACTCATGACCCAAGCAGGACACTCAATGACCCACGCCGGACACTCAACGACCCACGCAGGACACTCATGACCCTCACAGGACACTAAATGACCCACGCAGGACACTCAATGACCGACAGAGGACACTCAAGGCCCACGCAGGATACTCAATGACCCACGCAGGACACTCATGACCCACGCAGGACAATCAATGACCCATGCAGGATACTCAATGGCCCACGCAGAACACTCAATGACCCACGCAGGACACTCAATCACCCACACAGGGCACTCAATGACCCACGCAGGACACTCATGACGCACGCAGGACACTCAATGACCTACGCAGGACACTCAATGACCCACGCAGGACACTCATGACCCACACAGCACACTCAACGACCCACACAGGACACTCAATGACCCACGTAGGACACTCAATGACCACCACAGGCCACTCAATGACCCACGCAGGACTCTCAATGACCCACGCTGGACACTCAATGACCCATGCAGGACACTCAATAACCCACGCCGGACACTCAACGACCCACACAGGACACTCATGACCCTCACAGGACACTCAATGACCCACGCAGGACACTCAATGACCGACAGAGGACACTCAATGATCCACGCAGGGCACTCAATGACTCACACAGGACACTCAATGACCCACGCAGGACACTCATGACCAACACAGGACACTCAATGATCCACGCAGGGCACTCAATAACTCACACAGGACACTCAATGACCCACGCAGGACACTCATGACCCACACAGGACACTCATAACCCACGTAGGACACTGAATGACCCAAGCAGGACACTCAACCCGACCCATGCAGGACACTCATGACCCACGTAGGACACTGAATGACCCAAGCAGGACACTCAACGACCCATGCAGGACACTCATGACCCACACAGGACACTCAATAACCCATGCAGGACACTCATGACCCACGCAGGACACTCAATGACCCAGGCAGGACACTCATGACCCACGGAGGACACTTAATGACCCACACAGGACACTCATGACCCATGCAGGACACTCAATGACCCATGCAGGACACTCAATGACCCACGCTGGACACTGAATGACCCACGCAGGACACTCAATGAACCACGCAGGACAGTCATGACCCACGCAGGACACTCATGACCCACAGAGGACACTGAATGACCCACACAGGACACTCAATGACCCACGCAGGACACTCAATGACCCACGCAGGATACTCAATGGCTCACGCAGGACACTTAATGACCCATGCAGGAAACTCAATGACCAACACAGGACACTCATGACCCACACAGGACACCCATGACCCACACACGACACTCAATGACCCACGCAGGACACTCAATGACCCACACAGGACACTCAATGACCCACGCAGGCACTCAATGACCCATGCAGGACACTCATGATCCACACAGGACACTCAATGACCCACGCAGGACACTCATGACCCACACAGGACACTCAATGACCCACACAAGACACTCAATGACCCACGCTGGACACGCAATGACCCACGCAGGACACTCATGACCCACACAGGACACTCAATGACCCACGCAGGGCACTCAATGACTCACAAAGGACACTCAATGACCCATGCAGGAGACTCAATGACCCACGCAGGACACACAATGACCCACGCAGGACACTCATGACCCACGCAGGACACTAAATGACCCACGCAGGACTCTCAATGACCCACGCAGGACACTCAATGACCCACACGGGACACTCAATGACCAACGCAGCACACTCAATGACCCATACAGGACACTCATGACCCATGCAGGACACTCAATGACCCACGCAGGACACTCAATGACACACGCAGGACACTCAATGACCCACACAGGACACTCAATGGCCCACGCAGGACACTCATGACCCACGCAGGACACTCAATGACACACGCAGGACACTCATGACCCACGCTGGGCACTCAATGACCCATGCAGGATACTCAATGGCCCACGCAGAACACTCAATGACCCATGCAGGACACTCAATGACCCACGCTGGACACTGAATGACCCACGCAGGACACACAATGAACCACGCAGGACAGTCATGACCCACGCAGGACACTCATGACCCACACAGGACACTGAATGACCCACACAGGACACTCAATGACCCACGCAGGACACTCAATGACCCACGCAGGATACTCAATGGCTCACGCAGGACACTTAATGACCCTTGCAGGAAACTCAATGACCAACACAGGACACTCATGATCCACACAGGACACCCATGACCCACACACGACACTCAATGACCCACGCAGGACACTCAATGACCCACACAGGACACTCAATGACCCACGCAGGCACTCAATGACCCATGCAGGACACTCATGATCCACACAGGACACTCAATGACCCACGCAGGACACTCATGATCCACACAGGACACTCAATGACCCACACAAGACACTCAATGACCCACGCTGGACACGCAATGACCCACGCAGGACACTCATGACCCACACAGGACACTCAATGACCCACGCAGGGCACTCAATGACTCACACAGGACACTCAATGACCCATGCAGGACACTCAATGACCCACGCTGGACACTCATGACCCAAGCAGGACACTCAATGACCCACGCCGGACACTCAACGACCCACGCAGGACACTCATGACCCTCACAGGACACTCAATGACCCACGCAGGACACTCAATGACCGACAGAGGACACTCAAGGCCCACGCAGGATACTCAATGACCCACGCAGGACACTCATGACCCACGCAGGACAATCAATGACCCATGCAGGATACTCAATGGCCCACGCAGAACACTCAATGACCCACGCAGGACACTCAATCACCCACACAGGGCACTCAATGACCCACGCAGGACACTCATGACGCACGCAGGACACTCAATGACCTACGCAGGACACTCAATGACCCACGCAGGACACTCATGACCCACACAGCACACTCAACGACCCACACAGGACACTCAATGACCCACGTAGGACACTCAATGACCACCACAGGCCACTCAATGACCCACGCAGGACTCTCAATGACCCACGCTGGACACTCAATGACCCATGCAGGACACTCAATAACCCACGCCGGACACTCAACGACCCACACAGGACACTCATGACCCTCACAGGACACTCAATGACCCACGCAGGACACTCAATGACCGACAGAGGACACTCAATGATCCACGCAGGGCACTCAATGACTCACACAGGACACTCAATGACCCACGCAGGACACTCATGACCAACACAGGACACTCAATGATCCACGCAGGGCACTCAATAACTCACACAGGACACTCAATGACCCACGCAGGACACTCATGACCCACACAGGACACTCATAACCCACGTAGGACACTGAATGACCCAAGCAGGACACTCAACCCGACCCATGCAGGACACTCATGACCCACGTAGGACACTGAATGACCCAAGCAGGACACTCAACGACCCATGCAGGACACTCATGACCCACACAGGACACTCAATAACCCATGCAGGACACTCATGACCCACGCAGGACACTCAATGACCCAGGCAGGACACTCATGACCCACGGAGGACACTTAATGACCCACACAGGACACTCATGACCCATGCAGGACACTCAATGACCCATGCAGGACACTCAATGACCCACGCTGGACACTGAATGACCCACGCAGGACACTCAATGAACCACGCAGGACAGTCATGACCCACGCAGGACACTCATGACCCACAGAGGACACTGAATGACCCACACAGGACACTCAATGACCCACGCAGGACACTCAATGACCCACGCAGGATACTCAATGGCTCACGCAGGACACTTAATGACCCATGCAGGAAACTCAATGACCAACACAGGACACTCATGACCCACACAGGACACCCATGACCCACACACGACACTCAATGACCCACGCAGGACACTCAATGACCCACACAGGACACTCAATGACCCACGCAGGCACTCAATGACCCATGCAGGACACTCATGATCCACACAGGACACTCAATGACCCACGCAGGACACTCATGACCCACACAGGACACTCAATGACCCACACAAGACACTCAATGACCCACGCTGGACACGCAATGACCCACGCAGGACACTCATGACCCACACAGGACACTCAATGACCCACGCAGGGCACTCAATGACTCACAAAGGACACTCAATGACCCATGCAGGAGACTCAATGACCCACGCAGGACACACAATGACCCACGCAGGACACTCATGACCCACGCAGGACACTAAATGACCCACGCAGGACTCTCAATGACCCACGCAAGACACTCAATGACCCACACG
This sequence comes from Chiloscyllium plagiosum, assembly GCF_037043375.1. Taxonomy (NCBI): domain Eukaryota; kingdom Metazoa; phylum Chordata; class Chondrichthyes; order Orectolobiformes; family Hemiscylliidae; genus Chiloscyllium; species Chiloscyllium plagiosum. Next base: position 47,121,494 of record NW_028270167.1, read on the forward strand.
GGACACTCAATGACCAACGCAGCACACTCAATGACCCATACAGGACACTCATGACCCATGCAGGACACTCAATGACCCACGCAGGACACTCAATGACACACGCAGGACACTCAATGACCCACACAGGACACTCAATGGCCCACGCAGGACACTCAATGACCCACGCAGGACACTCAATGACACACGCAGGACACTCATGACCCACGCTGGGCACTCAATGACCCATGCAGGATACTCAATGGCCCACGCAGAACACTCAATGACCCATGCAGGACACTCATGACCCACGCAGGACACTCAATGACCAACGTAGGACACTCAATGACCACCACAGGCCACTCAATGACCCACGCAGGACACTCAATGACCGACAGAGGACACTCAATGATCCACGCAGGGCACTCAATGACTCACACAGGACACTCAATGACCCACGCAGGACACTCATGACCAACACAGGACACTCAATGATCCACGCAGGGCACTCAATAACTCACACAGGACACTCAATGACCCACGCAGGACACTCATGACCCACACAGGACACTCATGACCCACGTAGGACACTGAATGACCCAAGCAGGACACTCAACCCGACCCATGCAGGACACTCATGACCCACGTCGGACACTGAATGACCCAAGCAGGACACTCAACGACCCACACAGGACACTCAATGACCCACGCAGGCACTCAATGACCCATGCAGGACACTGATGATCCACACAGGACACTCAATGACCCACGCAGGACACTCATGATCCACACAGGACACTCAATGACCCACACAAGACACTCAATGACCCACGCTGGACACGCAATGACCCACGCAGGACACTCATGACCCACACAGGACACTCAATGACCCACGCAGGGCACTCAATGACTCACACAGGACACTCAATGACCCATGCAGGACACTCAATGACCCACGCTGGACACTCATGACCCAATCAGGACACTCAATGACCCACGCAGGACACTTAACGACCCATGCAGGACACTCATGACCCTCACAGGACACTCAATGACCCACGCAGGACACTCAATGCCCGACAGAGGACACTCAATGATCCACGCAGGGCACTCAATGACTCACACAGGACACTCAATGACCCACACAGGACACTCATGACCAACACAGGACACTAAATGATCCACGCAGGGCACTCAATGACTCACACAGGACACTCAATGACCCACGCAGGACACACATGACCCACACAGGACACTCATGACCCACGTAGGACACTGAATGACCCAAGCAGGACACTCAACGACCCATGCAGGACACTCATGACCAAACACAGGACACTCAATGACCCACGCAGGACACTCATGACCCACGCAGGACACTCATGACCCTCGCAGGACACTTACTTACCCACACAGGACACTCATGACCCACGCAGGACACTCAATGACCCATGCAGGACACTCATGACACACACAGGACACTCAATGACCAACGCAGGACACTCAATGACCGACAGAGGACACTCAATGATCCACGCAGGGCACTCAATGACTCACACAGGACACTCAATGACTCACACAGGACACTCATGACCCACACAGGACACTCAATGATCCACGCAGGGCACTCAATGACTCACACAGGACACTCAATGACCCACGCAGGACACACATGACCCACACAGGACACTCATGACCCACGTAGGACACTGAATGACCCAAGCAGGACACTCAACGAACCATGCAGGACACTCATGACCCACACAGGACACTCAATGACCCACGCAGGACACTCATGACCCACGCAGGACACTCATGACCCTCGCAGGACACTTACTGACCCACACAGGACACTCATCACCCACGCAGGACACTCAATGACCCATGCAGGACACTCATGACACACACAGGACACTCAATGACCAACGCAGGGCACTCATGACCCACACAGGACACTCAATGACCCACGCTGGACACTCATGACCCAAGCAGGACACTCAATGACCCACGCAGGACACTCATGACCCACACAGGACACTCAGTGACCCACGCAGTACACTCATGACCAACTCAGGACACTCAATGACCACGCAGGACACTCATGACCCACGCAGGACACTCAATAACCCACACAGGACACTCATGACCCACGCAGGACACTCAATGACCCACGCAAGGCACTCATGACCCACGCAGGACACTCATGCCCCACGCAGGACACTCAATGACCCACACAGGACACTCATGACCCACACAGGACACTCAATGACCCACGCTGGACACGCAATGACCCACAAAGCACACTCAATAACCCACACAGGACATTCAATGACACACGCAGCACACTCATGACCCACACAGGACACTCAATGACCCACGCAGGGCACTCAATGACTCACACAGGACACTCAATGACCCATGCAGGACACACATGACCCACACAGGACACTCAATGAACCATGCAGGACACTCAACAACCCATGCAGGACACTCATCACCCACACAGGACACTCAATGAACCACGCAGGACACTCATGACCCACACAGGACACTCAATGTCCCACACAGGACACTCAATGACCCATGCAGGACACGCAATGACACACGCATGACACTCATGACCCACGCAGGACACTCAATGACCCACGCAGGATACTCATGACACACGCTGGACACTCAATGACCCACGCAGGACACTCATGACCCACGCAGGACACTCAATGACCCAAGTAGGACACTCAATGACCACCACAGGCCACTCAATGACCCACGCAGGAATCTCAATGACCCACGCAGGACACTCATGACCCAAGCAGGACACTCAATGACCCACGCCGGACACTCAACGACCCACGCAGGACACTCATGACCCTCACAGGACACTCAATGACCCACGCGGGACACTCAATGACCGACAGAGGACACTCAAGGCCCACGCAGGATACTCAATGACCCACGCAGGACACTCATGACCCACGCAGGACAATCAATGACCCATGCAGGATACTCAATGGCCCACGCAGAACACTCAATGACCCACGCAGGACACTCAATCACCCACACAGGGCACTCAATGACCCACGCAGGACACTCATGACGCACGCAGGACACTCAATGACCTACGCAGGACACTCAATGACCCACGCAGGACACTCATGACCCACACAGCACACTCAACGACCCACACAGGACACTCAATGACCCGCGCAGGACACTCAATGACCCACGTAGGACACTCAATGACCACCACAGGCCACTCAATGACCCACGCAGGACTCTCAATGACCCACGCTGGACACTCAATGACCCATGCAGGACACTAAATAACCCACGCCGGACACTCAACGACCCACGCAGGACACTCATGACCCTCACAGGACACTCAATGACCCACGCAGGACACTCAATGACCGACAGAGGACACTCAATGATCCACGCAGGGCACTCAATGACTCACACAGGACACTCAATGACCCACGCAGGACACTCATGACCAACACAGGACACTCAATGATCCACGCAGGGCACTCAATAACTCACACAGGACACTCAATGACCCACGCAGGACACTCATGACCCACACAGGACACTCATGACCCACGTAGGACACTGAATGACCCAAGCAGGACACTCAACGACCCATGCAGGACACTCATGACCCACACAGGACACTCAATAACCCATGCAGGACACTCATGACCCACGCAGGACACTCAATGACCCATGCAGGACACTCATGACCCACGGAGGACACTTAATGACCCACACAGGACACTCATGACCCATGCAGGACACTCAATGACCCATGCAGGACACTCAATGACCCACGCTGGACACTGAATGACCCACGCAGGACACTCAATGAACCACGCAGGACAGTCATGACCCACGCAGGACACTCATGACCCACACAGGACACTGAATGACCCACACAGGACACTCAATGACCCACGCAGGACACTCAATGACCCACGCAGAATACTCAATGGCTCACGCAGGACACTTAATGACCCATGCAGGAAACTCAATGACCAACACAGGACACTCATGTCCCACACAGGACACCCATGACCCACACACGACACTCAATGACCCACGCAGGACACTCAATGACCCACACAGGACACTCAATGACCCACGCAGGCACTCAATGACCCATGCAGGACACTCATGATCCACACAGGACACTCAATGACCCACGCAGGACACTCATGACCCACACAGGACACTCAATGACCCACACAAGACACTCAATGACCCACGCTGGACACGCAATGACCCACGCAGGACACTCATGACCCACACAGGACACACAATGACCCACGCAGGACACTCATGACCCACGCAGGACACTAAATGACCCACGCAGGACTCTCAATGACCCACGCAGCACACTCAATGATCCTTGCGGGACACTCAAATACCAACGCAGCACACTCAATGACCCATACAGGACACTCATGACCCATGCAGGACACTCAATGACCCACGCAGGACACTCAATGACACACGCAGGACACTCAATGACCCACACAGGACACTCAATGGCCCACGCAGGACACTCATGACCCACGCAGGACACTCAATGACACACGCAGGACACTCATGACCCACGCTGGGCACTCAATGACCCATGCAGGATACTCAATGGCCCACGCAGAACACTCAATGACCCATGCAGGACACTCATGACCCACGCAGGACACTCAATGACCCACGTAGGACACTCAATGACCACCACAGGCCACTCAATGAACCACGCAGGACACTCAATGACCGACAGAGGACACTCAATGATCCACGCAGGGCACTCAATGACCCACGCAGGACACTCATGACCCACACAGCACACTCAACGACCCACACAGGACACTCAATGACCCACGCAGGACAGTCAATGACCCACGTAGGACACTCAATGACCACCTCAGGCCACTCAATGACCCACGCAGGACTCTCAATGACCCACGCTGGACACTCAATGACCCATGCAGGACACTCAATAACCCACGCCGGACACTCAACGACCCACGCAGGACTCTCATGACCCTCACAGGACACTCAATGACCCACGCAGGACACTCAATGACCGACAGAGGACACTCAATGATCCACGCAGGGCACTCAATGACTCACACAGGACACTCAATGACCCACGCAGGACACTCATGACCAACACAGGACACTCGATGATCCACGCAGGGCACTCAATGACTCACACAGGACACTCAATGACCCACGCAGGACACTCATGACCCACACAGGACACTCATGACCCACGTAGGACACTGAATGACCCAAGCAGGACACTCAACCCGACCCATGCAGGACACTCATGACCCACGTAGGACACTGAATGACCCAAGCAGGACACTCAACGACCCATGCAGGACATTCATGACCCACACAGGACACTCAATAACCCACGCAGGACACTCATGACCCACGCAGGACACTCAATGACCCAGGCAGGACACTCATGACCCACGGAGGACACTTAATGACCCACACAGGACACTCATGACCCATGCAGGACACTCAATGACCCATGCAGGACACTCAATGACCCACGCTGGACACTGAATGACCCACGCAGGACACTCAATGAACCACGCAGGACAGTCATGACCCACGCAGGACACTCATGACCCACACAGGACACTGAATGACCCACACAGGACACTCAATGACCCACGCAGGACACTCAATGACCCACGCAGGATACTCAATGGCTCACGCAGGACACTTAATGACCCATGCAGGAAACTCAATGACCAACACAGGACACTCATGACCCACACAGGACACCCATGACCCACACACGACACTCAATGACCCACGCAGGACACTCAATGACCCACACAGGACACTCAATGACCCACGCAGGCACTCAATGACCCATGCAGGACACTCATGATCCACACAGGACACTCAATGACCCACGCAGGACACTCATGACCCACACAGGACACTCAATGACCCACACAAGACACTCAATGACCCACGCTGGACACGCAATGACCCACGCAGGACACTCATGACCCACGTAGGACACTCAATGACCCACGCAGGGCACTCAATGACTCACACAGGACACTCAATGACCCATGCAGGACACTCAATGACCCACGCTGGACACTCATGACCCCAGCAGGACACTCAATGACCCACGCAGGACACTTAACGACCCATGCAGGACACTCATGACCCTCACAGGACACTCAATGACCCACGCAGGACACTCAATGACCGACAGAGGACACTCAATGATCCACGCAGGGCACTCAATGACTCACACAGGACACTCAATGACCCACACAGGACACTCATGACCAACACAGGACACTAAATGATCCACGCAGGGCACTCAATGACTCACACAGGACACTCAATGACCCACGCAGGACACACATGACCCACGCAGGACACTCAATGACCCACGCAGGATACTCATGACACACGCTGGACACTCAATGACCCACGCAGGACACTCATGACCCACGCAGGACACTCAATGACCCACGTAGGACACTCAATGACCACCACAGGCCACTCAATGACCCACGCAGGACTCTCAATGACCCACGCAGCACACTCATGACCCAAGCAGGACACTCAATGACCCACGCCGGACACTCAACGACCCACGCAGGACACTCATGACCCTCACAGGACACTCATGACCCACGCAGGACAATCAATGACCCATGCAGGATACTCAATGGCCCACGTAGAACACTCAATGACCCACGCTGGACACTCAGTCACCCACACAGGGCACTCAATGACCCACGCAGGACACTCATGTCGCACGCAGGACACTCAATGACCTACGCAGGACACTCAATGACCCACGCAGGACACTCATGACCCACACAGCACACTCAACGACCCACACAGGACACTCAATGACCCACGCAGGACACTCAATGACCCACGTAGGACACTCAATGACCACCACAGGCCACTCAATGACCCACGCAGGACTCTCAATGACCCACGCTGGACACTCAATGACCCATGCAGGACACTCAATAACCCACGTTGGACACTCAACGACCCACGCAGGACACTCATGACCCTCACAGGACACTCAATGACCCACGCAGGACACTCAATGACCGACAGAGGACACTCAATGATCCACGCAGGGCACTCAATGACTCACACAGGACACTCAATGACCCACGCAGGACACTCATGACCAACACAGGACACTCAATGATCCACGCAGGGCACTCAATAACTCACACAGGACACTCAATGACCCACGCAGGACACTCATGACCCACACAGGACACTCATGACCCACGTAGGACACTGAATGACCCAAGCAGGACACTCAACCCGACCCATGCAGGACACTCATGACCCACGTAGGACACTGAATGACCCAAGCAGGAAACTCAACGACCCATGCAGGACACTCATGACCCACACAGGACACTCAATAACCCACGCAGGACACTCATGACCCACGCAGGACACTCAATGACCCAGGCAGGACACTCATGACCCACGGAGGACACTTAATGACCCACACAGGACACTCATGACCCATGCAGGACACTCAATGACCCACACAAGACACTCAATGACCCACGCTGGACACGCAATGACCCACGCAGGACACTCATGACCCACACAGGACACTCAATGACCCACGCAGGGCACTCAATGACTCACACAGGACACTCAATGACCCATGCAGGACACTCAATGACCCACGCAGGACACACAATGACCCACGCAGGACACTCATGACCCACGCAGGACACTAAATGACCCAAGCAGGACTCTCAATGACCCACACAGGACACTGAATGACCCACACGGGACACTCAATGACCAACGCAGCACACTCAATGACCCACACAGGACAGTCATGACCCATGCAGGACACTCAATGACCCACGCAGGACACTCAATGACACACGCAGGACACTCAATGACCCACACAGGACACTCAATGGCCCACGCAGGATACTCATGACCCACGCAGGGCACTCAATGACACACGCAGGACACTCATGACCCACGCTGGGCACTCAATGACCCATGCAGGATACTCAATGGCCCACGCAGAACACTCAATGACCCATGCAGGACACTCATGACCCACGCAGGACACTCAATGACCCACGTAGGACACTCAATGACCACCACAGGCCACTCAATGACCCACGCAGGACACTCATGACCCTCACAGGACACTCACTGACCCACGCAGGACACTCAATGACCCACGTAGGACACTCAATGACCACCACAGGCCACTCAATGACCCACGCAGGACTCTCAATGACCCACGCTGGACACTCATGACCCAAGCAGGACACTCAATGACCCACGCAGGACACTCAACGACCCACGCAGGACACTCATGACCCTCACAGGACACTCAATGACCCACGCAGGACACTCAATGACCGACAGAGGACACTCAAGGCGCACGCAGGATACTCAATGACCCACGCAGGACACTCATGACCCTCACAGGACACTCAATGACCCACGCAGGACACTCAATCACCCACACAGGGCACTCAATGACCCACGCAGGACACTCATGACGCACGCAGGACACTCAATGACCTACGCAGGACACTCAATGACCCACGCAGGACACTCATGACCCACACAGCACACTCAACGACCCACACAGGACACTCAATGACTCACGCAGGACACTCAATGACCCACGTAGGACACTCAATGACCACCACAGGCCACTCAATGACCCACGCAGGACTCTCAATGACCCACGCTGGACACTCATGACCCAAGCAGGACACTCAATAACCCACGCCGGACACTCAACGACCCACGCAGGACACTCATGACCCTCACAGGACACTCAATGACCCACGCAGGACACTCAATGACCGACAGAGGACACTCAATGATCCACGCAGGGCACTCAATGACTCACACAGGACACTCAATGACCCACGCAGGACACTCATGACCAACACAGGACACTCAATGATCCACGCAGGGCACTCAATAACTCACACAGGACACTCAATGACCCACGCAGGACACTCATGACCCACACAGGACACTCATGACCCACGGAGGACACTGAATGACCCAAGCAGGACACTCAACGACCCATGCAGGACACTCATGACCCACACAGGACACTCAATAACCCACGCAGGACACTCATGACCCACGCAGGACACTCAATGACCCAGGCAGGACACTCATGACCCACGGAGGACACTTAATGACCCACACAGGAAACTCATGACCCATGCAGGACACTCAATGACCCATGCAGGACACTCAATGACCCACGCTGGACACTGAATGACCCACGCAGGACACTCAATGAACCACGCAGGACAGTCATGACCCACGCAGGACACTCATGACCCACACAGGACACTGAATGACCCACACAGGACACTCAATGACCCACGCAGGACACTCAATGACCCACGCAGAATACTCAATGGCTCACGCAGGACACTTAATGACCCATGCAGGAAACTCAATGACCAACACAGGACACTCATGTCCCACACAGGACACCCATGACCCACACACGACACTCAATGACCCACGCAGGACACTCAATGACCCACACAGGACACTCAATGACCCACGCAGGCACTCAATGACCCATGCAGGACACTCATGATCCACACAGGACACTCAATGACCCACGCAGGACACTCATGACCCACACAGGACACTCAATGACCCACACAAGACACTCAATGACCCACGCTGGACACGCAATGACCCACGCAGGACACTCATGACCCACACAGGACACACAATGACCCACGCAGGACACTCATGACCCACGCAGGACACTAAATGACCCACGCAGGACTCTCAATGACCCACGCAGCACACTCAATGATCCTTGCGGGACACTCAAATACCAACGCAGCACACTCAATGACCCATACAGGACACTCATGACCCATGCAGGACACTCAATGACCCACGCAGGACACTCAATGACACACGCAGGACACTCAATGACCCACACAGGACACTCAATGGCCCACGCAGGACACTCATGACCCACGCAGGACACTCAATGACACACGCAGGACACTCATGACCCACGCTGGGCACTCAATGACCCATGCAGGATACTCAATGGCCCACGCAGAACACTCAATGACCCATGCAGGACACTCATGACCCACGCAGGACACTCAATGACCCACGTAGGACACTCAATGACCACCACAGGCCACTCAATGAACCACGCAGGACACTCAATGACCGACAGAGGACACTCAATGATCCACGCAGGGCACTCAATGACCCACGCAGGACACTCATGACCCACACAGCACACTCAACGACCCACACAGGACACTCAATGACCCACGCAGGACAGTCAATGACCCACGTAGGACACTCAATGACCACCTCAGGCCACTCAATGACCCACGCAGGACTCTCAATGACCCACGCTGGACACTCAATGACCCATGCAGGACACTCAATAACCCACGCCGGACACTCAACGACCCACGCAGGACTCTCATGACCCTCACAGGACACTCAATGACCCACGCAGGACACTCAATGACCGACAGAGGACACTCAATGATCCACGCAGGGCACTCAATGACTCACACAGGACACTCAATGACCCACGCAGGACACTCATGACCAACACAGGACACTCGATGATCCACGCAGGGCACTCAATGACTCACACAGGACACTCAATGACCCATGCAGGACACTCATGACCCACGCAGGACTCTCAATGACCCACGCAGGACACTCATGACCCACACAGGACACTCATGACCCACGTAGGACACTGAATGACCCAAGCAGGACACTCAACCCGACCCATGCAGGACACTCATGACCCACGTAGGACACTGAATGACCCAAGCAGGACACTCAACGACCCATGCAGGACATTCATGACCCACACAGGACACTCAATAACCCACGCAGGACACTCATGACCCACGCAGGACACTCAATGACCCAGGCAGGACACTCATGACCCACGGAGGACACTTAATGACCCACACAGGACACTCATGACCCATGCAGGACACTCAATGACCCATGCAGGACACTCAATGACCCACGCTGGACACTGAATGACCCACGCAGGACACTCAATGAACCACGCAGGACAGTCATGACCCACGCAGGACACTCATGACCCACACAGGACACTGAATGACCCACACAGGACACTCAATGACCCACGCAGGACACTCAATGACCCACGCAGGATACTCAATGGCTCACGCAGGACACTTAATGACCCATGCAGGAAACTCAATGACCAACACAGGACACTCATGACCCACACAGGACACCCATGACCCACACACGACACTCAATGACCCACGCAGGACACTCAATGACCCACACAGGACACTCAATGACCCACGCAGGCACTCAATGACCCATGCAGGACACTCATGATCCACACAGGACACTCAATGACCCACGCAGGACACTCATGACCCACACAGGACACTCAATGACCCACACAAGACACTCAATGACCCACGCTGGACACGCAATGACCCACGCAGGACACTCATGACCCACGTAGGACACTCAATGACCCACGCAGGGCACTCAATGACTCACACAGGACACTCAATGACCCATGCAGGACACTCAATGACCCACGCTGGACACTCATGACCCCAGCAGGACACTCAATGACCCACGCAGGACACTTAACGACCCATGCAGGACACTCATGACCCTCACAGGACACTCAATGACCCACGCAGGACACTCAATGACCGACAGAGGACACTCAATGATCCACGCAGGGCACTCAATGACTCACACAGGACACTCAATGACCCACACAGGACACTCATGACCAACACAGGACACTAAATGATCCACGCAGGGCACTCAATGACTCACACAGGACACTCAATGACCCACGCAGGACACACATGACCCACGCAGGACACTCAATGACCCACGCAGGATACTCATGACACACGCTGGACACTCAATGACCCACGCAGGACACTCATGACCCACGCAGGACACTCAATGACCCACGTAGGACACTCAATGACCACCACAGGCCACTCAATGACCCACGCAGGACTCTCAATGACCCACGCAGCACACTCATGACCCAAGCAGGACACTCAATGACCCACGCCGGACACTCAACGACCCACGCAGGACACTCATGACCCTCACAGGACACTCATGACCCACGCAGGACAATCAATGACCCATGCAGGATACTCAATGGCCCACGTAGAACACTCAATGACCCACGCTGGACACTCAGTCACCCACACAGGGCACTCAATGACCCACGCAGGACACTCATGTCGCACGCAGGACACTCAATGACCTACGCAGGACACTCAATGACCCACGCAGGACACTCATGACCCACACAGCACACTCAACGACCCACACAGGACACTCAATGACCCACGCAGGACACTCAATGACCCACGTAGGACACTCAATGACCACCACAGGCCACTCAATGACCCACGCAGGACTCTCAATGACCCACGCTGGACACTCAATGACCCATGCAGGACACTCAATAACCCACGTTGGACACTCAACGACCCACGCAGGACACTCATGACCCTCACAGGACACTCAATGACCCACGCAGGACACTCAATGACCGACAGAGGACACTCAATGATCCACGCAGGGCACTCAATGACTCACACAGGACACTCAATGACCCACGCAGGACACTCATGACCAACACAGGACACTCAATGATCCACGCAGGGCACTCAATAACTCACACAGGACACTCAATGACCCACGCAGGACACTCATGACCCACACAGGACACTCATGACCCACGTAGGACACTGAATGACCCAAGCAGGACACTCAACCCGACCCATGCAGGACACTCATGACCCACGTAGGACACTGAATGACCCAAGCAGGAAACTCAACGACCCATGCAGGACACTCATGACCCACACAGGACACTCAATAACCCACGCAGGACACTCATGACCCACGCAGGACACTCAATGACCCAGGCAGGACACTCATGACCCACGGAGGACACTTAATGACCCACACAGGACACTCATGACCCATGCAGGACACTCAATGACCCACACAAGACACTCAATGACCCACGCTGGACACGCAATGACCCACGCAGGACACTCATGACCCACACAGGACACTCAATGACCCACGCAGGGCACTCAATGACTCACACAGGACACTCAATGACCCATGCAGGACACTCAATGACCCACGCAGGACACACAATGACCCACGCAGGACACTCATGACCCACGCAGGACACTAAATGACCCAAGCAGGACTCTCAATGACCCACACAGGACACTGAATGACCCACACGGGACACTCAATGACCAACGCAGCACACTCAATGACCCACACAGGACAGTCATGACCCATGCAGGACACTCAATGACCCACGCAGGACACTCAATGACACACGCAGGACACTCAATGACCCACACAGGACACTCAATGGCCCACGCAGGATACTCATGACCCACGCAGGGCACTCAATGACACACGCAGGACACTCATGACCCACGCTGGGCACTCAATGACCCATGCAGGATACTCAATGGCCCACGCAGAACACTCAATGACCCATGCAGGACACTCATGACCCACGCAGGACACTCAATGACCCACGTAGGACACTCAATGACCACCACAGGCCACTCAATGACCCACGCAGGACACTCATGACCCTCACAGGACACTCACTGACCCACGCAGGACACTCAATGACCCACGTAGGACACTCAATGACCACCACAGGCCACTCAATGACCCACGCAGGACTCTCAATGACCCACGCTGGACACTCATGACCCAAGCAGGACACTCAATGACCCACGCAGGACACTCAACGACCCACGCAGGACACTCATGACCCTCACAGGACACTCAATGACCCACGCAGGACACTCAATGACCGACAGAGGACACTCAAGGCGCACGCAGGATACTCAATGACCCACGCAGGACACTCATGACCCTCACAGGACACTCAATGACCCACGCAGGACACTCAATCACCCACACAGGGCACTCAATGACCCACGCAGGACACTCATGACGCACGCAGGACACTCAATGACCTACGCAGGACACTCAATGACCCACGCAGGACACTCATGACCCACACAGCACACTCAACGACCCACACAGGACACTCAATGACTCACGCAGGACACTCAATGACCCACGTAGGACACTCAATGACCACCACAGGCCACTCAATGACCCACGCAGGACTCTCAATGACCCACGCTGGACACTCATGACCCAAGCAGGACACTCAATAACCCACGCCGGACACTCAACGACCCACGCAGGACACTCATGACCCTCACAGGACACTCAATGACCCACGCAGGACACTCAATGACCGACAGAGGACACTCAATGATCCACGCAGGGCACTCAATGACTCACACAGGACACTCAATGACCCACGCAGGACACTCATGACCAACACAGGACACTCAATGATCCACGCAGGGCACTCAATAACTCACACAGGACACTCAATGACCCACGCAGGACACTCATGACCCACACAGGACACTCATGACCCACGGAGGACACTGAATGACCCAAGCAGGACACTCAACGACCCATGCAGGACACTCATGACCCACACAGGACACTCAATAACCCACGCAGGACACTCATGACCCACGCAGGACACTCAATGACCCAGGCAGGACACTCATGACCCACGGAGGACACTTAATGACCCACACAGGAAACTCATGACCCATGCAGGACACTCAATGACCCATGCAGGACACTCAATGACCCACGCTGGACACTGAATGACCCACGCAGGACACTCAATGAACCACGCAGGACAGTCATGACCCACGCAGGACACTCATGACCCACACAGGACACTGAATGACCCACACAGGACACTCAATGACCCACGCAGGACACTCAATGACCCACGCAGAATACTCAATGGCTCACACAGGACACTTAATGACCCTTGCAGGAAACTCAATGACCAACACAGGACACTCATGACCCACACAGGACACCCATGACCCACACACGACACTCAATGACCCACGCAGGACACTCAATGACCCACACAGGACACTCAATGACCCACGCAGGCACTCAATGACCCATGCAGGACACTCATGATCCACACAGGACACTCAATGACCCACGCAGGACACTCATGACCCACACAGGACACTCAATGACCCACACAAGACACTCAATGACCCACGCTGGACACGCAATGACCCACGCAGGACACTCATGACCCACATAGGACACTTAATGACCCACGCAGGGCACTCAATGACTCACACAGGACACTCAATGACCCATGCAGGACACTCAATGACCCACGCTGGACACTCAATGACTCACACAGGACACTCAATGACCCATGCAGGAGACTCAGTGACCCACGCAGGACACACAATGACCCACGCAGGACACTCATGACCCACGCAGGACACTAAATGACCCACGCAGGACTCTCAATGACCCACGCAGGACACTCAATGACCCACACGGGACACTCAATGACCAACGCAGCACACTCAATGACCCACACAGGACACTCATGACCATGCAGGACACTCAATGACCCACGCAGGACACTCAATGACCGACAGAGGACACTCAATGATCCACGCAGGGCACTCAATGACTCACACAGGACACTCAATGACCCACGCAGGACACTCATGACCAACACAGGACACTCAATGATCCACGCAGGGCACTCAATAACTCACACAGGACACTCAATGACCCACGCAGGACACTCATGACCCACACAGGACACTCATGACCCACGTAGGACACAGAATGACCCAAGCAGGACACTCAACCCGACCCATGCAGGACACTCATGACCCACGTAGGACACTGAATGACCCAAGCAGGAAACTCAACGACCCATGCAGGACACTCATGACCCACACAGGACACTCAATAACCCACGCAGGACACTCATGACCCACGCAGGACACTCAATGACCCAGGCAGGACACTCATGACCCACGGAGGACACTTAATGACCCACACAGGACACTCATGACCCATGCAGGACACTCAATGACCCACACAAGACACTCAATGACCCACGCTGGACACGCAATGACCCACGCAGGACACTCATGACCCACACAGGACACTCAATGACCCACGCAGGGCACTCAATGACTCACACAGGACACTCAATGACCCATGCAGGACACTCAATGACCCACGCAGGACACACAATGACCCACGCAGGACACTCATGACCCACGCAGGACACTAAATGACCCAAGCAGGACTCTCAATGACCCACACAGGACACTGAATGACCCACACGGGACACTCAATGACCAACGCAGCACACTCAATGACCCACACAGGACAGTCATGACCCATGCAGGACACTCAATGACCCACGCAGGACACTCAATGACACACGCAGGACACTCAATGACCCACACAGGACACTCAATGGCCCACGCAGGATACTCATGACCCACGCAGGGCACTCAATGACACACGCAGGACACTCATGACCCACGCTGGGCACTCAATGACCCATGCAGGATACTCAATGGCCCACGCAGAACACTCAATGACCCATGCAGGACACTCATGACCCACGCAGGACACTCAATGACCCACGTAGGACACTCAATGACCACCACAGGCCACTCAATGACCCACGCAGGACACTCATGACCCTCACAGGACACTCACTGACCCACGCAGGACACTCAATGACCCACGTAGGACACTCAATGACCACCACAGGCCACTCAATGACCCACGCAGGACTCTCAATGACCCACGCTGGACACTCATGACCCAAGCAGGACACTCAATGACCCACGCAGGACACTCAACGACCCACGCAGGACACTCATGACCCTCACAGGACACTCAATGACCCACGCAGGACACTCAATGACCGACAGAGGACACTCAAGGCGCACGCAGGATACTCAATGACCCACGCAGGACACTCATGACCCTCACAGGACACTCAATGACCCACGCAGGACACTCAATCACCCACACAGGGCACTCAATGACCCACGCAGGACACTCATGACGCACGCAGGACACTCAATGACCTACGCAGGACACTCAATGACCCACGCAGGACACTCATGACCCACACAGCACACTCAACGACCCACACAGGACACTCAATGACTCACGCAGGACACTCAATGACCCACGTAGGACACTCAATGACCACCACAGGCCACTCAATGACCCACGCAGGACTCTCAATGACCCACGCTGGACACTCATGACCCAAGCAGGACACTCAATAACCCACGCCGGACACTCAACGACCCACGCAGGACACTCATGACCCTCACAGGACACTCAATGACCCACGCAGGACACTCAATGACCGACAGAGGACACTCAATGATCCACGCAGGGCACTCAATGACTCACACAGGACACTCAATGACCCACGCAGGACACTCATGACCAACACAGGACACTCAATGATCCACGCAGGGCACTCAATAACTCACACAGGACACTCAATGACCCACGCAGGACACTCATGACCCACACAGGACACTCATGACCCACGGAGGACACTGAATGACCCAAGCAGGACACTCAACGACCCATGCAGGACACTCATGACCCACACAGGACACTCAATAACCCACGCAGGACACTCATGACCCACGCAGGACACTCAATGACCCAGGCAGGACACTCATGACCCACGGAGGACACTTAATGACCCACACAGGAAACTCATGACCCATGCAGGACACTCAATGACCCATGCAGGACACTCAATGACCCACGCTGGACACTGAATGACCCACGCAGGACACTCAATGAACCACGCAGGACAGTCATGACCCACGCAGGACACTCATGACCCACACAGGACACTGAATGACCCACACAGGACACTCAATGACCCACGCAGGACACTCAATGACCCACGCAGAATACTCAATGGCTCACACAGGACACTTAATGACCCTTGCAGGAAACTCAATGACCAACACAGGACACTCATGACCCACACAGGACACCCATGACCCACACACGACACTCAATGACCCACGCAGGACACTCAATGACCCACACAGGACACTCAATGACCCACGCAGGCACTCAATGACCCATGCAGGACACTCATGATCCACACAGGACACTCAATGACCCACGCAGGACACTCATGACCCACACAGGACACTCAATGACCCACACAAGACACTCAATGACCCACGCTGGACACGCAATGACCCACGCAGGACACTCATGACCCACATAGGACACTTAATGACCCACGCAGGGCACTCAATGACTCACACAGGACACTCAATGACCCATGCAGGACACTCAATGACCCACGCTGGACACTCAATGACTCACACAGGACACTCAATGACCCATGCAGGAGACTCAGTGACCCACGCAGGACACACAATGACCCACGCAGGACACTCATGACCCACGCAGGACACTAAATGACCCACGCAGGACTCTCAATGACCCACGCAGGACACTCAATGACCCACACGGGACACTCAATGACCAACGCAGCACACTCAATGACCCACACAGGACACTCATGACCCATGCAGGACACTCAATGACCCACGCAGGACACTCAATGACACACGCAGGACACTCAATGACCCACACAGGACACTCAATGGCCCACGCAGGACACTCATGACCCAGGCAGGACACTCAATGACACACGCAGGACACTCATGACCCACGCTGGGCACTCAATGACCCATGCAGGATACTCAATGGCCCACGCAGAACACTCAATGACCCATGCAGGACACTCATGACCCACGCAGGACACTCAATGACCCACGTAGGACACTCAATGACCACCACAGGCCACTCAATGACCCACGCAGGACTCTCAATGACCCACGCTGGACACTCATGACCCAAGCAGGACACTCAATGACCCACGCAGGACACTCAACGACCCACGCAGGACACTCATGACCCTCACAGGACACTCACTGACCCACGCAGGACACTCAATGACCCACGTAGGACACTCAATGACCACCACAGGCCACTCAATGACCCACGCAGGACTCTCAATGACCCACGCAGGACACTCATGACCCAAGCAGGACACTCAATGACCCACGCAGGACATTCAACGACCCACGCAGGACACTCAACGACCCACGCAGGACACTCATGACCCTCACAGGACACTCAATGACCCACGCAGGACACTCAATGACCGACAGAGGACACTCAAGGCACACGCAGGATACTCAATGACCCACGCAGGACACTCATGACCCTCACAGGACACTCAATGACCCACGCAGGACACTCAATCACCCACACAGGGCACTCAATGACCCACGCAGGACACTCATGACGCACGCAGGACACTCAATGATCTACGCAGGACACTCAATGACCCACGCAGGACACTCATGACCCACACAGCACACTCAACGACCCACACAGGACACTCAATGACCACCACAGGCCACTCAATGACCCACGCAGGACTCTCAATGACCCACGCTGGACACTCATGACCCAAGCAGGACACTCACTGACCCACGCAGGACACTCAATGACCCACGTAGGACACTCAATGACCACCACAGGCCACTCAATGACCCACGCAGGACTCTCAATGACCCACGCAGGACACTCATGACCCACACAGGACACTCATGACCCACGTAGGACACTGAATGACCCAAGCAGGACACTCAACGACCCACGCAGGATACTCAATGGCTCACGCAGGACACTTAATGACCCTTGCAGGAAACTCAATGACCAACACAGGACACTCATGACCCACACAGGACACCCATGACCCACACACGACACTCAATGACCCACGCAGGACACTCAATGACCCACACAGGACACTCAATGACCCACGCAGGCACTCAATGACCCATGCAGGACACTCATGATCCACACAGGACACTCAATGACCCACGCAGGACACTCATGACCCACACAGGACACTCAATGACCCACACAAGACACTCAATGACCCACGCTGGACACGCAATGACCCACGCAGGACACTCATGACCCACATAGGACACTCAATGACCCACGCAGGGCACTCAATGACTCACACAGGACACTCAATGACCCATGCAGGACACTCAATGACCCACGCTGGACACTCAATGACTCACACAGGACACTCAATGACCCATGCAGGAGACTCAGTGACCCACGCAGGACACACAATGACCCACGCAGGACACTCATGACCCACGCAGGACACTAAATGACCCACGCAGGACTCTCAATGACCCACGCAGGACACTCAATGACCCACACGGGACACTCAATGACCAACGCAGCACACTCAATGACCCACACAGGACACTCATGACCCATGCAGGACACTCAATGACCCACGCAGGACACTCAATGACACACGCAAGACACTCAATGACCCACACAGGACACTCAATGGCCCACGCAGGACACTCATGACCCAGGCAGGACACTCAATGACACACGCAGGACACTCATGACCCACGCTGGGCACTCAATGACCCATGCAGGATACTCAATGGCCCACGCAGAACACTCAATGACCCATGCAGGACACTCATGACCCACGCAGGACACTCAATGACCCACGTAGGACACTCAATGACCACCACAGGCCACTCAATGACCCACGCAGGACTCTCAATGACCCACGCTGGACACTCATGACCCAAGCAGGACACTCAATGACCCACGCAGGACACTCAACGACCCACGCAGGACACTCATGACCCTCACAGGACACTCACTGACCCACGCAGGACACTCAATGACCCACGTAGGACACTCAATGACCACCACAGGCCACTCAATGACCCACGCAGGACTCTCAATGACCCACGCAGGACACGCATGACCCAAGCAGGACACTCAATGACCCACGCAGGACACTCAACGACCCACGCAGGACACTCATGACCCTCACAGGACACTCAATGACCCACGCAGGACACTCAATGACCGACAGAGGACACTCAAGGCCCACGCAGGATACTCAATGACCCACGCAGGACACTCATGACCCTCACAGGACACTCAATGACCCACGCAGGACACTCAATCACCCACACAGGGCACTCAATGACCCACGCAGGACACTCATGACGCACGCAGGACACTCAATGATCTACGCAGGACACTCAATGACCCACGCAGGACACTCATGACCCACACAGCACACTCAACGACCCACACAGGACTCTCAATGACCACCACAGGCCACTCAATGACCCACGCAGGACTCTCAATGACCCACGCTGGACACTCATGACCCAAGCAGGACACTCAATGACCCACGCAGGACACTCAACGACCCACGCAGGAAACTCATGACCCTCACAGGACACTCACTGACCCACGCAGGACACTCAATGACCCACGTAGGACACTCAATGACCACCACAGGCCACTCAATGACCCACGCAGGACTCTCAATGACCCACGCAGGACACTCATGACCCACACAGGACACTCATGACCAACACAGGACACTGAATGACCCAAGCAGGACACTCAACGACCCATGCAGGACACTCATGACCCACACAGGACACTCAATAACCCACGCAGGACACTCATGACCCACGCAGGACACTCAATGACCCAGGAAGGACACTCATGACCCACGGAGGACACTTAATGACCCACACAGGAAACTCATGACCCATGCAGGACACTCAATGACCCATGCAGGACACTCAATGACCCACGCTGGACACTGAATGACCCACGCAGGACACTCAATGAACCACGCAGGACAGTCATGACCCACGCAGGACACTCATGACCCACACAGGACACTGAATGACCCACACAGGACACTCAATGACCCACGCAGGACACTCAATGACCCACGCAGGATACTCAATGGCTCACGCAGGACACTTAATGACCCTTGCAGGAAACTCAATGACCAACACAGGACACTCATGACCCACACAGGACACCCATGACCCACACACGACACTCAATGACCCACGCAGGACACTCAATGACCCACACAGGACACTCAATGACCCACGCAGGCACTCAATGACCCATGCAGGACACTCATGATCCACACAGGACACTCAATGACCCACGCAGGACACTCATGACCCACACAGGACACTCAATGACCCACACAAGACACTCAATGACCCACGCTGGACACGCAATGACCCACGCAGGACACTCATGACCCACATAGGACACTCAATGACCCACGCTGGACACTCAATGACCCACGCAGGACACTCATGACCCATGCAGGACACTCAATGACCCATGCAGGACACTCAATGACCCACGCTGGACACTCAATGACTCACACAGGACACTCATGACCCAAGCAGGACACTCAATAACCCACGCCGGACACTCAACGACCCACGCAGGACACTCATGACCCTCACAGGACACTCAATGACCCACGCAGGACACTCAATGACCGACAGAGGACACTCAATGATCCACGCAGGGCACTCAATGACTCACACAGGACACTCAATGACCCACGCAGGACCCTCATGACCAACACAGGACACTCAATGATCCACGCAGGGCACTCAATAACTCACACAGGACACTCAATGACCCACGCAGGACACTCATGACCCACACAGGACACTCATGACCCACGTAGGACACTGAATGACCCAAGCAGGACACTCAACGACCCATGCAGGACACTCATGACCCACGTAGGACACTCAATAACCCACGCAGGACACTCATGACCCACGCAGGACACTCAATGACCCAGGCAGGACACTCATGACCCACGGAGGACACTTAATGACCCACACAGGACACTCATGACCCATGCAGGACACTCAATGACCCATGCAGGACACTCAATGACCCACGCTGGACACTGAATGACCCACGCAGGACACTCAATGAACCACGCAGGACAGTCATGACCCACGCAGGACACTCATGACACACACAGGACACTGAATGACCCACACAGGACACTCAATGACCCACGCAGGACACTCAATGACCCACGCAGGATACTCAATGGCTCACGCAGGACACTTAATGACCCTTGCAGGAAACTCAATGACCAACACAGGACACTCATGACCCACACAGGACACCCATGACCCACACACGACACTCAATGACCCACGCAGGACACTCAATGACCCACACAGGACACTCAATGACCCACGCAGGCACTCAATGACCCATGCAGGACACTCATGATCCACACAGGACACTCAATGACCCACGCAGGACACTCATGACCCACACAGGACACTCAATGACCCACACAAGACACTCAATGACCCACGCTGGACACGCAATGACCCACGCAGGACACTCATGACCCACACAGGACACTCAATGACCCACGCAGGGCACTCAATGACTCACACAGGACACTCAATGACCCATGCAGGACACTCAATGACCCACGCTGGACACTCATGACCCAAGCAGGACACTCAATGACCCACGCCGGACACTCAACGACCCACGCAGGACACTCATGACCCTCACAGGACACTCAATGACCCACGCAGGACACTCAATGACCGACAGAGGACACTCAAGGCCCACGCAGGATACTCAATGACCCACGCAGGACACTCATGACCCACGCAGGACAATCAATGACCCATGCAGGATACTCAATGGCCCACGCAGAACACTCAATGACCCACGCAGGACACTCAATCACCCACACAGGGCACTCAATGACCCACGCAGGACACTCATGACGCACGCAGGACACTCAATGACCTACGCAGGACACTCAATGACCCACGCAGGACACTCATGACCCACACAGCACACTCAACGACCCACACAGGACACTCAATGACCCACGTAGGACACTCAATGACCACCACAGGCCACTCAATGACCCACGCAGGACTCTCAATGACCCACGCTGGACACTCAATGACCCATGCAGGACACTCAATAACCCACGCCGGACACTCAACGACCCACGCAGGACACTCATGACCCTCACAGGACATTCAATGACCCACGCAGGACACTCAATGACCGACAGAGGACACTCAATGATCCACGCAGGGCACTCAATGACTCACACAGGACACTCAATGACCCACGCAGGACACTCATGACCAACACAGGACACTCAATGATCCACGAAGGGCACTCAATAACTCACACAGGACACTCAATGACCCACGCAGGACACTCATGACCCACACAGGACACTCATGACACACGTCGGACACTGAATGACCCAAGCAGGACACTCAACGACCCATGCAGGTCACTCATGACCCACGTAGGACACTGAATGACCCAAGCAGGACACTCAACGACCCATGCAGGACACTCATGACCCACACAGGATACTCAATAACCCATGCAGGACACACATGACCCACGCAGGACACTCAATGACCCAGGCAGGACACTCATGACCCACGGAGGACACTTAATGACCCACACAGGACACTCATGACCCATGCAGGACACTCAATGACCCATGCAGGACACTCAATGACCCACGCTGGACACTGAATGACCCACGCAGGACACTCAATGAACCACGCAGGACAGTCATGACCCACGCAGGACACTCATGACCCATACAGGACACTGAATGACCCACACAGGACACTCAATGACCCATGCAGGACACTCAATGACCCACGCAGGATACTCAATGGCTCACGCAGGACACTTAATGACCCATGCAGGAAACTCAATGACCAACACAGGACACTCATGACCCACACAGGACACCCATGACCCACACACGACACTCAATGACCCACGCAGGACACTCAATGACCCACACAGGACACTCAATGACCCACGCAGGCACTCAATGACCCATGCAGGACACTCATGATCCACACAGGACACTCAATGACCCACGCAGGACACTCATGACCCACACAGGACACTCAATGACCCACACAAGACACTCAATGACCCACGCTGGACACGCAATGACCCACGCAGGACACTCATGACCCACACAGGACACTCAATGACCCACGCAGGGCACTCAATGACTCACAAAGGACACTCAATGACCCATGCAGGAGACTCAATGACCCACGCAGGACACACAATGACCCACGCAGGACACTCATGACCCACGCAGGACACTAAATGACCCACGCAGGACTCTCAATGACCCACGCAGGACACTCAATGACCCACACGGGACACTCAATGACCAACGCAGCACACTCAATGACCCACACAGGACACTCATGACCCATGCAGGACACTCAATGACCCACGCAGGACACTCAATGACACACGCAGGACACTCAATGACCCACACAGGACACTCAATGGCCCACGCAGGACACTCATGACCCACGCAGGACACTCAATGACACACGCAGGACACTCATGACCCACGCTGGGCACTCAATGACCCATGCAGGATACTCAATGGCCCACGCAGAACACTCAATGACCCATGCAGGACACTCATGACCCACGCAGGACACTCAATGACCCACGTAGGACACTCAATGACCACCACAGGCCACTCAATGACCCACGCAGGACACTCAATGACCGACAGAGGACACTCAATGATCCACGCAGGGCACTCAATGACTCACACAGGACACTCAATGACCCACGCAGGACACTCATGACCAACACAGGACACTCAATGATCCACGCAGGGCACTCAATAACTCACACAGGACACTCAATGATCCACGCAGGACACTCATGACCCACACAGGACACTCATGACCCACGTAGGACACTGAATGACCCAAGCAGGACACTCAACCCGACCCATGCAGGACACTCATGACCCACGTAGGACACTGAATGACCCAAGCAGGACACTCAACGACCCACACAGGACACTCAATGACCCACGCAGGCACTCAATGACCCATGCAGGACACTCATGATCCACACAGGACACTCAATGACCCACGCAGGACACTCATGACCCACACAGGACACTCAATGACACACACAAGACACTCAATGACCCACGCTGGACACGCAATGACCCACGCAGGACACTCATGACCCACACAGGACACTCAATGACCCACGCAGGACACTCATGACCCACACAGGACACTCATGACCCACGTAGGACACTGAATGACCCAAGCAGGACACTCAACGACCCATGCAGGACACTCATGACCCACGCAGGACACTCAATAACCCACGCAGGACACTCATGACCCACGCAGGACACTCAATGACCCAGGCAGGACACTCAATGACCCACGGAGGACACTTAATGACCCACACAGGACACTCATGACCCATGCAGGACACTCAATGACCCATGCAGGACACTCAATGACCCACGCTGGACACTGAATGACCCACACAGGACACACAATGAACCACGCAGGACAGTCATGACCCACGCAGGACACTCATGACCCACACAGGACACTGAATGACCCACACAGGACACTCAATGACCCACGCAGGACACTCAATGACCCACGCAGGATACTCAATGGCTCACGCAGGACACTTAATGACCCTTGCAGGAAACTGAATGACCAACACAGGACACTCATGACCCACACAGGACACCCATGACCCACACACGACACTCAATGACCCACGCAGGACACTCAATGACCCACACAGGACACTCAATGACCCACGCAGGCACTCAATGACCCATGCAGGACACTCATGATCCACACAGGACACTCAATGACCCACGCAGGACACTCATGACCCACACAGGACACTCAATGACCCACACAAGACACTCAATGACCCACGCTGGACACGCAATGACCCACGCAGGACACTCATGACCCACACAGGACACTCAATGACCCACGCAGGGCACTCAATGACTCACACAGGACACTCAATGACCCATGCAGGACACTCAATGACCCACGCTGGACACTCATGACCCAAGCAGGACACTCAATGACCCACGCCGGACACTCAACGACCCACGCAGGACACTCATGACCCTCACAGGACACTCAATGACCCACGCACGACACTCAATGACCGACAGAGGACACTCAAGGCCCACGCAGGATACTCAATGACCCACGCAGGACTCTCAATCACCCACACAGGGCACTCAATGACCCACGCAGGACACTCATGACGCACGCAGGACACTCAATGACCTACGCAGGACACTCAATGACCCACGCAGGACACTCATGACCCACACAGCACACTCAACGACCCACACAGGACACTCAATGACCCATGTAGGACACTCAATGACCACCACAGGCCACTCAATGACCCACGCAGGACTCTCAATGACCCACGCTGGACACTCAATGACCCATGCAGGACACTCAATAACCCACGCCGGACACTCAACGACCCACGCAGGACACTCATGACCCTCACAGGACACTCAATGACCCACGCAGGACACTCAATGACCGACGGAGGACACTCAATGATCCACGCAGGGCACTCAATGACTCACACAGGACACTCAATGACCCACGCAGGACACTCATGACCAACACAGGACACTCAATGATCCACGCAGGGCACTCAATAACTCACACAGGACACTCAATGACCCACGCAGGACACTCATGACCCACACAGGACACTCATGACCCACGTAGGACACTGAATGACCCAAGCAGGACACTCAAAGACCCATGCAGGACACTCATGACCCACGTAGGACACTGAATGACGCAAGCAGGACACTCAACGACCCATGCAGGACACTCATGACCCACACAGGACACTCAATAACCCATGCAGGACACTCATGACCCACGCAGGACACTCAATGACCCAGGCAGGACACTCATGACCCACGGAGGACACTTAATGACCCACACAGGACACTCATGACCCATGCAGGACACTCAATGACCCACGCTGGACACTGAATGACCCACGCAGGACACTTAATGAACCACGCAGGACAGTCATGACACACGCAGGACACTCATGACCCACACAGGACACTGAATGACCCACACAGGACACTCAATGACCCACGCAGGACACTCAATGACCCACGCAGGATACTCAATGGCTCACGCAGGACACTTAATGACCCATGCAGGAAACTCAATGACCAACACAGGACACTCATGACCCACACAGGACACCCATGACCCACACACGACACTCAATGACCCACGCAGGACACTCAATGACCCACACAGCACACACAATGACCCACGCAGGCACTCAATGACCCATGCAGGACACTCATGATCCACACAGGACACTCAATGACCCACGCAGGACACTCATGACCCACACAGGACACTCAATGACCCACACAAGACACTCAATGACCCACGCTGGACACGCAATGACCCACGCAGGACACTCATGACCCACACAGGACACTCAATGACCCACGCAGGGCACTCAATGACTCACAAAGGACACTCAATGACCCATGCAGGAGACTCAATGACCCACGCAGGACACACAATGACCCACGCAGGACACTCATGACCCACGCAGGACACTAAATGACCCACGCAGGACTCTCAATGACCCACGCAGGACACTCAATGACCCACACGGGACACTCAATGACCAACGCAGCACACTCAATGACCCATACAGGACACTCATGACCCATGCAGGACACTCAATGACCCACGCAGGACACTCAATGACTCACGCAGGACACTCAATGACCCACACAGGACACTCAATGGCCCACGCAGGACACTCAATGACCCACGCAGGATACTCAATGGCTCACGCAGGACACTTAATGACCCATGCAGGAAACTCAATGACCAACACAGGACACTCATGACCCACACAGGACACCCATGACCCACACACGACACTCAATGACCCACGCAGGACACTCAATGACCCACACAGGACACTCAATGACCCACGCAGGCACTCAATGACCCATGCAGGACACTCATGATCCACACAGGACACTCAATGACCCACGCAGGACACTCATGACCCACACAGGACACTCAATGACCCACACAAGACACTCAATGACCCATGCTGGACACGCAATGACCCACGCAGGACACTCATGACCCACACAGGACACTCAATGACCCACGCAGGGCACTCAATGACTCACAAAGGACACTCAATGACCCATGCAGGAGACTCAATGACCCACGCAGGACACACAATGACCCACGCAGGACACTCATGACCCACGCAGGACACTAAATGACCCACGCAGGACTCTCAATGACCCACGCAGGACACTCAATGACCCACACGGGACACTCAATGACCAACGCAGCACACTCAATGACCCATACAGGACACTCATGACCCATGCAGGACACTCAATGACCCACGCAGGACACTCAATGACACACGCAGGACACTCAATGACCCACACAGGACACTCAATGGCCCACGCAGGACACTCATGACCCACGCAGGACACTCAATGACACACGCAGGACACTCATGACCCACGCTGGGCACTCAATGACCCATGCAGGATACTCAATGGCCCACGCAGAACACTCAATGACCCATGCAGGACACTCATGACCCACGCAGGACACTCAATGACCCACGTAGGACACTCAATGACCACCACAGGCCACTCAATGACCCACGCAGGACACTCAATGACCGACAGAGGACACTCAATGATCCACGCAGGGCACTCAATGACTCACACAGGACACTCAATGACCCACGCAGGACACTCATGACCAACACAGGACACTCAATGATCCACGCAGGGCACTCAATAACTCACACAGGACACTCAATGATCCACGCAGGACACTCATGACCCACACAGGACACTCATGACCCACGTAGGACACTGAATGACCCAAGCAGGACACTCAACCCGACCCATGCAGGACACTCATGACCCACGTAGGACACTGAATGACCCAAGCAGGACACTCAACGACCCACACAGGACACTCAATGACCCACGCAGGCACTCAATGACCCATGCAGGACACTCATGATCCACACAGGACACTCAATGACCCACGCAGGACACTCATGACCCACACAGGACACTCAATGACACACACAAGACACTCAATGACCCACGCTGGACACGCAATGACCCACGCAGGACACTCATGACCAACACAGGACACTCAATGATCCACGCAGGGCACTCAATAACTCACACAGGACACTCAATGACCCACGCAGGACACTCATGACCCACACAGGACACTCATGACCCACGTAGGACACTGAATGACCCAAGCAGGACACTCAACGACCCATGCAGGACACTCATGACCCACGTAGGACACTCAATAACCCACGCAGGACACTCATGACCCACGCAGGACACTCAATGACCCACGCAGGACACTCATGACCCACGGAGGACACTTAATGACCCACACAGGACACTCATGACCCATGCAGGACACTCAATGACCCATGCAGGACACTCAATGACCCACGCTGGACACTGAATGACCCACGCAGGACACACAATGAACCACGCAGGACAGTCATGACCCACGCAGGACACTCATGACCCACACAGGACACTGAATGACCCACACAGGACACTCAATGACCCACGCAGGACACTCAATGACTCACACAGGACACTCAATGACCCATGCAGGACACTCAATGACCCACGCTGGACACTCATGACCCAAGCAGGACACTCAATGACCCACGCCGGACACTCAACGACCCACGCAGGACACTCATGACCCTCACAGGACACTCAATGACCCACGCACGACACTCAATGACCGACAGAGGACACTCAAGGCCCACGCAGGATACTCAATGACCCACGCAGGACTCTCAATCACCCACACAGGGCACTCAATGACCCACGCAGGACACTCATGACGCACGCAGGACACTCAATGACCTACGCAGGACACTCAATGACCCACGCAGGACACTCATGACCCACACAGCACACTCAACGACCCACACAGGACACTCAATGACCCATGTAGGACACTCAATGACCACCACAGGCCACTCAATGACCCACGCAGGACTCTCAATGACCCACGCTGGACACTCAATGACCCATGCAGGACACTCAATAACCCACGCCGGACACTCAACGACCCACGCAGGACACTCATGACCCTCACAGGACACTCAATGACCCACGCAGGACACTCAATGACCGACGGAGGACACTCAATGATCCACGCAGGGCACTCAATGACTCACACAGGACACTCAATGACCCACGCAGGACACTCATGACCAACACAGGACACTCAATGATCCACGCAGGGCACTCAATAACTCACACAGGACACTCAATGACCCACGCAGGACACTCATGACCCACACAGGACACTCATGACCCACGTAGGACACTGAATGACCCAAGCAGGACACTCAAAGACCCATGCAGGACACTCATGACCCACGTAGGACACTGAATGACGCAAGCAGGACACTCAACGACCCATGCAGGACACTCATGACCCACACAGGACACTCAATAACCCATGCAGGACACTCATGACCCACGCAGGACACTCAATGACCCAGGCAGGACACTCATGACCCACGGAGGACACTTAATGACCCACACAGGACACTCATGACCCATGCAGGACACTCAATGACCCACGCTGGACACTGAATGACCCACGCAGGACACTTAATGAACCACGCAGGACAGTCATGACACACGCAGGACACTCATGACCCACACAGGACACTGAATGACCCACACAGGACACTCAATGACCCACGCAGGACACTCAATGACCCACGCAGGATACTCAATGGCTCACGCAGGACACTTAATGACCCATGCAGGAAACTCAATGACCAACACAGGACACTCATGACCCACACAGGACACCCATGACCCACACACGACACTCAATGACCCACGCAGGACACTCAATGACCCACACAGCACACACAATGACCCACGCAGGCACTCAATGACCCATGCAGGACACTCATGATCCACACAGGACACTCAATGACCCACGCAGGACACTCATGACCCACACAGGACACTCAATGACCCACACAAGACACTCAATGACCCACGCTGGACACGCAATGACCCACGCAGGGCACTCAATAACTCACACAGGACACTCAATGATCCACGCAGGACACTCATGACCCACACAGGACACTCATGACCCACGTAGGACACTGAATGACCCAAGCAGGACACTCAACCCGACCCATGCAGGACACTCATGACCCACGTAGGACACTGAATGACCCAAGCAGGACACTCAACGACCCACACAGGACACTCAATGACCCACGCAGGCACTCAATGACCCATGCAGGACACTCATGATCCACACAGGACACTCAATGACCCACGCAGGACACTCATGACCCACACAGGACACTCAATGACACACACAAGACACTCAATGACCCACGCTGGACACGCAATGACCCACGCAGGACACTCATGACCAACACAGGACACTCAATGATCCACGCAGGGCACTCAATAACTCACACAGGACACTCAATGACCCACGCAGGACACTCATGACCCACACAGGACACTCATGACCCACGTAGGACACTGAATGACCCAAGCAGGACACTCAACGACCCATGCAGGACACTCATGACCCACGTAGGACACTCAATAACCCACGCAGGACACTCATGACCCACGCAGGACACTCAATGACCCACGCAGGACACTCATGACCCACGGAGGACACTTAATGACCCACACAGGACACTCATGACCCATGCAGGACACTCAATGACCCATGCAGGACACTCAATGACCCACGCTGGACACTGAATGACCCACGCAGGACACACAATGAACCACGCAGGACAGTCATGACCCACGCAGGACACTCATGACCCACACAGGACACTGAATGACCCACACAGGACACTCAATGACCCATGCAGGACACTCATGATCCACACAGGACACTCAATGACCCACGCAGGACACTCATGACCCACACAGGACACTCAATGACCCACACAAGACACTCAATGACCCACGCTGGACACGCAATGACCCACGCAGGGCACTCAATAACTCACACAGGACACTCAATGATCCACGCAGGACACTCATGACCCACACAGGACACTCATGACCCACGTAGGACACTGAATGACCCAAGCAGGACACTCAACCCGACCCATGCAGGACACTCATGACCCACGTAGGACACTGAATGACCCAAGCAGGACACTCAACGACCCACACAGGACACTCAATGACCCACGCAGGCACTCAATGACCCATGCAGGACACTCATGATCCACACAGGACACTCAATGACCCACGCAGGACACTCATGACCCACACAGGACACTCAATGACACACACAAGACACTCAATGACCCACGCTGGACACGCAATGACCCACGCAGGACACTCATGACCAACACAGGACACTCAATGATCCACGCAGGGCACTCAATAACTCACACAGGACACTCAATGACCCACGCAGGACACTCATGACCCACACAGGACACTCATGACCCACGTAGGACACTGAATGACCCAAGCAGGACACTCAACGACCCATGCAGGACACTCATGACCCACGTAGGACACTCAATAACCCACGCAGGACACTCATGACCCACGCAGGACACTCAATGACCCACGCAGGACACTCATGACCCACGGAGGACACTTAATGACCCACACAGGACACTCATGACCCATGCAGGACACTCAATGACCCATGCAGGACACTCAATGACCCACGCTGGACACTGAATGACCCACGCAGGACACACAATGAACCACGCAGGACAGTCATGACCCACGCAGGACACTCATGACCCACACAGGACACTGAATGACCCACACAGGACACTCAATGACCCACGCAGGACACTCAATGACTCACACAGGACACTCAATGACCCATGCAGGACACTCAATGACCCACGCTGGACACTCATGACCCAAGCAGGACACTCAATGACCCACGCCGGACACTCAACGACCCACGCAGGACACTCATGACCCTCACAGGACACTCAATGACCCACGCACGACACTCAATGACCGACAGAGGACACTCAAGGCCCACGCAGGATACTCAATGACCCACGCAGGACTCTCAATCACCCACACAGGGCACTCAATGACCCACGCAGGACACTCATGACGCACGCAGGACACTCAATGACCTACGCAGGACACTCAATGACCCACGCAGGACACTCATGACCCACACAGCACACTCAACGACCCACACAGGACACTCAATGACCCATGTAGGACACTCAATGACCACCACAGGCCACTCAATGACCCACGCAGGACTCTCAATGACCCACGCTGGACACTCAATGACCCATGCAGGACACTCAATAACCCACGCCGGACACTCAACGACCCACGCAGGACACTCATGACCCTCACAGGACACTCAATGACCCACGCAGGACACTCAATGACCGACGGAGGACACTCAATGATCCACGCAGGGCACTCAATGACTCACACAGGACACTCAATGACCCACGCAGGACACTCATGACCAACACAGGACACTCAATGATCCACGCAGGGCACTCAATAACTCACACAGGACACTCAATGACCCACGCAGGACACTCATGACCCACACAGGACACTCATGACCCACGTAGGACACTGAATGACCCAAGCAGGACACTCAAAGACCCATGCAGGACACTCATGACCCACGTAGGACACTGAATGACGCAAGCAGGACACTCAACGACCCATGCAGGACACTCATGACCCACACAGGACACTCAATAACCCATGCAGGACACTCATGACCCACGCAGGACACTCAATGACCCAGGCAGGACACTCATGACCCACGCAGGACACTCAATGACCCACGCAGGACACTCATGACCCACGGAGGACACTTAATGACCCACACAGGACACTCATGACCCATGCAGGACACTCAATAACCCATGCAGGACACTCATGACCCACGTAGGACACTCAATAACCCACGCAGGACACTCATGACCCACGCAGGACACTCAATGACCCACGCAGGACACTCATGACCCACGGAGGACACTTAATGACCCACACAGGACACTCATGACCCATGCAGGACACTCAATGACCCATGCAGGACACTCAATGACCCACGCTGGACACTGAATGACCCACGCAGGACACACAATGAACCACGCAGGACAGTCATGACCCACGCAGGACACTCATGACCCACACAGGACACTGAATGACCCACACAGGACACTCAATGACCCACGCAGGACACTCAATGACCCACGCAGGATACTCAATGGCTCACGCAGGACACTTAATGACCCTTGCAGGAAACTCAATGACCAACACAGGACACTCATGACCCACACAGGACACCCATGACCCACACACGACACTCAATGACCCACGCAGGACACTCAATGACCCACACAGGACACTCAATGACCCACGCAGGCACTCAATGACCCATGCAGGACACTCATGATCCACACAGGACACTCAATGACCCACGCAGGACACTCATGACCCACACAGGACACTCAATGACCCACACAAGACACTCAATGACCCACGCTGGACACGCAATGACCCACGCAGAACACTCAATGACCCACGCAGGACACTCAATCACCCACACAGGGCACTCAATGACCCACGCAGGACACTCATGACGCACGCAGGACACTCAATGACCTACGCAGGACACTCAATGACCCACGCAGGACACTCATGACCCACACAGCACACTCAACGACCCACATAGGACACTCAATGACCCACGTAGGACACTCAATGACCACCACAGGCCACTCAATGACCCACGCAGGACTCTCAATGACCCACGCTGGACACTCAATGACCCATGCAGGACACTCAATAACCCACGCCGGACACTCAACGACCCACGCAGGACACTCAATGACCCTCACAGGACACTCAATGACCCACGCAGGACACTCAATGACCGACAGAGGACACTCAATGATCCACGCAGGGCACTCAATGACTCACACAGGACACTCAATGACCCACGCAGGACACTCATGACCAACACAGGACACTCAATGATCCACGCAGGGCACTCAATAACTCACACAGGACACTCAATGACCCACGCAGGACACTCATGACCCACACAGGACTCTCAATGACCCACGCAGGACACTCATGACCCAAGCAGGACACTCAATGACCCACGCCGGACACTCAACGACCCACGCAGGACACTCATGACCCTCACAGGACACTCAATGACCCACGCGGGACACTCAATGACCCACGCAGGACACTCATGACCCACGCAGGACACTAAATGACCCATGCAGGAGACTCAATGACCCACGCAGGACACCCAATGACCCACGCAGGACACTCATGACCCACGCAGGACACTAAATGACCCACGCAGGACTCTCAATGACCCACGCAGGACACTCAATGACCCACACGGGACACTCAATGACCAACGCAGCACACTCAATGACCCATACAGGACACTCATGACCCATGCAGGACACTCAATGACCCACGCAGGACACTCAATGACACACGCACGACACTCAATGACCCACACAGGACACTCAATGGCCCACGCAGGACACTCATGACCCACGCAGGACACTCAATGACACACGCAGGACACTCATGACCCACGCTGGGCACTCAATGACCCATGCAGGATACTCAATGGCCCACGCAGGACACTCAATGACCCACGCTGGACACTCATGACCCAAGCAGGACACTCAATGACCCACGCCGGACACTCAACGACCCACGCAGGTCACTCATGACCCTCACAGGACACTCAATGACCCACGCAGGACACTCAATGACCGACAGAGGACACTCAAGGCCCACGCAGGATACTCAATGACCCACGCAGGACACTCATGACCCACGCAGGACAATCAATGACCCACGCAGGACACTCATGACGCACGCAGGACACTCAATGACCTACGCAGGATACTCAATGGCCCACGCAGAACACTCAATGACCCACGCAGGACACTCATGACCCACGCAGGACAATCAATGACCCACGCAGGACACTCATGACGCACGCAGGACACTCAATCACCCACACAGGGCACTCAATGACCCACGCAGGACACTCATGACGCACGCAGGACACTCAATGACCTACGCAGGACACTCAATGACCCACGCAGGACACTCATGACCCACACAGCACACTCAACGACCCACATAGGACACTCAATGACCCACGTAGGACACTCATGACCCACGCAGGACACTCAATCACCCACACAGGGCACTCAATGACCCACGCAGGACACTCATGACGCACGCAGGACACTCAATGACCTACGCAGGACACTCAATGACCCACGCAGGACACTCATGACCCACACAGCACACTCAACGACCCACATAGGACACTCAATGACCCACGTAGGACACTCAATGACCACCACAGGCCACTCAATGACCCACGCAGGACTCTCAATGACCCACGCTGGACACTCAATGACCCATGCAGGACACTCAATAACCCACGCCGGACACTCAACGACCCACGCAGGACACTCAATGACCCTCACAGGACACTCAATGACCCACGCAGGACACTCAATGACCGACAG
Source organism: Chiloscyllium plagiosum (assembly GCF_037043375.1). Lineage (NCBI taxonomy): Eukaryota > Metazoa > Chordata > Chondrichthyes > Orectolobiformes > Hemiscylliidae > Chiloscyllium > Chiloscyllium plagiosum. The sequence continues at coordinate 47,158,997 of NW_028270167.1, forward strand.
AGGACACTCAATGATCCACGCAGGGCACTCAATGACTCACACAGGACACTCAATGACCCACGCAGGACACTCATGACCAACACAGGACACTCAATGATCCACGCAGGGCACTCAATAACTCACACAGGACACTCAATGACCCACGCAGGACACTCATGACCCACACAGGACTCTCAATGACCCACGCAGGACACTCATGACCCAAGCAGGACACTCAATGACCCACGCCGGACACTCAACGACCCACGCAGGACACTCATGACCCTCACAGGACACTCAATGACCCACGCGGGACACTCAATGACCCACGCAGGACACTCATGACCCACGCAGGACACTCAATGACCCATGCAGGAGACTCAATGACCCACGCAGGACACCCAATGACCCACGCAGGACACTCATGACCCACGCAGGACACTAAATGACCCACGCAGGACTCTCAATGACCCACGCAGGACACTCAATGACCCACACGGGACACTCAATGACCAACGCAGCACACTCAATGACCCATACAGGACACTCATGACCCATGCAGGACACTCAATGACCCACGCAGGACACTCAATGACACACGCAGGACACTCAATGACCCACACAGGACACTCAATGGCCCACGCAGGACACTCATGACCCACGCAGGACACTCAATGACACACGCAGGACACTCATGACCCACGCTGGGCACTCAATGACCCATGCAGGATACTCAATGGCCCACGCAGGACACTCAATGACCCACGCTGGACACTCATGACCCAAGCAGGACACTCAATGACCCACGCCGGACACTCAACGACCCACGCAGGTCACTCATGACCCTCACAGGACACTCAATGACCCACGCAGGACACTCAATGACCGACAGAGGACACTCAAGGCCCACGCAGGATACTCAATGACCCACGCAGGACACTCATGACCCACGCAGGACAATCAATGACCCACGCAGGACACTCATGACGCACGCAGGACACTCAATGACCTACGCAGGATACTCAATGGCCCACGCAGAACACTCAATGACCCACGCAGGACACTCAATCACCCACACAGTGCACTCAATGACCCACGCAGGACACTCATGACGCACGCAGGACACTCAATGACCTACGCAGGACACTCAATGACCCACGCAGGACACTCATGACCCACACAGCACACTCAACGACCCACACAGGACACTCAATGACCCACGTAGGACACTCAATGACCACCACAGGCCACTCAATGACCCACGCAGGACTCTCAATGACCCACGCTGGACACTCAATGACCCATGCAGGACACTCAATAACCCACGCCGGACACTCAACGACCCACGCAGGACACTCATGACCCTCACAGGACACTCAATGACCCACGCAGGACACTCAATGACCGACAGAGGACACTCAATGATCCACGCAGGGCACTCAATGACTCACACAGGACACTCAATGACCCACGCAGGACACTCATGACCAACACAGGACACTCAATGATCCACGCAGGGCACTCAATAACTCACACAGGACACTCAATGACCCACGCAGGACACTCATGACCCACACAGGACTCTCAATGACCCACGCAGGACACTCATGACCCAAGCAGGACACTCAATGACCCACGCCGGACACTCAACGACCCACGCAGGACACTCATGACCCTCACAGGACACTCAATGACCCACGCGGGACACTCAATGACCCACGCAGGACACTCATGACCCACGCAGGACACTAAATGACCCATGCAGGAGACTCAATGACCCACGCAGGACACACAATGACCCACGCAGGACACTCATGACCCACGCAGGACACTAAATGACCCACGCAGGACTCTCAATGACCCACGCAGGACACTCAATGACCCACACGGGACACTCAATGACCAACGCAGCACACTCAATGACCCATACAGGACACTCATGACCCATGCAGGACACTCAATGACCCACGCAGGACACTCAATGACACACGCAGGACACTCAATGACCCACACAGGACACTCAATGGCCCACGCAGGACACTCATGACCCACGCAGGACACTCAATGACACACGCAGGACACTCATGACCCACGCTGGGCACTCAATGACCCATGCAGGATACTCAATGGCCCACGCAGAACACTCAATGACCCATGCAGGACACTCATGACCCACGCAGGACACTCAATGACCCACGTAGGACACTCAATGACCACCACAGGCCACTCAATGACCCACGCAGGACACTCAATGACCGACAGAGGACACTCAATGATCCACGCAGGGCACTCAATGACTCACACAGGACACTCAATGACCCACGCAGGACACTCATGACCAACACAGGACACTCAATGACCCACGCAGGACACTCATGACCCACACAGGACACTCATGACCCACGTAGGACACTGAATGACCCAAGCAGGACACTCAACCCGACCCATGCAGGACACTCATGACCCACGTAGGACACTGAATGACACAAGCAGGACACTCAACGACCCACACAGGACACTCAATGACCCTCGCAGGCACTCAATGACCCATGCAGGACACTCATGATCCACACAGGACACTCAATGACCCACGCAGGACACTCATGACCCACACAGGACACTCAATGACCCACACAAGACACTCAATGACCCACGCTGGACACGCAATGACCCACGCAGGACACTCATGACCCACACAGGACACTCAATGACCCACGCAGGGCACTCAATGACTCACACAGGACACTCAATGACCCATGCAGGACACTCAATGACCCACGCTGGACACTCATGACCCAAGCAGGACACTCAATGACCCACGCAGGACACTTAACGACCCATGCAGGACACTCATGACCCTCACAGGACACTCAATGACCCACGCAGGACACTCAATGACCGACAGAGGACACTCAATGATCCACGCAGTGCACTCAATGACTCACACAGGACACTCAATGACCCACACAGGACACTCATGACCAACACAGGACACTAAATGATCCACGCAGGGCACTCAATGACTCACACAGGACACTCAATGACCCACGCAGGACACACATGACCCACACAGGACACTCATGACCCACGTAGGACACTGAATGACCCAAGCAGGACACTAAACGACCCATGCAGGACACTCATGACCCACACAGGACACTCAATGACCCACGCAGGACACTCATGACCCACGCAGGACACTCATGACCCTCGCAGGACACTTACTGACCCACACAGGACACTCATGACCCACGCAGGACACTCAATGACCCATGCAGGACACTCAAGACACACACAGGACACTCAATGACCAACGCAGGACACTCAATGACCGACAGAGGACACTCAATGATCCACGCAGGGCACTCAATGACTCACACAGGACACTCAATGACCCACACAGGACACTCATGACCAACACAGGACACTCAATGATCCACGCAGGGCACTCAATGACTCACACAGGACACTCAATGACCCACGCAGGACACACATGACCCACACAGGACACTCATGACCCACGTAGGACACTGAATGACCCAAGCAGGACACTCAACGAACCATGCAGGACACTCATGACCCACACAGGACACTCAATGACCCACGCAGGACACTCATGACCCACGCAGGACCCTCATGACCCTCGCAGGACACTTACTGACCCACACAGGACACTCATGACCCACGTAGGACACTCAATGACCCATGCAGGACACTCATGACACACACAGGACACTCAATGACCAACGCAGGGCACTCATGACCCACACAGGACACTCAATGACCCACGCTGGACACTCATGACCCAAGCAGGACACTCAATGACCCACGCAGGACACTCATGACCCACACAGGACACTCAGTGACCCACGCAGGACACTCATGACCAACTCAGGACACTCAATGACCACGCAGGACACTCATGACCCACGCAGGACACTCAATAACCCACACAGGACACTCATGACCCACGCAGGACACTCAATGACCCACGCAAGGCACTCATGACCCACGCAGGACACTCATGCCCCACGCAGGACACTCAATGACCCACACAGGACACTCATGACCCACACAGGACACTCAATGACCCACGCTGGACACGCAATGACCCACACAGCACACTCAATAACCCACACAGGACATTCAATGACACACGCAGCACACTCATGACCCACACAGGACACTCAATGACCCATGCAGGGCACTCAATGACTCACACAGGACACTCAATGACCCATGCAGGACACACATGACCCAAACAGGACACTCAATGAACCATGCAGGACACTCAACAACCCATGCAGGACACTCATCACCCACACAGGACACTCAATGAACCACGCAGGACACTCATGACCCACACAGGACACTCAATGTCCCACACAGGACACTCAATGACCCACGCAGGACACGCAATGACACACGCATGACACTCATGACCCACACAGGACACTCAATGACCCACGCAGGATACTCATGACACACGCTGGACACTCAATGACCCACGCAGGACACTCATGACCCACACAGGACACTCAATGACCCACGTAGGACACTCAATGACCACCACAGGCCACTCAATGACCCACGCAGGACTCTCAATGACCCACGCAGGACACTCATGACCCAAGCAGGACACTCAATGAACCACGCCGGACACTCAACGACCCACGCAGGACACTCATGACCCTCACAGGACACTCAATGAACCACGCAGGACACTCATGACCCACACAGGACACTCAATGTCCCACACAGGACACTCAATGACCCACGCAGGACACGCAATGACACACGCATGACACTCATGACCCACACAGGACACTCAATGACCCACGCAGGATACTCATGACACACGCTGGACACTCAATGACCCACGCAGGACACTCATGACCCACACAGGACACTCAATGACCCACGTAGGATACTCAATGACCACCACAGGCCACTCAATGACCCACGCAGGACTCTCAATGACCCACGCAGGACACTCATGACCCAAGCAGGACACTCAATGAACCACGCCGGACACTCAACGACCCACGCAGGACACTCATGACCCTCACAGGACACTCAATGTCCCACGCGGGACACTCAATGACCGACAGAGGACACTCAAGGCCCACGCAGGATACTCAATGACCCACGCAGGACACTCATGACCCACGCAGGACAATCAATGACCCATGCAGGATACTCAATGGCCCACGCAGAACACTCAATGACCCACGCAGGACACTCAATCACCCACACAGGGCACTCAATGACCCACGCAGGACACTCATGACGCACGCAGGACACTCAATGACCTACGCAGGACACTCAATGACCCACGCAGGACACTCATGACCCACACAGCACACTCAACGACCCACACAGGACACTCAATGACCCACACAGGACACTCAATGACCCACGTAGGACACTCAATGACCACCACAGGCCACTCAATGACCCACGCAGGACTCTCAATGACCCACGCTGGACACTCAATGACCCATGCAGGACACTCAATAACCCACGCCGGACACTCAACGACCCACGCAGGACACTCATGACCCTCACAGGACACTCAATGACCCACGCAGGACACTCAATGACCAACAGAGGACACTCAATGATCCACGCAGGGCACTCAATGACTCACACAGGACACTCAATGATCCACGCAGGACACTCATGACCCACACAGGACACTCAATGATCCACGCAGGGCACACAATAACTCACACAGGACACTGAATGACCCAAGCAGGACACTCAACGACCCATGCAGGACACTCATGACCCACGTAGGACACTGAATGACCCAAGCAGGACACTCAACGACCCATGCAGGACACTCATGACCCACACAGGACACTCAATAACCCATGCAGGACACTCATGACCCACGCAGGACACTCAATGACCCATGCAGGACACTCATGACCCACGGAGGACACTTAATGACCCACACAGGACACTCATGACCCATGCAGGACACTCAATGACCCATGCAGGACACTCAATGACCCACGCTGGGCACTGAATGACCCACGCAGGACACTCAATGAACCACGCAGGACAGTCATGACCCACGCAGGACACTCATGACCCACACAGGACACTGAATGACCCACACAGGACACTCAATGACCCACGCAGGACACTCAATGACCCACGCAGGATACTCAATGGCTCACGCAGGACACTTAATGACCCATGCAGGAAACTCAATGACCAACACAGGACACTCATGACCCACACAGGACACCCATGACCCACACACGACACTGAATGACCCACGCAGGACACTCAATGACCCACACAGGACACTCAATGACCCACGCAGGCACTCAATGACCCATGCAGGACACTCATGATCCACACAGGACACACAATGACCCAAGCAGGACACTCATGACCCACACAGGACACTCAATGACCCACACAAGACACTCAATGACCCACGCTGGACACGCAATGACCCACGCAGGACACTCATGACCCACACAGGACACACAATGACCCACTCAGGACACTCATGACCCACGCAGGACACTAAATGACCCACGCAGGACTCTCAATGACCCACGCAGCACACTCGATGACCCTTGCGGGGCACTCAAATACCAACGCAGCACACTCAATGACCCATACAGGACACTCATGACCCATGCAGGACACTCAATGACCCACGCAGGACACTCAATGACACACGCAGGACACTCAATGACCCACACAGGACACTCAATGGCCCACGCAGGACACTCATGACCCACGCAGGACACTCAATGACACACGCAGGACACTCATGACCCTCGCTGGGCACTCAATGACCCATGCAGGATACTCAATGGCCCACGCAGAACACTCAATGACCCATGCAGGACACTCATGACCCACGCAGGACACTCAATGACCCACGTAGGACACTCAATGACCACCACACGCCACTCAATGACCCACGCAGGACACTCAATTGTGGGCGGCACGGTGGCACAGTGGTTAGCACTGCTGCCTCACAGCGCCAGAGACCCGGGTTCAATTCCCGCCTCAGGCGACTGACTGTGTGGAGTTTGCACGTTCTCCCCGTGTCTGCGTGGGTTTCCTCCGGGTGCTCCGGTTTCCTCCCACATCACAAAGATGTGCAGGGTCAGGTGAATTGGCCGTACTAAATTGCCCGTAGTGTTAGGTAAAGGGTAAATGTAGGGGTATGGGTGGGTTTCGCTTCGGCGGGTCGGTGTGGACTTGTTGGGCCGAAGGGCCTGTTTCTACACTGTAATCTAATCTAATCTAATCTAATCAATGACCGACAGAGGACACTCAATGATCCACGCAGGGCACTCAATGACTCACACAGGACACTCAATGACCCACGCAGGACACTCATGACCAACACAGGACACTCAATGATCCACGCAGGGCACTCAATAACTCACACAGGACACTCAATGACCCACGCAGGACACTCATGACCCACACAGGACACTCATGACCCACATAGGACACTGAATGACCCAAGCAGGACACTCAACCCGACCCATGCAGTACACTCATGACCCACGTAGGACACTGAATGACCCAAGCAGGACACTCAACGACCCATGCAGGACACTCATGACCCACACAGGACACTCAATAACCCACGCAGGACACTCATGACCCACGCAGGACACTCAATGACCCAGGCAGGACACTCATGACCCACGGAGGACACTTAATGACCCACACAGGACACTCATTACCCATGCAGGACACTCAATGACCCATGCAGGACACTCAATGACCCACGCTGGACACTGAATGACCCACGCAGGACACTCAATGAACCACGCAGGACAGTCATGACCCACGCAGCACACTCATGACCCACACAGGACACTGAATGACCCACACAGGACACTCAATGACCCACGCAGGACACTCAATGACCCACGCAGGATACTCAATGGTTCACGCAGGACACTTAATGACCCATGCAGGAAACTCAATGACCAACACAGGACACTCATGACCCACACAGGACACCCATGACCCACACACGACACTCAATGACCCACGCAGGACACTCAATGTCCCACACAGGACACTCAATGACCCACGCAGGCACTCAATGACCCATGCAGGACACTCATGATCCACACAGGACACTCAATGACCCACGCAGGACACTCATGACCCACACAGGACACTCAATGACCCACACAAGACACTCAATGACCCACGCTGGACACGCAATGACCCACGCAGGACACTCATGACCCACACAGGACACTCAATGACCCACGCAGGGCACTCAATGACTCACACAGGACACTCAATGACCCATGCAGGACACTCAATGACCCACGCAGGACACACAATGACCCACGCAGGACACTCATGACCCACGCAGGACACTAAATGACCCACGCAGGACTCTCAATGACCCACGCAGGTCACTCAATGACCACCACGGGACACTCAATGACCAACGCAGCACACTCAATGACCCACACAGGACACTCATGACCCATGCAGGACACTCAATGACCCACACAGGTCACTCAATGACACACGCAGGGCACTCAATGACCCACACAGGACACTCAATGGCCCACGCAGGACACTCATGACCCACGCAGGACACTCAATGACACACGCAGGACACTCATGACCCACGCTGGGCACTCAATGACCCATGCAGGATACTCAATGGCCCACGCTGGACACTCATGACCCAAGCAGGACACTCAATGACCCACGCAGGACACTCAACGACCCACGCAGGACACTCATGACCCTCACAGGACACTCACTGACCCACGCAGGACACTCAATGACCCACGTAGGACACTCAATGACCACCACAGGCCACTCAATGACCCACGCAGGACTCGCAATGACCCACGCAGGACACTCATGACCCAAGCAGGACACTCAATGACCCACGCAGGACACTCAACGACCCACGCAGGACACTCATGACCCTCACAGGACACTCAATGACCCACGCAGGACACTCAATGACCGACAGAGGACACTCAAGGCCCACGCAGGACACTCAATGACCCACGCAGGACACTCAATCACCCACACAGGGCACTCAATGACCCACGCAGGACACTCATGACGCACGCAGGACACTCAATGACCTACGCAGGACACTCAATGACCCACGCAGGACACTCATGACCCACACAGCACACTCAACGACCCACACAGGACACTCAATGACCCACGCAGGACACTCAATGACCCACGTAGGACACTCAATGACCACCACAGGCCACTCAATGACCCACGCAGGACTCTCAATGACCCACGCTGGACACTCATGACCCAAGCAGGACACTCAATAACCCACGCCGGACACTCAACGACCCACGCAGGACACTCATGACCCTCACAGGACACTCAATGACCCACGCAGGACACTCAATGACCGACAGAGGACACTCAATGATCCACGCAGGGCACTCAATGACTCACACAGGACACTCAATGACCCACGCAGGACACTCATGACCAACACAGGACACTCAATGATCCACGCAGGGCACTCAATAACTCGCACAGGACACTCAATGACCCACGCAGGACACTCATGACCCACACAGGACACTCATGACCCACGTAGGACACTGAATGACCCAGGCAGGACACTCATGACCCATGCAGGACACTCATGACCCACGGAGGACACTTAATGACCCACACAGGACACTCATTACCCATGCAGGACTCTCAATGACCCATGCAGGACACTCAATGACCCACGCTGGACACTGAATGACCCACGCAGGACACTCAATGAACCACGCAGGACAGTCATGACCCACGCAGGACACTCATGACCCACACAGGACACTGAATGACCCACACAGGACACTCAATGACCCACGCAGGACACTCAATGACCCACGCAGGATACTCAATGGTTCACGCAGGACACTTAATGACCCATGCAGGAAACTCAATGACCAACACAGGACACTCATGACCCACACAGGACACCCATGACCCACACACGACACTCAATGACCCACGCAGGACACTCAATGTCCCACACAGGACACTCAATGACCCACGCAGGCACTCAATGACCCATGCAGGACACTCATGATCCACACAGGACACTCAATGACCCACGCAGGACACTCATGACCCACACAGGACACTCAATGACCCACACAAGACACTCAATGACCCACGCTGGACACGCAATGACCCACGCAGGACACTCATGACCCACACAGGACACTCAATGACCCACGCAGGGCACTCAATGACTCACACAGGACACTCAATGACCCATGCAGGACACTCAATGACCCACGCAGGACACACAATGACCCACGCAGGACACTCATGACCCACGCAGGACACTAAATGACCCACGCAGGACTCTCAATGACCCACGCAGGTCACTCAATGACCACCACGGGACACTCAATGACCAACGCAGCACACTCAATGACCCACACAGGACACTCATGACCCATGCAGGACACTCAATGACCCACACAGGTCACTCAATGACACACGCAGGGCACTCAATGACCCACACAGGACACTCAATGGCCCACGCAGGACACTCATGACCCACGCAGGACACTCAATGACACACGCAGGACACTCATGACCCACGCTGGGCACTCAATGACCCATGCAGGATACTCAATGGCCCACGCTGGACACTCATGACCCAAGCAGGACACTCAATGACCCACGCAGGACACTCAACGACCCACGCAGGACACTCATGAACCTCACAGGACACTCACTGACCCACGCAGGACACTCAATGACCCACGTAGGACACTCAATGACCACCACAGGCCACTCAATGACCCACGCAGGACTCGCAATGACCCACGCAGGACACTCATGACCCAAGCAGGACACTCAATGACCCACGCAGGACACTCAACGACCCACGCAGGACACTCATGACCCTCACAGGACACTCAATGACCCACGCAGGACACTCAATGACCGACAGAGGACACTCAAGGCCCACGCAGGACACTCAATGACCCACGCAGGACACTCAATCACCCACACAGGGCACTCAATGACCCACGCAGGACACTCATGACGCACGCAGGACACTCAATGACCTACGCAGGACACTCAATGACCCACGCAGGACACTCATGACCCACACAGCACACTCAACGACCCACACAGGACACTCAATGACCCACGCAGGACACTCAATGACCCACGTAGGACACACAATGACCACCACAGGCCACTCAATGACCCACGCAGGACTCTCAATGACCCACGCTGGACACTCATGACCCAAGCAGGACACTCAATAACCCACGCCGGACACTCAACGACCCACGCAGGACACTCATGACCCTCACAGGACACTCAATGATCCACGCAGGGCACTCAATGACTCACACAGGACACTCAATGACCCACGCAGGACACTCATGACCAACACAGGACACTCAATGATCCACGCAGGGCACTCAATAACTCACACAGGACACTCAATGACCCACGCAGGACACTCATGACCCACACAGGACACTCATGACCCACGTAGGACACTGAATGACCCAGGCAGGACACTCAATGACCCAGGCAGGACACTCATGACCCACGGAGGACACTTAATGACCCACACAGGACACTCATGACCCATGCAGGACACTCAATGACCCATGCAGGACACTCAATGACCCACGCTGGACACTGAATGACCCACGCAGGACACTCAATGAACCACGCAGGACAGTCATGACCCACGCAGGACACTCATGACCCACACAGGACACTGAGTGACCCACACAGGACACTCAATGACCCACGCAGGACACTCAATGACCCACGCAGGATACTCAATGGCTCACGCAGGACACTTAATGACCCATGCAGGAAACTCAATGACCAACACAGGACACTCAATGACCCACGCAGGACACTCATGACCCACACAGCACACTCAACGACCCACACAGGACACTCAATGACCCACGCAGGACACTCAATGACCCACGTAGGACACTCAATGACCACCACAGGCCACTCAATGACCCACGCAGGACTCTCAATGACCCACGCTGGACACTCATGACCCAAGCAGGACACTCAATAACCCACGCCGGACACTCAACGACCCACGCAGGACACTCATGACCCTCACAGGACACTCAATGACCCACGCAGGACACTCAATGACCGACAGAGGACACTCAATGATCCACGCAGGGCACTCAATGACTCACACAGGACACTCAATGACCCACGCAGGACACTCATGACCAACACAGGACACTCAATGATCCACGCAGGGCACTCAATAACTCACACAGGACACTCAATGACCCACACAGGACACTCATGACCCACGTAGGACACTGAATGACTCAAGCAGGACACTCAACGACCCATGCAGGACACTCATGACCCACACAGGACACTCAATAACCCACGCAGGACACTCATGACCCACGCAGGACACTCAATGACCCAGGCAGGACACTCATGACCCACGGAGGACACTTAATGACCCACACAGGACACTCATGACCCATGCAGGACACTCAATGACCCATGCAGGACACTCAATGACCCACGCTGGACACTGAATGACCCACGCAGGACACTCAATGAACCACGCAGGACAGTCATGACCCACGCAGGACACTCATGACCCACACAGGACACTGAATGACCCACACAGGACACTCAATGATCCACGCAGGACACTCAATGACCCACGCAGGATACTCAATGGCTCACGCAGGACACTTAATGACCCATGCAGGAAACTCAATGACCAACACAGGACACTCATGACCCACACAGGACACCCATGACCCACACACGACACTCAATGACCCACGCAGGACACTCAATGACCCACACAGGACACTCAATGACCCACGCAGGCACTCAATGACCCATGCAGGACACTCATGATCCACACAGGACACTCAATGACCCACGCAGGACACTCATGACCCACACAGGACACTCAATGACCCACACAAGACACTCAATGACCCACGCTGGACACGCAATGACTCACACAGGACACTCAATGACCCATGCAGGACACTCAATGACCCACGCTGGACACTCATGACCCAAGCAGGACACTCAATGACCCACGCAGGACACTCAACGACCCACGCAGGACACTCATGACCCTCACAGGACACTCAATGACCCACGCAGGACACTCAATGACCGACAGAGGACACTCAATGATCCACGCAGGGCACTCAATGACTCACACAGGACACTCAATGACCCACACAGGACACTCATGACCAACACAGGACACTCAATGATCCACGCAGGGCACTCAATAACTCACACAGGACACTCAATGACCCACGCAGGACACACATGGCCCACACAGGACACTCATGACCCACGTAGGACACTGAATGACCCAAGCAGGACACTCAACGACCCATGCAGGACACTCATGACCCACACAGGACACTCAATAACCCACACAGGACACTCATGACCCACGCAGGACACTCAATGACCCAAGCAGGACACTCAATGACCCACGCCGGACACTCAACGACCCACGCAGGACACTCATGACCCTCACAGGACACTCATGACCCACGCAGGACAATCAATGACCCATGCAGGATACTCAATGGCCCACGTAGAACACTCAATGACCCACGCTGGACACTCAGTCACCCACACAGGGCACTCAATGACCCATGCAGGACACTCATGACCCACACAGGACACTCATGACCCACGTAGGACACTGAATGACCCAAGCAGGACACTCAACGACCCATGCAGGGCACTCATGACCCACACAGGACACTCAATGACCCACGCAGGACACTCATGACCCACGCAGGACACTCATGACCCTCGCAGGACACTTACTGACCCACACAGGACACTCATGACCCACGCAGGACACTCAATGACCCATGCAGGACACTCATGACACACACAGGACACTCAATGATCAACGCAGGACACTGATGACCCACACAGGACACTCAATGACCCACGCTGGACACTCATGACCCAAGCAGGACACTCAATGACCCACGCAGGACACTCATGACCCACACAGGACACTCAGTGACCCACGCAGGACACTCATGACCAACTCAGGACACTCAATGACCCAGGCAGGACACTCATGACCCACGGAGGACACTTAATGACCCACACAGGACACTCATTACCCATGCAGGACACTCAATGATCCATGCAGGACACTCAATGACCCACGCTGGACACTGAATGACCCACGCAGGACACTCAATGAACCACGCAGGACAGTCATGACCCACGCAGGACACTCATGACCCACACAGGACACTGAATGACCCACACAGGACACTCAATGACCCACGCAGGACACTCAATGACCCACGCAGGATACTCAATGGCTCACGCAGGACACTTAATGACCCATGCAGGAAACTCAATGACCAACACAGGACACTCAATGACCAACGCAGCACACTCAATGACCCACACAGGACACTCATGACCCATGCAGGACACTCAATGACCCACACAGGTCACTCAATGACACACGCAGGGCACTCAATGACCTACACAGGACACTCAATGGCCCACGCAGGACACTCTTGACCCACGCAGGACACTCAATGACACACGCAGGACACTCATGACCCACGCTGGGCACTCAATGACCCATGCAGGATACTCAATGGCCCACGCTGGACACTCATGACCCAAGCAGGACACTCAATGACCCACGCAGGACACTCAACGACCCACGCAGGACACTCATGACCCTCACAGGACACTCACTGACCCACGCAGGACACTCAATGACCCACGTAGGACACTCAATGACCACCACAGGCCACTCAATGACCCACGCAGGACTCGCAATGACCCACGCAGGACACTCATGACCCAAGCAGGACACTCACTGACCCACGCAGGACACTCAACGACCCACGCAGGACACTCATGACCCTCACAGGACACTCAATGACCCACGCAGGACACTCAATGACCGACAGAGGACACTCAAGGCCCACACAGGGCACTCAATGACCCACGCAGGACACTCATGACGCACGCAGGACACTCAATGACCTACGCAGGACACTCAATGACCCACGCAGGACACTCATGACCCACACAGCACACTCAACGACCCACACAGGACACTCAATGACCCACGCAGGACACTCAATGACCCACGTAGGACACTCAATGACCACCACAGGCCACTCAATGACCCACGCAGGACTCTCAATGACCCACGCTGGACACTCATGACCCAAGCAGGACACTCAATAACCCACGCCGGACACTCAACGACCCACGCAGGACACTCATGAACCTCACAGGACACTCAATGACCCACGCAGGACACTCAATGACCGACAGAGGACACTCAATGATCCACGCAGGGCACTCAATGACTCACACAGGACACTCAATGACCCACGCAGGACACTCATGACCAACACAGGACACTCAATGATCCACGCAGGGCACTCAATAACTCACACAGGACACTCAATGACCCACGCAGGACACTCATGACCCACACAGGACACTCATGACCCACGTAGGACACTGAATGACCCAGGCAGGACACTCAATGACCCAGGCAGGACACTCATGACCCACGGAGGACACTTAATGACCCACACAGGACACTCATGACCCATGCAGGACACTCAATGACCCATGCAGGACACTCAATGACCCACGCTGGACACTGAATGACCCACGCAGGACACTCAATGAACCACGCAGGACAGTCATGACCCACGCAGGACACTCATGACCCACACAGGACACTGAATGACCCACACAGGACACTCAATGATCCACGCAGGACACTCAATGACCCACGCAGGATACTCAATGGCTCACGCAGGACACTTAATGACCCATGCAGGAAACTCAATGACCAACACAGGACACTCATGACCCACACAGGACACCCATGACCCACACACGACACTCAATGACCCACGCAGGACACTCAATGACCCACACAGGACACTCAATGACCCACGCAGGCACTCAATGACCCATGCAGGACACTCATGATCCACACAGGACACTCAATGACCCACGCAGGACACTCATGACCCACACAGGACACTCAATGACCCACACAAGACACTCAATGACCCACGCTGGACACGCAATGACCCACGCAGGACACTCATGACCCACACAGGACACTCAATGACCCACGCAGGGCACTCAATGACTCACACAGGACACTCAATGACCCATGTAGGACACTCAATGACCCACGCTGGACACTCATGACCCAAGCAGGACACTCAATGACCCACGCAGGACACTCAACGACCCACGCAGGACACTTATGACCCTCACAGGACACTCAATGACCCACGCAGGACACTCAATGACCGACAGAGGACACTCAATGATCCACGCAGGGCACTCAATGACTCACACAGGACACTCAATGACCCACACAGGACACTCATGACCAACACAGGACACTCAATGATCCACGCAGGGCACTCAATAACTCACACAGGACACTCAATGACCCACGCAGGACACACATGGCCCACACAGGACACTCATGACCCACGTAGGACACTGAATGACCCAAGCAGGACACTCAACGACCCATGCAGGACACTCATGACCCACACAGGACACTCAATAACCCACGCAGGACACTCATGACCCACGCAGGACACTCAATGACCCAAGCAGGACACTCAATGACCCACGCCGGACACTCAACGACCCACGCAGGACACTCATGACCCTCACAGGACACTCATGTCCCACGCAGGACAATCAATGACCCATGCAGGATACTCAATGGCCAACGTAGAACACTCAATGACCCACGCTGGACACTCAGTCACCCACACAGGGCACTCAATGACCCACGCAGGACACTCATGACGCACGCAGGACACTCAATGACCTACGCAGGACACTCAATGACCCACGCAGGACACACATGACCCACACAGCACACTCAACGACCCACACAGGACACTCAATGACCCACGCAGGACACTCAATGACCCACGTAGGACACTCAATGACCACCACAGGCCACTCAATGACCCACGCAGGACTCTCAATGACCCACGCTGGACACTCAATGACCCATGCAGGACACACAATAACCCACGTTGGACACTCAACGACCCACGCAGGACACTCATGACCCTCACAGGACACTCAATGACCCACGCAGGACACTCAATGACCGACAGAGGACACTCAATGATCCACGCAGGGCACTCAATGACTCACACAGGACACTCAATGACCCACGCAGGACACTCATGACCAACACAGGACACTCAATGATCCACGCAGGGCACTCAATAACTCACACAGGACACTCAATGACCCACGCAGGACACACATGACCCACACAGGACACTCATGACCCACGTAGGACACTGAATGACCCAAGCAGGACACTCAACGACCCATGCAGGGCACTCATGACCCACACAGGACACTCAATGACCCACGCTGGACACTCATGACCCAAGCAGGACACTCAATGACCCACGCAGGACACTCATGACCCACACAGGACACTCAGTGACCCACGCAGGACACTCATGACCAACTCAGGACACTCAATGACACAGGCAGGACACTCATGACCCACGGAGGACACTTAATGACCCACACAGGACACTCATTACCCATGCAGGACACTCAATGATCCATGCAGGACACTCAATGACCCACGCTGGACACTGAATGACCCACGCAGGACACTCAATGAACCACGCAGGACAGTCATGACCCACGCAGGACACTCATGACCCACACAGGACACTGAATGACCCACACAGGACACTCAATGACCCACGCAGGACACTCAATGACCCACGCAGGATACTCAATGGCTCACGCAGGACACTTAATGACCCATGCAGGAAACTCAATGACCAACACAGGACACTCATGACCCACACAGGACACCCATGACCCACACACGACACTCAATGACCCACGCAGGACACTCAATGACCCACACAGGACACTCAATGACCCACGCAGGCACTCAATGAGCCATGCAGGACACTCATGATCCACACAGGACACTCAATGACCCACGCAGGACACTCATGACCCACACAGGACACTCAATGACCCACACAAGACACTCAATGACCCACGCTGGACACGCAATGACCCACGCAGGACACTCATGACCCACACAGGACACTCAATGACCCACGCAGGGCACTCAATGACTCACACAGGACACTCAATGACCCATGCAGGACACCCAATGACCCACGCAGGACACACAATGACCCACGCAGGACACTCATGACCCACGCAGGACACTAAATGACCCACGCAGGACTCTCAATGACCCACGCAGGACACTCAATGACCCACACGGGACACTCAATGACCAACGCAGCACACTCAATGACCCACACAGGACACTCATGACCCATGCAGGACACTCAATGACCCACACAGGACACTCAATGACACACGCAGGACACTCAATGACCCACACAGGACACTCAATGGCCCACGCAGGACACTCATGACCCACGCAGGACACTCAATGACACATGCAGGACACTCATGACCCACGCTGGGCACTCAATGACCCATGCAGGATACTCAATGGCCCACGCAGAACACTCAATGACCCATGCAGGACACTCATGACCCACGCAGGACACTCAATGACCCACGTAGGACACTCAATGACCACCACAGGCCACTCAATGACCCACGCAGGACTCTCAATGACCCACGCTGGACACTCATGACCCAAGCAGGACACTCAATGACCCACGCAGGACTCTCAACGACCCACGCAGGACACTCATGACCCTCACAGGACACTCACTGACCCACGCAGGACACTCAATGACCCACGTAGGACACTCAATGACCACCACAGGCCACTCAATGACCCACGCAGGACTCTCAATGACCCACGCAGGACACTCATGACCCAAGCAGGACACTCAATGACCCACGCAGGACACTCAACGACCCACGCAGGACACTCATGACCCTCACAGGACACTCAATGACCCACGCAGGACACTCAATGACCGACAGAGGACACTCAAGGCCCACGCAGGATACTCAATGACCCACGCAGGACACTCATGACCCTCACAGGACACTCAATGACCCACGCAGGACACTCAATCACCCACACAGGGCACTCAATGACCCACGCAGGACACTCATGACGCACGCAGGACACTCAATGACCTACGCAGGACACTCAATGACCCACGCAGGACACTCATGACCCACACAGCACACTCAACGACCCACACAGGACACTCAATGACCCACGCAGGACACTCAATGACCCACGTAGGACACTCAATGACCACCACAGGCCACTCAATGACCCACGCAGGACTCTCAATGACCCACGCTGGACACTCATGACCCAAGCAGGACACTCAATAACCCACGCCGGACACTCAACGACCCACGCAGGACACTCATGACCCTCACAGGACACTCAATGATCCACGCAGGGCACTCAATGACTCACACAGGACACTCAATGACCCACGCAGGACACTCATGACCAACACAGGACACTCAATGATCCACGCAGGGCACTCAATAACTCACACAGGACACTCAATGACCCACGCAGGACACTCATGACCCACACAGGACACTCATGACCCACGTAGGACACTGAATGACCCAAGCAGGACACTCAACGACCCATGCAGGACACTCATGACCCACGTAGGACACTCAATATCCCACGCAGGACACTCATGACCCACGCAGGACACTCAATGACCCAGACAGGACACTCATGACCCATGGAGGACCCTTAATGACCCACACAGGACACTCATGACCCATGCAGGACACTCAATGACCCATGCAGGACACTCAATGACCCACGCTGGACACTGAATGACCCACGCAGGACACTCAATGAACCACGCAGGACAGTCATGACCCACGCAGGACACTCATGACCCACACAGGACACTGAATGACCCACACAGGACACTCAATGACCCACGCAGGACACTCAATGACCCACGCAGGATACTCAATGGCTCACGCAGGACACTTAATGACACATGCAGGAAACTCAATGACCAACACAGGACACTCATGACCCACACAGGACACCCATGACCCACACACGACACTCAATGACCCACGCAGGACACTCAATGACCCACACAGGACACTCAATGACCCACGCAGGCACTCAATGACGCATGCAGGACACTCATGATCCACACAGGACACTCAATGACCCACGCAGGACACTCATGACCCACACAGGACACTCAATGACCCACACAAGACACTCAATGACCCACGCAGGACACGCAATGACCCACGCAGGACACTCATGACCCACACAGGACACTCAATGACCCACGCAGGGCACTCAATGACTCACACAGGACACTCAATGACCCATGCAGGACACTCAATGACCCACACTGGACACTCATGACCCAAGCTGGACACTCAATGACCCACGCAGGACACTCAACGACCCACGCAGGACACTCATGACCCTCACAGGACTCTCAATGACCCACGCAGGACACTCAATGACCGACAGAGGACACTCAATGATCCACGCAGGGCACTCAATGACTCACACAGGACACTCAATGATCCACACAGGACACTCATAACCAACACAGGACACTCAATGATCCACGCAGGGCACTCAATGACTCACACAGGACACTCAATGACCCACGCAGGACACACATGACCCACACAGGACACTCATGACCCACGTAGGACACTGAATGACCCAAGCAGGACACTCAACGACCCATGCAGGACACTCATGAAGCACACAGGACACTCAATGACCCACGCAGGACACTCATGACCAACGCAGGACACTCATGACCCTCGCAGGACACTTACTGACCCACACAGGACACTCATGACCCACGCAGGACACTCAATGACCCATGCAGGACACTCATGACACACACAGGACACTCAATGACCAACGCAGGGCACTCATGACCCACACAGGCCACTCAATGACCCACGCTGGACACTCATGACCCAAGCAGGACACTCAATGACCCACGCAGGACACTCATGACCAACTCAGGACACTCAATAACCACGCAGGACACTCATGACCCACGCAGGACACTCAATAACCCACACAGGACACTCATGACCCACGCAGGACACTCAATGACCCACGCAAGACACTCATGACCCACGCAGGACACTCATGCCCCACGCAGGACACTCAATGACCCACACAGGACACTCATGACCCACACAGGACACTCAATGACCCACGCTGGACACGCAATGACCCACACAGCACACTCAATAACCCACACAGGACACTCAATGACACACGCAGCACACTCATGACCCACACAGGACACTCAATGACCCACGCAGGGCACTCAATGACTCACACAGGACACTCAATGACCCATGCAGGACACACATGACCCACACAGGACACTCAATGAACCATGCAGGACACTCAACAACCCATGCAGGACACTCATCACCCACACAGGACACTCAATGAACCACGCAGGACACTCATGACCCACACAGGACACTCAATGTCCCACACAGGACACTCAATGACCCACGCAGGACACGCAATGACACACGCATGACACTCATGACCCACACAGGACACTCATGACCCACGTAGGACACTGAATGACCCAAGCAGGACACTCAACGACCCATGCAGGACACTCATGAAGCACACAGGACACTCAATGACCCACGCAGGACACTCATGACCCACGCAGGACACTCATGACCCTCGCAGGACACTTACTGACCCACACAGGACACTCATGACCCACGCAGGACACTCAATGACCCATGCAGGACACTCATGACACACACAGGACACTCAATGACCAACGCAGGGCACTCATGACCCACACAGGACACTCAATGACCCACGCTGGACACTCATGACCCAAGCAGGACACTCAATGACCCACACAGGACACTCAATGACCCACGCTGGACACGCAATGACCCACACAGCACACTCAATAACCCACACAGGACACTCAATGACACACGCAGCACACTCATGACCCACACAGGACACTCAATGACCCATGCAGGGCACTCAATGACTCACACAGGACACTCAATGACCCATGCAGGACACACATGACCCACACAGGACACTCAATGAACCATGCAGGACACTCAACAACCCATGCAGGACACTCATCACCCACACAGGACACTCAATGAACCACGCAGGACACTCATGACCCACACAGGACACTCAATGTCCCACACAGGACACTCAATGACCCACGCATGACACGCAATGACACACGCATGACACTCATGACCCACGCAGGACACTCAATGACCCACGCAGGATACTCATGACACACGCTGGACACTCAATGACCCACGCAGGACACTCATGACCCATGCAGGACACTCAATGACCCACGTAGGACACTCAATGACCACCACAGGCCACTCAATGACCCACGCAGGACTCTCAATGACCCACGCAGGACACTCATGACCCAAGCAGGACACTCAATGACCCACGCCGGACACTCAACGACCCACGCAGGACACTCATGACCCTCACAGGACACTCAATGACCCACGCAGGACACTCAATGACCGACAGAGGACACTCAAGGCCCACGCAGGATACTCAATGACCCACGCAGGACACTCATGACCCACGCAGGACAATCAATGACCCATGCAGGATACTCAATGGCCCACGCAGAACACTCAATGACCCACGCAGGACACTCAATCACCCACACAGGGCACTCAATGACCCACGCAGGACACTCATGACGCACGCAGGACACTCAATGACCTACGCAGGACACTCAATGACCCACGCAGGACACTAAATGACCGACAGAGGACACTCAAGGCCCACGCAGGACACTCAATGACACACGCAGCACACTCATGACCCACACAGGACACTCAATGACCCACGCAGGGCACTCAATGACTCACACAGGACACTCAATGACCCATGCAGGACACACATGACCCACACAGGACACTCAATGAACCATGCAGGACACTCAACAACCCATGCAGGACACTCATCACCCACACAGGACACTCAATGAACCACGCAGGACACTCATGACCCACACAGGACACTCAATGTCCCACACAGGACACTCAATGACCCACGCAGGACACGCAATGACACACGCATGACACTCATGACCCACACAGGACACTCATGACCCACGTAGGACACTGAATGACCCAAGCAGGACACTCAACGACCCATGCAGGACACTCATGAAGCACACAGGACACTCAATGACCCACGCAGGACACTCATGACCCACGCAGGACACTCATGACCCTCGCAGGACACTTACTGACCCACACAGGACACTCATGACCCACGCAGGACACTCAATGACACATGCAGGACACTCATGACACACACAGGACACTCAATGACCAACGCAGGGCACTCATGACCCACACAGGACACTCAATGACCCACGCTGGACACTCATGACCAAAGCAGGACACTCAATGACCCACACAGGACACTCAATGACCCACGCTGGACACGCAATGACCCACACAGCACACTCAATAACCCACACAGGACACTCAATGACACACGCAGCACACTCATGACCCACACAGGACACTCAATGACCCATGCAGGGCACTCAATGACTCACACAGGACACTCAATGACCAATGCAGGACACACATGACCCACACAGGACACTCAATGAACCATGCAGGACACTCAACAACCCATGCAGGACACTCATCACCCACACAGGACACTCAATGAACCACGCAGGACACTCATGACCCACACAGGACACTCAATGTCCCACACAGGACACTCAATGACCCACGCATGACACGCAATGACACACGCATGACACTCATGACCCACGCAGGACACTCAATGACCCACGCAGGATACTCATGACACACGCTGGACACTCAATGACCCACGCAGGACACTCATGACCCATGCAGGACACTCAATGACCCACGTAGGACACTCAATGACCACCACAGGCCACTCAATGACCTACGCAGGACTCTCAATGACCCACGCAGGACACTCATGACCCAAGCAGGACACTCAATGACCCACGCCGGACACTCAACGACCCACGCAGGACACTCATGACCCTCAGAGGACACTCAATGACCCACGCAGGACACTCAATGACCGACAGAGGACACTCAAGGCCCACGCAGGATACTCAATGACCCACGCAGGACACTCATGACCCACGCAGGACAATCAATGACCCATGCAGGATACTCAATGGCCCACGCAGAACACTCAATGACCCACGCAGGACACTCAATCACCCACACAGGGAACTCAATGACCCACGCAGGACACTCATGACGCACGCAGGACACTCAATGACCTACGCAGGACACTCAATGACCCACGCAGGACACTCATGACCCACACAGCACACTCAACGACCCACACAGGACACTCAATAACCCACGTAGGACACTCGATGACCACCACAGGCCACTCAATGACCCACGCAGGACTCTCAATGACCCACGCTGGACACTCATGACCCAAGCAGGACACTCAATGACCCACGCAGGACTCTCAACGACCCACGCAGGACACTCATGACCCTCACAGGACACTCACTGACCCACGCAGGACACTCAATGACCCACGCAGGACACTCAATCACCCACACAGGGCACTCAATGACCCACGCAGGACACTCATGACGCACGCAGGACACTCAATGACCTACGCAGGACACTCAATGACCCATGCAGGACACTCAATGACCCACGCAAGACACTCATGACCCACGCAGGACACTCATGCCCCACGCAGGACACTCAATGACCCACACAGGACACTCATGACCCACACAGGACACTCAATGACCCACGCTGGACACGCAATGACCCACACAGCACACTCAATAACCCACACAGGACACTCAATGACACACGCAGCACACTCATGACCCACACAGGACACTCAATGACCCACGCAGGGCACTCAATGACTCACACAGGACACTCAATGACCCATGCAGGACACACATGACCCACACAGGACACTCAATGAACCATGCAGGACACTCAACAACCCATGCAGGACACTCATCACCCACACAGGACACTCAATGAACCACGCAGGACACTCATGACCCACACAGGACACTCAATGTCCCACACAGGACACTCAATGACCCACGCAGGACACGCAATGACACACGCATGACACTCATGACCCAAGCAGGACACTCAATGACCCACGCAGGATACTCATGACACACGCTGGACACTCAATGACCCACGCAGGACACTCATGACCCATGCAGGACACTCAATGACCCACGTAGGACACTCAATGACCACCACAGGCCACTCAATGACCCACGCAGGACTCTCAATGACCCACGCAGGACACTCATGACCCAAGCAGGACACTCAATGACCCACGCCGGACACTCAACGACCCACGCAGGACACTCATGACCCTCACAGGACACTCAATGACCCACGCAGGACACTCAATGACCGACAGAGGACACTCAAGGCCCACGCAGGATACTCAATGACCTACGCAGGACACTCAATGACCCACGCAGGACACTCATGACCCACACAGCACACTCAACGACCCACACAGGACACTCAATGACCCACGCAGGACACTCAATGACCCACGTAGGACACTCAATGACCACCACAGGCCACTCAATGACCCACGCAGGACTCTCAATGACCCACGCTGGACACTCATGACCCAAGCAGGACACTCAATAACCCACGCCGGACACTCAACGACCCACGCAGGACACTCATGACCCTCACAGGACACTCAATGACCCACGCAGGACACTCAATGACCGACAGAGGACACTCAATGATCCACGCAGGGCACTCAATGACTCACACAGGACACTCAATGACCCATGCAGGACACTCATGACCAACACAGGACACTCAATGATCCACGCAGGGCACTCAATAACTCACACAGGACACTCAATGACCCACGCAGGACACTCATGACCCACACAGGACACTCATGACCCACGTAGGACACTGAATGACCCAAGCAGGACACTCAACGACCCATGCAGGACACTCATGACCCACACAGGACACTCAATAACCCACGCAGGACACTCATGACCCACGCAGGACACTCAATGACCCAGACAGGACACTCATGACCCATGGAGGACCCTTAATGACCCACACAGGACACTCATGACCCATGCAGGACACTCAATGACCCATGCAGGACACTCAATGACCCACGCTGGACACTGAATGACCCACGCAGGACACTCAATGAACCACGCAGGACAGTCATGACCCACGCAGGACACTCATGACCCACACAGGACACTGAATGACCCACACAGGACACTCAATGACCCACGCAGGACACTCAATGACCCACGCAGGATACTCAATGGCTCACGCAGGACACTTAATGACACATGCAGGAAACTCAATGACCAACACAGGACACTCATGACCCACACAGGACACCCATGACCCACACACGACACTCAATGACCCACGCAGGACACTCAATGACCCACACAGGACACTCAATGACCCACGCAGGCACTCAATGACGCATGCAGGACACTCATGATCCACACAGGACACTCAATGACCCACGCAGGACACTCATGACCCACACAGGACACTCAATGACCCACACAAGACACTCAATGACCCACGCAGGACACGCAATGACCCACGCAGGACACTCATGACCCACACAGGACACTCAATGACCCACGCAGGGCACTCAATGACTCACACAGGACACTCAATGACCCATGCAGGACACTCAATGACCCACGCTGGACACTCATGACCCAAGCTGGACACTCAATGACCCACGCAGGACACTCAACGACCCACGCAGGACACTCATGACCCTCACAGGACACTCAATGACCCACGCAGGACACTCAATGACCGACAGAGGACACTCAATGATCCACGCAGGGCTCTCAATGACTCACACAGGACACTCAATGATCCACACAGGACACTCATGACCAACACAGGACACTCAATGATCCACGCAGGGCACTCAATGACTCACACAGGACACTCAATGACCCACGCAGGACACACATGACCCACACAGGACACTCATGACCCACGTAGGACACTGAATGACCCAAGCAGGACACTCAACGACCCATGCAGGACACTCATGAAGCACACAGGACACTCAATGACCCACGCAGGACACTCATGACCAACGCAGGACACTCATGACCCTCGCAGGACACTTACTGACCCACACAGGACACTCATGACCCACGCAGGACACTCAATGACCCATGCAGGACACTCATGACACACACAGGACACTCAATGACCAACGCAGGGCACTCATGACCCACACAGTCCACTCAATGACCCACGCTGGACACTCATGACCCAAGCAGGACACTCAATGACCCACGCAGGACACTCATGACCCACACAGGACACTCAGTGACCCACGCAGGACACTCATGACCAACTCAGGACACTCAATGACCACGCAGGACACTCATGACCCACGCAGGACACTCAATAACCCACACAGGACACTCATGACCCACGCAGGACACTCAATGACCCACGCAAGACACTCATGACCCACGCAGGACACTCATGCCCCACGCAGGACACTCAATGACCCACACAGGACACTCATGACCCACACAGGACACTCAATGACCCACGCTGGACACGCAATGACCCACACAGCACACTCAATAACCCACACAAGACACTCAATGACACACGCAGCACACTCATGACCCACACAGGACACTCAATGACCCACGCAGGGCACTCAATGACTCACACAGGACACTCAATGACCCATGCAGGACACACATGACCCACACAGGACACTCAATGAACCATGCAGGACACTCAACAACCCATGCAGGACACTCATCACCCACACAGGACACTCAATGAACCACGCAGGACACTCATGACCCACACAGGACACTCAATGTCCCACACAGGACACTCAATGACCCACGCAGGACACGCAATGACACACGCATGACACTCATGACCCACACAGGACACTCATGACCCACGTAGGACACTGAATGACCCAAGCAGGACACTCAACGACCCATGCAGGACACTCATGAAGCACACAGGACACTCAATGACCCACGCAGGACACTCATGACCCACGCAGGACACTCATGACCCTCGCAGGACACTTACTGACCCACACAGGACACTCATGACCCACGCAGGACACTCAATGACCCATGCAGGACACTCATGACACACACAGGACACTCAATGACCAACGCAGGGCACTCATGACCCACACAGGACACTCAATGACCCACGCTGGACACTCATGACCAAGCAGGACACTCAATGACCCACACAGGACACTCAATGACCCACGCTGGACACGCAATGACCCACACAGCACACTCAATAACCCACACAGGACACTCAATGACACACGCAGCACACTCATGACCCACACAGGACACTCAATGACCCACGCAGGGCACTCAATGACTCACACAGGACACTCAATGACCCATGCAGGACACACATGACCCACACAGGACACTCAATGAACCATGCAGGACACTCAACAACCCATGCAGGACACTCATCACCCACACAGGACACTCAATGAACCACGCAGGACACTCATGACCCACACAGGACACTCAATGTCCCACACAGGACACTCAATGACCCACGCATGACACGCAATGACACACGCATGACACTCATGACCCACGCAGGACACTCAATGACCCACGCAGGATACTCATGACACACGCTGGACACTCAATGACCCACGCAGGACACTCATGACCCATGCAGGACACTCAATGACCCACGTAGGACACTCAATGACCACCACAGGCCACTCAATGACCCACGCAGGACTCTCAATGACCCACGCAGGACACTCATGACCCAAGCAGGACACTCAATGACCCACGCCGGACACTCAACGACCCACGCAGGACACTCATGACCCTCACAGGACACTCAATGACCCACGCAGGACACTCAATGACCGACAGAGGACACTCAAGGCCCACGCAGGATACTCAATGACCCACGCAGGACACTCATGACCCACGCAGGACAATCAATGACCCATACAGGATACTCAATGGCCCACGCAGAACACTCAATGACCCACGCAGGACACTCAATCACCCACACAGGGCACTCAATGACCCACGCAGGACACTCATGACGCACGCAGGACACTCAATGACCTACGCAGGACACTCAATGACCCACGCAGGACACTCATGACCCACACAGCACACTCAACGACCCACACAGGACACTCAATAACCCACGTAGGACACTCAATGACCACCACAGGCCACTCAATGACCCACGCAGGACTCTCAATGACCCACGCTGGACACTCATGACCCAAGCAGGACACTCAATGACCCACGCAGGACTCTCAACGACCCACGCAGGACACTCATGACCCTCACAGGACACTCACTGACCCACGCAGGACACTCAATGACCCACGCAGGACACTCAATCACCCACACAGGGCACTCAATGACCCACGCAGGACACTCATGACGCACGCAGGACACTCAATGACCTACGCAGGACACTCAATGACCCATGCAGGACACTCAATGATCCACGCAAGACACTCATGACCCACGCAGGACACTCATGCCCCACGCAGGACACTCAATGACCCACACAGGACACTCATGACCCACACAGGACACTCAATGACCCACGCTGGACACGCAATGACCACAACAGCACACTCAATAACCCACACAGGACACTCAATGACACACGCAGCACACTCATGACCCACACAGGACACTCAATGACCCACGCAGGGCACTCAATGACTCACACAGGACACTCAATGACCCATGCAGGACACACATGACCCACACAGGACACTCAATGAACCATGCAGGACACTCAACAACCCATGCAGGACACTCATCACCCACACAGGACACTCAATGAACCACACAGGACACTCATGACCCACACAGGACACTCAATGTCCCACACAGGACACTCAATGACCCACGCAGGACACGCAATGACACACGCATGACACTCATGGCCCACGCAGGACACTCAATGACCCACGCAGGATACTCATGACACACGCTGGACACTCAATGACCCACGCAGGACACTCATGACCCACGCAGGACACTCAATGACCCACGTAGGACACTCAATGACCACCACAGGCCACTCAATGACCCACACAGGACTCTCAATGACCCACGCAGGACACTCATGACCCAAGCAGGACACTCAATGACCCACGCCGGACACTCAACGACCCACGCAGGACACTCATGAACCTCACAGGACACTCAATGACCCACGCAGGACACTCAATGACCGACAGAGGACACTCAAGGCCCACGCAGGATACTCAATGACCCACGCAGGACACTCATGACCCACGCAGGACAATCAATGACCCATGCAGGATACTCTATGGCCCACGCAGAACACTCAATGACCCACGCAGGACACTCAATCACCCACACAGGGCACTCAATGACCCACGCAGGACACTCATGACGCACGCAGGACACTCAATGACCTACGCAGGACACTCAATGACCCACGCAGGACACTCATGACCCACACAGGACACTCAATGAACCATGCAGGACACTCAACAACCCATGCAGGACACTCATCACCCACACAGGACACTCAATGAACCACGCAGGACACTCATGACCCACACAGGACACTCAATGTCCCACACAGGACACTCAATGACCCACGCAGGACACGCAATGACACACGCATGACACTCATGACCCACACAGGACACTGATGACCCACGTAGGACACTGAATGACCCAAGCAGGACACTCAACGACCCATGCAGGACACTCATGAAGCACACAGGACACTCAATGACCCACGCAGGACACTCATGACCCACACAGCACACTCAACGACCCACACAGGACACTCATTGACCCACGCAGGACACTCAATGACCCACGTAGGACACTCAATGACCACCACAGGCCACTCAATGACCCACGCAGGACTCTCAATGACCCACGCTGGACACTCAATGACCCATGCAGGACACACAATAACCCACGTTGGACACTCAACGACCCACGCAGGACACTCATGACCCTCACAGGACACTCAATGACCCACGCAGGACACTCAATGACCGACAGAGGACACTCAATGATCCACGCAGGGCACTCAATGACTCACACAGGACACTCAATGACCCACGCAGGACACTCATGACCAACACAGGACACTCAATGATCCACGCAGGGCACTCAATAACTCACACAGGACACTCAATGACCCACGCAGGACACACATGACCCACACAGGACACTCATGACCCACGTAGGACACTGAATGACCCAAGCAGGACACTCAACGACCCATGCAGGGCACTCATGACCCACACAGGACACTCAATGACCCACGCTGGACACTCATGACCCAAGCAGGACACTCAATGACCCACGCAGGACACTCATGACCCACACAGGACACTCAGTGACCCACGCAGGACACTCATGACCAACTCAGGACACTCAATGACACAGGCAGGACACTCATGACCCACGGAGGACACTTAATGACCCACACAGGACACTCATTACCCATGCAGGACACTCAATGATCCATGCAGGACACTCAATGACCCACGCTGGACACTGAATGACCCACGCAGGACACTCAATGAACCACGCAGGACAGTCATGACCCACGCAGGACACTCATGACCCACACAGGACACTGAATGACCCACACAGGACACTCAATGACCCACGCAGGACACTCAATGACCCACGCAGGATACTCAATGGCTCACGCAGGACACTTAATGACCCATGCAGGAAACTCAATGACCAACACAGGACACTCATGACCCACACAGGACACCCATGACCCACACACGACACTCAATGACCCACGCAGGACACTCAATGACCCACACAGGACACTCAATGACCCACGCAGGCACTCAATGAGCCATGCAGGACACTCATGATCCACACAGGACACTCAATGACCCACGCAGGACACTCATGACCCACACAGGACACTCAATGACCCACACAAGACACTCAATGACCCACGCTGGACACGCAATGACCCACGCAGGACACTCATGACCCACACAGGACACTCAATGACCCACGCAGGGCACTCAATGACTCACACAGGACACTCAATGACCCATGCAGGACACTCAATGACCCACGCAGGACACACAATGACCCACGCAGGACACTCATGACCCACGCAGGACACTAAATGACCCACGCAGGACTCTCAATGACCCACGCAGGACACTCAATGACCCACACGGGACACTCAATGACCAACGCAGCACACTCAATGACCCACACAGGACACTCATGACCCATGCAGGACACTCAATGACCCACACAGGACACTCAATGACACACGCAGGACACTCAATGACCCACACAGGACACTCAATGGCCCACGCAGGACACTCATGACCCACGCAGGACACTCAATGACACATGCAGGACACTCATGACCCACGCTGGGCACTCAATGACCCATGCAGGATACTCAATGGCCCACGCAGAACACTCAATGACCCATGCAGGACACTCATGACCCACGCAGGACACTCAATGACCCACGTAGGACACTCAATGACCACCACAGGCCACTCAATGACCCACGCAGGACTCTCAATGACCCACGCTGGACACTCATGACCCAAGCAGGACACTCAATGACCCACGCAGGACTCTCAACGACACACGCAGGACACTCATGACCCTCACAGGACACTCACTGACCCACGCAGGACACTCAATGACCCACGTAGGACACTCAATGACCACCACAGGCCACTCAATGACCCACGCAGGACTCTCAATGACCCACGCAGGACACTCATGACCCAAGCAGGACACTCAATGACCCACGCAGGACACTCAACGACCCACGCAGGACACTCATGACCCTCACAGGACACTCAATGACCCACGCAGGACACTCAATGACCGACAGAGGACACTCAAGGCCCACGCAGGATACTCAATGACCCACGCAGGACACTCATGACCCTCACAGGACACTCAATGACCCACGCAGGACACTCAATCACCCACACAGGGCACTCAATGACCCACGCAGGACACTCATGACGCACGCAGGACACTCAATGACCTACGCAGGACACTCAATGACCCACGCAGGACACTCATGACCCACACAGCACACTCAACGACCCACACAGGACACTCAATGACCCACGCAGGACACTCAATGACCCACGTAGGACACTCAATGACCACCACAGGCCACTCAATGACCCACGCAGGACTCTCAATGACCCACGCTGGACACTCATGACCCAAGCAGGACACTCAATAACCCACGCCGGACACTCAACGACCCACGCAGGACACTCATGACCCTCACAGGACACTCAATGATCCACGCAGGGCACTCAATGACTCACACAGGACACTCAATGACCCACGCAGGACACTCATGACCAACACAGGACACTCAATGATCCACGCAGGGCACTCAATAACTCACACAGGACACTCAATGACCCACGCAGGACACTCATGACCCACACAGGACACTCATGACCCACGTAGGACACTGAATGACCCAAGCAGGACACTCAACGACCCATGCAGGACACTCATGACCCACGTAGGACACTCAATATCCCACGCAGGACACTCATGACCCACGCAGGACACTCAATGACCCAGACAGGACACTCATGACCCATGGAGGACCCTTAATGACCCACACAGGACACTCATGACCCATGCAGGACACTCAATGACCCATGCAGGACACTCAATGACCCACGCTGGACACTGAATGACCCACGCAGGACACTCAATGAACCACGCAGGACAGTCATGACCCACGCAGGACACTCATGACCCACACAGGACACTGAATGACCCACACAGGACACTCAATGACCCACGCAGGACACTCAATGACCCACGCAGGATACTCAATGGCTCACGCAGGACACTTAATGACACATGCAGGAAACTCAATGACCAACACAGGACACTCATGACCCACACAGGACACCCATGACCCACACACGACACTCAATGACCCACGCAGGACACTCAATGACCCACACAGGACACTCAATGACCCACGCAGGCACTCAATGACGCATGCAGGACACTCATGATCCACACAGGACACTCAATGACCCACGCAGGACACTCATGACCCACACAGGACACTCAATGACCCACACAAGACACTCAATGACCCACGCAGGACACGCAATGACCCACGCAGGACACTCATGACCCACACAGGACACTCAATGACCCACGCAGGGCACTCAATGACTCACACAGGACACTCAATGACCCATGCAGGACACTCAATGACCCACGCTGGACACTCATGACCCAAGCTGGACACTCAATGACCCACGCAGGACACTCAACGACCCACGCAGGACACTCATGACCCTCACAGGACACTCAATGACCCACGCAGGACACTCAATGACCGACAGAGGACACTCAATGATCCACGCAGGGCTCTCAATGACTCACACAGGACACTCAATGATCCACACAGGACACTCATGACCAACACAGGACACTCAATGATCCACGCAGGGCACTCAATGACTCACACAGGACACTCAATGACCCACGCAGGACACACATGACCCACACAGGACACTCATGACCCACGTAGGACACTGAATGACCCAAGCAGGACACTCAACGACCCATGCAGGACACTCATGAAGCACACAGGACACTCAATGACCCACGCAGGACACTCATGACCAACGCAGGACACTCATGACCCTCGCAGGACACTTACTGACCCACACAGGACACTCATGACCCACGCAGGACACTCAATGACCCATGCAGGACACTCATGACACACACAGGACACTCAATGACCAACGCAGGGCACTCATGACCCACACAGTCCACTCAATGACCCACGCTGGACACTCATGACCCAAGCAGGACACTCAATGACCCACGCAGGACACTCATGACCCACACAGGACACTCAGTGACCCACGCAGGACACTCATGACCAACTCAGGACACTCAATGACCACGCAGGACACTCATGACCCACGCAGGACACTCAATAACCCACACAGGACACTCAGTGACCCACGCAGGACACTCATGACCAACTCAGGACACTCAATGACCACGCTGGACACTCATGACCCAAGCAGGACACTCAATGACCCACGCAGGACACTCATGACCAACTCAGGACACTCAATAACCACGCAGGACACTCATGACCCACGCAGGACACTCAATAACCCACACAGGACACTCATGACCCACGCAGGACACTCAATGACCCACGCAAGACACTCATGACCCACGCAGGACACTCATGCCCCACGCAGGACACTCAATGACCCACACAGGACACTCATGACCCACACAGGACACTCAATGACCCACGCTGGACACGCAATGACCCACACAGCACACTCAATAACCCACACAGGACACTCAATGACACACGCAGCACACTCATGACCCACACAGGACACTCAATGACCCACGCAGGGCACTCAATGACTCACACAGGACACTCAATGACCCATGCAGGACACACATGACCCACACAGGACACTCAATGAACCATGCAGGACACTCAACAACCCATGCAGGACACTCATCACCCACACAGGACACTCAATGAACCACGCAGGACACTCATGACCCACACAGGACACTCAATGTCCCACACAGGACACTCAATGACCCACGCAGGACACGCAATGACACACGCATGACACTCATGACCCACACAGGACACTCATGACCCACGTAGGACACTGAATGACCCAAGCAGGACACTCAACGACCCATGCAGGACACTTATGAAGCACACAGGACACTCAATGACCCACGCAGGACACTCATGACCCACGCTGGACACTCATGACCCTCGCAGGACACTTACTGACCCACACAGGACACTCATGACCCACGCAGGACACTCAATGACCCATGCAGGACACTCATGACACACACAGGACACTCAATGACCAACGCAGGGCACTCATGACCCACACAGGACACTCAATGACCCACGCTGGACACTCATGACCCAAGCAGGACACTCAATGACCCACACAGGACACTCAATGACCCACGCTGGACACGCAATGACCCACACAGCACACTCAATAACCCACACAGGACACTCAATGACACACGCAGCACACTCATGACCCACACAGGACACTCAATGACCCATGCAGGGCACTCAATGACTCACACAGGACACTCAATGACCCATGCAGGACACACATGACCCACACAGGACACTCAATGAACCATGCAGGACACTCAACAACCCATGCAGGACACTCATCACCCACACAGGACACTCAATGAACCACGCAGGACACTCATGACCCACACAGGACACTCAATGTCCCACACAGGACACTCAATGACCCACGCATGACACGCAATGACACACGCATGACACTCATGACCCACGCAGGACACTCAATGACCCACGCAGGATACTCATGACACACGCTGGACACTCAATGACCCACGCAGGACACTCATGACCCATGCAGGACACTCAATGACCCACGTAGGACACTCAATGACCACCACAGGCCACTCAATGACACACGCAGGACTCTCAATGACCCACGCAGGACACTCATGACCCAAGCAGGACACTCAATGACCCACGCCGGACACTCAACGACCCACACAGGACACTCATGACCCTCACAGGACACTCAATGACCCACGCAGGACACTCAATGACCGACAGAGGACACTCAAGGCCCACGCAGGATACTCAATGACCCACGCAGGACACTCATGACCCACGCAGGACAATCAATGACCCATGCAGGATACTCAATGGCCCACGCAGAACACTCAATGACCCACGCAGGACACTCAATCACCCACACAGGGCACTCAATGACCCACGCAGGACACTCATGACGCACGCAGGACACTCAATGACCTACGCAGGACACTCAATGACCCACGCAGGACACTAAATGACCGACAGAGGACACTCAAGGCCCACGCAGGACACTCAATGACACACGCAGCACACTCATGACCCACACAGGACACTCAATGACCCACGCAGGGCACTCAATGACTCACACAGGACACTCAATGACCCATGCAGGACACACATGACCCACACAGGACACTCAATGAACCATGCAGGACACTCAACAACCCATGCAGGACACTCATCACCCACACAGGACACTCAATGAACCACGCAGGACACTCATGACCCACACAGGACACTCAATGTCCCACACAGGACACTCAATGACCCACGCAGGACACGCAATGACACACGCATGACACTCATGACCCACACAGGACACTCATGACCCACGTAGGACACTGAATGACCCAAGCAGGACACTCAACGACCCATGCAGGACACTCATGAAGCACACAGGACACTCAATGACCCACGCAGGACACTCATGACCCACGCAGGACACTCATGACCCTCGCAGGACACTTACTGACCCACACAGGACACTCATGACCCACGCAGGACACTCAATGACACATGCAGGACACTCATGACACACACAGGACACTCAATGACCAACGCAGGGCACTCATGACCCACACAGGACACTCAATGACCCACGCTGGACACTCATGACCAAAGCAGGACACTCAATGACCCACACAGGACACTCAATGACCCACGCTGGACACGCAATGACCCACACAGCACACTCAATAACCCACACAGGACACTCAATGACACACGCAGCACACTCATGACCCACACAGGACACTCAATGACCCATGCAGGGCACTCAATGACTCACACAGGACACTCAATGACCAATGCAGGACACACATGACCCACACAGGACACTCAATGAACCATGCAGGACACTCAACAACCCATGCAGGACACTCATCACCCACACAGGACACTCAATGAACCACGCAGGACACTCATGACCCACACAGGACACTCAATGTCCCACACAGGACACTCAATGACCCACGCATGACACGCAATGACACACGCATGACACTCATGACCCACGCAGGACACTCAATGACCCACGCAGGATACTCATGACACACGCTGGACACTCAATGACCCACGCAGGACACTCATGACCCATGCAGGACACTCAATGACCCACGTAGGACACTCAATGACCACCACAGGCCACTCAATGACCTACGCAGGACTCTCAATGACCCACGCAGGACACTCATGACCCAAGCAGGACACTCAATGACCCACGCCGGACACTCAACGACCCACGCAGGACACTCATGACCCTCAGAGGACACTCAATGACCCACGCAGGACACTCAATGACCGACAGAGGACACTCAAGGCCCACGCAGGATACTCAATGACCCACGCAGGACACTCATGACCCACGCAGGACAATCAATGACCCATGCAGGATACTCAATGGCCCACGCAGAACACTCAATGACCCACGCAGGACACTCAATCACCCACACAGGGAACTCAATGACCCACGCAGGACACTCATGACGCACGCAGGACACTCAATGACCTACGCAGGACACTCAATGACCCACGCAGGACACTCATGACCCACACAGCACACTCAACGACCCACACAGGACACTCAATAACCCACGTAGGACACTCGATGACCACCACAGGCCACTCAATGACCCACGCAGGACTCTCAATGACCCACGCTGGACACTCATGACCCAAGCAGGACACTCAATGACCCACGCAGGACTCTCAACGACCCACGCAGGACACTCATGACCCTCACAGGACACTCACTGACCCACGCAGGACACTCAATGACCCACGCAGGACACTCAATCACCCACACAGGGCACTCAATGACCCACGCAGGACACTCATGACGCACGCAGGACACTCAATGACCTACGCAGGACACTCAATGACCCATGCAGGACACTCAATGACCCACGCAAGACACTCATGACCCACGCAGGACACTCATGCCCCACGCAGGACACTCAATGACCCACACAGGACACTCATGACCCACACAGGACACTCAATGACCCACGCTGGACACGCAATGACCCACACAGCACACTCAATAACCCACACAGGACACTCAATGACACACGCAGCACACTCATGACCCACACAGGACACTCAATGACCCACGCAGGGCACTCAATGACTCACACAGGACACTCAATGACCCATGCAGGACACACATGACCCACACAGGACACTCAATGAACCATGCAGGACACTCAACAACCCATGCAGGACACTCATCACCCACACAGGACACTCAATGAACCACGCAGGACACTCATGACCCACACAGGACACTCAATGTCCCACACAGGACACTCAATGACCCACGCAGGACACGCAATGACACACGCATGACACTCATGACCCAAGCAGGACACTCAATGACCCACGCAGGATACTCATGACACACGCTGGACACTCAATGACCCACGCAGGACACTCATGACCCATGCAGGACACTCAATGACCCACGTAGGACACTCAATGACCACCACAGGCCACTCAATGACCCACGCAGGACTCTCAATGACCCACGCAGGACACTCATGACCCAAGCAGGACACTCAATGACCCACGCCGGACACTCAACGACCCACGCAGGACACTCATGACCCTCACAGGACACTCAATGACCCACGCAGGACACTCAATGACCGACAGAGGACACTCAAGGCCCACGCAGGATACTCAATGACCTACGCAGGACACTCAATGACCCACGCAGGACACTCATGACCCACACAGCACACTCAACGACCCACACAGGACACTCAATGACCCACGCAGGACACTCAATGACCCACGTAGGACACTCAATGACCACCACAGGCCACTCAATGACCCACGCAGGACTCTCAATGACCCACGCTGGACAC
Source organism: Chiloscyllium plagiosum (assembly GCF_037043375.1). Lineage (NCBI taxonomy): Eukaryota > Metazoa > Chordata > Chondrichthyes > Orectolobiformes > Hemiscylliidae > Chiloscyllium > Chiloscyllium plagiosum. The sequence continues at coordinate 47,198,962 of NW_028270167.1, forward strand.
TCATGACCCAAGCAGGACACTCAATAACCCACGCCGGACACTCAACGACCCACGCAGGACACTCATGACCCTCACAGGACACTCAATGACCCACGCAGGACACTCAATGACCGACAGAGGACACTCAATGATCCACGCAGGGCACTCAATGACTCACACAGGACACTCAATGACCCATGCAGGACACTCATGACCAACACAGGACACTCAATGATCCACGCAGGGCACTCAATAACTCACACAGGACACTCAATGACCCACGCAGGACACTCATGACCCACACAGGACACTCATGACCCACGTAGGACACTGAATGACCCAAGCAGGACACTCAACGACCCATGCAGGACACTCATGACCCACACAGGACACTCAATAACCCACGCAGGACACTCATGACCCACGCAGGACACTCAATGACCCAGACAGGACACTCATGACCCATGGAGGACCCTTAATGACCCACACAGGACACTCATGACCCATGCAGGACACTCAATGACCCATGCAGGACACTCAATGACCCACGCTGGACACTGAATGACCCACGCAGGACACTCAATGAACCACGCAGGACAGTCATGACCCACGCAGGACACTCATGACCCACACAGGACACTCAATGACCCACGCTGGACACGCAATGACCCACACAGCACACTCAATAACCCACACAGGACACTCAATGACACACGCAGCACACTCATGACCCACACAGGACACTCAATGACCCACGCAGGGCACTCAATGACTCACACAGGACACTCAATGACCCATGCAGGACACACATGACCCACACAGGACACTCAATGAACCATGCAGGACACTCAACAACCCATGCAGGACACTCATCACCCACACAGGACACTCAATGAACCACGCAGGACACTCATGACCCACACAGGACACTCAATGTCCCACACAGGACACTCAATGACCCACGCAGGACACGCAATGACACACGCATGACACTCATGACCCACACAGGACACTCATGACCCACGTAGGACACTGAATGACCCAAGCAGGACACTCAACGACCCATGCAGGACACTCATGAAGCACACAGGGCACTCAATGACCCACGCAGGACACTCATGACCCACGCAGGACACTCATGACCCTCGCAGGACACTTACTGACCCACACAGGACACTCATGACCCACGCAGGACACTCAATGACCCATGCAGGACACTCATGACACACACAGGACACTCAATGACCAACGCAGGGCACTCATGACCCACACAGGACACTCAATGACCCACGCTGGGCACTCATGACCCAAGCAGGACACTCAATGACCCACACAGGACACTCAATGACCCACGCTGGACACGCAATGACCCACACAGCACACTCAATAACCCACACAGGACACTCAATGACACACGCAGCACACTCATGACCCACACAGGACACTCAATGACCCATGCAGGGCACTCAATGACTCACACAGGACACTCAATGACCCATGCAGGACACACATGACCCACACAGGACACTCAATGAACCATGCAGGACACTCAACAACCCATGCAGGACACTCATCACCCACACAGGACACTCAATGAACCACGCAGGACACTCATGACCCACACAGGACACTCAATGTCCCACACAGGACACTCAATGACCCACGCATGACACGCAATGACACACGAATGACACTCATGACCCACGCAGGACACTCAATGACCCACGCAGGATACTCATGACACACGCTGGACACTCAATGACCCACGCAGGACACTCATGACCCATGCAGGACACTCAATGACCCACGTAGGACACTCAATGACCACCACAGGCCACTCAATGACCCACGCAGGACTCTCAATGACCCACGCAGGACACTCATGACCCAAGCAGGACACTCAATGACCCACGCCGGACACTCAACGACCCACGCAGGACACTCATGACCCTCACAGGACACTCAATGACCCACGCAGGACACTCAATGACCGACAGAGGACACTCAAGGCCCACGCAGGATACTCAATGACCCACGCAGGACACTCATGACCCACGCAGGACAATCAATGACCCATACAGGATACTCAATGGCCCACGCAGAACACTCAATGACCCACGCAGGACACTCAATCACCCACACAGGGCACTCAATGACCCACGCAGGACACTCATGACGCACGCAGGACACTCAATGACCTACGCAGGACACTCAATGACCCACGCAGGACACTCATGACCCACACAGCACACTCAACGACCCACACAGGACACTCAATAACCCACGTAGGACACTCAATGACCACCACAGGCCACTCAATGACCCACGCAGGACTCTCAATGACCCACGCTGGACACTCATGACCCAAGCAGGACACTCAATGACCCATGCAGGACTCTCAACGACCCACGCAGGACACTCATGACCCTCACAGGACACTCACTGACCCACGCAGGACACTCAATGACCCACGCAGGACACTCAATCACCCACACAGGGCACTCAATGACCCACGCAGGACACTCATGACGCACGCAGGACACTCAATGACCTACGCAGGACACTCAATGACCCATGCAGGACACTCAATGATCCACGCAAGACACTCATGACCCACGCAGGACACTCATGCCCCACGCAGGACACTCAATGACCCACACAGGACACTCATGACCCACACAGGACACTCAATGACCCACGCTGGACACGCAATGACCCACACAGCACACTCAATAACCCACACAGGACACTCAATGACACACGCAGCACACTCATGACCCACACAGGACACTCAATGACCCACGCAGGGCACTCAATGACTCACACAGGACACTCAATGACCCATGCAGGACACACATGACCCACACAGGACACTCAATGAACCATGCAGGACACTCAACAACCCATGCAGGACACTCATCACCCACACAGGACACTCAATGAACCACACAGGACACTCATGACCCACACAGGACACTCAATGTCCCACACAGGACACTCAATGACCCACGCAGGACACGCAATGACACACGCATGACACTCATGGCCCACGCAGGACACTCAATGACCCACGCAGGATACTCATGACACACGCTGGACACTCAATGACCCACGCAGGACACTCATGACCCACGCAGGACACACATGACCCACACAGGACACTCATGACCCACGTAGGACACTGAATGACCCAAGCAGGACACTCAACGACCCATGCAGGACACTCATGAAGCACACAGGACACTCAATGACCCACGCAGGACACTCATGACCAACGCAGGACACTCATGACCCTCGCAGGACACTTACTGACCCACACAGGACACTCATGACCCACGCAGGACACTCAATGACCCATGCAGGACACTCATGACACACACAGGACACTCAATGACCAACGCAGGGCACTCATGACCCACACAGTCCACTCAATGACCCACGCTGGACACTCATGACCCAAGCAGGACACTCAATGACCCACGCAGGACACTCATGACCCACACAGGACACTCAGTGACCCACGCAGGACACTCATGACCAACTCAGGACACTCAATGACCACGCAGGACACTCATGACCCACGCAGGACACTCAATAACCCACACAGGACACTCATGACCCACGCAGGCCACTCAATGACCCACGCAAGACACTCATGACCCACGCAGGACACTCATGCCCCACGCAGGACACTCAATGACCCACACAGGACACTCATGACCCACACAGGACACTCAATGACCCACGCTGGACACGCAATGACCCACACAGCACACTCAATAACCCACACAGGACACTCAATGACACACGCAGCACACTCATGACCCACACAGGACACTCAATGACCCACGCAGGGCACTCAATGACTCACACAGGACACTCAATGACCCATGCAGGACACACATGACCCACACAGGACACTCAATGAACCATGCAGGACACTCAACAACCCATGCAGGACACTCATCACCCACACAGGACACTCAATGAACCACGCAGGACACTCATGACCCACACAGGACACTCAATGTCCCACACAGGACACTCAATGACCCACGCAGGACACGCAATGACACACGCATGACACTCATGACCCACACAGGACACTCATGACCCACGTAGGACACTGAATGACCCAAGCAGGACACTCAACGACCCATGCAGGACACTCATGAAGCACACAGGACACTCAATGACCCACGCAGGACACTCATGACCCACGCAGGACACTCATGACCCTCGCAGGACACTTACTGACCCACACAGGACACTCATGACCCACGCAGGACACTCAATGACCCATGCAGGACACTCATGACACACACAGGACACTCAATGACCAACGCAGGGCACTCATGACCCACACAGGACACTCAATGACCCACGCTGGGCACTCATGACCCAAGCAGGACACTCAATGACCCACACAGGACACTCAATGACCCACGCTGGACACGCAATGACCCACACAGCACACTCAATAACCCACACAGGACACTCAATGACACACGCAGCACACTCATGACCCACACAGGACACTCAATGACCCATGCAGGGCACTCAATGACTCACACAGGACACTCAATGACCCATGCAGGACACACATGACCCACACAGGACACTCAATGAACCATGCAGGACACTCAACAACCCATGCAGGACACTCATCACCCACACAGGACACTCAATGAACCACGCAGGACACTCATGACCCACACAGGACACTCAATGTCCCACACAGGACACTCAATGACCCACGCATGACACGCAATGACACACGCATGACACTCATGACCCACGCAGGACACTCAATGACCCACGCAGGATACTCATGACACACGCTGGACACTCAATGACCCACGCAGGACACTCATGACCCATGCAGGACACTCAATGACCCACGTAGGACACTCAATGACCACCACAGGCCACTCAATGACCCACGCAGGACTCTCAATGACCCACGCAGGACACTCATGACCCAAGCAGGACACTCAATGACCCACGCCGGACACTCAACGACCCACGCAGGACACTCATGACCCTCACAGGACACTCAATGACCCACGCAGGACACTCAATGACCGACAGAGGACACTCAAGGCCCACGCAGGATACTCAATGACCCACGCAGGACACTCATGACCCACGCAGGACAATCAATGACCCATACAGGATACTCAATGGCCCACGCAGAACACTCAATGACCCACGCAGGACACTCAATCACCCACACAGGGCACTCAATGACCCACGCAGGACACTCATGACGCACGCAGGACACTCAATGACCTACGCAGGACACTCAATGACCCACGCAGGACACTCATGACCCACACAGCACACTCAACGACCCACACAGGACACTCAATAACCCACGTAGGACACTCAATGACCACCACAGGCCACTCAATGACCCACGCAGGACTCTCAATGACCCACGCTGGACACTCATGACCCAAGCAGGACACTCAATGACCCACGCAGGACTCTCAACGACCCACGCAGGACACTCATGACCCTCACAGGACACTCACTGACCCACGCAGGACACTCAATGACCCACGCAGGACACTCAATCACCCACACAGGGCACTCAATGACCCACGCAGGACACTCATGACGCACGCAGGACACTCAATGACCTACGCAGGACACTCAATGACCCATGCAGGACACTCAATGATCCACGCAAGACACTCATGACCCACGCAGGACACTCATGCCCCACGCAGGACACTCAATGACCCACACAGGACACTCATGACCCACACAGGACACTCAATGACCCACGCTGGACACGCAATGACCCACACAGCACACTCAATAACCCACACAGGACACTCAATGACACACGCAGCACACTCATGACCCACACAGGACACTCAATGACCCACGCAGGGCACTCAATGACTCACACAGGACACTCAATGACCCATGCAGGACACACATGACCCACACAGGACACTCAATGAACCATGCAGGACACTCAACAACCCATGCAGGACACTCATCACCCACACAGGACACTCAATGAACCACACAGGACACTCATGACCCACACAGGACACTCAATGTCCCACACAGGACACTCAATGACCCACGCAGGACACGCAATGACACACGCATGACACTCATGGCCCACGCAGGACACTCAATGACCCACGCAGGATACTCATGACACACGCTGGACACTCAATGACCCACGCAGGACACTCATGACCCACGCAGGACACTCAATGACCCACGTAGGACACTCAATGACCACCACAGGCCACTCAATGACCCACGCAGGACTCTCAATGACTCACGCAGGACACTCATGACCCAAGCAGGACACTCAATGACCCACGCCGGACACTCAACGACCCACGCAGGACACTCATGAACCTCACAGGACACTCAATGACCCACGCAGGACACTCAATGACCGACAGAGGACACTCAAGGCCCACGCAGGATACTCAATGACCCACGCAGGACACTCATGACCCACGCAGGACAATCAATGACCCATGCAGGATACTCTATGGCCCACGCAGAACACTCAATGACCCACGCAGGACACTCAATCACCCACACAGGGCACTCAATGACCCACGCAGGACACTCATGACGCACGCAGGACACTCAATGACCTACGCAGGACACTCAATGACCCACGCAGGACACTCATGACCCACACAGGACACTCAATGAACCATGCAGGACACTCAACAACCCATGCAGGACACTCATCACCCACACAGTACAGTCAATGAACCACGCAGGACACTCATGACCCACACAGGACACTCAATGTCCCACACAGGACACTCAATGACCCACGCAGGACACGCAATGACACACGCATGACACTCATGACCCACACAGGACACTCATGACCCACGTAGGACACTGAATGACCCAAGCAGGACACTCAACGACCCATGCAGGACACTCATGAAGCACACAGGACACTCAATGACCCACGCAGGACACTCATGACCCACGCAGGACACTCATGACCCTCGCAGGACACTTACTGACCCACACAGGACACTCATGACCCACGCAGGACACTCAATGACCCATGCAGGACACTCATGACACACACAGGACACTCAATGACCAACGCAGGGCACTCATGACCCACACAGGACACTCAATGACCCACGCTGGACACTCATGACCCAAGCAGGACACTCAATGACCCACACAGGACACTCAATGACCCACGCTGGACACGCAATGACCCACACAGCACACTCAATAACCCACACAGGACACTCAATGACACACGCAGCACACTCATGACCCACACAGGACACTCAATGACCCACGCAGGGCACTCAATGACTCACACAGGACACTCAATGACCCATGCAGGACACACATGACCCACACAGGATACTCAATGAACCATGCAGGACACTCAACAACCCATGCAGGACACTCATCACCCACACAGGACACTCAATGAACCACGCAGGACACTCATGACCCACACAGGACACTCAATGTCCCACACAGGACACTCAATGACCCACGCATGACACGCAATGACACACGCATGACACTCATGACCCACGCAGGACACTCAATGACCCACGCAGGATACTCATGACACACGCTGGACACTCAATGACCCACGCAGGACACTCATGACCCATGCAGGACACTCAATGACCCACGTAGGACACTCAATGACCACCACAGGCCACTCAATGACCTACGCAGGACTCTCAATGACCCACGCAGGACACTCATGACCCAAGCAGGACACTCAATGACCCACGCCGGACACTCAACGACCCACGCAGGACACTCATGACCCTCACAGGACACTCAATGACCCACGCAGGACACTCAATGACCGACAGAGGACACTCAAGGCCCACGCAGGATACTCAATGACCCACGAAGGACACTCATGACCCACGCAGGACAATCAATGACCCATACAGGATACTCAATGGCCCACGCAGAACACTCAATGACCCACGCAGGACACTCAATCACCCACACAGGGCACTCAATGACCCACGCAGGACACTCATGACGCACGCAGGACACTCAATGACCTACGCAGGACACTCAATGACCCACGCAGGACACTCATGACCCACACAGCACACTCAACGACCCACACAGGACACTCAATAACCCACGTAGGACACTCAATGACCACCACAGGCCACTCAATGACCCACGCAGGACTCTCAATGACCCACGCTGGACACTCATGACCCAAGCAGGACACTCAATGACCCACGCAGGACTCTCAACGACCCACGCAGGACACTCATGACCCTCACAGGACACTCACTGACCCACGCAGGACACTCAATGACCCACGCAGGACACTCAATCACCCACACAGGGCACTCAATGACCAACGCAGGACACTCATGACGCACGCAGGACACTCAATGACCTACGCAGGACACTCAATGACCCATGCAGGACACTCAATGATCCACGCAAGACACTCATGACCCACGCAGGACACTCATGCCCCACGCAGGACACTCAATGACCCACACAGGACACTCATGACCCACACAGGACACTCAATGACCCACGCTGGACACGCAATGACCCACACAGCACACTCAATAACCCACACAGGACACTCAATGACACACGCAGCACACTCATGACCCACACAGGACACTTAATGACCCACGCAGGGCACTCAATGACTCACACAGGACACTCAATGACCCATGCAGGACACACATGACCCACACAGGACACTCAATGAACCATGCAGGACACTCAACAACCCATGCAGGACACTCATCACCCACACAGGACACTCAATGAACCACACAGGACACTCATGACCCACACAGGACACTCAATGTCCCACACAGGACACTCAATGACCCACGCAGGACACGCAATGACACACGCATGACACTCATGGCCCACGCAGGACACTCAATGACCCACGCAGGATACTCATGACACACGCTGGACACTCAATGAGCCACGCAGGACACTCATGACCCACGCAGGACACTCAATGACCCACGTAGGACACTCAATGACCACCACAGGCCACTCAATGACCCACGCAGGACTCTCAATGACCCACGCAGGACACTCATGACCCAAGCAGGACACTCAATGACCCACGCCGGACACTCAACGACCCACGCAGGACACTCATGAACCTCACAGGACACTCAATGACCCACGCAGGACACTCAATGACCGACAGAGGACACTCAAGGCCCACGCAGGATACTCAATGACCCACGCAGGACACTCATGACCCACGCAGGACAATCAATGACCCATGCAGGATACTCTATGGCCCACGCAGAACACTCAATGACCCACGCAGGACACTCAATCACCCACACAGGGCACTCAATGACCCACGCAGGACACTCATGACGCACGCAGGACACTCAATGACCTACGCAGGACACTCAATGACCCACGCAGGACACTCATGACCCACACAGCACACTCAACGACCCACACAGGACACTCAATGACCCACGCAGGACACTCAAAGACCCACGTAGGACACTCAATGACCACCACAGGCCACTCAATGACCCACGCAGGACTCTCAATGACCCACGCTGGACACTCAATGACCCATGCAGGACACTCAATAACCCACGCCGGACACTCAACGACCCACGCAGGACACTCATGACCCTCACAGGACACTCAATGACCCACGCAGGACACTCAATGACCGACAGAGGACACTCAATGATCCACGCAGGGCACTCAATGACTCACACAGGACACTCAATGACCCACGCAGGACACTCATGACCAACACAGGACACTCAATGATCCACGCAGGGCACTCAATAACTCACACAGGACACTCAATGACACACGCAGGACACTCATGACCCACACAGGACACTCATGACCCACGTAGGACACTGAATGACCCAAGCAGGACACTCAACCCGACCCATGCAGGACACTCATGACCCACGTCGGACACTGAATGACCCAAGCAGGACACTCAACGACCCATGCAGGACACTCATGACCCACACAGGACACTCAATAACCCACGCAGGACACTCATGACCCACGCAGGACACTCAATGACCCAGGCAGGACACTCATGACCCACGGAGGACACTTAATGACCCACACAGGACACTCATGACCCATGCAGGACACTCAATGACCCATGCAGGACACTCAATGACCCACGCTGGACACTGAATGACCCACGCAGGACACTCAATGAACCACGCAGGACAGTCATGACCCACGCAGGACACTCATGACCCACACAGGACACTGAATGACCCACACAGGACACTCAATGACCCACGCAGGACACTCAATGACCACGCAGGATACTCAATGGCTCACGCAGGACACTTAATGACCCATGCAGGAAACTCAATGACCAACACAGGACACTCATGACCCACACAGGACACCCATGACCCACACACGACACTCAATGACCCACGCAGGACACTCAATGACCCACACAGGACACTCAATGACCCACGCAGGCACTCAATGACCCATGCAGGACACTCATGATCCACACAGGACACTCAATGACCCACGCAGGACACTCATGACCCACACAGGACACTCAATGACCCACAAAAGACACTCAATGACCCACGCTGGACACGCAATGACCCACGCAGGACACTCATGACCCACACAGGACACTCAATGACCCACGCAGGGCACTCAATGACTCACACAGGACACTCAATGACCCATGCAGGAGACTCAGTGACCCACGCAGGACACACAATGACCCACGCAGGACACTCATGACCCACGCAGGACACTAAATGACCCACGCAGGACTCTCAATGACCCACGCAGGACACTCAATGACCCACACGGGACACTCAATGACCAACGCAGCACACTCAATGACCCACACAGGACACTCATGACCCATGCAGGACACTCAATGACCCACGCAGGACACTCAATGACACACGCAGGACACTCAATGACCCACACAGGACACTCAATGGCCCACGCAGGACACTCATGACCCACGCAGGACACTCAATGACACACGCAGGACACTCATGACCCACGCTGGGCACTCAATGACCCATACAGGATACTCAATGGCCCACGCAGAACACTCAATGACCCATGCAGGACACTCATGACCCACGCAGGACACTCAATGACCCACGTAGGACACTCAATGACCACCACAGGCCACTCAATGACCCACGCAGGACACTCAATGACCGACAGAGGACACTCAATGATCCACGCAGGGCACTCAATGACTCACACAGGACACTCAATGACCCACGCAGGACACTCATGACCAACACAGGACACTCAATGCTCCACGCAGGGCACTCAATACCTCACACAGGACACTCAATGACCCACGCAGGACACTCATGACCCACACAGGACACTCATGACCCACGTAGGACACTGAATGACCCAAGCAGGACACTCAACCCGACCCATGCAGGACACTCATGACCCACGTAGCACACTGAATGACCCAAGCAGGACACTCAACGACCCATGCAGGACACTCATGACCCACACAGGACACTCAATAACCCACGCAGGACACTCATGACCCACGCAGGACACTCAATGACCCAGGCAGGACACTCATGACCCACGGAGGACACTTAATGACCCACACAGGACACTCATTACCCATGCAGGACACTCAATGACCCATGCAGGACACTCAATGACCCACGCTGGACACTGAATGACCCACGCAGGACACTCAATGAACCACGCAGGACACTCATGACCCACACAGGACACTGAATGACCCACACAGGACACTCAATGACCCACGCAGGACACTCAATGACCCACGCAGGATACTCAATGGCTCACGCAGGACACTTAATGACCCATGCAGGAAACTCAATGACCAACACAGGACACTCATGACCCACACAGGACACCCATGACCCACACACGACACTCAATGACCCACGCAGGACACTCAATGACCCACACAGGACACTCAATGACCCACGCAGGCACTCAATGACCCATGCAGGACACTCATGATCCACACAGGACACTCAATGACCCACGCAGGACACTCATGACCCACACAGGACACTCAATGACCCACACAAGACACTCAATGACCCACGCTGGACACGCAATGAGCCACGCAGGACACTCATGACCCACACAGGACACTCAATGACCCACGCAGGGCACTCAATGACTCACACAGGATACTCAATGACCCATGCAGGAGACTCAATGACCCACGCAGGACACACAATGACCCACGCAGGACACTCATGACCCACGTAGGACACTAAATGACCCACGCAGGACTCTCAATGACCCACGCAGGACACTCAATGACCCACACGGGACACTCAATGACCAACGCAGCACACTCAATGACCCACACAGGACACTCATGACCCATGCAGGACACTCAATGACCCACGCAGGACACTCAATGACACACGCAGGACACACAATGACCCACACAGGACACTCAATGGCCCACGCAGGACACTCATGACCCACGCAGGACACTCAATGACACACGCAGGACACTCATGACCCACGCTGGGCACTCAATGACCCATGCAGGATACTCAATGGCCCACGCAGAACACTCAATGACCCATGCAGGACACTCATGACCCACGCAGGACACTCAATGACCCACGTAGGACACTCAATGACCACTACAGGCCACTCAATGACCCACGCAGGACTCTCAATGACGCACGCTGGACACTCATGACCCAAGCAGGACACTCAATGACCCACGCAGGACACTCAACGAGCCACGCAGGACACTCATGACCCTCACAGGACACTCACTGACCCACGCAGGACACTCAATGACCCACGTAGGACACTCAATGACCACCACAGGCCACTCAATGACCCACGCAGGACTCTCAATGACCCACGCAGGACACTCATGACCCAAGCAGGACACTCAATGACCCACGCAGGACACTCAACGACACACGCAGGACACTCATGACCCTCACAGGACACTCAATGACCCACGCAGGACACTCAATGACCGACAGAGGACACTCAAGGCCCACGCAGGATACTCAATGACCCACGCAGGACACTCATGACCCACGCAGGACAATCAATGACCCATGCAGGATACTCAATGGCCCACGCAGAACACTCAATGACCCACGCAGGACACTCAATCACCCACACAGGGCACTCAATGACCCACGCAGGACACTCATGACGCACGCAGGACACTCAATGACCTACGCAGGACACTCAATGACCCACGCAGGACACTCATGACCCACACAGCACACTCAACGACCCACACAGGACACTCAATGACCCACGCAGGACACTCAATGACCCACGTAGGACACTCAATGACCACCACAGGCCACTCAATGACCCACGCAGGACTCTCAATGACCCACGCTGGACACTCATGACCCAAGCAGGACACTCAATAACCCACGCCGGACACTCAACGACCCACGCAGGACATTCATGACCCTCACAGGACACTCAATGACCCACGCAGGACACTCAATGACCGACAGAGGACACTCAATGATCCACGCAGGGCACTCAATGACTCACACAGGACACTCAATGACCCACGCAGGACACTCATGACCAACACAGGACACTCAATGATCCACGCAGGGCACTCAATAACTCACACAGGACACTCAATGAGCCACGCAGGACACTCATGACCCACGCAGGACACTCATGACCCACGTAGGACACAGAATGACCCAAGCAGGACACTCAACGACCCATGCAGGACACTCATGACCCACACAGGACACTCAATAACCCACGCAGGACACTCATGACCCACGCAGGCACTCAATGACCCATGCAGGACACTCATGATCCACAGAGGACACTCAATGACCCACGCAGGACACTCATGACCCACACAGAACACTCAATGACCCACGCAGGGCACTCAATGACTCACACAGGACACTCAATGACCCATGCAGGAGACTCAATGACCCACGCAGGACACACAATGACCCACGCAGGACACTCATGACCCACGCAGGACACTAAATGACCCACGCAGGACTCTCAATGACCCACGCAGGACACTCAATGACCCACACGGGACACTCAATGACCAACGCAGCACACTCAATGACCCACACAGGACACTCATGACCCATGCAGGACACTCAATGACCCACGCAGGACACTCAATGACACACGCAGGACACTCAATGACCCACACAGGACACTCAATGGCCCACGCAGGACACTCATGACCCACGCAGGACACTCAATGACACACGCAGGACACTCATGACCCACGCTGGGCACTCAATGACCCATGCAGGATACTCAATGGCCCACGCAGAACACTCAATGACCCATGCAGGGCACTCATGACCCACGCAGGACACTCAATGACCCACGTAGGACACTCAATGACCACCACAGGCCACTCAATGACCCACGCAGGACACTCAATGACCGACAGAGGACACTCAATGATCCACGCAGGGCACTCAATGACTCACACAGGACACTCAATGACCCACGCAGGACACTCTTGACCAACACAGGACACACAATGATTCACGCAGGGCACTCAATAACTCACGTAGGACACTCAATGACCCACGCAGGACACTCATGACCCACACAGGACACTCAATGACCCACGTAGGACACTGAATGACCCAAGCAGGACACTCAACGACCCATGCAGGACACTCATGACCCACGTAGGACACTGAATGACCCAAGCAGGACACTCAACGACCCATGCAGGACACTCATGACCCACACAGGACACTCAATAACCCACGCAGGACACTCATGACCCACGCAGGACACTCAATGACCCAGGCAGGACACTCATGACCCACGGAGGACACTTAATGACCCACACAGGACACTCATGACCCATGCAGGACACTCAATGACCCATGCAGGACACTCAATGACCCACGCTGGACACTGAATGACCCACGCAGGACACTCAATGAACCACGCAGGACAGTCATGACCCACGCAGGACACTCATGACCCACACAGAACACTGAATGACCCACACAGGACACTCAATGACCCACGCAGGATACTCAATGGCTCACGCAGGACACTTAATGACCCATGCAGGAAACTCAATGACCAACACAGGACACTCATGACCCACACAGGACACCCATGACCCACACACGACACTCAATGACCCACGCAGGACACTCAATGACCCACACAGGACACTCAATGACCCACGCAGGCACTCAATGACCCATGCAGGACACTCATGATCCACACAGGACACTCAATGACCCACGCAGGACACTCATGACCCACACAGGACACTCAATGACACACACGTGACACTCAATGACCCACGCTGGACACGCAATGACCCACGCAGGACACTCATGACCCACACAGGACACTCAATGACCCACGCAGGGCACTCAATGACTCACACAGGACACTCAATGACCCATGCAGGACACTCAATGACCCACGCAGGACACACAATGACCCACGCAGGACACTCATGACCCACGCAGGACACTAAATGACCCACGCAGGACTCTCAATGACCCACACAGGACACTCAATGACACACACGGGACACTCAATGACCAACGCAGCACACTCAATGACCCACACAGGACACTCATGACCCATGCAGGACACTCAATGACCCACGCAGGACACTCAATGACACACGCAGGATACTCAATGACCCACACAGGACACTCAATGGCCCACGCAGGACACTCATGACCCACGCAGGACACTCAATGACACACGCAGGACACTCATGACCCACGCAGGGCACTCAATGACACACGCAGGACACTCAATGACCCACACAGGACACTCAATGGCCCACGCAGGACACTCATGACACACGCTGGACACTCAATGACTCACGCAGGACACTCATGACCCACGCAGGACACTCAATGACCCACGTAGGACA
The DNA here is from genome assembly GCF_037043375.1 of Chiloscyllium plagiosum. Lineage (NCBI taxonomy): Eukaryota > Metazoa > Chordata > Chondrichthyes > Orectolobiformes > Hemiscylliidae > Chiloscyllium > Chiloscyllium plagiosum. The sequence continues at coordinate 47,214,872 of NW_028270167.1, forward strand.
CTCAATGACCACCACAGGCCACTCAATGACCCACGCAGGACTCTCAATGACCCACGCTGGACACTCATGACCCAAGCAGGTTACTCAATGACCCACGCAGGACACTCAATGACCGACAGAGGACACTCAATGATCCACGCAGGGCACTCAATGACTCACACAGGACACTCATGAACCACGCAGGACACTCATGACCCACACAGGACACTCATGACCCACGTAGGACACTGAATGACCCATTCAGGACACTCAACGACCCAGGCAGGACACTCATGACCCACACAGGTCACTCAATGACCCACGCAGGACACTCATGACCCATGCAGGACACTCAATGACCCACGCAGGACACTCATGACCCACGCAGGACACTTACTGACCCACACAGGACACTCATGACCCACGCAGGACACTCAATGACCCATGCTGGACACTCATGACACACACAGGACACTCAATGACCAACGTAGGGCACTCATGACCCTCACAGGACACTCAATGACCCATGCTGGACACTCATGACCCAAGCAGGACACACAATGACCCACGCAGGACACTCATGACACACACAGGACACTCAGTGACCCACACAGGACACTCATGACCCACGCAGGACACTCAATGACCACGCAGGACACTCATTACCCACGCAGGACACTCAATGACCCACACAGGACACTCATGACCCACGCAGGACACTCAATGACCCACGCAAGACCCTCATGACCCACGCAGGACACTCATGCCCCACGCAGGACAATCAATAACCCACGCAGGACACTCAATGACACACGCAGCACACTCATGACCCACACAGGACACTCAATGACCCACGCAGGGCACTCAATGACTCACACAGGACACTCAATGACCCACGCAGGACACAGATGACCCACACAGGACACTCAATGACCCACGCAGGACACTCAATGACCCATGCAGGACACTCATGACGCACACAGGACACTCAATGACCCACGCAGGAAACTCATGACCCACACAGCACACTCAATGACCCACACAGGACACTCAATGGCCCACGCAGGACTCTCAATGACCCACGCAGGACACTCAATGACCCACGCAGGACACTCATGACAGATGCAGGACACTCAACGAACCACACAGGATACTCATGACACTCGCAGGACACTCAATGAACCACGCACTACACTCAATGACCGACACAGGACACTCATGACCCACGCAGGACACTCAATGACCCACGCAGGACACTCAATGACCCATGCAGGACACTCATGACCCACACAGGACACTCAATGACCCACACTCGACACCCAATGACCCACGCATGACACTCATGACCCACGCAGGACACTCAATGACCTACGCAGGACACTCATGACCAACGCAGGACACTCAATGACCCACGCAGGACACTCAATGACCCACGCAGGACACCATGACACACGCAGGACACTCATGACCCACACAGGACACTCAATGACACACGCAGGACACTCAATGACCCACGCAGGACACTCATGACCCACGCAGGACACTCAATGACCCTCACAGTTCACTCATGACCCACACAGGACACTCAATGACCCACGCAGGACACAGATGACCCACACAGGACACTCAATGACCCACGCAGGACACTCAATGACCCATGCAGGACACTCATGACGCACACAGGACACTCAATGACCCACGCAGGAAACTCATGACCCACACAGCACACTCAATGACCCACACAGGACACTCAATGGCCCACGCAGGACTCTCAATGACCCACGCAGGACACTCAATGACCCACGCAGGACACTCATGACAGATGCAGGACACTCAACGAACCACACAGGATACTCATGACACTCGCAGGACACTCAATGAACCACGCACTACACTCAATGACCGACACAGGACACTCATGACCCACGCAGGACACTCAATGACCCACGCAGGACACTCAATGACCCACACGGGACACTCAATGACCCACGCAGGACACTCAATGACCCACGCAGGACACTCAATGACCCACGCAGGACACTCAATGACCCACGCAGGACACTAATGACCCACACAGGAAACTCAATGACCCACGCAGGACACAGAATGACCCACACAGGGCACTCAATGACCCACACAGGACACTCATGACCCACGCAAGACACTCAATGACCCACGCCGGACACTCAATGACACACGCAGGACACTCAATGACCCATGCAGGACAATCATGACCCACACAGGACACTCATGACCCACACAGCACACTCAATGACCCACACAGGACACTCAATGAACCACGCAGAACACTCAATGACTGACACAGGACACTCATGACCCACACAGGACACTCAATGACTCACGCAGGACACTCATGACCCACACATGACACTCAATGACCCACGCTGGACACTCATGACCCAAGCAGGACACTCAATGACCCATGCAGGACACACTCAATGACCCACGTAGGACACTGAATGACCCATGCAGGACAATTATGACCCACACAGGACACTCAATGGCCCACGCAGGACACTCAATGACCCATGCAGGACACTCATGACCCACGCAGGAAACCCACTGACCCACGTAGGACACTCAATGACCAACACAGGACACTCAATGACCCACGCAGGCCTTTCAATGACCCACGCATGACACTCAATGACCCACGCAGGACACTCATGACCAACGCAGGACACTCAATGACCCCCGCAGGACACTCAATGACCCACGCAGGACTCTCATGACCCACACAGGACACTCATGACACACACAGGACATTCATGACCAACACAGGACACTCAATGACCCACGCAGGACACTCAATGACCCATGCAGGACACTCATGACCCACACAGGACACTCAATGACCCACGCAGGACACTCATGACCCACACAGCACATTCAATGACCAACACAGGACACTCAGTGACCCACGCAGGACACCCAATGACCCACGCAGGACACTCATGACCCACGCAGGACACTCAATGACCCACGCAGGACACCCATGACCCACACAGGACACTCAATGACCCACGCAGGACACTCATGACCCACACAGCACACTCAATGACCCACACAAGACACTCAGTGACCCAAGCAGGACACGCAATGACCCACGCAGGACACTCATGATCCATGCAGGACACTCCATGACCCACGCAGGACACTCATCGAACCACACAGGACACTCATGACCCGCGTAGGACACTAAATGAACCACGCAGGACACTCAATGACCGACAGAGGACACTCATGATCCACGCAGGATACCCTAATGATCCACGCAGGACATTCATGAGCCACGCAGGACACTCAATGACCCACACAGGACACTCATGACCCACACAGGACACTCAATGACCCACGCATGACTCACAATGACCCACGCAGGACACTCAATGTCCCACGCACGACTCTCAATGACCCACGCAGGACACTCAATGACCCGCACGCGACACTCAATGACCCACGCAAGACACACAATGACCGACACAAGACACTCATGACCCACACAGGACACTCAATGACCCACGCAGGGCACTCAATGACTCACACAGGACACTCAATGACCCACGCAGGACACAGATGACCCACACAGGACACTCAATGACCCACGCAGGACACTCAATGACCCATGCAGGACACTCATGACGCACACAGAACACTCAATGACCCACGCAGGAAACTCATGACCCACACAGCACACTCAATGACCCACACAGGACACTCAATGGCCCACGCAGGACTCTCAATGACCCACGCAGGACACTCAATGACCCACGCAGGACACTCATGACAGATGCAGGACACTCAACGAACCACACAGGATACTCATGACACTCGCAGGACACTCAATGAACCACGCACTACACTCAATGACCGACACAGGACACTCATGACCCACGCAGGACACTCAATGACCCACGCAGGACACTCAATGACCCATGCAGGACACTCATGACCCACACAGGACACTCAATGACCCACACTCGACACCCAATGACCCACGCATGACACTCATGACCCACGCAGGACACTCAATGACCTACGCAGGACACTCATGACCAACGCAGGACACTCAATGACCCACGCAGGACACTCAATGACCCACGCAGGACACCATGACACACGCAGGACACTCATGACCCACACAGGACACTCAATGACACACGCAGGACACTCAATGACCGACGCAGGACACTCATGACCCACGCAGGACACTCAATGACCCTCACAGTTCACTCATGACCCACACAGGACACTCAATGACCCACGCAGGACACAGATGACCCACACAGGACACTCAATGACCCAAGCAGGACACTCAATGACCCATGCAGGACACTCATGACGCACACAGGACACTCAATGACCCACGCAGGAAACTCATGACCCACACAGCACACTCAATGACCCACACAGGACACTCAATGGCCCACGCAGGACTCTCAATGACCCACGCAGGACACTCAATGACCCACGCAGGACACTCATGACAGATGCAGGACACTCAACGAACCACACAGGATACTCATGACACTCGCAGGACACTCAATGAACCACGCACTACACTCAATGACCGACACAGGACACTCATGACCCACGCAGGACACTCAATGACCCACGCAGGACACTCAATGACCCACACGGGACACTCAATGACCCACGCAGGACACTCAATGACCCACGCAGGACACTCAATGACCCACGCAGGACACTCAATGACCCACGCAGGACACTAATGACCCACACAGGAAACTCAATGACCCACGCAGGACACAGAATGACCCACACAGGGCACTCAATGACCCACACAGGACACTCATGACCCACGCAAGACACTCAATGACCCACGCCGGACACTCAATGACACACGCAGGACACTCAATGACCCATGCAGGACAATCATGACCCACACAGGACACTCATGACCCACACAGCACACTCAATGACCCACACAGGACACTCAATGAACCACGCAGAACACTCAATGACCCACGCTGGACACTCATGACCCAAGCAGGACACTCAATGACCCATGCAGGACACACTCAATGACCCACGTAGGACACTGAATGACCCATGCAGGACAATTATGACCCACACAGGACACTCAATGGCCCACGCAGAACACTCAATGACCCATGCAGGACACTCATGACCCACGCAGGAAACCCACTGACCCACGTAGGACACTCAATGACCAACACAGGACACTCAATGACCCACGCAGGCCTTTCAATGACCCACGCATGACACTCAATGACCCACGCAGGACACTCATGACCAACGCAGGACACTCAATGACCCCCGCAGGACACTCAATGACCCACGCAGGACTCTCATGACCCACACAGGACACTCATGACACACACAGGACATTCATGACCAACACAGGACACTCAATGACCCACGCAGGACACTCAATGACCCATGCAGGACACTCATGACCCACACAGGACACTCAATGACCCACGCAGGACACTCATGACCCACACAGCACACTCAATGACCAACACAGGACACTCAGTGACCCACGCAGGACACCCAATGACCCACGCAGGACACTCATGACCCACGCAGGACACTCAATGACCCACGCAGGACACCCATGACCCACACAGGACACTCAATGACCCACGCAGGACACTCATGACCCACACAGCACACTCAATGACCCACACAAGACACTCAGTGACCCAAGCAGGACACGCAATGACCCACGCAGGACACTCATGATCCATGCAGGACACTCCATGACCCACGCAGGAAATTCATCGAACCACACAGGACACTCATGACCCGCGTAGGACACTAAATGAACCACGCAGGACACTCAATGACCGACAGAGGACACTCATGATCCACGCAGGATACCCTAATGATCCACGCAGGACATTCATGAGCCACGCAGGACACTCAATGACCCACACAGGACACTCATGACCCACACAGGACACTCAATGACCCACGCATGACTCTCAATGACCCACGCAGGACACTCAATGTCCCACGCACGACTCTCAATGACCCACGCAGGACACTCAATGACCCGCACGCGACACTCAATGACCCACGCAAGACACACAATGACCGACACAAGACACTCATGACCCATACAGGGCACTCAATGACCCACGCAGGACACCCATGACACACGCAGGACACTCATGACCCACACAGGACACTCAATGACACACGCAGGACACTCATGACCCACGCAGGACACTCAATGACCTACGCAGGACACTCATGACCCACGCAGGACACACAATGACCCACGCAGGACACTCAATGACCCACGCAGGACTCTCATAACCCACACAGGACACTCAATGACCCACGCAGGACACTCATGACCCACACAGTACACTCAATAACCCACGCAGGACACTCAATGACCCACACAGGGCACTCAATGACCCACACCGGACACTAATGACCCAAGCAGGACACTCAATGACCCACGCAGGACACTCAATGACCCATGCAGGACAATCATGACCCACACAGGACACTCAATGACCCACAAAGGACACTCATGACCCACACAGGACACTCAATGACCCACGCAGGACACACATGACCCACACACGACACTCAATGACCCACGCAGGACACTCAATGACCCACGCAGGACAATCATGACCCACACAGGACACTGATTGACCCACGCAGGACTCTCATGACCCACACAGCACACTCAATGACCCACACAGGACACTCAATGAACCACGCAGAACACTCAATGACCGACACAGGACAGTCATGACCCACACAGGACACTCAATGACTCACGCAGGACACTCATGACCCACACAGTACACTCAATAACCCACGCAGGACACTCAATGACCCACGCAGGACACTCAATGAACCATGCAGGACACTCAATGACCCACGCAGGACACTCATGACCCACGCAGGACTCTCAATGACCCACGCAGGACACTGAATGACCCACGCAGGACACTCAATGACCCACGCAGGACACCCATGACCCACACAGGACACTCAATGACCCACGCAGGACACTCAATGACCCACACAGGGCACTCAATGACCCACGCAGGACACTCATGACCCACGCAGGACACTCAATGACCCACGCAGGACACTGAATGACCCACGCAGGACACTCATGACCCACGCAGGACACCCATGACCCACACAGGACACTCAATGACCCACGCAGGACACTCAATGACCCACACAGGGCACTCAATGACCCACACCGGACACTCATGACCCAAGCAGGACACTCAATGACCCAGGCAGGACACTCAGTGACCCACACAGTACACTCAATAACCCACGCAGGACACTCAATGACCCACGCAGGACACTCATGACCCACGCAGGAAACTCACTGACCCACGTAGGACACTCAATGACCAACACAGGACACTCAATGACCCACGCAGGCCTTTCAATGACCCACGCATGACACTCAATGACCCACGCAGGACACTCATGACCAACGCAGGACACTCAATGACCCCCGCAGGACACTCAATGACCCACGCAGGACTCTCATGACCCACACAGGACACTCATGACACACACAGGACATTCATGACCAACACAGGACACTCAATGACCCACGCAGGACACTCAATGACCCATGCAGGACACTCATGACCCACACAGGACACTCAATGACCCACGCAGGACACTCAATGACCCACGCAGGACACTCATGACAGATGCAGGACACTCAACGAACCACACAGGATACTCATGACACTCGCAGGACACTCAATGAACCACGCACTACACTCAATGACCGACACAGGACACTCATGACCCACGCAGGACACTCAATGACCCACGCAGGACACTCAATGACCCACACGGGACACTCAATGACCCACGCAGGACACTCAATGACCCACGCAGGACACTCAATGACCCACGCAGGACACTCAATGACCCACGCAGGACACTAATGACCCACACAGGAAACTCAATGACCCACGCAGGACACACAATGACCCACACAGGGCACTCAATGACAACACACAGGACACTCATGACCCATGCAAGACACTCAATGACCCACGCCGGACACTCAATGACACACGCAGGACACTCAATGACCCATGCAGGACAATCATGACCCACACAGGACACTCATTGACCCACGCAGGACACTCATGACCCACACAGCACACTCAATGACCCACACAGGACACTCAATGAACCACGCAGAACACTCAATGACCGACACAGGACACTCATGACCCACACAGTACACTCAATGACTCACGCAGGACACTCATGACCCACACACGACACTCAATGACCCACGCTGGACACTCATGACCCAAGCAGGACACTCAATGACCCATGCAGGACACTCATAACCCACGCAGGACACTCAATGACCCACGCAGGACACTGAATGACCCACGCAGGACACTCAATGACCCAAGCAGGACACACTCAATGACCCACGCAGGAAATGAATGACCCATGCAGGACAATCATGACCCACACAGGACACTCAATGGCCCACGCAGGACACTCAATGACCCATGCAGGACACTCATGACCCACGCAGGACACTCAATGACCCACATAGGACACTCAATGACCAACACAGTACACTCAATGACCCACGCAGGCCTTTCAATGACCCACGCATGACACTCAATGACCCACGCAGGACACTCATGACCAACGCAGGACACTCAATGACGCCCGCAGGACACTCAAAGACCCACGCAGGACTCTCATGACCCACGCAGAACACTCAATGACCCACACAGGACACTCATGACACACACAGGACATTCATGACCCACACAGGACACTCAATGACCCACGCAGGACACTCAATGACCCATGCAGGACACTCATGACCCACACAGGACACTCAATGACCCACACTCGACACCCAATGACCCACGCATGACACTCATGACCCACGCAGGACACTCAATGACCTACGCAGGACACTCATGACCAACGCAGGACACTCAATGACCCACGCAGGACACTCAATGACCCACGCAGGACACCATGACACACGCAGGACACTCATGACCCACACAGGACACTCAATGACACACGCAGGACACTCAATGACCCACGCAGGACACTCATGACCCACGCAGGACACTCAATGACCCTCACAGTTCACTCATGACCCACACAGGACACTCAATGACCCACGCAGGACACAGATGACCCACACAGGACACTCAATGACCCACGCAGGACACTCAATGACCCATGCAGGACACTCATGACGCACACAGGACACTCAATGACCCACGCAGGAAACTCATGACCCACACAGCACACTCAATGACCCACACAGGACACTCAATGGCCCACGCAGGACTCTCAATGACCCACGCAGGACACTCAATGACCCACGCAGGACACTCATGACAGATGCAGGACACTCAACGAACCACACAGGATACTCATGACACTCGCAGGACACTCAATGAACCACGCACTACACTCAATGACCGACACAGGACACTCATGACCCACGCAGGACACTCAATGACCCACGCAGGACACTCAATGACCCACACGGGACACTCAATGACCCACGCAGGACACTCAATGACCCACGCAGGACACTCAATGACCCACGCAGGACACTAATGACCCACACAGGAAACTCAATGACCCACGCAGGACACAGAATGACCCACACAGGGCACTCAATGACCCACACAGGACACTCATGACCCACGCAAGACACTCAATGACCCACGCCGGACACTCAATGACACACGCAGGACACTCAATGACCCATGCAGGACAATCATGACCCACACAGGACACTCATGACCCACACAGCACACTCAATGACCCACACAGGACACTCAATGAACCACGCAGAACACTCAATGACCGACACAGGACACTCATGACCCACACAGGACACTCAATGACTCACGCAGGACACTCATGACCCACACATGACACTCAATGACCCACGCTGGACACTCATGACCCAAGCAGGACACTCAATGACCCATGCAGGACACACTCAATGACCCACGTAGGACACTGAATGACCCATGCAGGACAATTATGACCCACACAGGACACTCAATGGCCCACGCAGGACACTCAATGACCCATGCAGGACACTCATGACCCACGCAGGAAACCCACTGACCCACGTAGGACACTCAATGACCAACACAGGACACTCAATGACCCACGCAGGCCTTTCAATGACCCACGCATGACACTCAATGACCCACGCAGGACACTCATGACCAACGCAGGACACTCAATGACGCCCGCAGGACACTCAATGACCCACGCAGGACTCTCATGACCCACACAGGACACTCATGACACACACAGGACATTCATGACCAACACAGGACACTCAATGACCCACGCAGGACACTCAATGACCCATGCAGGACACTCATGACCCACACAGGACACTCAATGACCCACGCAGGACACTCATGACCCACACAGCACACTCAATGACCAACACAGGACACTCAGTGACCCACGCAGGACACCCAATGACCCACGCAGGACACTCATGACCCACGCAGGACACTCAATGACCCACGCAGGACACCCATGACCCACACAGGACACTCAATGACCCACGCAGGACACTCATGACCCACACAGCACACTCAATGACCCACACAAGACACTCAGTGACCCAAGCAGGACACGCAATGACCCACGCAGGACACTCATGATCCATGCAGGACACTCCATGACCCACGCAGGACACTCATCGAACCACACAGGACACTCATGACCCGCGTAGGACACTAAATGAACCACGCAGGACACTCAATGACCGACAGAGGACACTCATGATCCACGCAGGATACCCTAATGATCCACGCAGGACATTCATGAGCCACGCAGGACACTCAATGACCCACACAGGACACTCATGACCCACACAGGACACTCAATGACCCACGCATGACTCTCAATGACCCACGCAGGACACTCAATGTCCCACGCACGACTCTCAATGACCCACGCAGGACACTCAATGACCCGCACGCGACACTCAATGACCCACGCAAGACACACAATGACCGACACAAGACACTCATGACCCATACAGGGCACTCAATGACCCACGCAGGACACCCATGACACACGCAGGACACTCATGACCCACACAGGACACTCAATGACACACGCAGGACACTCATGACCCACGCAGGACACTCAATGACCTACGCAGGACACTCATGACCCACGCAGGACACACTCAATGACCCACGTAGGACACTCAATGACCCACGCAGGACTCTCATAACCCACACAGGACACTCAATGACCCACGCAGGACACTCATGACCCACACAGTACACTCAATAACCCACGCAGGACACTCAATGACCCACACAGGGCACTCAATGACCCACACCGGACACTAATGACCCAAGCAGGACACTCAATGACCCACGCAGGACACTCAATGACCCATGCAGGACAATCATGACCCACACAGGACACTCAATGACCCACAAAGGACACTCATGACCCACACAGGACACTCAATGACCCACGCAGGACACACATGACCCACACACGACACTCAATGACCCACGCAGGACACTCAATGACCCACGCAGGACAATCATGACCCACACAGGACACTGATTGACCCACGCAGGACTCTCATGACCCACACAGCACACTCAATGACCCACACAGGACACTCAATGAACCACGCAGAACACTCAATGACCGACACAGGACAGTCATGACCCACACAGGACACTCAATGACTCACGCAGGACACTCATGACCCACACATGACACTCAATGACCCACGCTGGACACTCATGACCCAAACAGGACACTCAATGACCCACGCAGGACACTGAATGACCCACGCAGGACACTCAATGACCCAAGCAGGACACACTCAATGACCCACGCAGGACACTGAATGACCCATGCAGGACAATCATGACCCACACAGGACACTCAATGGCCCACGCAGGACACTCAATGACCCATGCAGGACACTCATGACCCACGCAGGACACTCAATGACCCACATAGGACACTCAATGACCAACACAGGACACTCAATGACCCACGCAGGCCTTTCAATGACCCACGCATGACACTCAATGACCCACGCAGGACACACATGACCAACGCAGGACACTCAATGACCCCCGCAGGACACTCAATGACCCACGCAGGACTCTCATGACCCACGCAGAACACTCAATGACCCACACAGGACACTCATGACACACACAGGACATTCATGACCCACATAGGACACTCAATGCCCCACGCAGGACACTCAATGACCCATGCAGGACACTCATGACCCACACAGGACACTCAATGACCCACGCAGGACACTCATGACCCACGCTGGACACTCATGACCCACGCAGGACACTCAACGAACCACACAGGATACTCATGACACTCGCAGGACACTCAATGAACCACGCAGGACACTCAATGACTGACACAGGACAATCATGACCCATGCAGTACACTCAATGACCCACGCAGGACACTCATGACCCACGCAGGACACTCAATGACCCACACAGGCACTCATGACCCACGCAGGACATTCAATGACCCAAGCAGGACTCTCAATGACCCACGCAGGACACTCAATGACCCACACGGGACACTCAATGACGCACGCATTACACTCAATGACCCACACAGGACACTCATGACCCATGCAGGACACTCAATGACCCACGCAGGACACCCATGACCCACGCAGGACACTCATGACCCACACTCGACACTCAATGACCCACGCATGACACTCATGACCCACGCAGGACACTCAATGACCTACGCAGGACACTCATGCCCCACGCAGGACACTCAATGACCCACGCAGGACACACAATGACCCACGCAGGACACTCATGACCCACGCAGGACACTCAATGACACACGCAGGACACTCAATGACCCACGCAGGACACTCATGACCCACGCAGGACACTCAATGACCCACACAGTGCACTCATGACCCACACAGGACACTCAATGACCCACGCAGGACACAGATGACCCACACAGGACACTCAATGACCCACGCAGGACACTCAATGACCCATGCAGGACACTCATGACGCACACAGGACACTCAATGACCCACGCAGGAAACTCATGACCCACACAGCACACTCAATGACCCACACAGGACACTCAATGGCCCACGCAGGACTCTCAATGACCCACGCAGGACACTCATGACCCACGCAGGACACTCAATGACCCACGCAGGACACTCATGACAGATGCAGGACACTCAACGAACCACACAGGATAATCATGACACTCGCAGGACACTCAATGAACCACGCACTACACTCAATGACCGACACAGGACACTCATGACCCACGCAGGACACTCAATGACCTACGCAGGACACTCAATGACCCACACGGGACACTCAATGACCCAAGCAGGACAGTCAATGACCCACGCAGGACACTGAATGACCCACGCAGGACACTCAATGACCCACGCAGGACACTAATGACCCACACAGGAAACTCAATGACCCACGCAGGACACACAATGACCCACACAGGGCACTCAATGACCCACACAGGACACTCATGACCCACGCAAGACACTCAATGACCCACGCCGGACACTCAATGACACACGCAGGACACTCAATGACCCATGCAGGTCAATCATGACCCACACAGGACACTCATTGACCCACGCAGGACACTCATGACCCACACAGCACACTCAATGACCCACACAGGACACTCAATGAACCACGCAGAACACTCAATGACCGACACAGGACACTCATGACCCACACAGGACACTCAATGACTCACGCAGGACACTCATGACCCACACATGACACTCAATGACCCACGCTGGACACTCATGACCCAAGCAGGACACTCAATGACCCATGCAGGACATTCATGACCCACGCAGGACACTCAATGACCCACGCAGGACACTGAATGACCCACGCTGGACACGCAATGACCCAAGCAGGACACACTCAATGACCCACGCAGGACACTGAATGACCCATGCAGGACAATCATGACCCACACAGGACACTCAATGGCCCACGCAGGACACTCAATGACCCATGCAAGACACTCATGACACACGCAGGACACTCAATGACCCACATAGGACACTCAATGACCAACACAGGACACTCAATGACCCACGCAGGCCTTTCAATGACCCACGCATGACACTCAATGACCCACGCAGGACACTCATGACCAACGCAGGACACTCAATGACCCCCGCAGGACACTCAATGACCCACGCAGGACTCTCATGACCCACGCAGAACACTCATGACCCACACAGCACACTCAATGACCCACACAGGACACTCAGTGACCCACGCAGGACACCCATTGACCCACGCAGGACACTCATGACCCACGCAGGACACTCAATGACCCACGCAGGACACTCATGACCCACACAGGACACTCAATGACCCACGCAGGACACTCATGACCCACACAGAACACTCAATGACCCACACAAGACACTCAGTGACCCACGCAGGACACGCAATGACCCACGCAGGACACTCATGACCCACACAGGACACTCAATGACCCACGCAGGACACTCATCGAACCACACAGGACACTCATGACCCGCGTAGGACACTAAATGAACCACGCAGGACACTCAATGACCGACACAGGACACTCATGACACACGCAGGATACCCTAATGATCCACGCAGGACATTCATGAGCCACGCAGGACACTCAATGACCCACACAGGACACTCATGACCCACACAGGACACTCAATGACCCACGCAGGACTCTCAATGACCCACGCAGGACACTCAATGTCCCACGCAGGACTCTCAATGACCCACGCAGGACACTCAATGACCCGCACGGGACACTCAATGACCCACGCAAGACACTCAATGACCCACACAAGACACTCATGACTCATACAGGGCACTCAATGACCCACGCAGGTCACCCATGACACACGCAGGACACTCATGACCCACACAGGACACTCATGACCCACACAGGACACTCAATGACCCACGCAGGACACACATGACCTACGCAGGACACTCATGACCCACGCAGGACACACAATGACCCATGCAGGACACTCAATGACCCACGCAGGACTCTCATGACCCACACAGGACACTCAATGACCCACGCAGGACACTCATGACCCACGCAGGACACTCAATGACCCACAAAGGACACTCATGACCCACACAGGACACTCAATGACCCACGCAGGACACACATGACCCACACACGACACTCAATGACCCACGCAGGACACTCAATGACCCATGCAGGACAATCATGACCTACACAGGACACTGATTGACCCACGCAGGACTCTCATGACCCACACAGGACACTCAATGAACCACGCAGAACACTCAATGACCGACACAGGACAGTCATGACCCACACAGGACACTCAATGACTCACGCAGGACACTCATGACCCACACATGACACTCAATGACCCACGCTGGACACTCATGACCCAAGCTGGACACTCAATGACCCATGCAGGACACTCATGACCCACGCAGGACACTCAATGATGCACGCAGGACACTGAATGACCCACGCAGGACACTCAATGACCCAAGCAGGACACACACAATGACCCACGCAGGACACTGAATGACCCATGCAGGACAATCATGACCCACACAGGACACTCAATGGCCCACGCAGGACACTCAATGACCCATGCAGAACACTCATGACACACGCAGGACACTCAATGACCCACATAGGACACTCAATGACCAACACAGGGCACTCAATGACCCACGCAGGACTTTCAATGACCCACGCAGGACACTCAATGACCCACGCAGGACACTCATGACCCACGCAGGACACTCAATGACTCCCGCAGGACACTCAATGACCCACGCAGGACTCTCATGACCCACGCAGGATACTCAATGTCCCACACAGGACACTCATGACACACACAGGACACTCATGACCCACACAGGACACTCAATGACCCACGCAGGATACTCAATGTCCCACACAGGACACTCATGACACACACAGGACACTCATGACCCACACAGGACACTCATGACCCACACAGCACACTCAATGACCCACACAGGACACTCAGTGACCCACGCAGGACAGCAAATGACCCACGCAGGACACTCATGACCCACGCAGGACACTCAATGACCCACGCAGGACACTCATGACCCACACAGGACACTCAATGACCCACGCAGGACACTCATGACCCACACAGCACACTCAATGACCCACACAGGACACTCAGTGACCCACGCAGGACACGCAATGACCCACGCAGGACACTCATGACCCACGCAGGACACTCAATGACCCACGCAGGACACTCATCGAACCACACAGGACACTCATGACCCGTGTAGGACACTCAATGAACCACGCAGGACACTCAATGACCGATACAGGACACTCATGACCCACGCAGGACACCCTAATGATCCACGCAGGGCACTCATGAGCCACGCAGGACACTCAATGACCCACACAGGACACTCATGACCCACACAGGACACTCAATGACCCACGCAGGACACTCATGACCAACGCAGGACACACAATGACCCACGCAGGATACTCAATGTCAAATGCAGTACACTCAATGACCCACACAAAACACTCCCGGAACAACGCAGGACAGTCAATGACCCTCACAGGACATTTACTGACCCACACAGGACACTCATGACCCACGCAGGACACTCAATGACCCACACAGGACACTCATGACACACACAGGACACTCATGACCAATGCAGAATACACAAAGTCCCATACAGAACACTCATGACCCACACAGGACACTCATGACCCACACAGGACACTCAATGACCCACGCAGGACACTCAATGACCCATGCAGGACACTCATGACGCACACAGGACACTCAATGACCCACGCAGGACACTCCTGACCCACACAGCACACTCAATGACCCACACAGGACACTCAGTGACCCACGCAGGACACGCAATGACCCACGCAGGACACTCATGACCCACGCAGGACACTCAATGACTCACGCAGGACACTCATGACCCACACACGACACTCAATGACCCACGCTGGACACTCATGACCCAAGCAGGACACTCAATGACCCATGCAGGACACTCATAACCCACGCAGGACACTCAATGACCCACGCAGGACACTGAATGACCCACGCAGGACACTCAATGACCCAAGCAGGACACACTCAATGACCCACGCAGGAAATGAATGACCCATGCAGGACAATCATGACCCACACAGGACACTCAATGGCCCACGCAGGACACTCAATGACCCATGCAGGACACTCATGACCCACGCAGGACACTCAATGACCCACATAGGACACTCAATGACCAACACAGTACACTCAATGACCCACGCAGGCCTTTCAATGACCCACGCATGACACTCAATGACCCACGCAGGACACTCATGACCAACGCAGGACACTCAATGACGCCCGCAGGACACTCAAAGACCCACGCAGGACTCTCATGACCCACGCAGAACACTCAATGACCCACACAGGACACTCATGACACACACAGGACATTCATGACCCACACAGGACACTCAATGACCCACGCAGGACACTCAATGACCCATGCAGGACACTCATGACCCACACAGGACACTCAATGACCCACACTCGACACCCAATGACCCACGCATGACACTCATGACCCACGCAGGACACTCAATGACCTACATAGGACACTCATGACCAACGCAGGACACTCAATGACCCACGCAGGACACTCAATGACCCACGCAGGACACCATGACACACGCAGGACACTCATGACCCACACAGGACACTCAATGACACACGCAGGACACTCAATGACCCACGCAGGACACTCATGACCCACGCAGGACACTCAATGACCCTCACAGTTCACTCATGACCCACACAGGACACTCAATGACCCACGCAGGACACAGATGACCCACACAGGACACTCAATGACCCACGCAGGACACTCAATGACCCATGCAGGACACTCATGACGCACACAGGACACTCAATGACCCACGCAGGAAACTCATGACCCACACAGCACACTCAATGACCCACACAGGACACTCAATGGCCCACGCAGGACTCTCAATGACCCACGCAGGACACTCAATGACCCACGCAGGACACTCATGACAGATGCAGGACACTCAACGAACCACACAGGATACTCATGACACTCGCAGGACACTCAATGAACCACGCACTACACTCAATGACCGACACAGGACACTCATGACCCACGCAGGACACTCAATGACCCACGCAGGACACTCAATGACCCACACGGGACACTCAATGACCCACGCAGGACACTCAATGACCCACGCAGGACACTCAATGACCCACGCAGGACACTAATGACCCACACAGGAAACTCAATGACCCACGCAGGACACAGAATGACCCACACAGGGCACTCAATGACCCACACAGGACACTCATGACCCACGCAAGACACTCAATGACCCACGCCGGACACTCAATGACACACGCAGGACACTCAATGACCCATGCAGGACAATCATGACCCACACAGGACACTCATGACCCACACAGCACACTCAATGACCCACACAGGACACTCAATGAACCACGCAGAACACTCAATGACCGACACAGGACACTCATGACCCACACAGGACACTCAATGACTCACGCAGGACACTCATGACCCACACATGACACTCAATGACCCACGCTGGACACTCATGACCCAAGCAGGACACTCAATGACCCATGCAGGACACACTCAATGACCCACGTAGGACACTGAATGACCCATGCAGGACAATTATGACCCACACAGGACACTCAATGGCCCACGCAGGACACTCAATGACCCATGCAGGACACTCATGACCCACGCAGGAAACCCACTGACCCACGTAGGACACTCAATGACCAACACAGGACACTCAATGACCCACGCAGGCCTTTCAATGACCCACGCATGACACTCAATGACCCACGCAGGACACTCATGACCAACGCAGGACACTCAATGACCCCCGCAGGACACTCAATGACCCACGCAGGACTCTCATGACCCACACAGGACACTCATGACACACACAGGACATTCATGACCAACACAGGACACTCAATGACCCACGCAGGACACTCAATGACCCATGCAGGACACTCATGACCCACACAGGACACTCAATGACCCACGCAGGACACTCATGACCCACACAGCACACTCAATGACCAACACAGGACACTCAGTGACCCACGCAGGACACCCAATGACCCACGCAGGACACTCATGACCCACGCAGGACACTCAATGACCCACGCAGGACACCCATGACCCACACAGGACACTCAATGACCCACGCAGGACACTCATGACCCACACAGCACACTCAATGACCCACACAAGACACTCAGTGACCCAAGCAGGACACGCAATGACCCACGCAGGACACTCATGATCCATGCAGGACACTCCATGACCCACGCAGGACACTCATCGAACCACACAGGACACTCATGACCCGCGTAGGACACTAAATGAACCACGCAGGACACTCAATGACCGACAGAGGACACTCATGATCCACGCAGGATACCCTAATGATCCACGCAGGACATTCATGAGCCACGCAGGACACTCAATGACCCACACAGGACACTCATGACCCACACAGGACACTCAATGACCCACGCATGACTCTCAATGACCCACGCAGGACACTCAATGTCCCACGCACGACTCTCAATGACCCACGCAGGACACTCAATGACCCGCACGCGACACTCAATGACCCACGCAAGACACACAATGACCGACACAAGACACTCATGACCCATACAGGGCACTCAATGACCCACGCAGGACACCCATGACACACGCAGGACACTCATGACCCACACAGGACACTCAATGACACACGCAGGACACTCATGACCCACGCAGGACACTCAATGACCTACGCAGGACACTCATGACCCACGCAGGACACACTCAATGACCCACGTAGGACACTCAATGACCCACGCAGGACTCTCATAACCCACACAGGACACTCAATGACCCACGCAGGACACTCATGACCCACACAGTACACTCAATAACCCACGCAGGACACTCAATGACCCACACAGGGCACTCAATGACCCACACCGGACACTAATGACCCAAGCAGGACACTCAATGACCCACGCAGGACACTCAATGACCCATGCAGGACAATCATGACCCACACAGGACACTCAATGACCCACAAAGGACACTCATGACCCACACAGGACACTCAATGACCCACGCAGGACACACATGACCCACACACGACACTCAATGACCCACGCAGGACACTCAATGACCCATGCAGGACAATCATGACCCACACAGGACACTGATTGACCCACGCAGGACTCTCATGACCCACACAGCACACTCAATGACCCACACAGGACACTCAATGAACCACGCAGAACACTCAATGACCGACACAGGACAGTCATGACCCACACAGGACACTCAATGACTCACGCAGGACACTCATGACCCACACATGACACTCAATGACCCACGCTGGACACTCATGACCCAAACAGGACACTCAATGACCCACGCAGGACACTGAATGACCCACGCAGGACACTCAATGACCCAAGCAGGACACACTCAATGACCCACGCAGGACACTGAATGACCCATGCAGGACAATCATGACCCACACAGGACACTCAATGGCCCACGCAGGACACTCAATGACCCATGCAGGACACTCATGACCCACGCAGGACACTCAATGACCCACATAGGACACTCAATGACCAACACAGGACACTCAATGACCCACGCAGGCCTTTCAATGACCCACGCATGACACTCAATGACCCACGCAGGACACACATGACCAACGCAGGACACTCAATGACCCCCGCAGGACACTCAATGACCCACGCAGGACTCTCATGACCCACGCAGAACACTCAATGACCCACACAGGACACTCATGACACACACAGGACATTCATGACCCACACAGGACACTCAATGCCCCACGCAGGACACTCAATGACCCATGCAGGACACTCATGACCCACACAGGACACTCAATGACCCACGCAGGACACTCATGACCCACGCTGGACACTCATGACCCACGCAGGACACTCAACGAACCACACAGGATACTCATGACACTCGCAGGACACTCAATGAACCACGCAGGACACTCAATGACTGACACAGGACAATCATGACCCATGCAGTACACTCAATGACCCACGCAGGACACTCATGACCCACGCAGGACACTCAATGACCCACACAGGCACTCATGACCCACGCAGGACATTCAATGACCCAAGCAGGACTCTCAATGACCCACGCAGGACACTCAATGACCCACACGGGACACTCAATGACGCACGCATTACACTCAATGACCCACACAGGACACTCATGACCCATGCAGGACACTCAATGACCCACGCAGGACACCCATGACCCACGCAGGACACTCATGACCCACACTCGACACTCAATGACCCACGCATGACACTCATGACCCACGCAGGACACTCAATGACCTACGCAGGACACTCATGCCCCACGCAGGACACTCAATGACCCACGCAGGACACACAATGACCCACGCAGGACACTCATGACCCACGCAGGACACTCAATGACACACGCAGGACACTCAATGACCCACGCAGGACACTCATGACCCACGCAGGACACTCAATGACCCACACAGTGCACTCATGACCCACACAGGACACTCAATGACCCACGCAGGACACAGATGACCCACACAGGACACTCAATGACCCACGCAGGACACTCAATGACCCATGCAGGACACTCATGACGCACACAGGACACTCAATGACCCACGCAGGAAACTCATGACCCACACAGCACACTCAATGACCCACACAGGACACTCAATGGCCCACGCAGGACTCTCAATGACCCACGCAGGACACTCATGACCCACGCAGGACACTCAATGACCCACGCAGGACACTCATGACAGATGCAGGACACTCAACGAACCACACAGGATAATCATGACACTCGCAGGACACTCAATGAACCACGCACTACACTCAATGACCGACACAGGACACTCATGACCCACGCAGGACACTCAATGACCTACGCAGGACACTCAATGACCCACACGGGACACTCAATGACCCAAGCAGGACAGTCAATGACCCACGCAGGACACTGAATGACCCACGCAGGACACTCAATGACCCACGCAGGACACTAATGACCCACACAGGAAACTCAATGACCCACGCAGGACACACAATGACCCACACAGGGCACTCAATGACCCACACAGGACACTCATGACCCACGCAAGACACTCAATGACCCACGCCGGACACTCAATGACACACGCAGGACACTCAATGACCCATGCAGGTCAATCATGACCCACACAGGACACTCATTGACCCACGCAGGACACTCATGACCCACACAGCACACTCAATGACCCACACAGGACACTCAATGAACCACGCAGAACACTCAATGACCGACACAGGACACTCATGACCCACACAGGACACTCAATGACTCACGCAGGACACTCATGACCCACACATGACACTCAATGACCCACGCTGGACACTCATGACCCAAGCAGGACACTCAATGACCCATGCAGGACATTCATGACCCACGCAGGACACTCAATGACCCACGCAGGACACTGAATGACCCACGCTGGACACGCAATGACCCAAGCAGGACACACTCAATGACCCACGCAGGACACTGAATGACCCATGCAGGACAATCATGACCCACACAGGACACTCAATGGCCCACGCAGGACACTCAATGACCCATGCAAGACACTCATGACACACGCAGGACACTCAATGACCCACATAGGACACTCAATGACCAACACAGGACACTCAATGACCCACGCAGGCCTTTCAATGACCCACGCATGACACTCAATGACCCACGCAGGACACTCATGACCAACGCAGGACACTCAATGACCCCCGCAGGACACTCAATGACCCACGCAGGACTCTCATGACCCACGCAGAACACTCATGACCCACACAGCACACTCAATGACCCACACAGGACACTCAGTGACCCACGCAGGACACCCATTGACCCACGCAGGACACTCATGACCCACGCAGGACACTCAATGACCCACGCAGGACACTCATGACCCACACAGGACACTCAATGACCCACGCAGGACACTCATGACCCACACAGAACACTCAATGACCCACACAAGACACTCAGTGACCCACGCAGGACACGCAATGACCCACGCAGGACACTCATGACCCACACAGGACACTCAATGACCCACGCAGGACACTCATCGAACCACACAGGACACTCATGACCCGCGTAGGACACTAAATGAACCACGCAGGACACTCAATGACCGACACAGGACACTCATGACACACGCAGGATACCCTAATGATCCACGCAGGACATTCATGAGCCACGCAGGACACTCAATGACCCACACAGGACACTCATGACCCACACAGGACACTCAATGACCCACGCAGGACTCTCAATGACCCACGCAGGACACTCAATGTCCCACGCAGGACTCTCAATGACCCACGCAGGACACTCAATGACCCGCACGGGACACTCAATGACCCACGCAAGACACTCAATGACCCACACAAGACACTCATGACTCATACAGGGCACTCAATGACCCACGCAGGTCACCCATGACACACGCAGGACACTCATGACCCACACAGGACACTCAATGACACACGCAGGACACTCATGACCCATGCAGGACACTCAATGACCTACGCAGGACACTCATGACCCACGCAGGACACACAATGACCCATGCAGGACACTCAATGACCCACGCAGGACTCTCATGACCCACACAGGACACTCAATGACCCACGCAGGACACTCATGACCCACGCAGGACACTCAATGACCCACAAAGGACACTCATGACCCACACAGGACACTCAATGACCCACGCAGGACACACATGACCCACACACGACACTCAATGACCCACGCAGGACACTCAATGACCCATGCAGGACAATCATGACCTACACAGGACACTGATTGACCCACGCAGGACTCTCATGACCCACACAGGACACTCAATGAACCACGCAGAACACTCAATGACCGACACAGGACACTCATGACCCACACAGGACACTCAATGACTCACGCAGGACACTCATGACCCACACATGACACTCAATGACCCACGCTGGACACTCATGACCCAAGCTGGACACTCAATGACCCATGCAGGACACTCATGACCCACGCAGGACACTCAATGACGCACGCAGGACACTGAATGACCCACGCAGGACACTCAATGACCCAAGCAGGACACACACAATGACCCACGCAGGACACTGAATGACCCATGCAGGACAATCATGACCCACACAGGACACTCAATGGCCCACGCAGGACACTCAATGACCCATGCAGAACACTCATGACACACGCAGGACACTCAATGACCCACATAGGACACTCAATGACCAACACAGGGCACTCAATGACCCACGCAGGACTTTCAATGACCCACGCAGGACACTCAATGACCCACGCAGGACACTCATGACCCACGCAGGACACTCAATGACTCCCGCAGGACACTCAATGACCCACGCAGGACTCTCATGACCCACGCAGGATACTCAATGTCCCACACAGGACACTCATGACACACACAGGACACTCATGACCCACACAGGACACTCAATGACCCACGCAGGATACTCAATGTCCCACACAGGACACTCATGACACACACAGGACACTCATGACCCACACAGGACACTCATGACCCACACAGCACACTCAATGACCCACACAGGACACTCAGTGACCCACGCAGGACAGCAAATGACCCACGCAGGACACTCATGACCCACGCAGGACACTCAATGACCCACGCAGGACACTCATGACCCACACAGGACACTCAATGACCCACGCAGGACACTCATGACCCACACAGCACACTCAATGACCCACACAGGACACTCAGTGACCCACGCAGGACACGCAATGACCCACGCAGGACACTCATGACCCACGCAGGACACTCAATGACCCACGC
This sequence comes from Chiloscyllium plagiosum, assembly GCF_037043375.1. Classification (NCBI taxonomy): domain Eukaryota; kingdom Metazoa; phylum Chordata; class Chondrichthyes; order Orectolobiformes; family Hemiscylliidae; genus Chiloscyllium; species Chiloscyllium plagiosum. Next base: position 47,240,045 of record NW_028270167.1, read on the forward strand.
AGGACACTCATCGAACCACACAGGACACTCATGACCCGTGTAGGACACTCAATGAACCACGCAGGACACTCAATGACCGACACAGGACACTCATGACCCACGCAGGACACCCTAATGATCCACGCAGGGCACTCATGAGCCACGCAGGACACTCAATGACCCACACAGGACACTCATGACCCACACAGGACACTCAATGACCCACGCAGGACACTCATGACCAACGCAGGACACACAATGACCCACGCAGGATACTCAATGTCAAATGCAGTACACTCAATGACCCACACAAAACACTCCCTGAACAACGCAGGACAGTCAATGACCCTCACAGGACATTTACTGACCCACACAGGACACTCATGACCCACGCAGGACACTCAATGACCCACACAGGACACTCATGACACACACAGGACACTCATGACCAATGCAGAATACACAAAGTCCCATACAGAACACTCATGACCCACACAGGACACTCATGACCCACACAGGACACTCAATGACCCACGCAGGACACTCAATGACCCATGCAGGACACTCATGACGCACACAGGACACTCAATGACCCACGCAGGACACTCCTGACCCACACAGCACACTCAATGACCCACACAGGACACTCAGTGACCCACGCAGGACACGCAATGACCCACGCAGGACACTCATGACCCACGCAGGACACTCAATGACCCACGCAGGACACTCATGACCCACGCTGGACACTCATCGAACCACACAGGACACTCATGACCCACACAGGACACTCATGACCAATGCAGGACACACAATGTCCCATACGGAACACTCATGACTCACGCAGGACACTCATGACCCACGCAGGACACTCAATGACCCACACAGGACACTCAGGACCCACACAGGACACTCAATGACCCACACAGGACACTCATGACCCACGCAGGGCACTCAATGACCCACGCAGGACTCTCAATGACCCACGCAGGACACTCAATGACCCACGCAGGACTCTCAATGACCCACGCATGACACTCAATGACCCGCACGGGACACTCAATGACCCACGCAAGACACTCAATGACCCACACAGGACACTCATGACCCACGCAGGACACTCAATGACCCAAGCAGGACTCTCAATGACCCACGCAGGACACTCAATGACCCACACGGGACACTCAATGACCCACGCAGGACACTCAATGACCCACGCAGGACACTCATGACCCATGCAGGACACTCAATGACCCACGCAGGACACCCATGACCCACGCAGGACACTCATGACCCACACAGGACACTCAATGACCCACGCATGACACTCATGACCCACGCAGGACACTCAATGACCCACGCAGGACACTCATGACCCACGCTGGACACTCATGACCCACGCAGGACACTCAACGAACCACACAGGATAATCATCACACTCGCAGGACACTCAATGAACCACGCAGGACACTCAATGACTGACACAGGACAATCATGACCCATGCAGTACACACAATGACCCACGCAGGACACTCATGACCCATGCAGGACACTCAATGACCCACGCAGGACACTCATGACCCACGCAGGACACTCAATGACCCACACAGGACACTCATGACCCACGCAGGACACTCAATGACCCAAGCAGGACTCTCAATGACCCACGCAGGACACTCATGACCCACGCTGGACACTCATGACCCACGCAGGACACTCAACGAACCACACAGGATAATCATCACACTCGCAGGACACTCAATGAACCACGCAGGACACTCAATGACTGACACAGGACAATCATGACCCATGCAGTACACACAATGACCCACGCAGGACACTCATGACCCATGCAGGACACTCAATGACCCACGCAGGACACTCATGACCCACGCAGGACACTCAATGACCCACACAGGACACTCATGACCCACGCAGGACACTCAATGACCCAAGCAGGACTCTCAATGACCCACGCAGGACACTCATGACCCACGCAGGGCACTCAATGACCCACGCAGGACTCTGAATGACCCATGCAGGACAATCATGACCCACACAGGACACTCAATGGCCCACGCAGGACACTCAATGACCCATGCAGGACACTCATGACCCACGCAGGACACTCAATGACCCACATAGGACACTCAATGACCAACACTGGACACTCAATGACCCACGCAGGCCTTTCAATGACCCACGCATGACACTCAATGACCCACGCAGGACACACATGACCAACGCAGGACACTCAATGACCCCCGCAGGACACTCAATGACCCACGCAGGACTCTCATGACCCACGCAGAACACTCAATGACCCACACAGGACACTCATGACACACACAGGACATTCATGACCCACATAGGACACTCAATGCCCCACGCAGGACACTCAATGACCCATGCAGGACACTCATGACCCACACAGGACACTCAATGACCTACGCAGGACACTCATGCCCCACGCAGGACACTCAATGACCCACGCAGGACACTCATCGAACCACACAGGACACTCATGACCCGTGTAGGACACTCAATGAACCACGCAGGACACTCAATGACCGACACAGGACACTCATGACCCACGCAGGACACCCTAATGATCCACGCAGGGCACTCATGAGCCACGCAGGACACTCAATGACCCACACAGGACACTCATGACCCACACAGGACACTCAATGACCCACGCAGGACACTCATGACCAACGCAGGACACACAATGACCCACGCAGGATACTCAATGTCAAATGCAGTACACTCAATGACCCACACAAAACACTCCCTGAACAACGCAGGACAGTCAATGACCCTCACAGGACATTTACTGACCCACACAGGACACTCATGACCCACGCAGGACACTCAATGACCCACACAGGACACTCATGACACACACAGGACACTCATGACCAATGCAGAATACACAAAGTCCCATACAGAACACTCATGACCCACACAGGACACTCATGACCCACACAGGACACTCAATGACCCACGCAGGACACTCAATGACCCATGCAGGACACTCATGACGCACACAGGACACTCAATGACCCACGCAGGACACTCCTGACCCACACAGCACACTCAATGACCCACACAGGACACTCAGTGACCCACGCAGGACACGCAATGACCCACGCAGGACACTCATGACCCACGCAGGACACTCAATGACCCACGCAGGACACTCATGACCCACGCTGGACACTCATCGAACCACACAGGACACTCATGACCCACACAGGACACTCATGACCAATGCAGGACACACAATGTCCCATACGGAACACTCATGACTCACGCAGGACACTCATGACCCACGCAGGACACTCAATGACCCACACAGGACACTCAGGACCCACACAGGACACTCAATGACCCACACAGGACACTCATGACCCACGCAGGGCACTCAATGACCCACGCAGGACTCTCAATGACCCACGCAGGACACTCAATGACCCACGCAGGACTCTCAATGACCCACGCATGACACTCAATGACCCGCACGGGACACTCAATGACCCACGCAAGACACTCAATGACCCACACAGGACACTCATGACCCACGCAGGACACTCAATGACCCAAGCAGGACTCTCAATGACCCACGCAGGACACTCAATGACCCACACGGGACACTCAATGACCCACGCAGGACACTCAATGACCCACGCAGGACACTCATGACCCATGCAGGACACTCAATGACCCACGCAGGACACCCATGACCCACGCAGGACACTCATGACCCACACAGGACACTCAATGACCCACGCATGACACTCATGACCCACGCAGGACACTCAATGACCCACGCAGGACACTCATGACCCACGCTGGACACTCATGACCCACGCAGGACACTCAACGAACCACACAGGATAATCATCACACTCGCAGGACACTCAATGAACCACGCAGGACACTCAATGACTGACACAGGACAATCATGACCCATGCAGTACACACAATGACCCACGCAGGACACTCATGACCCATGCAGGACACTCAATGACCCACGCAGGACACTCATGACCCACGCAGGACACTCAATGACCCACACAGGACACTCATGACCCACGCAGGACACTCAATGACCCAAGCAGGACTCTCAATGACCCACGCAGGACACTCATGACCCACGCTGGACACTCATGACCCACGCAGGACACTCAACGAACCACACAGGATAATCATCACACTCGCAGGACACTCAATGAACCACGCAGGACACTCAATGACTGACACAGGACAATCATGACCCATGCAGTACACACAATGACCCACGCAGGACACTCATGACCCATGCAGGACACTCAATGACCCACGCAGGACACTCATGACCCACGCAGGACACTCAATGACCCACACAGGACACTCATGACCCACGCAGGACACTCAATGACCCAAGCAGGACTCTCAATGACCCACGCAGGACACTCATGACCCACGCAGGGCACTCAATGACCCACGCAGGACTCTGAATGACCCATGCAGGACAATCATGACCCACACAGGACACTCAATGGCCCACGCAGGACACTCAATGACCCATGCAGGACACTCATGACCCACGCAGGACACTCAATGACCCACATAGGACACTCAATGACCAACACTGGACACTCAATGACCCACGCAGGCCTTTCAATGACCCACGCATGACACTCAATGACCCACGCAGGACACACATGACCAACGCAGGACACTCAATGACCCCCGCAGGACACTCAATGACCCACGCAGGACTCTCATGACCCACGCAGAACACTCAATGACCCACACAGGACACTCATGACACACACAGGACATTCATGACCCACATAGGACACTCAATGCCCCACGCAGGACACTCAATGACCCATGCAGGACACTCATGACCCACACAGGACACTCAATGACCCACGCAGGACACTCATGACCCACGCTGGACACTCATGACCCACGCAGGACACTCAACGAACCACACAGGATACTCATGACACTCGCAGGACACTCAATGAACCACGCAGGACACTCAATGACTGACACAGGACAATCATGACCCATGCAGTACACTCAATGACCCACGCAGGACACTCATGACCCACGCAGGACACTCAATGACCCACACAGGCACTCATGACCCACGCAGGACATTCAATGACCCAAGCAGGACTCTCAATGACCCACGCAGGACACTCAATGACCCACACGGGACACTCAATGACGCACGCATTACACTCAATGACCCACACAGGACACTCATGACCCATGCAGGACACTCAATGACCCACGCAGGACACCCATGACCCACGCAGGACACTCATGACCCACACTCGACACTCAATGACCCACGCATGACACTCATGACCCACGCAGGACACTCAATGACCTACGCAGGACACTCATGCCCCACGCAGGACACTCAATGACCCACGCAGGACACACAATGACCCACGCAGGACACTCATGACCCACGCAGGACACTCAATGACACACGCAGGACACTCAATGACCCACGCAGGACACTCATGACCCACGCAGGACACTCAATGACCCACACAGTGCACTCATGACCCACACAGGACACTCAATGACCCACGCAGGACACAGATGACCCACACAGGACACTCAATGACCCACGCAGGACACTCAATGACCCATGCAGGACACTCATGACGCACACAGGACACTCAATGACCCACGCAGGAAACTCATGACCCACACAGCACACTCAATGACCCACACAGGACACTCAATGGCCCACGCAGGACTCTCAATGACCCACGCAGGACACTCATGACCCACGCAGGACACTCAATGACCCACGCAGGACACTCATGACAGATGCAGGACACTCAACGAACCACACAGGATAATCATGACACTCGCAGGACACTCAATGAACCACGCACTACACTCAATGACCGACACAGGACACTCATGACCCACGCAGGACACTCAATGACCTACGCAGGACACTCAATGACCCACACGGGACACTCAATGACCCAAGCAGGACAGTCAATGACCCACGCAGGACACTGAATGACCCACGCAGGACACTCAATGACCCACGCAGGACACTAATGACCCACACAGGAAACTCAATGACCCACGCAGGACACACAATGACCCACACAGGGCACTCAATGACCCACACAGGACACTCATGACCCACGCAAGACACTCAATGACCCACGCCGGACACTCAATGACACACGCAGGACACTCAATGACCCATGCAGGTCAATCATGACCCAAGCAGGACACTCAATGACCCATGCAGGACATTCATGACCCACGCAGGACACTCAATGACCCACGCAGGACACTGAATGACCCACGCTGGACACGCAATGACCCAAGCAGGACACACTCAATGACCCACGCAGGACACTGAATGACCCATGCAGGACAATCATGACCCACACAGGACACTCAATGGCCCACGCAGGACACTCAATGACCCATGCAAGACACTCATGACACACGCAGGACACTCAATGACCCACATAGGACACTCAATGACCAACACAGGACACTCAATGACCCACGCAGGCCTTTCAATGACCCACGCATGACACTCAATGACCCACGCAGGACACTCATGACCAAAGCAGGACACTCAATGACCCCCGCAGGACACTCAATGACCCACGCAGGACTCTCATGACCCACGCAGAACACTCATGACCCACACAGCACACTCAATGACCCACACAGGACACTCAGTGACCCACGCAGGACACCCATTGACCCACGCAGGACACTCATGACCCACGCAGGACACTCAATGACCCACGCAGGACACTCATGACCCACACAGGACACTCAATGACCCACGCAGGACACTCATGACCCACACAGAACACTCAATGACCCACACAAGACACTCAGTGACCCACGCAGGACACGCAATGACCCACGCAGGACACTCATGACCCACACAGGACACTCAATGACCCACGCAGGACACTCATCGAACCACACAGGACACTCATGACCCGCGTAGGACACTAAATGAACCACGCAGGACACTCAATGACCGACACAGGACACTCATGACACACGCAGGATACCCTAATGATCCACGCAGGACATTCATGAGCCACGCAGGACACTCAATGACCCACACAGGACACTCATGACCCACACAGGACACTCAATGACCCACGCAGGACTCTCAATGACCCACGCAGGACACTCAATGTCCCACGCAGGACTCTCAATGACCCACGCAGGACACTCAATGACCCGCACGGGACACTCAATGACCCACGCAAGACACTCAATGACCCACGCAAGACACTCAATGACCCACACAAGACACTCATGACTCATACAGGGCACTCAATGACCCACGCAGGTCACCCATGACACACGCAGGACACTCATGACCCACACAGGACACTCATGACCCACACAGGACACTCAATGACCCACGCAGGACACACATGACCTACGCAGGACACTCATGACCCACGCAGGACACACAATGACCCATGCAGGACACTCAATGACCCACGCAGGACTCTCATGACCCACACAGGACACTCAATGACCCACGCAGGACACTCATGACCCACGCAGGACACTCAATGACCCACAAAGGACACTCATGACCCACACAGGACACTCAATGACCCACGCAGGACACACATGACCCACACACGACACTCAATGACCCACGCAGGACACTCAATGACCCATGCAGGACAATCATGACCTACACAGGACACTGATTGACCCACGCAGGACTCTCATGACCCACACAGGACACTCAATGAACCACGCAGAACACTCAATGACCGACACAGGACAGTCATGACCCACACAGGACACTCAATGACTCACGCAGGACACTCATGACCCACACATGACACTCAATGACCCACGCTGGACACTCATGACCCAAGCTGGACACTCAATGACCCATGCAGGACACTCATGACCCACGCAGGACACTCAATGACGCACGCAGGACACTGAATGACCCACGCAGGACACTCAATGACCCAAGCAGGACACACACAATGACCCACGCAGGACACTGAATGACCCATGCAGGACAATCATGACCCACACAGGACACTCAATGGCCCACGCAGGACACTCAATGACCCATGCAGAACACTCATGACACACGCAGGACACTCAATGACCCACATAGGACACTCAATGACCAACACAGGGCACTCAATGACCCACGCAGGACTTTCAATGACCCACGCAGGACACTCAATGACCCACGCAGGACACTCATGACCCACGCAGGACACTCAATGACTCCCGCAGGACACTCAATGACCCACGCAGGACTCTCATGACCCACGCAGGATACTCAATGTCCCACACAGGACACTCATGACACACACAGGACACTCATGACCCACACAGGACACTCAATGACCCACGCAGGATACTCAATGTCCCACACAGGACACTCATGACACACACAGGACACTCATGACCCACACAGGACACTCATGACCCACACAGCACACTCAATGACCCACACAGGACACTCAGTGACCCACGCAGGACAGCAAATGACCCACGCAGGACACTCATGACCCACGCAGGACACTCAATGACCCACGCAGGACACTCATGACCCACACAGGACACTCAATGACCCACGCAGGACACTCATGACCCACACAGCACACTCAATGACCCACACAGGACACTCAGTGACCCACGCAGGACACGCAATGACCCACGCAGGACACTCATGACCCACGCAGGACACTCAATGACCCACGCAGGACACTCATCGAACCACACAGGACACTCATGACCCGTGTAGGACACTCAATGAACCACGCAGGACACTCAATGACCGACACAGGACACTCATGACCCACGCAGGACACCCTAATGATCCACGCAGGGCACTCATGAGCCACGCAGGACACTCAATGACCCACACAGGACACTCATGACCCACACAGGACACTCAATGACCCACGCAGGACACTCATGACCAACGCAGGACACACAATGACCCACGCAGGATACTCAATGTCAAATGCAGTACACTCAATGACCCACACAAAACACTCCCTGAACAACGCAGGACAGTCAATGACCCTCACAGGACATTTACTGACCCACACAGGACACTCATGACCCACGCAGGACACTCAATGACCCACACAGGACACTCATGACACACACAGGACACTCATGACCAATGCAGAATACACAAAGTCCCATACAGAACACTCATGACCCACACAGGACACTCATGACCCACACAGGACACTCAATGACCCACGCAGGACACTCAATGACCCATGCAGGACACTCATGACGCACACAGGACACTCAATGACCCACGCAGGACACTCCTGACCCACACAGCACACTCAATGACCCACACAGGACACTCAGTGACCCACGCAGGACACGCAATGACCCACGCAGGACACTCATGACCCACGCAGGACACTCAATGACCCACGCAGGACACTCATGACCCACGCTGGACACTCATCGAACCACACAGGACACTCATGACCCACACAGGACACTCATGACCAATGCAGGACACACAATGTCCCATACGGAACACTCATGACTCACGCAGGACACTCATGACCCACGCAGGACACTCAATGACCCACACAGGACACTCAGGACCCACACAGGACACTCAATGACCCACACAGGACACTCATGACCCACGCAGGGCACTCAATGACCCACGCAGGACTCTCAATGACCCACGCAGGACACTCAATGACCCACGCAGGACTCTCAATGACCCACGCATGACACTCAATGACCCGCACGGGACACTCAATGACCCACGCAAGACACTCAATGACCCACACAGGACACTCATGACCCACGCAGGACACTCAATGACCCAAGCAGGACTCTCAATGACCCACGCAGGACACTCAATGACCCACACGGGACACTCAATGACCCACGCAGGACACTCAATGACCCACGCAGGACACTCATGACCCATGCAGGACACTCAATGACCCACGCAGGACACCCATGACCCACGCAGGACACTCATGACCCACACAGGACACTCAATGACCCACGCATGACACTCATGACCCACGCAGGACACTCAATGACCCACGCAGGACACTCATGACCCACGCTGGACACTCATGACCCACGCAGGACACTCAACGAACCACACAGGATAATCATCACACTCGCAGGACACTCAATGAACCACGCAGGACACTCAATGACTGACACAGGACAATCATGACCCATGCAGTACACACAATGACCCACGCAGGACACTCATGACCCATGCAGGACACTCAATGACCCACGCAGGACACTCATGACCCACGCAGGACACTCAATGACCCACACAGGACACTCATGACCCACGCAGGACACTCAATGACCCAAGCAGGACTCTCAATGACCCACGCAGGACACTCATGACCCACGCTGGACACTCATGACCCACGCAGGACACTCAACGAACCACACAGGATAATCATCACACTCGCAGGACACTCAATGAACCACGCAGGACACTCAATGACTGACACAGGACAATCATGACCCATGCAGTACACACAATGACCCACGCAGGACACTCATGACCCATGCAGGACACTCAATGACCCACGCAGGACACTCATGACCCACGCAGGACACTCAATGACCCACACAGGACACTCATGACCCACGCAGGACACTCAATGACCCAAGCAGGACTCTCAATGACCCACGCAGGACACTCATGACCCACGCAGGGCACTCAATGACCCACGCAGGACTCTCAATGACCCACGCAGGACACTCAATGACCCACGCAGGACTCTCAATGACCCACGCAGGACAGTCAATGACCCGCAAGGGACACTCAATGACCCACGCAAGACACTCAATGACCCACACAAGACACTCATGACCCGTGCAGGACACTCAATGACCCACGCAGGACACCCATGACCCACGCAGGACACTCATGACACACACAGGACACTCAATGACCCACGCAGGTCACTCATGACCCACGCAGGACACTCAATGACCTACGCAGGACTCTCATGACCCACGCAGGACACACAATGACCCATGCAGGACACTCAATGACCCACGCAGGACTCTCATGACCCACACAGGATGCTCAATGACCGACACAGGACACTCATGACCCACACAGGACACTCAATGACCCACGCAGGACACACATGACCCACACACGACACTCAATGACCCACGACGGACACTCAATGACCCATGCAGGACACTCATGACCCACACAGGACTGTCAATGACCCACGCAGGAGACTCATGACCCACGCAGGACACTCAATGACCCACGCAGGACACTCATGACCCACGCTGGACACTCATGACCCACGCAGGACACTCAACGAACCACACGGGATAATCATCACCTTCGCAGGACAGTCAATGAACCACGCAGTACACTCAATGACTGACACAGGACAATCATGACCCATGCAGTACACACAATGACCCACACAGGACACTCATGACCCATGCAGGACACTCAATGACCCACGCAGGACACTCATGACCCACGCAGGACACTCAATGACCCACACACGACACTCATGACCCACGCAGGACACTCAATGACCCAAGCAGGACTCTCAATGACCCACGCAGGACACTCAATGACCCACACGGGACACTCAATGACCCACGCAGGACACTCAATGACCCACGCAGGACACTCATGACCCATTCAGGACACTCAATGACCCACGCAGGACACCCATGACCCACGCAGGACACTCATGACCCACACAGGACACTCAATGACCCACGCATGACACTCATGACCCACGCTGGACACTCATGACCCACGCAGGACACTCAACGAACCACACAGGATAATCATCACACTCGCAGGGCAGTCAATGAACCACGCAGGACACTCAATGACTGACACAGGACAATCATGACCCATGCAGTACACTCAATGACCCATGCAGGACAATCATGACCAACACAGGGCACTCATTGACCCACGCAGGACACTCATGACCCACACAGCACACTCAATGACCCACACAGGACACTCAATGAACCACGCAGAACACTCAATGACCGACACAGGACACTCATGACCCACACAGTACACTCAATGACTCACGCAGGACACTCATGACCCACACATGACACTCAATGACCCACGCTGGACACTCATGACCCAAGCAGGACACTCAATGACCCATGCAGGACACTCATAACCCACGCAGGACACTCAATGACCCACGCAGGACACTGAATGACCCACGCAGGACACTCAATGACCCAAGCAGGACACACTCAATGACCCACGCAGGACACTGAATGACCCATGCAGGACAATCATGACCCACACAGGACACTCAATGGCCCACGCAGGACACTCAATGACCCATGCAGGACACTCATGACCCATGCAGGACACTCAATGACCCACATAGGACACTCAATGACCAACACAGTACACTCAATGACCCACGCAGGCCTTTCAATGACCCACGCATGACACTCAATGACCCACGCAGGACACTCATGACCAACGCAGGACACTCAATGACCCCCACAGGACACTCAATGACCCACGCAGGACTCTCATGACCCACGCAGAACACACAATGACCCACACAGGACACTCATGACACACACAGGACATTCATGACCCACACAGGACACTCAATGACCCACGCAGGACACTCAATGACCCATGCAGGACACTCATGACCCACACAGGACACTCAATGACCCACGCAGGACACTCATGACCCACGCTGGACACTCATGACCCACGCAGGACACTCAACGAACCAAACAGGATACTCATGACACTCGCAGGACACTCAATGAACCACGCAGGACACTCAATGACTGACACAGGACAATCATGACCCATGCAGTACACTCAATGACCCACGCAGGACACTCATGACCCACGCAGGACACTCAATGACCCACACAGGACACTCATGACCCACGCAGGACATTCAATGACCCAAGCAGGACTCTCAATGACCCACGCAGGACACTCAATGACCCACACGGGACACTCAATGACGCACGCATGACACTCAATGACCCACACAGGACACTCATGACCTATGCAGGACACTCAATGACCCACGCAGGACACCCATGACCCACGCAGGACACTCATGACCCACACTCGACACTCAATGACCCACGCATGACACTCATGACCCACGCAGGACACTCAATGACCTACGCAGGACACTCATGACCCACGCAGGACACTCAATGACCCACGCAGGACACTCAATGACCCACGCAGGACACTCATGACCCACGCAGGACACTCAATGACCCACACAGTTCACTCATGACCCACACAGGACACTCAATGACCCACGCAGGACACAGATGACACACACAGGACACTCAATGACCCACGCAGGACACTCAATGACCCATGCAGGACACTCATGACGCACACAGGACACTCAATGACCCACGCAGGAAACGCATGACCCACACAGCACACTCAATGAACCACACAGGACACTCAATGGCCCACGCAGGACTCTTAATGACCCACGCAGGACACTCATGACCCACGCAGGACACTCAATGACCCACGCAGGACACTCATGACAGATGCAGGACACTCAACGAACCACATAGGATACTCATGACACTCGCAGGACACTCAATGAACCACGCACTACACTCAATGACCGACACAGGACACTCATGACCCACGCAGGACACTCAATGACCCACGCAGGACACTCAATGACCCACACGGGGCACTCAATGACCCACACAGGACACTCATGACCCACGCAAGACACTCAATGACCCACGCCGGACACTCAATGACACACGCAGGACACTCAATGACCCATGCAGGACATTCATGACCCACACAGGACACTCATTGACCCACGCAGGACACTCATGACCCACACAGCACACTCATGACCCACACAGGACACTCAATGAACCACGCAGAACACTCAATGACCGACACAGGACACTCATGACCCACACAGGACACTCAATGACTCACGCAGGACACTCATGACCCACACATGACACTCAATGACCCACGCTGGACACTCATGACCCAAGCAGGACATTCAATGACCCATGCAGGACACTCATGACCCACGCAGGACACTGAATGACCCACGCAGGACACTGAATGCCCCACGCAGGACACTCAATGACCCAAGCAGGACACACTCAATGACCCACGCAGGACACTGAATGACCCACGCAGGACACTCATGACCCACACAGGACACTCAATGGCCCACGCAGGACACTCACTGACCCATGCAGGACACTCATGACACACGCAGGACACTCAATGACCCACATAGGACACTCAATGACCAACACAGGACACTCAATGACCCATGCAGGCCTTTCAATGACCCACGCATGACACTCAATGACCCACGCAGGACACTCATGACCAACGCAGGACACTCAATGACCCCCGCAGGACACGCAATGACCCACGCAGGACTCTCATGACCCACGCAGAACACTCAATGACCCACACAGGACACTCATGACACACACAGGACATTCATGACCCACACAGGACACTCAATGACCCACGCAGGACACTCAATGACCCATGCAGGACACTCATGACCCACACAGGACACTCAATGACCCACGCAGGACACTCATGACCCACACAGCACACTCAATGACCCAGACAGGACACTCAGTGACCCACGCAGGACACCCAATGACCCACACAGGACACTCATGACCCACGCAGGACACTCAATGACCCACGCAGGACACCCATGACCCACACAGGACACTCAATGACCCACGCAGGACACTCATGACCCACACAGCACACTCAATGACCCACACAAGACACTCAGTGACCCAAGCAGGACACGCAATGACACACGCAGGACACTCATGACCCACGCAGGACACTCAATGACCCACGCAGGACACTCATCGAACCACACAGGACACTCATGACCCGTGTAGGACACTAAATGAACCACGCAGGACACTCAATGACCGACACAGGACACTCATGACCCACGCAGGATACCCTAATGATCCACGCAGGACATTCATGAGCCATGCAGGACACTCAATGACCCACACAGGACACTCAATGACCCACGCAGGACTCTCAATGACCCACGCAGGACTCTCAATGACCCACGCAGGACACTCAATGTCCCACGCAGGACTCTCAATGACCCACGCAGGACACTCAATGACCCGCACGGGACACTCAATGACCCACGCAAGACACTCAATGACCCACACAAGACACTCATGACCCATACAGGGCACTCAATGACCCACGCAGGACACCCATGACACACGCAGGACACTCATGACCCACACAGGACACTCAATGACACACGCAGGACACTCATGACACACGCAGGACACTCAATGACCTACGCAGGACACTCATGACCCACGCAGGACACACAATGACCCATGCAGGACACTCAATGACCCACGCAGGACTCTCATGACCCACACAGGACACTCAATGACCCACGCAGGACACTCATGACCCACGCAGGACACTCAATGACCCACAAAGGACACTCATGACCCACACAGGACACTCAATGACACACGCAGGACACTCATGACACACGCAGGACACTCAATGACCTACGCAGGACACTCATGACCCACGCAGGACACACAATGACTCATGCAGGACACTCAATGACCCACGCAGGACTCTCATGACCCACACAGGACACTCAATGACCCACACAGGACACTCAATGAACCACGCAGAACACTCAATGACCGACACAGGACAGTCATGACCCACACAGGACACTCAATGACTCACGCAGGACACTCATGACCCACACATGACACTCAATGACCCACGCTGGACACTCATGACCCAAGCAGGACCCTCAATGACCCACGCAGGACACTGAATGACCCACGCAGGACACTCAATGACCCAAGCAGGACACACTCAATGACCCACGCAGGACACTGAATGACCCATGCAGGACAATCATGACCCACACAGGACATTCAATGGCCCACGCAGGACACTCAATGACCCATGCAGGACACTCATGACCCACGCAGGACACTCAATGACCCACGCAGGACACTCATGACCCACACAGGACACTCAATGGCCCACGCAGGACACTCACTGACCCATGCAGGACACTCATGACACACGCAGGACACTCAATGACCCACATAGGACACTCAATGACCAACACAGGACACTCAATGACCCATGCAGGCCTTTCAATGACCCACGCATGACACTCAATGACCCACGCAGGACACTCATGACCAACGCAGGACACTCAATGACCCCCGCAGGACACGCAATGACCCACGCAGGACTCTCATGACCCACGCAGAACACTCAATGACCCACACAGGACACTCATGACACACACAGGACATTCATGACCCACACAGGACACTCAATGACCCACGCAGGACACTCAATGACCCATGCAGGACACTCATGACCCACACAGGACACTCAATGACCCACGCAGGACACTCATGACCCACACAGCACACTCAATGACCCAGACAGGACACTCAGTGACCCACGCAGGACACCCAATGACCCACACAGGACACTCATGACCCACGCAGGACACTCAATGACCCACGCAGGACACCCATGACCCACACAGGACACTCAATGACCCACGCAGGACACTCATGACCCACACAGCACACTCAATGACCCACACAAGACACTCAGTGACCCAAGCAGGACACGCAATGACACACGCAGGACACTCATGACCCACGCAGGACACTCAATGACCCACGCAGGACACTCATCGAACCACACAGGACACTCATGACCCGTGTAGGACACTAAATGAACCACGCAGGACACTCAATGACCGACACAGGACACTCATGACCCACGCAGGATACCCTAATGATCCACGCAGGACATTCATGAGCCATGCAGGACACTCAATGACCCACACAGGACACTCAATGACCCACGCAGGACTCTCAATGACCCACGCAGGACTCTCAATGACCCAGGCAGGACACTCAATGTCCCACGCAGGACTCTCAATGACCCACGCAGGACACTCAATGACCCGCACGGGACACTCAATGACCCACGCAAGACACTCAATGACCCACACAAGACACTCATGACCCATACAGGGCACTCAATGACCCACGCAGGACACCCATGACACACGCAGGACACTCATGACCCACACAGGACACTCAATGACACACGCAGGACACTCATGACACATGCAGGACACTCAATGACCTACGCAGGACACTCATGACCCACGCAGGACACACAATGACCCATGCAGGACACTCAATGACCCACGCAGGACTCTCATGACCCACACAGGACACTCAATGACCCACGCAGGACACTCATGACCCACGCAGGACACTCAATGACCCACAAAGGACACTCATGACCCACACAGGACACTCAATGACACACGCAGGACACTCATGACACACGCAGGACACTCAATGACCTACGCAGGACACTCATGACCCACGCAGGACACACAATGACTCATGCAGGACACTCAATGACCCACGCAGGACTCTCATGACCCACACAGGACACTCAATGACCCACGCAGGACACAGATGACCCACACAGGACACTCAATGACCCACGCAGGACACTCAATGACCCATGCAGGACACTCATGACGCACACAGGACACTCAATGACCCACGCAGGAAACTCATGACCCACACAGCACACTCAATGACCCACACAGGACACTCAATGGCCCACGCAGGACTCTCAATGACCCACGCAGGACACTCATGACCCACGCAGGACACTCAATGACCCACGCAGGACACTCATGACAGATGCAGGACACTCAACGAACCACACAGGATAATCATGACACTCGCAGGACACTCAATGAACCACGCACTACACTCAATGACCGACACAGGACACTCATGACCCACGCAGGACACTCAATGACCTACGCAGGACACTCAATGACCCACACGGGACACTCAATGACCCAAGCAGGACAGTCAATGACCCACGCAGGACACTGAATGACCCACGCAGGACACTCAATGACCCACGCAGGACACTAATGACCCACACAGGAAACTCAATGACCCACGCAGGACACACAATGACCCACACAGGGCACTCAATGACCCACACAGGACACTCATGACCCACGCAAGACACTCAATGACCCACGCCGGACACTCAATGACACACGCAGGACACTCAATGACCCATGCAGGTCAATCATGACCCACACAGGACACTCATTGACCCACGCAGGACACTCATGACCCACACAGCACACTCAATGACCCACACAGGACACTCAATGAACCACGCAGAACACTCAATGACCGACACAGGACACTCATGACCCACACAGGACACTCAATGACTCACGCAGGACACTCATGACCCACACATGACACTCAATGACCCACGCTGGACACTCATGACCCAAGCAGGACACTCAATGACCCATGCAGGACATTCATGACCCACGCAGGACACTCAATGACCCACGCAGGACACTGAATGACCCACGCTGGACACGCAATGACCCAAGCAGGACACACTCAATGACCCACGCAGGACACTGAATGACCCATGCAGGACAATCATGACCCACACAGGACACTCAATGGCCCACGCAGGACACTCAATGACCCATGCAAGACACTCATGACACACGCAGGACACTCAATGACCCACATAGGACACTCAATGACCAACACAGGACACTCAATGACCCACGCAGGCCTTTCAATGACCCACGCATGACACTCAATGACCCACGCAGGACACTCATGACCAACGCAGGACACTCAATGACCCCCGCAGGACACTCAATGACCCACGCAGGACTCTCATGACCCACGCAGAACACTCATGACCCACACAGCACACTCAATGACCCACACAGGACACTCAGTGACCCACGCAGGACACCCATTGACCCACGCAGGACACTCATGACCCACGCAGGACACTCAATGACCCACGCAGGACACTCATGACCCACACAGGACACTCAATGACCCACGCAGGACACTCATGACCCACACAGAACACTCAATGACCCACACAAGACACTCAGTGACCCACGCAGGACACGCAATGACCCACGCAGGACACTCATGACCCACACAGGACACTCAATGACCCACGCAGGACACTCATCGAACCACACAGGACACTCATGACCCGCGTAGGACACTAAATGAACCACGCAGGACACTCAATGACCGACACAGGACACTCATGACACACGCAGGATACCCTAATGATCCACGCAGGACATTCATGAGCCACGCAGGACACTCAATGACCCACACAGGACACTCATGACCCACACAGGACACTCAATGACCCACGCAGGACTCTCAATGACCCACGCAGGACACTCAATGTCCCACGCAGGACTCTCAATGACCCACGCAGGACACTCAATGACCCGCACGGGACACTCAATGACCCACGCAAGACACTCAATGACCCACACAAGACACTCATGACTCATACAGGGCACTCAATGACCCACGCAGGTCACCCATGACACACGCAGGACACTCATGACCCACACAGGACACTCATGACCCACACAGGACACTCAATGACCCACGCAGGACACACATGACCTACGCAGGACACTCATGACCCACGCAGGACACACAATGACCCATGCAGGACACTCAATGACCCACGCAGGACTCTCATGACCCACACAGGACACTCAATGACCCACGCAGGACACTCATGACCCACGCAGGACACTCAATGACCCACAAAGGACACTCATGACCCACACAGGACACTCAATGACCCACGCAGGACACACATGACCCACACACGACACTCAATGACCCACGCAGGACACTCAATGACCCATGCAGGACAATCATGACCTACACAGGACACTGATTGACCCACGCAGGACTCTCATGACCCACACAGGACACTCAATGAACCACGCAGAACACTCAATGACCGACACAGGACAGTCATGACCCACACAGGACACTCAATGACTCACGCAGGACACTCATGACCCACACATGACACTCAATGACCCACGCTGGACACTCATGACCCAAGCAGGACACTCAATGACCCATGCAGGACACTCATGACCCACGCAGGACACTCAATGACGCACGCAGGACACTGAATGACCCACGCAGGACACTCAATGACCCAAGCAGGACACACACAATGACCCACGCAGGACACTGAATGACCCATGCAGGACAATCATGACCCACACAGGACACTCAATGGCCCACGCAGGACACTCAATGACCCATGCAGAACACTCATGACACACGCAGGACACTCAATGACCCACATAGGACACTCAATGACCAACACAGGGCACTCAATGACCCACGCAGGACTTTCAATGACCCACGCAGGACACTCAATGACCCACGCAGGACACTCATGACCCACGCAGGACACTCAATGACTCCCGCAGGACACTCAATGACCCACGCAGGACTCTCATGACCCACGCAGGATACTCAATGTCCCACACAGGACACTCATGACACACACAGGACACTCATGACCCACACAGGACACTCAATGACCCACGCAGGATACTCAATGTCCCACACAGGACACTCATGACACACACAGGACACTCATGACCCACACAGGACACTCATGACCCACACAGCACACTCAATGACCCACACAGGACACTCAGTGACCCACGCAGGACAGCAAATGACCCACGCAGGACACTCATGACCCACGCAGGACACTCAATGACCCACGCAGGACACTCATGACCCACACAGGACACTCAATGACCCACGCAGGACACTCATGACCCACACAGCACACTCAATGACCCACACAGGACACTCAGTGACCCACGCAGGACACGCAATGACCCACGCAGGACACTCATGACCCACGCAGGACACTCAATGACCCACGCAGGACACTCATCGAACCACACAGGACACTCATGACCCGTGTAGGACACTCAATGAACCACGCAGGACACTCAATGACCGACACAGGACACTCATGACCCACGCAGGACACCCTAATGATCCACGCAGGGCACTCATGAGCCACGCAGGACACTCAATGACCCACACAGGACACTCATGACCCACACAGGACACTCAATGACCCACGCAGGACACTCATGACCAACGCAGGACACACAATGACCCACGCAGGATACTCAATGTCAAATGCAGTACACTCAATGACCCACACAAAACACTCCCTGAACAACGCAGGACAGTCAATGACCCTCACAGGACATTTACTGACCCACACAGGACACTCATGACCCACGCAGGACACTCAATGACCCACACAGGACACTCATGACACACACAGGACACTCATGACCAATGCAGAATACACAAAGTCCCATACAGAACACTCATGACCCACACAGGACACTCATGACCCACACAGGACACTCAATGACCCACGCAGGACACTCAATGACCCATGCAGGACACTCATGACGCACACAGGACACTCAATGACCCACGCAGGACACTCCTGACCCACACAGCACACTCAATGACCCACACAGGACACTCAGTGACCCACGCAGGACACGCAATGACCCACGCAGGACACTCATGACCCACGCAGGACACTCAATGACCCACGCAGGACACTCATGACCCACGCTGGACACTCATCGAACCACACAGGACACTCATGACCCACACAGGACACTCATGACCAATGCAGGACACACAATGTCCCATACGGAACACTCATGACTCACGCAGGACACTCATGACCCACGCAGGACACTCAATGACCCACACAGGACACTCAGGACCCACACAGGACACTCAATGACCCACACAGGACACTCATGACCCACGCAGGGCACTCAATGACCCACGCAGGACTCTCAATGACCCACGCAGGACACTCAATGACCCACGCAGGACTCTCAATGACCCACGCATGACACTCAATGACCCGCACGGGACACTCAATGACCCACGCAAGACACTCAATGACCCACACAGGACACTCATGACCCACGCAGGACACTCAATGACCCAAGCAGGACTCTCAATGACCCACGCAGGACACTCAATGACCCACACGGGACACTCAATGACCCACGCAGGACACTCAATGACCCACGCAGGACACTCATGACCCATGCAGGACACTCAATGACCCACGCAGGACACCCATGACCCACGCAGGACACTCATGACCCACACAGGACACTCAATGACCCACGCATGACACTCATGACCCCCGCAGGACACTCAATGACCCACGCAGGACACTCATGACCCACGCTGGACACTCATGACCCACGCAGGACACTCAACGAACCACACAGGATAATCATCACACTCGCAGGACACTCAATGAACCACGCAGGACACTCAATGACTGACACAGGACAATCATGACCCATGCAGTACACACAATGACCCACGCAGGACACTCATGACCCATGCAGGACACTCAATGACCCACGCAGGACACTCATGACCCACGCAGGACACTCAATGACCCACACAGGACACTCATGACCCACGCAGGACACTCAATGACCCAAGCAGGACTCTCAATGACCCACGCAGGACACTCATGACCCACGCTGGACACTCATGACCCACGCAGGACACTCAACGAACCACACAGGATAATCATCACACTCGCAGGACACTCAATGAACCACGCAGGACACTCAATGACTGACACAGGACAATCATGACCCATGCAGTACACACAATGACCCACGCAGGACACTCATGACCCATGCAGGACACTCAATGACCCACGCAGGACACTCATGACCCAAGCAGGACTCTCAATGACCCACGCAGGACACTCATGACCCACGCAGGGCACTCAATGACCCACGCAGGACTCTCAATGACCCACGCAGGACACTCAATGACCCACGCAGGACTCTCAATGACCCACGCAGGACAGTCAATGACCCGCAAGGGACACTCAATGACCCACGCAAGACACTCAATGACCCACACAAGACACTCATGACCCGTGCAGGACACTCAATGACCCACGCAGGACACCCATGACCCACGCAGGACACTCATGACACACACAGGACACTCAATGACCCACGCAGGTCACTCATGACCCACGCAGGACACTCAATGACCTACGCAGGACTCTCATGACCCACGCAGGACACACAATGACCCATGCAGGACACTCAATGACCCACGCAGGACTCTCATGACCCACACAGGATGCTCAATGACCGACACAGGACACTCATGACCCACACAGGACACTCAATGACCCACGCAGGACACACATGACCCACACACGACACTCAATGACCCACGACGGACACTCAATGACCCATGCAGGACACTCATGACCCACACAGGACTGTCAATGACCCACGCAGGAGACTCATGACCCACGCAGGACACTCAATGACCCACGCAGGACACTCATGACCCACGCTGGACACTCATGACCCACGCAGGACACTCAACGAACCACACGGGATAATCATCACCTTCGCAGGACAGTCAATGAACCACGCAGTACACTCAATGACTGACACAGGACAATCATGACCCATGCAGTACACACAATGACCCACACAGGACACTCATGACCCATGCAGGACACTCAATGACCCACGCAGGACACTCATGACCCACGCAGGACACTCAATGACCCACACACGACACTCATGACCCACGCAGGACACTCAATGACCCAAGCAGGACTCTCAATGACCCACGCAGGACACTCAATGACCCACACGGGACACTCAATGACCCACGCAGGACACTCAATGACCCACGCAGGACACTCATGACCCATTCAGGACACTCAATGACCCACGCAGGACACCCATGACCCACGCAGGACACTCATGACCCACACAGGACACTCAATGACCCACGCATGACACTCATGACCCACGCTGGACACTCATGACCCACGCAGGACACTCAACGAACCACACAGGATAATCATCACACTCGCAGGGCAGTCAATGAACCACGCAGGACACTCAATGACTGACACAGGACAATCATGACCCATGCAGTACACTCAATGACCCATGCAGGACAATCATGACCAACACAGGGCACTCATTGACCCACGCAGGACACTCATGACCCACACAGCACACTCAATGACCCACACAGGACACTCAATGAACCACGCAGAACACTCAATGACCGACACAGGACACTCATGACCCACACAGTACACTCAATGACTCACGCAGGACACTCATGACCCACACATGACACTCAATGACCCACGCTGGACACTCATGACCCAAGCAGGACACTCAATGACCCATGCAGGACCCTCATAACCCACGCAGGACACTCAATGACCCACGCAGGACACTGAATGACCCACGCAGGACACTCAATGACCCAAGCAGGACACACTCAATGACCCACGCAGGACACTGAATGACCCATGCAGGACAATCATGACCCACACAGGACACTCAATGGCCCACGCAGGACACTCAATGACCCATGCAGGACACTCATGACCCATGCAGGACACTCAATGACCCACATAGGACACTCAATGACCAACACAGTACACTCAATGACCCACGCAGGCCTTTCAATGACCCACGCATGACACTCAATGACCCACGCAGGACACTCATGACCAACGCAGGACACTCAATGACCCCCGCAGGACACTCAATGACCCACGCAGGACTCTCATGACCCACGCAGAACACACAATGACCCACACAGGACACTCATGACACACACAGGACATTCATGACCCACACAGGACACTCAATGACCCACGCAGGACACTCAATGACCCATGCAGGACACTCATGACCCACACAGGACACTCAATGACCCACGCAGGACACTCATGACCCACGCTGGACACTCATGACCCACGCAGGACACTCAACGAACCAAACAGGATACTCATGACACTCGCAGGACACTCAATGAACCACGCAGGACACTCAATGACTGACACAGGACAATCATGACCCATGCAGTACACTCAATGACCCACGCAGGACACTCATGACCCACGCAGGACACTCAATGACCCACACAGGACACTCATGACCCACGCAGGACATTCAATGACCCAAGCAGGACTCTCAATGACCCACGCAGGACACTCAATGACCCACACGGGACACTCAATGACGCACGCATGACACTCAATGACCCACACAGGACACTCATGACCTATGCAGGACACTCAATGACCCACGCAGGACACCCATGACCCACGCAGGACACTCATGACCCACACTCGACACTCAATGACCCACGCATGACACTCATGACCCACGCAGGACACTCAATGACCTACGCAGGACACTCATGACCCACGCAGGACACTCAATGACCCACGCAGGACACTCAATGACCCACGCAGGACACTCATGACCCACGCAGGACACTCAATGACCCACACAGTTCACTCATGACCCACACAGGACACTCAATGACCCACGCAGGACACAGATGACACACACAGGACACTCAATGACCCACGCAGGACACTCAATGACCCATGCAGGACACTCATGACGCACACAGGACACTCAATGACCCACGCAGGAAACGCATGACCCACACAGCACACTCAATGAACCACACAGGACACTCAATGGCCCACGCAGGACTCTTAATGACCCACGCAGGACACTCATGACCCACGCAGGACACTCAATGACCCACGCAGGACACTCATGACAGATGCAGGACACTCAACGAACCACATAGGATACTCATGACACTCGCAGGACACTCAATGAACCACGCACTACACTCAATGACCGACACAGGACACTCATGACCCACGCAGGACACTCAATGACCCACGCAGGACACTCAATGACCCACACGGGGCACTCAATGACCCACACAGGACACTCATGACCCACGCAAGACACTCAATGACCCACGCCGGACACTCAATGACACACGCAGGACACTCAATGACCCATGCAGGACATTCATGACCCACACAGGACACTCATTGACCCACGCAGGACACTCATGACCCACACAGCACACTCATGACCCACACAGGACACTCAATGAACCACGCAGAACACTCAATGACCGACACAGGACACTCATGACCCACACAGGACACTCAATGACTCACGCAGGACACTCATGACCCACACATGACACTCAATGACCCACGCTGGACACTCATGACCCAAGCAGGACATTCAATGACCCATGCAGGACACTCATGACCCACGCAGGACACTGAATGACCCACGCAGGACACTGAATGCCCCACGCAGGACACTCAATGACCCAAGCAGGACACACTCAATGACCCACGCAGGACACTGAATGACCCACGCAGGACACTCATGACCCACACAGGACACTCAATGGCCCACGCAGGACACTCACTGACCCATGCAGGACACTCATGACACACGCAGGACACTCAATGACCCACATAGGACACTCAATGACCAACACAGGACACTCAATGACCCATGCAGGCCTTTCAATGACCCACGCATGACACTCAATGACCCACGCAGGACACTCATGACCAACGCAGGACACTCAATGACCCCCGCAGGACACGCAATGACCCACGCAGGACTCTCATGACCCACGCAGAACACTCAATGACCCACACAGGACACTCATGACACACACAGGACATTCATGACCCACACAGGACACTCAATGACCCACGCAGGACACTCAATGACCCATGCAGGACACTCATGACCCACACAGGACACTCAATGACCCACGCAGGACACTCATGACCCACACAGCACACTCAATGACCCAGACAGGACACTCAGTGACCCACGCAGGACACCCAATGACCCACACAGGACACTCATGACCCACGCAGGACACTCAATGACCCACGCAGGTCACCCATGACCCACACAGGACACTCAATGACCCACGCAGGACACTCATGACCCACACAGCACACTCAATGACCCACACAAGACACTCAGTGACCCAAGCAGGACACGCAATGACACACGCAGGACACTCATGACCCACGCAGGACACTCAATGACCCACGCAGGACACTCATCGAACCACACAGGACACTCATGACCCGTGTAGGACACTAAATGAACCACGCAGGACACTCAATGACCGACACAGGACACTCATGACCCACGCAGGATACCCTAATGATCCACGCAGGACATTCATGAGCCATGCAGGACACTCAATGACCCACACAGGACACTCAATGACCCACGCAGGACTCTCAATGACCCACGCAGGACTCTCAATGACCCACGCAGGACACTCAATGTCCCACGCAGGACTCTCAATGACCCACGCAGGACACTCAATGACCCGCACGGGACACTCAATGACCCACGCAAGACACTCAATGACCCACACAAGACACTCATGACCCATACAGGGCACTCAATGACCCACGCAGGACACCCATGACACACGCAGGACACTCATGACCCACACAGGACACTCAATGACACACGCAGGACACTCAATGACCCACGCAGGACACTCAATGACCCACACGGGACACTCAATGACCCACGCAGGTCACTCAATGACCCACGCAGGACACTGAATGACCCACGCAGGACACTCAATGACCTACGCAGGACACTCATGACCCACGCAGGACACACAATGACCCATGCAGGACACTCAATGACCCACGCAGGACTCTCATGACCCACACAGGACACTCAATGACCCACGCAGGACACTCATGACCCACGCAGGACACTCAATGACCCACAAAGGACACTCATGACCCACACAGGACACTCAATGACACACGCAGGACACTCATGACACACGCAGGACACTCAATGACCTACGCAGGACACTCATGACCCACGCAGGACACACAATGACTCATGCAGGACACTCAATGACCCACGCAGGACTCTCATGACCCACACAGGACACTCAATGACCCACACAGGACACTCAATGAACCACGCAGAACACTCAATGACCGACACAGGACAGTCATGACCCACACAGGACACTCAATGACTCACGCAGGACACTCATGACCCACACATGACACTCAATGACCCACGCTGGACACTCATGACCCAAGCAGGACCCTCAATGACCCACGCAGGACACTGAATGACCCACGCAGGACACTCAATGACCCAAGCAGGACACACTCAATGACCCACGCAGGACACTGAATGACCCATGCAGGACAATCATGACCCACACAGGACATTCAATGGCCCACGCAGGACACTCAATGACCCATGCAGGACACTCATGACCCACGCAGGACACTCAATGACCCACGCAGGACACTCATGACCCACACAGGACACTCAATGGCCCACGCAGGACACTCACTGACCCATGCAGGACACTCATGACACACGCAGGACACTCAATGACCCACATAGGACACTCAATGACCAACACAGGACACTCAATGACCCATGCAGGCCTTTCAATGACCCACGCATGACACTCAATGACCCACGCAGGACACTCATGACCAACGCAGGACACTCAATGACCCCCGCAGGACACGCAATGACCCACGCAGGACTCTCATGACCCACGCAGAACACTCAATGACCCACACAGGACACTCATGACACACACAGGACATTCATGACCCACACAGGACACTCAATGACCCACGCAGGACACTCAATGACCCATGCAGGACACTCATGACCCACACAGGACACTCAATGACCCACGCAGGACACTCATGACCCACACAGCACACTCAATGACCCAGACAGGACACTCAGTGACCCACGCAGGACACCCAATGACCCACACAGGACACTCATGACCCACGCAGGACACTCAATGACCCACGCAGGACACCCATGACCCACACAGGACACTCAATGACCCACGCAGGACACTCATGACCCACACAGCACACTCAATGACCCACACAAGACACTCAGTGACCCAAGCAGGACACGCAATGACACACGCAGGACACTCATGACCCACGCAGGACACTCAATGACCCACGCAGGACACTCATCGAACCACACAGGACACTCATGACCCGTGTAGGACACTAAATGAACCACGCAGGACACTCAATGACCGACACAGGACACTCATGACCCACGCAGGATACCCTAATGATCCACGCAGGACATTCATGAGCCATGCAGGACACTCAATGACCCACACAGGACACTCAATGACCCACGCAGGACTCTCAATGACCCACGCAGGACTCTCAATGACCCACGCAGGACACTCAATGTCCCACGCAGGACTCTCAATGACCCACGCAGGACACTCAATGACCCGCACGGGACACTCAATGACCCACGCAAGACACTCAATGACCCACACAAGACACTCATGACCCATACAGGGCACTCAATGACCCACGCAGGACACCCATGACACACGCAGGACACTCATGACCCACACAGGACACTCAATGACACACGCAGGACACTCATGACACACGCAGGACACTCAATGACCTACGCAGGACACTCATGACCCACGCAGGACACACAATGACCCATGCAGGACACTCAATGACCCACGCAGGACTCTCATGACCCACACAGGACACTCAATGACCCACGCAGGACACTCATGACCCACGCAGGACACTCAATGACCCACAAAGGACACTCATGACCCACACAGGACACTCAATGACACACGCAGGACACTCATGACACACGCAGGACACTCAATGACCTACGCAGGACACTCATGACCCACGCAGGACACACAATGACTCATGCAGGACACTCAATGACCCACGCAGGACTCTCATGACCCATACAGGACACTCAATGACCCACACAGGACACTCAATGAACCACGCAGAACACTCAATGACCGACACAGGACAGTCATGACCCACACAGGACACTCAATGACTCACGCAGGACACTCATGACCCACACATGACACTCAATGACCCACGCTGGACACTCATGACCCAAGCAGGACCCTCAATGACCCACGCAGGACACTGAATGACCCACGCAGGACACTCAATGACCCAAGCAGGACACACTCAATGACCCACGCAGGACACTGAATGACCCATGCAGGACAATCATGACCCACACAGGACATTCAATGGCCCACGCAGGACACTCAATGACCCATGCAGGACACTCATGACCCACGCAGGACACTCAATGACCCACGCAGGACACTCATGACCCACGCTGGACACTCATGGCACACGCAGGACACTCAACGAACCACACAGGATACTCATGACACTCGCAGGACACTCAATGAACCACGCAGGACACTCAATGACTGACACAGGACAATCATGACCCATGCAGTACACTCAATGACCAACGCAGGACACTCATGACCCACGCAGGACACTCAATGACCCACACAGGACACTCATGACCCACGCAGGACATTCAATGACCCAAGCAGGACTCTCAATGACCCACGCAGGACACTCAATGACCCACACGGGACACTCAATGACCCACGCAGGACACTGAATGACCCATGCAGGACAATCATGACCCACACAGGACACTCAATGGCCCACGCAGGACACTCAATGACCCATGCAGGACACTCATGACGCACGCAGGACACTCAATGACCCACATAGGACACTCAATGACCAACACAGGACACTCAATGACCCACGCAGGCCTTTCAATGACCCACGCATGACACTCAATGACCCACGCAGGACACTCATGACCAACGCAGGACACTCAATGACCCCCGCAGGACATTCAATGATCCACGCAGGACTCTCATGACCCACGCAGAACACTCAATGACCCACACAGGACACTCATGACACACACAGGACATTCATGACCCACACAGGACACTCAATGACCCACGCAGGACACTTAATGACCCATGCAGGACACTCATGACCCACACAGGACACTCAATGACCCACGCAGGACACTCATGACCCACACAGCACACTCAATGACCCACACAGGACACTCATGACCCACACAGCACACACAATGACCCACACAGGACACTCATGACCCACACAGGACACTCAATGACCCACGCAGGACACTCATGACCCACGCAGGACACTCAATCACCCACACAGGACACTCAATGACCCATGCAGGACACCCAATGACCCACACAGGACACTCAGTGACCCACGCAGGACACCCAATGACCCACGCAGGACACTCCTGACCTACGCAGGACACTCAATGACCCACGCAGGACACTCATGACCCACGCATGACACTCAATGACCCACGCAGGACACTCATGACCCACACAGGACACTCAATGACCCACGCAGGACACTCATGACCCACGCAGGACACTCAATCACCCACACAGGACACTCATGACCCACACAGCACACTCAATGACCCACACTGGACACTCAGGGACCCACGCAGGACACGCAATGACCCACGCAGGACACTCATGACCCACGCAGGACACTCAATGTCCCACGCAGGACACTCATCGAACCACACAGGACACTCATGACCCGTGTAGGACACTCAATGTACCACGCAGGACACTCAATGACCGACACAGGACACTCATGACCCACGCAGGACACCCTAATGATCCACGCAGGACACTCATGAGCAACGCAGGACACTCAATGACCCACGCAGGACACTCATGACCAACGCAGGACACACAATGACCCACGCAGGATACTCAATGTCAAATGCAGTACACTCAATGACCCACACAGGACACTCCCTGAACAACGCAGGACAGTCAATGACCCTCACAGGACATTTACTGACCCACACAGGACACTCATGACCCACACAGGACATTCAATGACCCACACAGGACACTCATGACACACACAGGACACTCATGACCAATGCAGAACACACAATGTCCCATACAGAACACTCATGACCCACACAGGACACTCATGACCCACACAGGACACTCAATGACCCACGCAGGACACTCAATGACCCATGCAGGACACTCATGACGCACACAGGACACTCAATGACCCACGCAGGACACTCCTGACCCACACAGCACACTCAATGACCCACACAGGACACTCAGTGACCCATGCAGGACACGCAATGACCCACGCAGGACACTCATGACCCACGCAGGACACTCAATGACCCACGCAGGACACTCATGACCCACGCTGGACACTCATGACCCACGCTGGACACTCAATGACCCACGCAGGACACACTCAATGACCCATGCAGTACACTCAATGACCCATGCAGGACAATCATGACCCACACAGGACACTCAATGACCCACGCAGGACACTCATGACCCACACATCACACTCAATGACCCACACAGGACACTCAATGACCCACGCAGGACACGCAATGACCCACGCAGGACATTCATGACCCACGCAAGACACTCAAAGACCCACGCAGGACACTCATGACCCACGCAGGACAATCAATGACCCACGCAGGACACTCATGACCCACGCTGGACACTCATGACCCAAGCAGGACACTGAATGACCCACGCAGGACACTGAATTACACACCCATGACACTCAATGACCCACGCAGGATACTCATGACCCACACAGGACACTCAATAACCCACGCAGGACACTCAATGACCCATTCAGGACACTCATGACGCACACAGGACACTCAATGACCCACGCAGGACACTCATGACCCACACAGCACACTCAATTACCCACACAGGACACTCAATGACCCACGCAGGACTCTCAATGACCCACGCAGGACACTCATGACCCACACACGACACTCAATGACCCACGCAGGACACTCATGACCAACGCTGGACACTCATGACCCACGCAGGACACTCAACGAACCACACAGGATACTCATGACACTCGCAGGACACTCAATGAACCACGCAATACACTCAATGACCGACACAGGACACTCATGACCCACGCAGGACACTCAATGACCCACGCAGGACACTCAATGACCCACAAGGGACACTCAATGACCCACGCAGGTCACTCAATGACCCACGCAGGACACTCAATGACCCACGCAGGACACTCAATGACCCACACAGGACACTCAATCAACCACGCAGGACACACAATGACCCACACAGGGCACTCAATGACCCACACAGGACACTCATGACCCACGCAAGACACTCTGAGACCCACGCCGGACACTCAATGACACACGCAGGACACTCAATGACCCGTGCAGGACACTCAATGACCCACACAGGACACTCAATGACCCACGCAGGACACTCGTGACCCACACAGCACACTCAATGACCCACACAGGACACTCAATGAACCACGCAGAACACTCAATGACCGACACAGGACTCTCATGACCCACACAGGACACTCAATGACTCACACAGGACACTCATGACCCACACACGACACTCAATGACCCACGCTGGACACTCATGACCCAAGCAGGACACTCAATGACCCATGCAGGACACTCATGACCCACGCAGGACACTCAATGACCCACGCAGGACACTCAATGACCCACGCAGGACACTCATGACACACGCAGGACACTCAATGACCCACGCAAGACACTCAATGACCCACGCAGGACGGTCAATGACCCACGCAGGATACTCATGACCCACGCAGGACACTCAATGACCCACGCAGGACACTCAATGACCCACACAGGGCACTCCATGACCCACACCGGACACACATGACCCAAGCAGGACACACACAATGACCCACGCAGGACACTCATGACCCACACATCACACTCAATGACCCACACAGGACACTCAATGACCCACGCAGGACACGCAATGACCCACGCAGGACACTCATGACCCACGCAAGACACTCAAAGACCCACGCAGGACACTCATGACCCACGCAGGACAATCAATGACCCACGCAGGACACTCATGACCCACGCTGGACACTCATGACCCAAGCAGGACACTCAATGACCCATGCAGGACACTCATGACACACGCAGGACATTCAATGACCCACGCAGGACATTCATGACCCGCGCAGGACACTCAATGACCCACGGAGGACACTGAATGGCCCACGCAGGACACTCAATGACCCAAGCAGGACCCTCATGACCCACACAGGGCACTCCATGACCCACACCGGACACGCAGGACACTCAATGATCCATGCAGGACACTCAATGACCCACGCAGGACTCTCATGACCCACGCATGGCACTCAAAGACCCACACAGGACACTCATGACCCACACTGGACACTCAATGACCCACGCAGGACACTCAATGACCCACACAGCACACTCATGACCCACACAGGACACTCAATGACCCACGCAGGACACACATGACCCACCCAGGACACTCAATGACCCACGCAGGACACTCAATGACCCATGCAGGACACTCATGATCCACACAGGACACTCAATGACCCACGCAGGACACTCAATGACCCACACAGGACACTCATGACCCACGCAGGACACTCAATGACCCACAAAGGGCACTCAATGACCCACACAGGACACTCATGACCCACGCAGGACCCTCAATGACACATGCAGGACACTCAATGACCCATGCAGGACACTCAATGATACATGCAGGACAATTATGACCCACACAGGACACTCAACGACCCACGCAGGACACTCATGACCCACACAGCACACTCAATGACCCACACAGGACACTCAATGACCCATGCAGGACTCTCATGACCCACGCAGGACACTCATGACCCACGCAGGACACTCATGACTCAGGCAGAACACTCAATGACTCACGCAGGACACTGAATGACCCACGCAGGACACTCAATGACCCACGCAGGACTCTCATGACCCATGCAGTACACTCAATAACCCACGCAGGACACTCATTGACCCACACAGGGCACTCAATGACCCACACTGGACACTCATGACCCACGCAGGACACTCAATGACCCACGCAGGACACTCAATGACCCATGCAGGACACTCAATGACCCACGCAGGACTCTCATGACCCACGCATGGCACTCAAAGACCCACACAGGACACTCATGACCCACACAGGACACTCAATGACCCACGCAGGACACTCAATGACCCACACAGCACACTCATGACCCACACAGGACACTCAATGGCCCACGCAGGACACACATGACCCACCCAGGACACTCAATGACCCACGCAGGACACTCAATGACCCATGCAGGACACTCATGATCCACACAGGACACTCAATGACCCACGCAGGACACTCATGACCCACACAGGACACTCAATTACCCACGCAGGACACTCATGACCCACGCAGCACAATCAACAAACCACACAGGATACTCATGACACTCGCAGGACACACAATGAACCACGCAATACACTCAATGACCGACACAGGACACTCATGACCCACGCAGGACACTCACTGACCCATACAGGACACTCAATGACCCACACGGGACACTCAATGACCCACGCAGGTAACTCAATGACCCACGAAGGTCACTGAATGACCAACGCAGGACACTCAATGACCCACGCAGGACACTCATGACCCACACAGGACACTCAATGACACACGCAGGACACACAATGACCCACACAGGGCACTCAATGACCCACGCAGGACACTCATGACCCACGCAGGAAACTCAAAGACCCACGCAGTAGACTCAATGACCCACGCAGGACACTCAATGACCCAAGCATGAAAATCATGACCCACACAGGACACTCAATGACCCACGCAGGACACTCATGACCCACACAGCACACTCAAGGACCCGCACAGGACACTCAATTACCCACGCAGGACACTCAATGACCGACACAGGACACTCATCACCCACACAGGACACTCAATGACTCACGCAGGACACTCAATGACCCACGCAGGACACGCAATGACCCACGCAGGACACTGAATTACACACCCATGACACTCAATGACCCACGCAGGATACTCATGACCCACACAGGACACTCAATAACCCACGCAGGACACTCAATGACCCATTCAGGACACTCATGACGCACACAGGACACTCAATGACCCACGCAGGACACTCATGACCCACACAGCACACTCAATTACCCACACAGGACACTCAATGACCCACGCAGGACTCTCAATGACCCACGCAGGACACTCATGACCCACACACGACACTCAATGACCCACGCAGGACACTCATGACCAACGCTGGACACTCATGACCCACGCAGGACACTCAACGAACCACACAGGATACTCATGACACTCGCAGGACACTCAATGAACCACGCAATACACTCAATGACCGACACAGGACACTCATGACCCACGCAGGACACTCAATGACCCACGCAGGACACTCAATGACCCACGCAGGACACTCAATGACCCACACAGGACACTCAATCAACCACGCAGGACACACAATGACCCACACAGGGCACTCAATGACCCACACAGGACACTCATGACCCACGCAAGACACTCTGAGACCCACGCCGGACACTCAATGACACACGCAGGACACTCAATGACCCGTGCAGGACAATCATGACCCACACAGGACACTCAATGACCCACGCAGGACACTCGTGACCCACACAGCACACTCAATGACCCACACAGGACACTCAATGAACCACGCAGAACACTCAATGACCGACACAGGACTCTCATGACCCACACAGGACACTCAATGACTCACACAGGACACTCATGACCCACACACGACACTCAATGACCCACGCTGGACACTCATGACCCAAGCAGGACACTCAATGACCCATGCAGGACACTCATGACCCACGCAGGACACTCAATGACCCACGCAGGACACTCAATGACCCACGCAGGACACTCATGACACACGCAGGACACTCAATGACCCACGCAAGACACTCAATGACCCACGCAGGACGGTCAATGACCCACGCAGGATACTCATGACCCACGCAGGACACTCAATGACCCACGCAGGACACTCAATGACCCACACAGGGCACTCCATGACCCACACCGGACACACATGACCCAAGCAGGACACACACAATGACCCACGCAGGACACTCATGACCCACACATCACACTCAATGACCCACACAGGACACTCAATGACCCACGCAGGACACGCAATGACCCACGCAGGACACTCATGACCCACGCAAGACACTCAAAGACCCACGCAGGACACTCATGACCCACGCAGGACAATCAATGACCCACGCAGGACACTCATGACCCACGCTGGACACTCATGACCCAAGCAGGACACTCAATGACCCATGCAGGACACTCATGACACACGCAGGACATTCAATGACCCACGCAGGACATTCATGACCCACGCAGGACACTCAATGACCCACGGAGGACACTGAATGGCCCACGCAGGACACTCAATGACCCAAGCAGGACCCTCATGACCCACACAGGGCACTCCATGACCCACACCGGACACGCAGGACACTCAATGATCCATGCAGGACACTCAATGACCCACGCAGGACTCTCATGACCCACGCATGGCACTCAAAGACCCACACAGGACACTCATGACCCACACTGGACACTCAATGACCCACGCAGGACACTCAATGACCCACACAGCACACTCATGACCCACACAGGACACTCAATGACCCACGCAGGACACACATGACCCACCCAGGACACTCAATGACCCACGCAGGACACTCAATGACCCATGCAGGACACTCATGATCCACACAGGACACTCAATGACCCACGCAGGACACTCAATGACCCACACAGGACACTCATGACCCACGCAGGACACTCAATGACCCACAAAGGGCACTCAATGACCCACACAGGACACTCATGACCCACGCAGGACCCTCAATGACACATGCAGGACACTCAATGACCCATGCAGGACACTCAATGATACATGCAGGACAATTATGACCCACACAGGACACTCAACGACCCACGCAGGACACTCATGACCCACACAGCACACTCAATGACCCACACAGGACACTCAATGCCCCATGCAGGACTCTCATGACCCACGCAGGACACTCATGACCCACGCAGGACACTCATGACTCAGGCAGAACACTCAATGACTCACGCAGGACACTGAATGACCCACGCAGGACACTCAATGACCCACGCAGGACTCTCATGACCCATGCAGTACACTCAATAACCCACGCAGGACACTCATTGACCCACACAGGGCACTCAATGACCCACACTGGACACTCATGACCCACGCAGGACACTCAATGACCCACGCAGGACACTCAATGACCCATGCAGGACACTCAATGACCCACGCAGGACTCTCATGACCCACGCATGGCACTCAAAGACCCACACAGGACACTCATGACCCACACAGGACACTCAATGACCCACGCAGGACACTCAATGACCCACACAGCACACTCATGACCCACACAGGACACTCAATGGCCCACGCAGGACACACATGACCCACCCAGGACACTCAATGACCCACGCAGGACACTCAATGACCCATGCAGGACACTCATGATCCACACAGGACACTCAATGACCCACGCAGGACACTCATGACCCACACAGGACACTCAATTACCCACGCAGGACACTCATGACCCACGCAGCACAATCAACGAACCACACAGGATACTCATGACACTCGCAGGACACACAATGAACCACGCAATACACTCAATGACCGACACAGGACACTCATGACCCACGCAGGACACTCACTGACCCATACAGGACACTCAATGACCCACACGGGACACTCAATGACCCACGCAGGTAACTCAATGACCCACGAAGGTCACTGAATGACCAACGCAGGACACTCAATGACCCACGCAGGACACTCATGACCCACACAGGACACTCAATG
Organism: Chiloscyllium plagiosum; assembly: GCF_037043375.1. Taxonomy (NCBI): domain Eukaryota; kingdom Metazoa; phylum Chordata; class Chondrichthyes; order Orectolobiformes; family Hemiscylliidae; genus Chiloscyllium; species Chiloscyllium plagiosum. The sequence continues at coordinate 47,278,818 of NW_028270167.1, forward strand.
ACACACGCAGGACACACAATGACCCACACAGGGCACTCAATGACCCACGCAGGACACTCATGACCCACGCAGGAAACTCAAAGACCCACGCAGTAGACTCAATGACCCACGCAGGACACTCAATGACCCAAGCATGAAAATCATGACCCACACAGGACACTCAATGACCCACGCAGGACACTCATGACCCACACAGCACACTCAAGGACCCGCACAGGACACTCAATTACCCACGCAGGACACTCAATGACCGACACAGGACACTCATCACCCACACAGGACACTCAATGACTCACGCAGGACACTCATGACCCACACACGACATTCAATGACCCACGCTGGACACTCATGACCCAAGCAGGACACTCAATGACCCACGCAGGACACTCAATGACCCATGCAGGACGCTCAATGACCCACGCAGGACTCTCATGACCACGCAGGACACTCAATAACCCACGCAGGACACTCATGACCCACACAGGACACTCAATGCCCCACGCAGGACACTCGTGACCCACGCAGGACACTCAATGACCCACACAGGACACTCATGACCCACACAGGACACTCAATGACCCACGCAAGACACACATGACCCACACAGGACACTCAATGACCCATGCAGGACACTCATGACGCACACAGGACACTCAATGACCCACGCAGGACACTCATGACCCACATAGCACACTCAATGACCGACACAGGACACTCATGACCCACGCAGGACACTTACTGACCCACGCGGGACACTCAATGACCCACACGGGACACTCAGTGACCCACGCAGGTCACTGAATGACCCAAGCAGGTCACTCAATGACCCACGCAGGACACTCAACGACCCACACAGGTCACTCAATGACCCACACAGGACACTCATGACCCACGCAGGACACTCAATGACCCACGCAGGACACTCAATGACCCACGCAGGACACTCCATGACCCATGCAGGACACTCATGACCCACGCAGGACACTCAATGACCCACACAGGACACTCATGAGCAATGCAGGACACACAATGTCCCATACAGAACACTCATGACCCACGCAGGACACTCATGACCCACGCAGGACACTCAATGACCCACACAGGACACTCAGGACCCACACAGGACACTCAATGACCCACGCAGGACACTCAATGACCCATGCAGTACACTCATGCCCCACACAGGACACTCAATGACCCACGCAGGACACTCATGACCCACACAGCACACTCAATGACCCACACAGGACACTCAATGAACCACGCAGGACATGCAATGACCCACGCAGGACACTCATGACCCACGCAGGACATTCAATGACCCACGCAGGACACTCATGACCCACGCTGGACACTCATCGAACCACACAGGACACTCATGACCCGCGTAGGACACTCAATGAACCATGCAGGACACTCAATGACCGACACAGGACACTCATGACCCACACAGGACACTCAATGACCCATGCAGGACACTCATGACGCACACAGGACACTCAATGACCCACGCAGGACACTCAGGACCCACACAGGACACTCAATGACCCACGCAGGACACTCAATGACTGACACAGGACACTCATGACCCACACAGGACACTCAATGACCCATGCAGGACACTCATGACGCACACAGGACACTCAATGACCCACGCAGTACACTCATGACCCACATAGCACACTCAATGACCGACACAGGACACTCATGACCCACGCAGGACACGCACTGACCCACGCGGGACACTCAATGACCCACACGGGACACTCAGTGACCCACGCAGGTCACTCAATGACCCACGCAGGTCACTCAATGACTCACGCAGGACACCCATGACCCACACAGGACACTCAATGACCCATGCAGGACACACAATGACCCACACAGGGCACTCAATGACCCACACAGGACACTCATGACCCACGCAGGACACTCAATGACCCACGCAGGACACTCAATGACCCACGCAGGACACTCCATGACCCATGCAGGACAATCATGACCCACACAGGACACTCAATGCCCCACGCAGGACACTCATGACCCACACAGCACACTCAAGGACCCACACAGGACACTCAATGAACCACGCAGGACACTCAATGAACCACGCAGGACACACATGACCCACACAGGACACTCAATGACCCACGCAGGACACTCAATGACCCACACGGGACACTCAATGACCCACACAGGACACTCATGACCCACGCAGGACACTCAATGACCCACAAAGAGCACTCAATGACCCACACAGGACACTCATGACCCACGCAGGACACTCAATGACCCACGCAGGACACTCAATGACCCACGCAGGACTGTCAATGACACATGCAGGACACTCATGACCCACGCAGGACACTCAATGACCCACACAGGACACTCAGGACCCACACAGGACACTCAATGACCCACGCAGGACACTCAATGACCCATGCAGTACACTCATGACCCACACAGGACACTCAATGACCCACGCAGGACACTCATGACCCACACAGCACACTCAATGACCCACACAGGACACTCAATGAACCACGCAGGACACACAATGACCCACGCAGGACACTCATGACCCACGCAGGACATTCAATGACCCACGCAGGACACTCATGACCCACGCTGGACACTCATCGAACCACACAGGACACTCATGACCCGCGTAGGACACTCAATGAACCACGCAGGACACTCAATGACCGACACAGGACACTCATGACCCACGCAGGACACCCTAATGATCCACGCAGGACACTCATGACCCACGCAGGACACTCAATGACCCACACAGGACACTCATGACACACACAGGACACTCAATGACCCACGCAGGACCGTCATGACCCACGCAGGACACACAATGACCCACGCAGGACACTCAATGACCCACGCAGGACACTCAATGAACCACACAGGACACTCCCTGACCAACGCAGGACAGTCAATGACCCACACAGGACATTTACTGACCCACACAGGACACTCCGGACCAACGCAAGACACTCATGACCCACGCCGGACACTCAATGACCCACGCAGGACACTCATGACCCACGCAGGACACTCAATGACCCATGCAGGACACTCATGACCCACGCAGGGCACTCAATGACCCATGCAGGACTCTCAATGACCCACGCAGGACACTCAATGTCACACGCAGGACACTGATGACCCTCGTTGGACACACAATGACCCACGCAGGACACTCATGACCAACAAAGGACATTCAATCACCCACGCAGGACACTGATGACCCTCGTTGGACACTCAATGACCCACGGAGGACACTCATGATCCACGCAGGACACTCATGACCAACAAAGGACATTCAATTAACCACGCAGGACACTCATGACCCACGCAGGACACTCATGACCCACACAGGACACTCAATGACCCACGCAGGACACTCATGACCCACGCAGGACTCTCATTGACCCACACAGGACACTCAATGACCCACGCAGGACACTCAATGACCCACGCAGGACACTCAATGACCAACACAGGACACTCCCTGACCAACGCAGGACAGTCAATGACCCACACAGGACATTTACTGACCCACACCGGACATTCCGGACCCACGCAAGACACTCATGACCCACGCCGGACACTCAATGACCCACGCAGGACACTCATGACCCACGCAGGACACTCAATGACCCACGCAGGACACTCATGACCCACGCAGGGCACTCAATGACCCACGCAGGACTCTCAATGACCCACGCAGGACACTCAATGTCCCACGCAGGACACTGATGACCCTCGTTGGACACTCAATGACCCACGCAGGACACTCATGATCCACGCAGGACACTCATGACCAACAAAGGACATTCAATAACCCACGGAGGACACTGATGACCCTCGTTGGACACTCAATGACCCACGCAGGACACACATGATCCACGCAGGACACTCATGACCAACAAAGGACATTCAATAAACCACGCAGGACACTCATGACCCACGCCGGACTCTGAAAGACCCACGCAGGGCACTCAATGACCCACGCAGGATGCTCAATGACCCACGCAAGACACTCAATGACCCACGCAGGACTCTCAATGACCCACGCAGGACACTCAATGTCACCCGCACGGGACACTCAATGACCCACGCAGGACACTCAATGACCCACACAAGACAATCATGACCCATGCAGGACACTGAATGACCCACGCAGGACACCCATGACCCACGCAGGACACTCATGACACACACAGGACACTCAATGACCCACGCAGGACACTCATGACCCACGCAGGACAAACTATGACCTACGCAGGACACTCATGACCCACGCAGGACACACAATGACCCATGCAGGACACTCAATGACCCACGCAGGACTCTCATGACCCACACATGACGCTCAATGACCCACGCAGGACAATCATGACCCACGCAGGACACTCAATGACCCACACAGGACACTCATGACCCACACAGGACACTCATGACCCACACAGCACAATCAAGGACCCACACAGGACACTCAATGAACCACGCAGGACACTCAATGACTGACACAGGACACTCATGACCCACACAGGACACTCAATGACCCATGCAGGACACTCATGACGCACACAGGACACTCAATGATCCACGCAGTACACTCATGACCCACATAGCACACTCAATGACCGACACAGGACACTCATGACCCACGCAGGACACGCACTGACCCACGCGGGACACTCAATGACCCACACGGGACACTCAATGACCCACGCAGGACACTCAATGTCACACGCAGGACACTGATGACCCTCGTTGGACACACAATGACCCACGCAGGACACTCATGACCAACAAAGGACATTCAATCACCCACGCAGGACACTGATGACCCTCGTTGGACACTCAATGACCCACGGAGGACACTCATGATCCACGCAGGACACTCATGACCAACAAAGGACATTCAATTAACCACGCAGGACACTCATGACCCACGCAGGACACTCATGACCCACACAGGACACTCAATGACCCACGCAGGACACTCATGACCCACGCAGGACTCTCATTGACCCACACAGGACACTCAATGACCCACGCAGGACACTCAATGACCCACGCAGGACACTCAATGACCAACACAGGACACTCCCTGACCAACGCAGGACAGTCAATGACCCACACAGGACATTTACTGACCCACACCGGACATTCCGGACCCACGCAAGACACTCATGACCCACGCCGGACACTCAATGACCCACGCAGGACACTCATGACCCACGCAGGACACTCAATGACCCACGCAGGACACTCATGACCCACGCAGGGCACTCAATGACCCACGCAGGACTCTCAATGACCCACGCAGGACACTCAATGTCCCACGCAGGACACTGATGACCCTCGTTGGACACTCAATGACCCACGCAGGACACTCATGATCCACGCAGGACACTCATGACCAACAAAGGACATTCAATAACCCACGGAGGACACTGATGACCCTCGTTGGACACTCAATGACCCACGCAGGACACACATGATCCACGCAGGACACTCATGACCAACAAAGGACATTCAATAAACCACGCAGGACACTCATGACCCACGCCGGACTCTGAAAGACCCACGCAGGGCACTCAATGACCCACGCAGGATGCTCAATGACCCACGCAAGACACTCAATGACCCACGCAGGACTCTCAATGACCCACGCAGGACACTCAATGTCACCCGCACGGGACACTCAATGACCCACGCAGGACACTCAATGACCCACACAAGACAATCATGACCCATGCAGGACACTGAATGACCCACGCAGGACACCCATGACCCACGCAGGACACTCATGACACACACAGGACACTCAATGACCCACGCAGGACACTCATGACCCACGCAGGACAAACTATGACCTACGCAGGACACTCATGACCCACGCAGGACACACAATGACCCATGCAGGACACTCAATGACCCACGCAGGACTCTCATGACCCACACATGACGCTCAATGACCCACGCAGGACAATCATGACCCACGCAGGACACTCAATGACCCACACAGGACACTCATGACCCACACAGGACACTCATGACCCACACAGCACAATCAAGGACCCACACAGGACACTCAATGAACCACGCAGGACACTCAATGACTGACACAGGACACTCATGACCCACACAGGACACTCAATGACCCATGCAGGACACTCATGACGCACACAGGACACTCAATGACCCACGCAGTACACTCATGACCCACATAGCACACTCAATGACCGACACAGGACACTCATGACCCACGCAGGACACGCACTGACCCACGCGGGACACTCAATGACCCACACGGGACACTCAGTGACCCACGCAGGTCACTCAATGACCCACGCAGGTCACTCAATGACTCACGCAGGACACCCATGACCCACACAGGACACTCAATGACCCATGCAGGACACACAATGACCCACACAGGGCACTCAATGACCCACACAGGACACTCATGACCCACGCAGGACACTCAATGACCCACGCAGGACACTCAATGACCCACGCAGGACACTCCATGACCCATGCAGGACACTCATGACCCACACAGGACACTCAATGACCCACGCAGCACACTCAATGACCCACACAGGACACTCATGACCCATGCAGGACACTCAATGACCCACGCAGGACACCCATGACACACGCAGGACACTCATGACCCACACAGGACACTCAATGACACACGCATGACACTCATGACCCAAGCAGGACACTCAATGACCTACGCAGGACACTCATGACCCACGCAGGACACTCAATGACCCATGCAGGACACTCAATGACCCACGCAGGACTCTCATGACCCACGCAGGACACTCAATGACCCATGCAGGACACTCAATGACCCACACAGGACACTCAATGCCCCACGCAGGACACTCGTGACCCACGCAGGACACTCAATGACCCACACAGGACACTCATGACCCACACAGGACACTCAATGACCCACGCAGGACACACATGACCCACACAGGACACTCAATGACCCACGCAGGACACTCAATGACCCACGCAGGACACTCATGACGCACACAGGACACTCAATGACCCACGCAGGACACTCATGACCCACACAGCACACTCAATGACCCACACAGGACACTCAATGACCCACGCAGGACTCTCAATGACCCACGCAGGACACTCATGACCCACGCAGGACACTCAATGACCTACGCAGGACACTCATGACCCACGCTGGACACTCATGACCCACGCAGGACACTCAACGAACCACACAGGATACTCATGACACTCGCAGGACACTCAATGAACCACGCAATACACTCAATGACTGACACAGGACACTCATGACCCACGCAGGATACTCAATGACCCACGCTGGACACTCAATGGCCCACAAGGGACACTCAATGACCCACGCAGGTCACTCAATGACCCACGCAGGACACTGAATGACCCATGCAGGACACTCAATGACCCACGCAGGACACTCATGAACGACACAGGACACTCAATGACCCATGCAGGACACGCATGACCCACACAGCACACTCAATGACCCACACAGGACACTCAATGAACCACGCAGAACACTCAATGACCGACACAGGACACTCATGACCCACACAGGACACTCAATGACCCACGCAGGTCACTCAATGACCCACGCCGGACCCTCAATGACACACGCAGGACACTCAATGACCCATGCAGGACAATCATAACCCACACAGGACACTCAATGACCCACAGAGGACACGCATGACCCACACAGCACACTCAATGACCCACACAGGACACTCAATGAACCACGCAGAACACTCAATGAACGACACAGGACACTCATGACCCACACAGGACACTCAATGACTCACGCAGGACACTCATGACCCACACACGACACTCAATGACCCACGCTGGACACTCATGACCCAAGCAGGACACTCAATGACCCATGCAGGACACTCATGACCCACGCAGGACACTCAATGACCCACGCAGGACACTCAACGACCCACGCAGGACACTCATGACCCACGCAGGACACTCAATGACCCATGCAGGACACTGAATGACCCACGCAGGACACTCAATGACCCACGCAGGACACTCATGACCCACACAGGACACTCAATGACCCACGCAGGACACTCATGACACACACAAGACATTCAATGACCCACGCTGGACACTCTTGACCCAAGCAGGACACTCAATGACCCACGCAGGACACTGAATGACCCACACAGGACACTCCCTGACCAACGCAGGACAGTCAATGACCCACACAGGACATTTACTGACCCACACCGGACATTCCGGACCCACGCAAGACACTCATGACCCACGCCGGACACTCAATGACCCACGCAGGACACTCATGACCCACGCAGGACACTCAATGACCCACGCAGGACACTCATGACCCACGCAGGACACTCAATGACCCACGCAGGACACTCAATGACCCACGCAGGACTGTCAATGACACATGCAGGACACTCATGACCCACGCAGGACACTCAATGACCCACACAGGACACTCAGGACCCACACAGGACACTCAATGACCCACGCAGGACACTCAATGACCCATGCAGTACACTCATGACCCACACAGGACACTCAATGACCCACGCAGGACACTCATGACCCACACAGCACACTCAATGACCCACACAGGACACTCAATGAACCACGCAGGACACACAATGACCCACGCAGGACACTCATGACCCACGCAGGACATTCAATGACCCACGCAGGACACTCATGACCCACGCTGGACACTCATCGAACCACACAGGACACTCATGACCCGCGTAGGACACTCAATGAACCACGCAGGACACTCAATGACCGACACAGTACACTCATGACCCACGCAGGACACCCTCATGATCCACGCAGGACACTCATGACCCACGCAGGACACTCAATGACCCACACAGGACACTCATGACACACACAGGACACTCAATGACCCACGCAGGACCGTCATGACCCACGCAGGACACACAATGACCCACGCAGGACACTCAATGACCCACGCAGGACACTCAATGAACCACACAGGACACTCCCTGACCAACGCAGGACAGTCAATGACCCACACAGGACATTTACTGACCCACACAGGACACTCCGGACCAACGCAAGACACTCATGACCCACGCCGGATACTCAATGACCCACGCAGGACACTCATGACCCACGCAGGACACTCAATGACCCATGCAGGACACTCATGACCCACGCAGGGCACTCAATGACCCATGCAGGACTCTCAATGACCCACGCAGGACACTCAATGTCACACGCAGGACACTGATGACCCTCGTTGGACACACAATGACCCACGCAGGACACTCATGACCAACAAAGGACATTCAATCACCCACGCAGGACACTGATGACCCTCGTTGGACACTCAATGACCCACGGAGGACACTCATGATCCACGCAGGACACTCATGACCAACAAAGGACATTCAATTAACCACGCAGGACACTCATGACCCACGCAGGACACTCATGACCCACACAGGACACTCAATGACCCACGCAGGACACTCATGACCCACGCAGGACTCTCATTGACCCACACAGGACACTCAATGACCCACGCAGGACACTCAATGACCCACGCAGGACACTCAATGACCAACACAGGACACTCCCTGACCAACGCAGGACAGTCAATGACCCACACAGGACATTTACTGACCCACACCGGACATTCCGGACCCACGCAAGACACTCATGACCCACGCCGGACACTCAATGACCCACGCAGGACACTCATGACCCACGCAGGACACTCAATGACCCACGCAGGACACTCATGACCCACGCAGGGCACTCAATGACCCACGCAGGACTCTCAATGACCCACGCAGGACACTCAATGTCCCACGCAGGACACTGATGACCCTCGTTGGACACTCAATGACCCACGCAGGACACTCATGATCCACGCAGGACACTCATGACCAACAAAGGACATTCAATAACCCACGGAGGACACTGATGACCCTCGTTGGACACTCAATGACCCACGCAGGACACACATGATCCACGCAGGACACTCATGACCAACAAAGGACATTCAATAAACCACGCAGGACACTCATGACCCACGCCGGACTCTGAAAGACCCACGCAGGGCACTCAATGACCCACGCAGGATGCTCAATGACCCACGCAAGACACTCAATGACCCACGCAGGACTCTCAATGACCCACGCAGGACACTCAATGTCACCCGCACGGGACACTCAATGACCCACGCAGGACACTCAATGACCCACACAAGACAATCATGACCCATGCAGGACACTGAATGACCCACGCAGGACACCCATGACCCACGCAGGACACTCATGACACACACAGGACACTCAATGACCCACGCAGGACACTCATGACCCACGCAGGACAAACTATGACCTACGCAGGACACTCATGACCCACGCAGGACACACAATGACCCATGCAGGACACTCAATGACCCACGCAGGACTCTCATGACCCACACATGACGCTCAATGACCCACGCAGGACAATCATGACCCACGCAGGACACTCAATGACCCACACAGGACACTCATGACCCACACAGGACACTCATGACCCACACAGCACAATCAAGGACCCACACAGGACACTCAATGAACCACGCAGGACACTCAATGACTGACACAGGACACTCATGACCCACACAGGACACTCAATGACCCATGCAGGACACTCATGACGCACACAGGACACTCAATGATCCACGCAGTACACTCATGACCCACATAGCACACTCAATGACCGACACAGGACACTCATGACCCACGCAGGACACGCACTGACCCACACGGGACACTCAATGACCCACACGGGACACTCAATGACCCACGCAGGACACTCAATGTCACACGCAGGACACTGATGACCCTCGTTGGACACACAATGACCCACGCAGGACACTCATGACCAACAAAGGACATTCAATCACCCACGCAGGACACTGATGACCCTCGTTGGACACTCAATGACCCACGGAGGACACTCATGATCCACGCAGGACACTCATGACCAACAAAGGACATTCAATTAACCACGCAGGACACTCATGACCCACGCAGGACACTCATGACCCACACAGGACACTCAATGACCCACGCAGGACACTCATGACCCACGCAGGACTCTCATTGACCCACACAGGACACTCAATGACCCACGCAGGACACTCAATGACCCACGCAGGACACTCAATGACCAACACAGGACACTCCCTGACCAACGCAGGACAGTCAATGACCCACACAGGACATTTACTGACCCACACCGGACATTCCGGACCCACGCAAGACACTCATGACCCACGCCGGACACTCAATGACCCACGCAGGACACTCATGACCCACGCAGGACTCTCAATGACCCACGCAGGACACTCATGACCCACGCAGGGCACTCAATGACCCACGCAGGACTCTCAATGACCCACGCAGGACACTCAATGTCCCACGCAGGACACTGATGACCCTCGTTGGACACTCAATGACCCACGCAGGACACTCATGATCCACGCAGGACACTCATGACCAACAAAGGACATTCAATAACCCACGGAGGACACTGATGACCCTCGTTGGACACTCAATGACCCACGCAGGACACACATGATCCACGCAGGACACTCATGACCAACAAAGGACATTCAATAAACCACGCAGGACACTCATGACCCACGCCGGACTCTGAAAGACCCACGCAGGGCACTCAATGACCCACGCAGGATGCTCAATGACCCACGCAAGACACTCAATGACCCACGCAGGACTCTCAATGACCCACGCAGGACACTCAATGTCACCCGCACGGGACACTCAATGACCCACGCAGGACACTCAATGACCCACACAAGACAATCATGACCCATGCAGGACACTGAATGACCCACGCAGGACACCCATGACCCACGCAGGACACTCATGACACACACAGGACACTCAATGACCCACGCAGGACACTCATGACCCACGCAGGACAAACTATGACCTACGCAGGACACTCATGACCCACGCAGGACACACAATGACCCATGCAGGACACTCAATGACCCACGCAGGACTCTCATGACCCACACATGACGCTCAATGACCCACGCAGGACAATCATGACCCACGCAGGACACTCAATGACCCACACAGGACACTCATGACCCACACAGGACACTCATGACCCACACAGCACAATCAAGGACCCACACAGGACACTCAATGAACCACGCAGGACACTCAATGACTGACACAGGACACTCATGACCCACACAGGACACTCAATGACCCATGCAGGACACTCATGACGCACACAGGACACTCAATGACCCACGCAGTACACTCATGACCCACATAGCACACTCAATGACCGACACAGGACACTCATGACCCACGCAGGTCACTCAATGACTCACGCAGGACACCCATGACCCACACAGGACACTCAATGAACCATGCAGGACACACAATGACCCACACAGGGCACTCAATGACCCACACAGGACACTCATGACCCACGCAGGACACTCAATGACCCACGCAGGACACTCAATGACCCACGCAGGGCACTCCATGACCCATGCAGGACACTCATGATCCACACAGGACACTCAATGACCCACGCAGCACACTCAATGACCCACACAGGACACTCATGACCCATGCAGGACACTCAATGACCCACGCAGGACACCCATGACACACGCAGGACACTCATGACCCACACAGGACACTCAATGACACACGCATGACACTCATGACCCAAGCAGGACACTCAATGACCTACGCAGGACACTCATGACCCACGCAGGACACTCAATGACCCATGCAGAACACTCAATGACCCACGCAGGACTCTCATGACCCACGCAGGACACTCAATGACCCATGCAGGACACTCAATGACCCACACAGGACACTCAATGCCCCACGCAGGACACTCGTGACCCACGCAGGACACTCAATGACCCACACAGGACACTCATGACCCACACAGGACACTCAATGACCCACGCAGGACACACATGACCCACACAGGACACTCAATGACCCACGCAGGACACTCAATGACCCACGCAGGACACTCATGACGCACACAGGACACTCAATGACCCACGCAGGACACTCATGACCCACACAGCACACTCAATGACCCACACAGGACACTCAATGACCCACGCAGGACTCTCAATGACCCACGCAGGACACTCATGACCCACGCAGGACACTCAATGACCTACGCAGGACACTCATGACCCACGCTGGACACTCATGACCCACGAAGGACACTCAACGAACCACACAGGATACTCATGACACTCGCAGGACACTCAATGAACCACGCAATACACTCAATGACTGACACAGGACACTCATGACCCACGCAGGATACTCAATGACCCACGCTGGACACTCAATGGCCCACACGGGACACTCAATGACCCACGCAGGTCACTCAATGACCCACGCAGGACACTGAATGACCCATGCAGGACACTCAATGACCCACGCAGGACACTCATGAACGACACAGGACACTCAATGACCCATGCAGGACACGCATGACCCACACAGCACACTCAATGACCCACACAGGACACTCAATGAACCACGCAGAACACTCAATGACCGACACAGGACACTCATGACCCACACAGGACACTCAATGACCCACGCAGGTCACTCAATGACCCACGCCGGACCCTCAATGACACACGCAGGACACTCAATGACCCATGCAGGACAATCATAACCCACACAGGACACTCAATGACCCACAGAGGACACGCATGACCCACACAGCACACTCAATGACCCACACAGGACACTCAATGAACCACGCAGAACACTCAATGAACGACACAGGACACTCATGACCCACACAGGACACTCAATGACTCACGCAGGACACTCATGACCCACACACGACACTCAATGACCCACGCTGGACACTCATGACCCAAGCAGGACACTCAATGACCCATGCAGGACACTCATGACCCACGCAGGACACTCAATGACCCACGCAGGACACTCAACGACCCACGCAGGACACTCATGACCCACGCAGGACACTCAATGACCCATGCAGGACACTGAATGACCCACGCAGGACACTCAATGACCCACGCAGGACACTCATGACCCACACAGGACACTCAATGACCCACGCAGGACACTCATGACACACACAAGACATTCAATGACCCACGCTGGACACTCTTGACCCAAGCAGGACACTCAATGACCCACGCAGGACACTGAATGACCCACACAGGACACTCCCTGACCAACGCAGGACAGTCAATGACCCACACAGGACATTTACTGACCCACACCGGACATTCCGGACCCACGCAAGACACTCATGACCCACGCCGGACACTCAATGACCCACGCAGGACACTCATGACCCACGCAGGACACTCAATGACCCACGCAGGACACTCATGACCCACGCAGGACACTCAATGACCCACACAGGACACTCATGACCCACGCAGGACACTCAATGACCCACGCAAGACACACATGACCCACACAGGACACTCAATGACCCATGCAGGACACTCATGACGCACACAGGACACTCAATGACCCACGCAGGACACTCATGACCCACATAGCACACTCAATGACCGACACAGGACACTCATGACCCACGCAGGACACTTACTGACCCACGCGGGACACTCAATGACCCACACGGGACACTCAGTGACCCACGCAGGTCACTGAATGACCCAAGCAGGTCACTCAATGACCCACGCAGGACACTCAACGACCCACACAGGTCACTCAATGACCCACACAGGACACTCATGACCCACGCAGGACACTCAATGACCCACGCAGGACACTCAATGACCCACGCAGGACACTCCATGACCCATGCAGGACACTCATGACCCACGCAGGACACTCAATGACCCACACAGGACACTCATGAGCAATGCAGGACACACAATGTCCCATACAGAACACTCATGACCCACGCAGGACACTCATGACCCACGCAGGACACTCAATGACCCACACAGGACACTCAGGACCCACACAGGACACTCAATGACCCACGCAGGACACTCAATGACCCATGCAGTACACTCATGCCCCACACAGGACACTCAATGACCCACGCAGGACACTCATGACCCACACAGCACACTCAATGACCCACACAGGACACTCAATGAACCACGCAGGACACGCAATGACCCACGCAGGACACTCATGACCCACGCAGGACATTCAATGACCCACGCAGGACACTCATGACCCACGCTGGACACTCATCGAACCACACAGGACACTCATGACCCACGTAGGACACTCAATGAACCATGCAGGACACTCAATGACCGACACAGGACACTCATGACCCACACAGCACAATCAAGGACCCACACAGGACACTCAATGAACCACGCAGGACACTCAATGACTGACACAGGACACTCATGACCCACACAGGACACTCAATGACCCATGCAGGACACTCATGACGCACACAGGACACTCAATGACCCACGCAGTACACTCATGACCCACATAGCACACTCAATGACCGACACAGGACACTCATGACCCACGCAGGACACGCACTGACCCACGCGGGACACTCAATGACCCACACGGGACACTCAGTGACCCACGCAGGTCACTCAATGACCCACGCAGGTCACTCAATGACTCACGCAGGACACCCATGACCCACACAGGACACTCAATGACCCATGCAGGACACACAATGACCCACACAGGGCACTCAATGACCCACACAGGACACTCATGACCCACGCAGGACACTCAATGACCCACGCAGGACACTCAATGACCCACGCAGGACACTCCATGACCCATGCAGGACAATCATGACCCACACAGGACACTCAATGCCCCACGCAGGACACTCATGACCCACACAGCACACTCAAGGACCCACACAGGACACTCAATGAACCACGCAGGACACTCAATGAACCACGCAGGACACACATGACCCACACAGGACACTCAATGACCCACGCAGGACACTCAATGACCCACACGGGACACTCAATGACCCACACAGGACACTCATGACCCACGCAGGACACTCAATGACCCAAAAAGAGCACTCAATGACCCACACAGGACACTCATGACCCACGCAGGACACTCAATGACCCACGCAGGACACTCAATGACCCACGCAGGACTGTCAATGACACATGCAGGACACTCATGACCCACGCAGGACACTCAATGACCCACACAGGACACTCAGGACCCACACAGGACACTCAATGACCCACGCAGGACACTCAATGACCCATGCAGTACACTCATGACCCACACAGGACACTCAATGACCCACGCAGGACACTCATGACCCACACAGCACACTCAATGACCCACACAGGACACTCAATGAACCACGCAGGACACACAATGACCCACGCAGGACACTCATGACCCACGCAGGACATTCAATGACCCACGCAGGACACTCATGACCCACGCTGGACACTCATCGAACCACACAGGACACTCATGACCCGCGTAGGACACTCAATGAAC
Source organism: Chiloscyllium plagiosum (assembly GCF_037043375.1). NCBI lineage: Eukaryota > Metazoa > Chordata > Chondrichthyes > Orectolobiformes > Hemiscylliidae > Chiloscyllium > Chiloscyllium plagiosum. The sequence continues at coordinate 47,295,452 of NW_028270167.1, forward strand.
CACGCAGGACACTCAATGACCGACACAGGACACTCATGACCCACGCAGGACACCCTAATGATCCACGCAGGACACTCATGACCCACGCAGGACACTCAATGACCCACACAGGACACTCATGACACACACAGGACACTCAATGACCCACGCAGGACCGTCATGACCCACGCAGGACACACAATGACCCACGCAGGACACTCAATGACCCACGCAGGACACTCAATGAACCACACAGGACACTCCCTGACCAACGCAGGACAGTCAATGACCCACACAGGACATTTACTGACCCACACAGGACACTCCGGACCAACGCAAGACACTCATGACCCACGCCGGACACTCAATGACCCACGCAGGACACTCATGACCCACGCAGGACACTCAATGACCCATGCAGGACACTCATGACCCACGCAGGGCACTCAATGACCCACGCAGGACTCTCAATGACCCACGCAGGACACTCAATGTCACACGCAGGACACTGATGACCCTCGTTGGACACACAATGACCCACGCAGGACACTCATGACCAACAAAGGACATTCAATCACCCACGCAGGACACTGATGACCCTCGTTGGACACTCAATGACCCACGGAGGACACTCATGATCCACGCAGGACACTCATGACCAACAAAGGACATTCAATTAACCACGCAGGACACTCATGACCCACGCAGGACACTCATGACCCACACAGGACACTCAATGACCCACGCAGGACACTCATGACCCACGCAGGACTCTCATTGACCCACACAGGACACTCAATGACCCACGCAGGACACTCAATGACCCACGCAGGACACTCAATGACCAACACAGGACACTCCCTGACCAACGCAGGACAGTCAATGACCCACACAGGACATTTACTGACCCACACCGGACATTCCGGACCCACGCAAGACACTCATGACCCACGCCGGACACTCAATGACCCACGCAGGACACTCATGACCCACGCAGGACACTCAATGACCCACGCAGGACACTCATGACCCACGCAGGGCACTCAATGACCCACGCAGGACTCTCAATGACCCACGCAGGACACTCAATGTCCCACGCAGGACACTGATGACCCTCGTTGGACACTCAATGACCCACGCAGGACACTCATGATCCACGCAGGACACTCATGACCAACAAAGGACATTCAATAACCCACGGAGGACACTGATGACCCTCGTTGGACACTCAATGACCCACGCAGGACACACATGATCCACGCAGGACACTCATGACCAACAAAGGACATTCAATAAACCACGCAGGACACTCATGACCCACGCCGGACTCTGAAAGACCCACGCAGGGCACTCAATGACCCACGCAGGATGCTCAATGACCCACGCAAGACACTCAATGACCCACGCAGGACTCTCAATGACCCACGCAGGACACTCAATGTCACCCGCACGGGACACTCAATGACCCACGCAGGACACTCAATGACCCACACAAGACAATCATGACCCATGCAGGACACTGAATGACCCACGCAGGACACCCATGACCCACGCAGGACACTCATGACACACACAGGACACTCAATGACCCACGCAGGACACTCATGACCCACGCAGGACAAACTATGACCTACGCAGGACACTCATGACCCACGCAGGACACACAATGACCCATGCAGGACACTCAATGACCCACGCAGGACTCTCATGACCCACACATGACGCTCAATGACCCACGCAGGACAATCATGACCCACGCAGGACACTCAATGACCCACACAGGACACTCATGACCCACACAGGACACTCATGACCCACACAGCACAATCAAGGACCCACACAGGACACTCAATGAACCACGCAGGACACTCATCGACTGACACAGGACACTCATGACCCACACAGGACACTCAATGACCCATGCAGGACACTCATGACGCACACAGGACACTCAATGATCCACGCAGTACACTCATGACCCACATAGCACACTCAATGACCGACACAGGACACTCATGACCCACGCAGGACACGCACTGACCCACGCGGGACACTCAATGACCCACACGGGACACTCAATGACCCACGCAGGACACTCAATGTCACACGCAGGACACTGATGACCCTCGTTGGACACACAATGACCCACGCAGGACACTCATGACCAACAAAGGACATTCAATCACCCACGCAGGACACTGATGACCCTCGTTGGACACTCAATGACCCACGGAGGACACTCATGATCCACGCAGGACACTCATGACCAACAAAGGACATTCAATTAACCACGCAGGACACTCATGACCCACGCAGGACACTCATGACCCACACAGGACACTCAATGACCCACGCAGGACACTCATGACCCACGCAGGACTCTCATTGACCCACACAGGACACTCAATGACCCACGCAGGACACTCAATGACCCACGCAGGACACTCAATGACCAACACAGGACACTCCCTGACCAACGCAGGACAGTCAATGACCCACACAGGACATTTACTGACCCACACCGGACATTCCGGACCCACGCAAGACACTCATGACCCACGCCGGACACTCAATGACCCACGCAGGACACTCATGACCCACGCAGGACACTCAATGACCCACGCAGGACACTCATGACCCACGCAGGGCACTCAATGACCCACGCAGGACTCTCAATGACCCACGCAGGACACTCAATGTCCCACGCAGGACACTGATGACCCTCGTTGGACACTCAATGACCCACGCAGGACACTCATGATCCACGCAGGACACTCATGACCAACAAAGGACATTCAATAACCCACGGAGGACACTGATGACCCTCGTTGGACACTCAATGACCCACGCAGGACACACATGATCCACGCAGGACACTCATGACCAACAAAGGACATTCAATAAACCACGCAGGACACTCATGACCCACGCCGGACTCTGAAAGACCCACGCAGGGCACTCAATGACCCACGCAGGATGCTCAATGACCCACGCAAGACACTCAATGACCCACGCAGGACTCTCAATGACCCACGCAGGACACTCAATGACCCACACAAGACAATCATGACCCATGCAGGACACTGAATGACCCACGCAGGACACCCATGACCCACGCAGGACACTCATGACACACACAGGACACTCAATGACCCACGCAGGACACTCATGACCCACGCAGGACAAACTATGACCTACGCAGGACACTCATGACCCACGCAGGACACACAATGACCCATGCAGGACACTCAATGACCCACGCAGGACTCTCATGACCCACACATGACGCTCAATGACCCACGCAGGACAATCATGACCCACGCAGGACACTCAATGACCCACACAGGACACTCATGACCCACACAGGACACTCATGACCCACACAGCACAATCAAGGACCCACACAGGACACTCAATGAACCACGCAGGACACTCAATGACTGACACAGGACACTCATGACCCACACAGGACACTCAATGACCCATGCAGGACACTCATGACGCACACAGGACACTCAATGACCCACGCAGTACACTCATGACCCACATAGCACACTCAATGACCGACACAGGACACTCATGACCCACGCAGGACACGCACTGACCCACGCGGGACACTCAATGACCCACACGGGACACTCAGTGACCCACGCAGGTCACTCAATGACCCACGCAGGTCACTCAATGACTCACGCAGGACACCCATGACCCACACAGGACACTCAATGACCCATGCAGGACACACAATGACCCACACAGGGCACTCAATGACCCACACAGGACACTCATGACCCACGCAGGACACTCAATGACCCACGCAGGACACTCAATGACCCACGCAGGACACTCCATGACCCATGCAGGACACTCATGACCCACACAGGACACTCAATGACCCACGCAGCACACTCAATGACCCACACAGGACACTCATGACCCATGCAGGACACTCAATGACCCACGCAGGACACCCATGACACACGCAGGACACTCATGACCCACACAGGACACTCAATGACACACGCATGACACTCATGACCCAAGCAGGACACTCAATGACCTACGCAGGACACTCATGACCCACGCAGGACACTCAATAACCCATGCAGGACACTCAATGACCCACGCAGGACTCTCATGACCCACGCAGGACACTCAATGACCCATGCAGGACACTCAATGACCCACACAGGACACTCAATGCCCCACGCAGGACACTCGTGACCCACGCAGGACACTCAATGACCCACACAGGACACTCATGACCCACACAGGACACTCAATGACCCACGCAGGACACACATGACCCACACAGGACACTCAATGACCCACGCAGGACACTCAATGACCCATGCAGGACACTCATGACGCACACAGGACACTCAATGACCCACGCAGGACACTCATGACCCACACAGCACACTCAATGACCCACACAGGACACTCAATGACCCACGCAGGACTCTCAATGACCCACGCAGGACACTCATGACCCACGCAGGACACTCAATGACCTACGCAGGACACTCATGACCCACGCTGGACACTCATGACCCACGCAGGACACTCAACGAACCACACAGGATACTCATGACACTCGCAGGACACTCAATGAACCACGCAATACACTCAATGACTGACACAGGACACTCATGACCCACGCAGGATACTCAATGACCCACGCTGGACACTCAATGGCCCACACGGGACACTCAATGACCCACGCAGGTCACTCAATGACCCACGCAGGACACTGAATGACCCATGCAGGACACTCAATGACCCACGCAGGACACTCATGAACGACACAGGACACTCAATGACCCATGCAGGACACGCATGACCCACACAGCACACTCAATGACCCACACAGGACACTCAATGAACCACGCAGAACACTCAATGACCGACACAGGACACTCATGACCCACACAGGACACTCAATGACCCACGCAGGTCACTCAATGACCCACGCCGGACCCTCAATGACACACGCAGGACACTCAATGACCCATGCAGGACAATCATAACCCACACAGGACACTCAATGACCCACAGAGGACACGCATGACCCACACAGCACACTCAATGACCCACACAGGACACTCAATGAACCACGCAGAACACTCAATGAACGACACAGGACACTCATGACCCACACAGGACACTCAATGACTCACGCAGGACACTCATGACCCACACACGACACTCAATGACCCACGCTGGACACTCATGACCCAAGCAGGACACTCAATGACCCATGCAGGACACTCATGACCCACGCAGGACACTCAATGACCCACGCAGGACACTCAACGACCCACGCAGGACACTCATGACCCACGCAGGACACTCAATGACCCATGCAGGACACTGAATGACCCACGCAGGACACTCAATGACCCACGCAGGACACTCATGACCCACACAGGACACTCAATGACCCACGCAGGACAGTCAATGACCCACACAGGGCACTCAATGACCCACACCGGACACACGTGACCCACGCAGGACACTCAATGACCCACGCAGGACACACTCAGTGACCCACGCAGTACACTCAATGACCCATGCAGGACAATCATGACCCACACAGGACACTCAATGACCCACGCAGGACACTCATGACCCACACATCACACTCAATGACCCACACAGGACACTCAATGACCCACGCAGGACACGCAATGACCCACGCAGGACACTCATGACCCACGCAAGACACTCAAAGACCCACGCAGGACACTCATGACCCACGCAGGACAATCAATGACCCACGCAGGACAATCATGACCCACGCTGGACACTCATGACCCAAGCAGGACACTGAATGACCCACGCAGGACACTGAATGACACACGCAGGACACTCAATGACCCACGCAGGATACTCATGACCCACACAGGACACTCAATGACCCACGAAGGACACTCAATGACCCATGCAGGACACTCATGACGCACACAGGACACTCAATGACCCACGCAGGACTCTCAATGACCCACGCAGGACACTCAATGATCCATGCAGGACACTCAATGACCCACGCAGGACACTCATGACCCACGCTGGACACTCATGACCCACGCAGGACACTCAACGAACCACACAGGATACTCATGACACTCGCAGGACACTCAATGAACCACGCAATACACTCAATGACCGACACAGGACACTCATGACCCACGCAGGACACTCAATGACCCACGCAGGACACTCAATGACCCACACGGGACACTCAATGACCCACGCAGGTCACTCAATGACCCACGCAGGACACTGAATGACCCACGCAGGACACTCAATGACCCACACAGGACACTCATGACCCACACAGGACACTCAATGATCCACGCAGGACACACAATGACCCACACAGGGCACTCAATACCCACACAGGACACTCAATGACCCACGCAGGACACTCAATGACCCATGCAGGACACTCATGACCCACACAGGACACTCAATGACCCACGTATGACACTCATGACACACACAGCACACTCAATGACCCACACAGGACACCCATGACCCACGCAGGACACTCATGACCCACACAGGACACTCAATGACCCACGCAGGTCACTCAATGACCCACGCAGGACACTGAATGACACACGCAGGACACTCAATGACCCACGCAGGACACTCATGACCCACACAGGACACTCATGACCCACGCAGGACACTCAACGAACCACACAGGATACTCATGACACTCGCAGGACACTCAATGAACCACGCAATACACTCAATGACCGACACAGGGCACCCATGACCCACGCAGGACACTCAATGACCCACGCAGGAAACTCAATGACCCACACGGGACACTCAATGACCCACGCAGGTCACTCAATGACCCACGCAGGACACTGAATGACCCACGCAGGACACTCAATGACCCATGCAGGACAATCATGACCCACACAGGACACTCAATGACCCACGCAGGACACTCATGACCCACACAGCACACTCAATGACCCACACAGGACACTCAATGAACCACGCAGAACACTCAAGGACCGACACAGGACACTCAAGACCCACACAGGACACTCAATGACTCACGCAGGACACTCATGACCCACACAGGACACTCAATGACGCACGCTGGACACTCATGACCCATGCAGGACACTCAATGACCCACGCAGGACACTCAATGACCCACGCAGAACACTCATGACACACGCAGGACACTCAATGACCCACGCAGGACACTGAATGACCCACGCAGGACACTCAATGACCCACGCAGGATACTCATGACCCACACAGGACAATGAATGACCCACGCAGGACACTCAATGACCCACACAGGGCACTCAATGACCCACACAGGACACTCAATGACCCACGAAGGACACTCAATGACCCATGCAGGACACTCATGACGCGCACAGGACACTCAATGACCCACGCAGGACTCTCAATGACCCACGCAGGACACTCATGACCCATGCAGGACACTCAATGACCCACGCAGGACACTCATGACCCACGCTGGACACTCATGACCCACGCAGGACACTCAACGAACCACACAGGATACTCATGACACTCGCAGGACACTCAATGAACCACGCAATACACTCAATGACCGACACAGGACACTCATGACCCACGCAGGACACTCAATGACCCACGCAGGACACTCAATGACCCACACGGGACACTCAATGACCCACGCAGGTCACTCAATGACCCACGCAGGACACTGAATGACCCACGCAGGACACTCAATGACCCACACAGGACACTCATGACCCACACAGGACACTCAATGATCCACGCAGGACACACAATGACCCACACAGGGCACTCAATACCCACACAGGACACTCAATGACCCACGCAGGACACTCAATGACCCATGCAGGACACTCATGACCCACACAGGACACTCAATGACCCACGTATGACACTCATGACACACACAGCACACTCAATGACCCACACAGGACACCCATGACCCACGCAGGACACTCATGACCCACACAGGACACTCAATGACCCACGCAGGTCACTCAATGACCCACGCAGGACACTGAATGACACACGCAGGACACTCAATGACCCACGCAGGACACTCATGACCCACACAGGACACTCATGACCCACGCAGGACACTCAACGAACCACACAGGATACTCATGACACTCGCAGGACACTCAATGAACCACGCAATACACTCAATGACCGACACAGGGCACCCATGACCCACGCAGGACACTCAATGACCCACGCAGGAAACTCAATGACCCACACGGGACACTCAATGACCCACGCAGGTCACTCAATGACCCACGCAGGACACTGAATGACCCACGCAGGACACTCAATGACCCATGCAGGACAATCATGACCCACACAGGACACTCAATGACCCACGCAGGACACTCATGACCCACACAGCACACTCAATGACCCACACAGGACACTCAATGAACCACGCAGAACACTCAAGGACCGACACAGGACACTCAAGACCCACACAGGACACTCAATGACGCACGCTGGACACTCATGACCCATGCAGGACACTCAATGACCCACGCAGGACACTCAATGACCCACGCAGAACACTCATGACACACGCAGGACACTCAATGACCCACGCAGGACACTGAATGACCCACGCAGGACACTCAATGACCCACGCAGGATACTCATGACCCACACAGGACAATGAATGACCCACGCAGGACACTCAATGACCCACACAGGGCACTCAATGACCCACACCGGACACACATGACCCACGCAGGACACTCAATGACCCACGCAGGACACTCAATGACCCATGCAGGACACTCAATGACCCACGCAGGACTCTCATGACCCACGCATTGCACTCAATGACCCACACAGGACACTCATGACCAACACAGGACACTCAATGACCCACGCAGGACACTCAATGACCCACACAGGACACTCATGACCCACACAGGACACTCACGACCCACGCAGGACACACATGACCCACACAGGACACTCAATGACCCACGCAGGACACTCAATGACCCATGCAGGACACTCATGACCCACACAGGACACTCAATAACCCACGCAGGACACTCATGACCCACACAGCGCACTCAATGACCCACACAGGACCCTCAATGACCCACGCAGGACTCTCAATGACCCACGCAGGACACTCATGACCCACGCAGGACACTCAATGATCCACGCAGGGCACTCATGACCCACGCAGGACACTCATGACCCACGCAGCACAATCAACGAACCACACAGGATACTCATGACACTCACAGGACACACAATGAACCACGCAAAACACTCAATGACCGACACAGGACACTCATGACCCACGCAGGACACTCCCTGACCCACGCAGGCCATTCAATGACCCACACGGGACACTCAATGACCCACGCAGGTCACTCAATGACCCACGCAGGTCACTGAATGACCCACGCAGGACACTCAATGACCCACGCAGGACACACATGACCCACACAGGACACTCAATGATCCACGAAGGACACAAAATGACCCACACAGGGCACTCAATGACCCACGCAGGACATTCATGACACACGCAGGACACTCAATGACCCACGCAGGACACTCAATGACCCATGCAGGACAATCATGACCCACACAGGACACTCAATGACCCACGCAGGAGACTCATGAACCACACAGCACACTCAATGACCCACGCAGGACACTCATGGCCCACACAGGACACTCAATGCCCCACGCAGGACACTCGTGACCCACGCATGACACTCAATGACCCACGCAGGACACACATGACCCACACAGGACACTCAATGACCCACGCTGGAAACTCAATGACCCACGCAGGACACTCATGACCCACGCAGGACACTCAATGAACCACGCAGGACACTGAATGACCCACGCAGGACACTCAATGACCCACACAGGATACTCATGACCCACACAGGACACTCAATGACCCACGCAGGACACTCAATGACCCACGCAGGACACCCATGACCCACACCGGACACACATGACCCATGCAGGACACTGAATGACCCACGCAGGACACACTCAATGACCCACGCAGGTCACTCAATGACCCATGCAGGACAATCATGACCCACACAGGACACTCAATGACCCACGCAGGACACTCAATGATCCATGGAGGACACTCATGACCCACGCAGGACACTCTCTGACCCACGTAGGACACTCAATGACCAACACAGGACACTCAATGACCCACGCAGGACTTTCAATGACCCACGCAGGACACTCAATGACCCACGCAGGACACTCATGACCAACGCAGGACACTCAATGACCCACGCAGGACACTCAATGACCCACGCAGGACTCTCATGACCCACGCAGGACACTCAATGACCCACACAGGACACTCATGACCCACACAGGACACTCATGACCAATGCAGGACACACAATGTCCCATACGGAACACCCATGACCCACGCAGGACACTCATGACCCACGCAAGACACTCAATGACCCACACAGGACACTCAGGACCCACACAGGACACTCAATGACCCACGCAGGACACTCAATGACCCATGCAGGACACTCATGACCCACACAGGACACTCACTGACCCACGCATGACACTCATGACCCACACAGCACACACAATGACCCACACAGGACACCCATGACCCACGCAGGACACTCATGACCCACACAGGACACTCAATGACCCACGCATGACACTCATGACCCACGCAGGACACTCAATGACCCACGCAGGACACCCATGACCCACGCAGGACACTCATGATCCACGCAGGACATTCATGACCCACGCTGGACACTCATCGAACCACACAGGACACTCATGACCCGCGTAGGACACTCAATGAACCACGCAGGACACTCAATAACCGACACAGGACACTCATGACCCACGCAGGACACCCTAATGATCCACGCAGGACACTCATGACCCACGCAGGACACTCAATGACCCACACAGGACACTCATGACCCACACAGGACACTCAATGACCCACGCAGGACCCTCATGACCCACGCAGGACACACAATGACCCACGCAGGACACTCAATGACCCACGCAGGACACTCAATGACCCACACAGGACACTCCCTGACCAACGCAGGACAGTCAATGACCCACACAGGACATTTACTCACCCACACAGGACACTCCGGACCCACGCAAGACACTCATGACCCACGCCGGACACTCAATTACCCACGCAGGACACTCATGACCCATGCAGGACACTCAATGACACACGCAGGACACTCATGACCCACGCAGGGCACTCAATATCCCACGCAGGTCACTGATGACCCTCGTTGGACACTCAATGACCCACGCAGGACACTCATGATCCACGCAGGACACTCATGACCAACAAAGGACATTCAATAACCCACGCAGGACACTGATGACCCTCGTTGGACACTCAATGACCCACGCAGGACACTCATGACCCACGCAGGACACTCAATGACCCACGCAGGACACTCATGACCCACGCAGGGCACTCAATGACCCACGCAGGACTCTCAATGACCCACGCAGGACACTCAATGACCCACGCAGGACTCTGAAAGACCCACACGGGACACTCAATGACCCACGCAGGTCACTCAATGACCCACGCAGGTCACTGAACGACCCACGCAGGACACTCATGACCCACACAGGACACTCAATGACCCACGCAGGACACACAATGACCCACACAGGGCACTCAATGACCCACGCAGGACACTCATGACACACGCAGGACACTCAATGACCCATGCAGGACACTCAATGACCCATGCAGGACAATCATGACCCACACAGGACACTCAATGACCGACACAGGACACTCATGACGCACACAGGACACTCAATGACTCACGCAGGACACTCAATGACCCATGCAGGACACTCATGACTGACGCAGGACACTCAATGACCTACGCAGGACACTCATGACCCACACAGGACAATGAATGACCCACGCTGGACACTCAATGACCCACGCAGGACACTCAATGACCCATGCAGGACACTCATGACCCACACAGGACACTCAATGACTCACGCAGGACACTCATGACCCACACACGACACTCAATGACCCACGCTGGAAACTCATGACCCAAGCAGGACACTCAATGACCCATGCAGGACACTCATGACCCACGCAGGACACTCAATGACCCACGCAGGACACTCAACGACCCACGCAGGACACTCATGACCCACGCAGGACACTCAATGACCCATGCAGGACACTGAATGACCCACGCAGGACACTCAATGACCCACGCAGGACACTCATGACCCACACAGGACACTCAATGACCCACGCAGGACACTCAATGACCCACACAGGGCACTCAATGACCCACACCGGACACACGTGACCCACGCAGGACACTCAATGACCCACGCAGGACACACTCAATGACCCACGCAGTACACTCAATGACCCATGCAGGACAATCATGACCCACACAGGACATTCAATGACCCACGCAGGACACTCATGACCCACACATCACACTCAATGACCCACACAGGTCACTCAATGACCCACGCAGGACACGCAATGACCCACGCAGGACACTCATGACCCACGCAAGACACTCAAAGACCCACGCAGGACACTCATGACCCACGCAGGACAATCAATGACCCACGCAGGACAATCATGACCCACGCTGGACACTCATGACCCAAGCAGGACACTGAATGACCCACGCAGGACACTGAATGACACACGCAGGACACTCAATGACCCACGCAGGATACTCATGACCCACACAGGACACTCAATGACCCACGAAGGACACTCAATGACCCATGCAGGACACTCATGACGCACACAGGACACTCAATGACCCACGCAGGACTCTCAATGACCCACGCAGGACACTCATGACCCATGCAGGACACTCAATGACCCACGCAGGACACTCATGACCCACGCTGGACACTCATGACCCACGCAGGACACTCAACGAACCACACAGGATACTCATGACACTCGCAGGACACTCAATGAACCACGCAATACACTCAATGACCGACACAGGACACTCATGACCCACGCAGGACACTCAATGACCCACGCAGGACACTCAATGACCCACACGGGACACTCAATGACCCACGCAGGTCACTCAATGACCCACGCAGGACACTGAATGACCCACGCAGGACACTCAATGACCCACACAGGACACTCATGACCCACACAGGACACTCAATGATCCACGCAGGACACACAATGACCCACACAGGGCACTCAATACCCACACAGGACACTCAATGACCAACGCAGGACACTCAATGACCCATGCAGGACACTCATGACCCACACAGGACACTCAATGACCCACGTATGACACTCATGACACACACAGCACACTCAATGACCCACACAGGACACCCATGACCCACGCAGGACACTCATGACCCACACAGGACACTCAATGACCCACGCAGGTCACTCAATGACCCACGCAGGACACTGAATGACACACGCAGGACACTCAATGACCCACGCAGGACACTCATGACCCGCACAGGACACTCATGACCCACGCAGGACACTCAACGAACCACACAGGATACTCATGACACTCGCAGGACACTCAATGAACCACGCAATACACTCAATGACCGACACAGGGCACCCATGACCCACGCAGGACACTCAATGACCCACGCAGGAAACTCAATGACCCACACGGGACACTCAATGACCCACGCAGGTCACTCAATGACCCACGCAGGACACTGAATGACCCACGCAGGACACTCAATGACCCATGCAGGACAATCATGACCCACACAGGACACTCAATGACCCACGCAGGACACTCATGACCCACACAGCACACTCAATGACCCACACAGGACACTCAATGAACCACGCAGAACACTCAAGGACCGACACAGGACACTCAAGACCCACACAGGACACTCAATGACTCACGCAGGACACTCATGACCCACACAGGACACTCAATGACGCACGCTGGACACTCATGACCCATGCAGGACACTCAATGACCCACGCAGGACACTCAATGACCCACGCAGGACACTCATGACACACGCAGGACACTCAATGACCCACGCAGGACACTGAATGACCCACGCAGGACACTCAATGACCCACGCAGGATACTCATGACCCACACAGGACAATGAATGACCCACGCAGGACACTCAATGACCCACACAGGGCACTCAATGACCCACACGGGACACACATGACCCACGAAGGACACTCAATGACCCACGCAGGACACTCAATGACCCATGCAGGACACTCAATGACCCACGCAGGACTCTCATGACCCACGCATTGCACTCAATGACCCACACAGGACACTCATGACCAACACAGGACACTCAATGACCCACGCAGGACACTCAATGACCCACACAGGACACTCATGACCCACACAGGACACTCACGACCCACGCAGGACACACATGACCCACACAGGACACTCAATGACCCACGCAGGACACTCAATGACCCATGCAGGACACTCATGACCCACACAGGACACTCAATAACCCACGCAGGACACTCATGACCCACACAGCGCACTCAATGACCCACACAGGACCCTCAATGACCCACGCAGGACTCTCAATGACCCACGCAGGACACTCATGACCCACGCAGGACACTCAATGATCCACGCAGGGCACTCATGACCCACGCAGGACACTCATGACCCACGCAGCACAATCAACGAACCACACAGGATACTCATGACACTCACAGGACACACAATGAACCACGCAAAACACTCAATGACCGACACAGGACACTCATGACCCACGCAGGACACTCCCTGACCCACGCAGGCCATTCAATGACCCACACGGGACACTCAATGACCCACGCAGGTCACTCAATGACCCACGCAGGTCACTGAATGACCCACGCAGGACACTCAATGACCCACGCAGGACACACATGACCCACACAGGACACTCAATGATCCACGAAGGACACAAAATGACCCACACAGGGCACTCAATGACCCACGCAGGACATTCATGACACACGCAGGACACTCAATGACCCACGCAGGACACTCAATGACCCATGCAGGACAATCATGACCCACACAGGACACTCAATGACCCACGCAGGAGACTCATGAACCACACAGCACACTCAATGACCCACGCAGGACACTCATGGCCCACACAGGACACTCAATGCCCCACGCAGGACACTCGTGACCCACGCATGACACTCAATGACCCACGCAGGACACACATGACCCACACAGGACACTCAATGACCCACGCTGGAAACTCAATGACCCACGCAGGACACTCATGACCCACGCAGGACACTCAATGAACCACGCAGGACACTGAATGACCCACGCAGGACACTCAATGACCCACACAGGATACTCATGACCCACACAGGACACTCAATGACCCACGCAGGACACTCAATGACCCACGCAGGACACCCATGACCCACACCGGACACACATGACCCACGCAGGACACTGAATGACCCACGCAGGACACACTCAATGACCCACGCAGGTCACTCAATGACCCATGCAGGACAATCATGACCCACACAGGACACTCAATGACCCACGCAGGACACTCAATGATCCATGGAGGACACTCATGACCCACGCAGGACACTCTCTGACCCACGTAGGACACTCAATGACCAACACAGGACACTCAATGACCCACGCAGGACTTTCAATGACCCACGCAGGACACTCAATGACCCACGCAGGACACTCATGACCAACGCAGGACACTCAATGACCCACGCAGGACACTCAATGACCCACGCAGGACTCTCATGACCCACGCAGGACACTCAATGACCCACACAGGACACTCATGACCCACACAGGACACTCATGACCAATGCAGGACACACAATGTCCCATACGGAACACCCATGACCCACGCAGGACACTCATGACCCACGCAAGACACTCAATGACCCACACAGGACACTCAGGACCCACACAGGACACTCAATGACCCACGCAGGACACTCAATGACCCATGCAGGACACTCATGACCCACACAGGACACTCACTGACCCACGCATGACACTCATGACCCACACAGCACACACAATGACCCACACAGGACACCCATGACCCACGCAGGACACTCATGACCCACACAGGACACTCAATGACCCACGCATGACACTCATGACCCACGCAGGACACTCAATGACCCACGCAGGACACCCATGACCCACGCAGGACACTCATGATCCACGCAGGACATTCATGACCCACGCTGGACACTCATCGAACCACACAGGACACTCATGACCCGCGTAGGACACTCAATGAACCACGCAGGACACTCAATAACCGACACAGGACACTCATGACCCACGCAGGACACCCTAATGATCCACGCAGGACACTCATGACCCACGCAGGACACTCAATGACCCACACAGGACACTCATGACCCACACAGGACACTCAATGACCCACGCAGGACCCTCATGACCCACGCAGGACACACAATGACCCACGCAGGACACTCAATGACCCACGCAGGACACTCAATGACCCACACAGGACACTCCCTGACCAACGCAGGACAGTCAATGACCCACACAGGACATTTACTCACCCACACAGGACACTCCGGACCCACGCAAGACACTCATGACCCACGCCGGACACTCAATTACCCACGCAGGACACTCATGACCCATGCAGGACACTCAATGACCCACGCAGGACACTCATGACCCACGCAGGGCACTCAATATCCCACGCAGGTCACTGATGACCCTCGTTGGACACTCAATGACCCACGCAGGACACTCATGATCCACGCAGGACACTCATGACCAACAAAGGACATTCAATAACCCACGCAGGACACTGATGACCCTCGTTGGACACTCAATGACCCACGCAGGACACTCATGACCCACGCAGGACACTCAATGACCCACGCAGGACACTCATGACCCACGCAGGGCACTCAATGACCCACGCAGGACTCTCAATGACCCACGCAGGACACTCAATGACCCACGCAGGACTCTGAAAGACCCACACGGGACACTCAATGACCCACGCAGGTCACTCAATGACCCACGCAGGTCACTGAACGACCCACGCAGGACACTCATGACCCACACAGGACACTCAATGACCCACGCAGGACACACAATGACCCACACAGGGCACTCAATGACCCACGCAGGACACTCATGACACACGCAGGACATTAAATGACCCACGCAGGACACTCAATGACCCACGCAGGACACTCAATGACCCATGCAGGACAATCATGACCCACACAGGACACTCAATGACCGACACAGGACACTCATGACGCACACAGGACACTCAATGACTCACGCAGGACACTCAATGACCCATGCAGGACACTCATGACTGACGCAGGAAACTCAATGACCTACGCAGGACACTCATGACCCACACAGGACAATGAATGACCCACGCTGGACACTCAATGACCCACGCAGGACACTCAATGACCCATGCAGGACACTCATGACCCACACAGGACACTCAATGACTCACGCAGGACACTCATGACCCACACACGACACTCAATGACCCACGCTGGAAACTCATGACCCAAGCAGGACACTCAATGACCCATGCAGGACACTCATGACCCACGCAGGACACTCAATGACCCACGCAGGACACTCAACGACCCACGCAGGACACTCATGACCCACGCAGGACACTCAATGATCCATGCAGGACACTGAATGACCCACGCAGGACACTCAATGACCCACGCAGGACACTCATGACCCACACAGGACACTCAATGACCCACGCAGGACACTCAATGACCCACACAGGGCACTCAATGACCCACACCGGACACACGTGACCCACGCAGGACACTCAATGACCCACGCTGGACACACTCAATGACCCACGCAGTACACTCAATGACCCATGCAGGACAATCATGACCCACACAGGACATTCAATGACCCACGCAGGACACTCATGACCCACACATCACACTCAATGACCCACACAGGTCACTCAATGACCCACGCAGGACACGCAATGACCCACGCAGGACACTCATGACCCACGCAAGACACTCAAAGACCCACGCAGGACACTCATGACCCACGCAGGATAATCAATGACCCACGCAGGACAATCATGACCCACGCTGGACACTCATGACCCAAGCAGGACACTGAATGACCCACGCAGGACACTGAATGACACACGCAGGACACTCAATGACCCACGCAGGATACTCATGACCCACACAGGACACTCAATGACCCACGAAGGACACTCAATGACCCATGCAGGACACTCATGACGCACACAGGACACTCAATGACCCACGCAGGACTCTCAATGACCCACGCAGGACACTCATGACCCATGCAGGACACTCAATGACCCACGCAGGACACTCATGACCCACGCGGGACACTCATGACCCACGCAGGACACTCAACGAACCACACAGGATACTCATGACACTCGCAGGACACTCAATGAACCACGCAATACACTCAATGACCGACACAGGACACTCATGACCCACGCAGGACACTCAATGACCCACGCAGGACACTCAATGACCCACACGGGACACTCAATGACCCACGCAGGTCACTCAATGACCCACGCAGGACACTGAATGACCCACGCAGGACACTCAATGACCCACACAGGACACTCATGACCCACACAGGACACTCAATGATCCACGCAGGACACACAATGACCCACACAGGGCACTCAATACCCACACAGGACACTCAATGACCCACGCAGGACACTCAATGACCCATGCAGGACACTCATGACCCACACAGGACACTCAATGACCCACGTATGACACTCATGACACACACAGCACACTCAATGACCCACACAGGACACCCATGACCCACGCAGGACACTCATGACCCACACAGGACACTCAATGACCCACGCAGGTCACTCAATGACCCACGCAGGACACTGAATGACACACGCAGGACACTCAATGACCCACGCAGGACACTCATGACCCGCACAGGACACTCATGACCCACGCAGGACACTCAACGAACCACACAGGATACTCATGACACTCGCAGGACACTCAATGAACCACGCAATACACTCAATGACCGACACAGGGCACCCATGACCCACGCAGGACACTCAATGACCCACGCAGGAAACTCAATGACCCACACGGGACACTCAATGACCCACGCAGGTCACTCAATGACCCACGCAGGACACTGAATGACCCACGCAGGACACTCAATGACCCATGCAGGACAATCATGACCCACACAGGACACTCAATGACCCACGCAGGACACTCATGACCCACACAGCACACTCAATGACCCACACAGGACACTCAATGAACCACGCAGAACACTCAAGGACCGACACAGGACACTCAAGACCCACACAGGACACTCAATGACTCACGCAGGACACTCATGACCCACACAGGACACTCAATGACGCACGCTGGACACTCATGACCCATGCAGGACACTCAATGACCCACGCAGGACACTCAATGACCCACGCAGGACACTCATGACACACGCAGGACACTCAATGACCCACGCAGGACACTGAATGACCCACGCAGGACACTCAATGACCCACGCAGGATACTCATGACCCACACAGGACAATGAATGACCCACGCAGGACACTCAATGACCCACACAGGGCACTCAATGACCCACACCGGACACACATGACCCACGCAGGACACTCAATGACCCACGCAGGACACTCAATGACCCATGCAGGACACTCAATGACCCACGCAGGACTCTCATGACCCACGCATTGCACTCAATGACCCACACAGGACACTCATGACCAACACAGGACACTCAATGACCCACGCAGGACACTCAATGACCCACACAAGACACTCATGACCCACACAGGACACTCACGACCCACGCAGGACACACATGACCCACACAGGACACTCAATGACCCACGCAGGACACTCAATGACCCATGCAGGACACTCATGACCCACACAGGACACTCAATAACCCACACAGGACCCTCAATGACCCACGCAGGACTCTCAATGACCCACGCAGGACACTCATGACCCACGCAGGACACTCAATGATCCACGCAGGACACTCATGACCCACGCAGGACACTCATGACCCACGCAGCACAATCAACGAACCACACAGGATACTCATGACACTCACAGGACACACAATGAACCACGCAAAACACTCAATGACCGACACAGGACACTCATGACCCACGCAGGACACTCCCTGACCCACGCAGGCCATTCAATGACCCACACGGGACACTCAATGACCCACGCAGGTCACTCAATGACCCACGCAGGTCACTGAATGACCACGCAGGACACTCAATGACCCACGCAGGACACACATGACCCACACAGGACACTCAATGACCCACGAAGGACACAAAATGACCCACACAGGGCACTCAATGACCCACGCAGGACATTCATGACACACGCAGGACACTCAATGACCCACGCAGGACACTCAATGACCCATGCAGGACAATCATGACCCACACAGGACACTCAATGACCCACGCAGGAGACTCATGAACCACACAGCACACTCAATGACCCACGCAGGACACTCATGGCCCACACAGGACACTCAATGCCCCACGCAGGACACTCGTGACCCACGCATGCCACTCAATGACCCACGCAGGACACACATGGCCCACACAGGACATTCAATGACCCACGCTGGAAACTCAATGACCCACGCAGGACACTCATGACCCACGCAGGACACTCAATGAACCACGCAGGACACTGAATGACCCACGCAGGACACTCAATGACCCACACAGGATACTCATGACCCACACAGGACACTCAATGACCCACGCAGGACACTCAATGACCCACGCAGGACACCCATGACCCACACCGGACACACAAGACCCACGCAGGACACTGAATGACCCACGCAGGACACACTCAATGACCCACGCAGGTCACTCAATGACCCATGCAGGACAATCATGACCCACACAGGACACTCAATGACCCACGCAGGACACTCAATGATCCATGGAGGACACTCATGACCCACGCAGGACACTCTCTGACCCACGTAGGACACTCAATGACCAACACAGGACACTCAATGACCCACGCAGGACACTCAATGACCCACGCAGGACACTCAATGACCCACGCAGGACACTCATGACCAACGCAGGACACTCAATGACCCACGCAGGACACTCAATGACCCACGCAGGACTCTCATGACCCACGCAGGACACTCAATGACCCACACAGGACACTCATGACCCACACAGGACACTCATGACCAATGCAGGACACACAATGTCCCATACGGAACACCCATGACCCACGCAGGACACTCATGACCCACGCAAGACACTCAATGACCCACACAGGACACTCAGGACCCACACAGGACACTCAATGACCCACGCAGGACACTCAATGACCCATGCAGGACACTCATGACCCACACAGGACACTCACTGACCCACGCATGACACTCATGACCCACACAGCACACACAATGACCCACACAGGACACCCATGACCCACGCAGGACACTCATGACCCACACAGGACACTCAATGACCCACGCATGACACTCATGACCCACGCAGGACACTCATGACCCACGCAGGACACTCCCTGACCCACGCAGGCCATTCAATGACCCACACGGGACACTCAATGACCCACGCAGGTCACTCAATGACCCACGCAGGTCACTGAATGACCACGCAGGACACTCAATGACCCACGCAGGACACACATGACCCACACAGGACACTCAATGACCCACGAAGGACACAAAATGACCCACACAGGGCACTCAATGACCCACGCAGGACATTCATGACACACGCAGGACACTCAATGACCCACGCAGGACACTCAATGACCCATGCAGGACAATCATGACCCACACAGGACACTCAATGACCCACGCAGGAGACTCATGAACCACACAGCACACTCAATGACCCACGCAGGACACTCATGGCCCACACAGGACACTCAATGCCCCACGCAGGACACTCGTGACCCACGCATGCCACTCAATGACCCACGCAGGACACACATGACCCACACAGGACACTCAATGACCCACGCTGGAAACTCAATGACCCACGCAGGACACTCATGACCCACGCAGGACACTCAATGAACCACGCAGGACACTGAATGACCCACGCAGGACACTCAATGACCCACACAGGATACTCATGACCCACACAGGACACTCAATGACCCACGCAGGACACTCAATGACCCACGCAGGACACCCATGACCCACACCGGACACACAAGACCCACGCAGGACACTGAATGACCCACGCAGGACACACTCAATGACCCACGCAGGTCACTCAATGACCCATGCAGGACAATCATGACCCACACAGGACACTCAATGACCCACGCAGGACACTCAATGATCCATGGAGGACACTCATGACCCACGCAGGACACTCTCTGACCCACGTAGGACACTCAATGACCAACACAGGACACTCAATGACCCACGCAGGACTTTCAATGACCCACGCAGGACACTCAATGACCCACGCAGGACACTCATGACCAACGCAGGACACTCAATGACCCACGCAGGACACTCAATGACCCACGCAGGACTCTCATGACCCACGCAGGACACTCAATGACCCACACAGGACACTCATGACCCACACAGGACACTCATGACCAATGCAGGACACACAATGTCCCATACGGAACACCCATGACCCACGCAGGACACTCATGACCCACGCAAGACACTCAATGACCCACACAGGACACTCAGGACCCACACAGGACACTCAATGACCCACGCAGGACACTCAATGACCCATGCAGGACACTCATGACCCACACAGGACACTCACTGACCCACGCATGACACTCATGACCCACACAGCACACACAATGACCCACACAGGACACCCATGACCCACGCAGGACACTCATGACCCACACAGGACACTCAATGACCCACGCATGACACTCATGACACACGCAGGACACTCAATGACCCACGCAGGACACCCATGACCCACGCAGGACACTCATGATCCACGCAGGACATTCATGACCCACGCTGGACACTCATCGAACCACACAGGACACTCATGACCCGCGTAGGACACTCAATGAACCACGCAGGACACTCAATGACCGACACAGGACACTCATGACCCACGCAGGACACCCTAATGATCCACGCAGGACACTCATGACCCACGCAGGACACTCAATGACCCACACAGGACACTCATGACCCACACAGGACACTCAACGACCCACGCAGGACCCTCATGACCCACGCAGGACACACAATGACCCACGCAGGACACTCAATGACCCACGCAGGACACTCAATGACCCACACAGGACACTCCCTGACCAACGCAGGACAGTCAATGACCCATGCAGGACATTTACTCACCCACACAGGACACTCCGGACCCACGCAAGACACTCATGACCCACGCCGGACACTCAATTACCCACGCAGGACACTCATGACCCATGCAGGACACTCAATGACCCACGCAGGACACTCATGACCCACGCAGGGCACTCAATATCCCACGCAGGTCACTGATGACCCTCGTTGGACACTCAATGACCCACGCAGGACACTCATGATCCACGCAGGACACTCATGACCAACAAAGGACATTCAATAACCCACGCAGGACACTGATGACCCTCGTTGGACACTCAATGACCCACGCAGGACACTCATGACCCACGCAGGACACTCAATGACCCACGCAGGACACTCATGACCCACGCAGGGCACTCAATGACCCACGCAGGACTCTCAATGACCCACGCAGGACACTCAATGACCCACGCAGGACTCTGAAAGACCCACACGGGACACTCAATGACCCACGCAGGTCACTCAATGACCCACGCAGGTCACTGAACGACCCACGCAGGACACTCAATGACCCACGCAGGACACTCATGACCCACACAGGACACTCAATGACCCACGCAGGACACTCAATGACCCACGCAGGACACTCAATGACCCACGCAGGACTCTCATGACCCACGCATTGCACTCAATGACCCACACAGGACACTCATGACCAACACAGGACACTCAATGACCCACGCAGGACACTCAATGACCCACACAGGACACTCATGACCCACACAGGACACTCACGACCCACGCAGGACACACATGACCCACACAGGACACTCAATGACCCACGCAGGACACTCAATGACCCATGCAGGACACTCATGACCCACACAGGACACTCAATAACCCACGCAGGACACTCATGACCCACACAGCGCACTCAATGACCCACACAGGACCCTCAATGACCCACGCAGGACTCTCAATGACCCACGCAGGACACTCATGACCCACGCAGGACTCTGAAAGACCCACACGGGACACTCAATGACCCACGCAGGTCACTCAATGACCCACGCATGTCACTGAACGACCCACGCAGGACACTCATGACCCACACAGGACACTCAATGACCCACGCAGGACACACAATGACCCACACAGGGCACTCAATGACCCACGCAGGACACTCATGACACACGCAGGACACTCAATGACCCACGCAGGACACTCAATGACCCACGCAGGACACTCAATGACCCATGCAGGACAATCATGACCCACACAGGACACTCAATGACCGACACAGGACACTCATGACGCACACAGGACACTCAATGACTCACGCAGGACACTCAATGACCCATGCAGGACACTCATGACTGACGCAGGACACTCAATGACCTACGCAGGACACTCATGACCCACACAGGACAATGCATGACCCACGCTGGACACTCAATGACCCACGCAAGACACTCAATGACCCATGCAGGACACTCATGACCCACACAGGACACTCAATGACTCACGCAGGACACTCATGACCCACACACGACACTCAATGACCCACGCTGGACACTCATGACCCAAGCAGGACACTCAATGACCCATGCAGGACACTCATGACCCACGCAGGACACTCAATGACCCACGCAGGTCACTCAATGACCCACGCAGGACACTGAATGACCCACGCAGGACACTCAACGAACCACACAGGATACTCATGACACTCGCAGGACACTCAATGAACCACGCAATACACTCAATGACCGACACAGGGCACCCATGACCCACGCAGGACACTCAATGACCCACGCAGGAAACTCAATGACCCACACGGGACACTCAATGACCCACGCAGGTCACTCAATGACCCACGCAGGACACTGAATGACCCACGCAGGACACTCAATGACCCATGCAGGACAATCATGACCCACACAGGACACTCAATGACCCACGCAGGACACTCATGACCCACACAGCACACTCAATGACCCACACAGGACACTCAATGAACCACGCAGAACACTCAAGGACCGACACAGGACACTCAAGACCCACACAGGACACTCAATGACTCACGCAGGACACTCATGACCCACACAGGACACTCAATGACGCACGCTGGACACTCATGACCCACACAGGACACTCAATGACCCACGCAGGAGACTCATGAACCACACAGCACACTCAATGACCCACGCAGGACACTCATGGCCCACACAGGACACTCAATGCCCCACGCAGGACACTCGTGACCCACGCATGACACTCAATGACCCACGCAGGACACACATGACCCACACAGGACACTCAATGACCCACGCTGGAAACTCAATGACCCACGCAGGACACTCATGACCCACGCAGGACACTCAATGAACCACGCAGGACACTGAATGACCCACGCAGGACACTCAATGACCCACACAGGATACTCATGACCCACACAGGACACTCAATGACCTACGCAGGACACTCAATGACCCACGCAGGACACCCATGACCCACACCGGACACACAAGACCCACGCAGGACACTGAATGACCCACGCAGGACAATCATGACCCACACGGGACACTCAATGACCCACGCAGGACACTCAATGACCCACACAGGACACTCATGACCCACGCAGGACACTCTCTGACCAACGTAGGACACTCAATGACCAACACAGGACACTCAATGACCCACGCAGGACTTTCAATGACCCACGCAGGACACTCAATGACCCACGCAGGACACTCATGACCAACGCAGGACACTCAATGACCCACGCAGGACACTCAATGACCCACGCAGGACTCTCATGACCCACGCAGGACACTCAATGACCCACACAGGACACTCATGACCCACACAGGACACTCATGACCAATGCAGGACACACAATGTCCCATACGGAACACCCATGACCCACGCAGGACACTCATGACCCACGCAAGACACTCAATGACCCACACAGGACACTCAGGACCCACACAGGACACTCAATGACCCACGCAGGACACTCAATGACCCATGCAGGACACTCATGACCCACACAGGACACTCACTGACCCACGCATGACACTCATGACCCACACAGCACACACAATGACCCACACAGGACACCCATGACCCACGCAGGACACTCATGACCCACACAGGACACTCAATGACCCACGCATGACACTCATGACCCACGCAGGACACTCAATGACCCACGCAGGACACCCATGACCCACGCAGGACACTCATGATCCACGCAGGACATTCATGACCCACGCTGGACACTCATCGAACCACACAGGACACTCATGACCCGCGTAGGACACTCAATGAACCACGCAGGACACTCAATGACCGACACAGGACACTCATGACCCATGCAGGACACCCTAATGATCCACGCAGGACACTCATGACCCACGCAGGACACTCAATGACCCACACAGGACACTCATGACCCACACAGGACACTCAACGACCCACGCAGGACCCTCATGACCCACGCAGGACACACAATGACCCACGCAGGACACTCAATGACCCACGCAGGACACTCAATGACCCACACAGGACACACCCTGACCAACGCAGGACAGTCAATGACCCACACAGGACATTTACTCACCCACACAGGACACTCCGGACCCACGCAAGACACTCATGACCCACGCCGGACACTCAATTACCCACGCAGGACACTCATGACCCATGCAGGACACTCAATGACCCACGCAGGACACTCATGACCCACGCAGGGCACTCAATATCCCACGCAGGTCACTGATGACCCTCGTTGGACACTCAATGACCCACGCAGGACACTCATGATCCACGCAGGACACTCATGACCAACAAAGGACATTCAATAACCCACGCAGGACACTGATGACCCTCGTTGGACACTCAATGACCCACGCAGGACACTCATGACCCACGCAGGACACTCAATGACCCACGCAGGACACTCATGACCCACGCAGGGCACTCAATGACCCACGCAGGACTCTCAATGACCCACGCAGGACACTCAATGACCCACGCAGGACTCTGAAAGACCCACACGGGACACTCAATGACCCACGCAGGTCACTCAATGACCCACGCAGGTCACTGAACGACCCACGCAGGACACTCAATGACCCACGCAGGACACTCATGACCCACACAGGACACTCAATGACCCACGCAGGACACTCAATGACCCACGCAGGACACTCAATGACCCATGCAGGACACTCAATGACCCACGCAGGACTCTCATGACCCACGCATTGCACTCAATGACCCACACAGGACACTCATGACCAACACAGGACACTCAATGACCCACGCAGGACACTCAATGACCCACACAGGACACTCATGACCCACACAGGACACTCACGACCCACGCAGGACACACATGACCCACACAGGACACTCAATGACCCACGCAGGACACTCAATGACCCATGCAGGACACTCATGACCCACACAGGACACTCAATAACCCACGCAGGACACTCATGACCCACACAGTGCACTCAATGACCCCCACAAAGCCCCTCAATGACCCACGCAGGACTCTCAATGACCCACGCAGGACACTCATGACCCACGCAGGACACTCAATGATCCACGCAGGACACTCATGACCCACGCAGGACACTCATGACCCACGCAGCACAATCAACGAACCACACAGGATACTCATGACACTCACAGGACACACAATGAACCACGCAAAACACTCAATGACCGACACAGGACACTCTTGACCCACGCAGGACACTCCCTGACCCACGCAGGCCATTCAATGACCCACACGGGACACTCAATGACCCACGCAGGTCACTCAATGACCCACGCAGGTCACTGAATGACCCACGCAGGACACTCAATGACCCACGCAGGACACACATGACCCACACAGGACACTCAATGACCCACGAAGGACACAAAATGACCCACACAGGGCACTCAATGACCCACGCAGGACATTCATGACACACGCAGGACATTCAATGACCCACGCAGGACACTCAATGACCCATGCAGGACAATCATGACCCACACAGGACACTCAATGACCCACGCAGGAGACTCATGAACCACACAGCACACTCAATGACCCACGCAGGACACTCATGGCCCACACAGGACACTCAATGCCCCACGCAGGACACTCGTGACCCACCCATGACACTCAATGACCCACGCAGGACACACATGACCCACACAGGACACTCAATGACCCACGCTGGAAACTCATTGACCCACGCAGGACACTCATGACCCACGCAGGACACTCAATGAACCACGCAGGACACTGAATGACCCACGCAGGACACTCAATGACCCACACAGGATACTCATGACCCACACAGGACACTCAATGACCCACGCAGGACACTCAATGACCCACGCAGGACACCCATGACCCACACCGGACACACAAGACCCACGCAGGACACTGAATGACCCACGCAGGACACACTCAATGACCCACGCAGGTCACTCAATGACCCATGCAGGACAATCATGACCCACACAGGACACTCAATGACCCACGCAGGACACTCAATGATCCATGGAGGACACTCATGACCCACGCAGGACACGCTCTGACCCACGTAGGACACTCAATGACCAACACAGGACACTCAATGACCCACGCAGGACTTTCAATGACCCACGCAGGACACTCAATGACCCACGCAGGACACTCATGACCAACGCAGGACACTCAATGACCCACGCAGGACACTCAATGACCCACGCAGGACTCTCATGACCCACGCAGGACACTCAATGACCCACACAGGACACTCATGACCCACACAGGACACTCATGACCAATGCAGGACACACAATGTCCCATACGGAACACCCATGACTCACGCAGGACACTCATGACCCACGCAAGACACTCAATGACCCACACAGGACACTCAGGACCCACACAGGACACTCAATGACCCACGCAGGACACTCAATGACCCATGCAGGACACTCATGACCCACACAGGACACTCACTGACCCACGCATGACACTCATGACCCACACAGCACACACAATGACCCACACAGGACACCCATGACCCACGCAGGACACTCATGACCCACACAGGACACTCAATGACCCACGCATGACACTCATGACCCACGCAGGACACTCACTGACCCACGCAGGACACCCATGACCCACGCAGGACACTCATGATCCACACAGGACATTCATGACCCACGCTGGACACTCATCGAACCACACAGGACACTCATGACCCGCGTAGGACACTCAATGAACCACGCAGGACACTCAATGACCGACACAGGACACTCATGACCCATGCAGGACACCCTAATGATCCACGCAGGACACTCATGACCCACGCAGGACACTCAATGACCCACACAGGACACTCATGACCCACACAGGACACTCAACGACCCACGCAGGACCCTCATGACCCACGCAGGACACACAATGACCCACGCAGGACACTCAATGACCCACACAGGACACTCCCTGACCAACGCAGGACAGTCAATGACCCACACAGGACATTTACTCACCCACACAGGACACTCCGGACCCACGCAAGACACTCATGACCCACGCCGGACACTCAATTACCCACGCAGGACACTCATGACCCATGCAGGACACTCAATGACCCACGCAGGACACTCATGACCCACGCAGGGCACTCAATATCCCACGCAGGTCACTGATGACTCTCGTTGGACACTCAATGACCCACGCAGGACACTCATGATCCACGCAGGACACTCATGACCAACAAAGGACATTCAATAACCCACGCAGGACACAGATGACCCTCGTTGGACACTCAATGACCCACGCAGGACACTCATGACCCACGCAGGACACTCAATGACCCACGCAGGACACTCATGACCCACGCAGGGCACTCAATGACCCACGCAGGACTCTCAATGACCCACGCAGGACACTCAATGACCCACGCAGGACTCTGAAAGACCCACACGGGACACTCAATGACCCACGCAGGTCACTCAATGACCAACGCAGGTCACTGAACGACCCACGCAGGACACTCAATGACCCACGCAGGACACTCATGACCCACACAGGACACTCAATGACCCACGCAGGACACACAATGACCCACACAGGGCACTCAATGACCCACGCAGGACACTCATGACACACGCAGGACACTCAATGACCCACGCAGGACACTCAATGACCCACGCAGGACACTCAATGACCCATGCAGGACAATCATGACCCACACAGGACACTCAATGACCGACACAGGACACTCATGACGCACACAGGACACTCAATGACTCACGCAGGACACTCAATGACCCATGCAGGACACTCATGACCCACGCAGGACACTCAATGACCTACGCAGGACACTCATGACCCACACAGGACAATGAATGACCCACGCTGGACACTCAATGACCCACGCAGGACACTCAATGACCCATGCAGGACAATCATGACCCACACAGGACACTCAATGACCCACGCAGGAGACTCATGAACACATAGCACACTCAAGGACCCACACAGGACACTCAATGAACCACGCAGGACACTCAATGACCGACACAGGACACTCATGACCCACACAGGACACTCAATGACTCACGCTGGACACTCAATGACCCATGCAGGACACTCAATGGCCCACGCAGGACACTCATGACCCACGCAGGACACTCAATGGCCCACGCAGGACACTCATGACCCACGCAGGACACTCAATGACCCACGCAGGACACTGAATGACCCACGCAGGACACTCAATGACCCACGCAGGACACTCAATGACCCACGCAGGACACTCAATGGCCCACGCAGGACACTCATGACCCATGCAGGACACTCAATGACCCATGCAGGACACTGAATGACCCACGCAGGACACTCAATGACCCACGCAGGACACTCAATGGCCCACGCAGGACACTCATGACCCACGCAGGACACTCAATGACCCACGCAGGACACTGAATGACCCACGCAGGACACTCAATGACCCACGCAGGATACTCATGACCCACACAGGACAATGAATGACCCACGCAGGACACTCAATGACCCACACAGGGCACTCAATGACCCACACTGGACACACATGACCCACGCAGGACACTCAATGACCCACGCAGGACACTCAATGACCCATGCAGGACACTCAATGACCCACGCAGGACTCTCATGACCCACGCATTGCACTCAATGACCCACACAGGACACTCATGACCAACACAGGACTCTCAATGACCCACGCAGGACACTCAATGACCCACACAGGACACTCATGACCCACACAGGACACTCACGACCCACGCAGGACACATGACCCACACAGGACACTCAATGACCCACACAGGACACTCAATGACCCATGCAGGACACTCATGACCCACACAGGACACTCAATAACCCACGCAGGACACTCATGACCCACACAGCACAATCAACGAACCACACAGGATACACATGACACTCGCAGGACACACAATGAACCACGCAAAACACTCAATGACCGACACAGGACACTCATGACCCACGCAGGACACTCCCAGACCCACGCAGGACACTCAATGACCCACACGGGACACTCAATGACCCACGCAGGTCACTCAATGACCCACGCAGGTCACTCAATGACCCACGCAGGACAGTCATGACCCACACAGGACACTCAATGACCCACGCAGGACACACAATGACCCACACAGGGCACTCAATGACCCACGCAGGACATTCATGACACACGCAGGACACTCAATGACCCACGCAGGATACTCAATGACCCATGCAGGACAATCATGACCCACACAGGACACTCAATGACCCACGCAGGAGACTCATGAACCACACAGCACACTCAAGGACTCACACAGGACACTCAATGACCCACGCAGGACACTCAATGACCGACACAGGATACTCATGACCCACACAGGACACTCAATGACTCACGCAGGACACTCAATGACCCATGCAGGACACTCATGACCCACGCAGGACATTCAATGACCTACGCAGGACACTCATGACCCACGCAGGACACACATGACCCACACAGTACACTCAATGACCCACACAGGACTCTCAATGACCCACGCAGGAAACTCAATGACCCACACGGGACACTCAATGACCGACACAGGTCACTCAATGACCCACGCAGGGCACTGAATAACCCACGCAGGACACTCAATGACCCACGCAGGACACAAATGACCCACGCAGGACACTCACTGACCCACGCAGGACACTCAATGACCCACACGGGACACTCAATGACCCACGCAGGTCACTCAATGACCCACGCAGGTCACTGAATGACCCATGCAGGACACTCAATGACCCACGCAGGACACTCATGACCCACACAGGACACTCAATGACCCACGCAGGACACACAATGACCCACACAGGGCACTCAATGACCCACGCAGGACACTCATGACACACGCAGGACACTCAATGACCCACGCAGGACACTCAATGACCCACGCAGGACACTCAATGACCCATGCAGGACAATCATGACCCACACAGGACACTCAATGACCGACACAGGACACTCATGACCCACACAGGACACTCAATGACTCACGCAGGACACTCAATGACCCATGCAGGACACTCATGACCCACGCAGGACACTCAATGACCTACGCAGGACACTCATGACCCACACAGGACACTCAATGACCCACGCAGGACTCTCATGACCCACGCAGGACACTCATGGCCCACACAGGACACTCAATGCCCCACGCAGGACACTCGTGACCCACGCATGACACTCAATGACCCACGCAGGACACACATGACCCACACAGGACACTCAATGACCCATGCTGGAAATTCAATGACCCACGCAGGACACTCAATGAACCACGCAGGACACTGAATGACCCACGCAGGACACTCAATGACCCACACAGGATACTCATGACCCACACAGGACACTCAATGACCCACGCAGGACACTCAATGACCCACACAGGGCACTCAATGACCCACACCGGACACACATGACCCACGCAGGACACTCAATGACCTACGCAGGACACACTCAATGACACACGCAGGTCACTCAATGACCCATGCAGGACAATCATGACCCACACAGGACACTCAATGGCCCACGCAGGACACTCAATGATCCATGGAGGACACTCATGACCCACACAGGACACTCAATGACCCACACAGGACTCTCAATGACCCACGCAGGAAACTCAATGACCCACACGGGACACTCAATGACCGACACAGGTCACTCAATGACCCACGCAGGGCACTGAATAACCCACGCAGGACACTCAATGACCCACGCAGGACACAAATGACCCACGCAGGACACTCACTGACCCACGCAGGACACTCAATGACCCACACGGGACACTCAATGACCCACGCAGGTCACTCAATGACCCACGCAGGTCACTGAATGACCCATGCAGGACACTCAATGACCCACGCAGGACACTCATGACCCACACAGGACACTCAATGACCCACGCAGGACACACAATGACCCACACAGGGCACTCAATGACCCACGCAGGACACTCATGACACACGCAGGACACTCAATGACCCACGCAGGACACTCAATGACCCACGCAGGACACTCAATGACCCATGCAGGACAATCATGACCCACACAGGACACTCAATGACCGACACAGGACACTCATGACCCACACAGGACACTCAATGACTCACGCAGGACACTCAATGACCCATGCAGGACACTCATGACCCACGCAGGACACTCAATGACCTACGCAGGACACTCATGACCCACACAGGACACTCAATGACCCACGCAGGACTCTCATGACCCACGCAGGACACTCAATGACCCACGCAGGACACTCATGGCCCACACAGGACACTCAATGCCCCACGCAGGACACTCGTGACCCACGCATGACACTCAATGAC
Organism: Chiloscyllium plagiosum; assembly: GCF_037043375.1. Classification (NCBI taxonomy): domain Eukaryota; kingdom Metazoa; phylum Chordata; class Chondrichthyes; order Orectolobiformes; family Hemiscylliidae; genus Chiloscyllium; species Chiloscyllium plagiosum. The sequence goes on from NW_028270167.1 coordinate 47,329,868, forward strand.
CCACGCAGGACACACATGACCCACACAGGACACTCAATGACCCATGCTGGAAATTCAATGACCCACGCAGGACACTCAATGAACCACGCAGGACACTGAATGACCCACGCAGGACACTCAATGACCCACACAGGATACTCATGACCCACACAGGACACTCAATGACCCACGCAGGACACTCAATGACCCACACAGGGCACTCAATGACCCACACCGGACACACATGACCCACGCAGGACACTCAATGACCTACGCAGGACACACTCAATGACACACGCAGGTCACTCAATGACCCATGCAGGACAATCATGACCCACACAGGACACTCAATGGCCCACGCAGGACACTCAATGATCCATGGAGGACACTCATGACCCACGCAGGACACACTCTGACCCACGTAGGACACTCAATGACCCATGCAGGACAATCATGACCCACACAGGACACTCAATGACCGACACAGGACACTCATGACGCACACAGGACACTCAATGACTCACGCAGGACACTCAATGACCCATGCAGGACACTCATGACCCACGCAGGACACTCAATGACCTACGCAGGACACTCATGACCCACACAGGACAATGAATGACCCACGCTGGACACTCATGACCCACACAGGACACTCAATGACGCACGCTGGACACTCATGACCCATGCAGGACACTCAATGACCCACACAGGACACTCAATGGCCCACGCAGGACACTCATGACCCACGCAAGACACTCAATGACCCACACAGGACACTCAGGACCCACACAGGACACTCAATGACGCACGCTGGACACTCATGACCCATGCAGGACACTCAATGACCCACGCAGGACACTCAATGGCCCACGCAGGACACTCATGACCCACGCAGGACACTCAATGACCCACGCAGGACACTGAATGACCCACGCAGGACACTCAATGACCCACGCAGGATACTCATGACCCACACAGGACAATGAATGACCCACGCAGGACACTCAATGACCAACACAGGGCACTCAATGACCCACACCGGACAATGAATGACCCACACAGGACAATGAATGACCCACGCAGGACACTCAATGACCCACGCAGGTCACTCAATGACCCATGCAGGACACTCAATGACCCACGCAGGACTCTCATGACCCACGCATTGCACTCAATGACCCACACAGGACACTCATGACCAACACAGGACTCTCAATGACCCACGCAGGACACTCAAGGACCCACACAGGACACTCATGACCCACGCAGGACACTCATGACCCACGCAGGACACTCAATGACCCACGCAGGACACTGAATGACCCACGCAGGACACTCAATGACCCACGCAGGATACTCATGACCCACACAGGGCAATGAATGACCCACGCAGGACACTCAATGACCAACACAGGGCACTCAATGACCCACACCGGACAATGAATGACCCACACAGGACAATGAATGACCCACGCAGGACACTCAATGACCCACGCAGGACACTCAATGACCCATGCAGGACACTCAATGACCCACGCAGGACTCTCATGACCCACGCATTGCACTCAATGACCCACACAGGACACTCATGACCAACACAGGACTCTCAATGACCCACGCAGGACACTCAATGACCCACACAGGACACTCATGACCCACACAGGACACTCACGACCCACGCAGGACACACATGACCCACACAGGACACTCAATGACCCACGCAGGACACTCAATGACCCATGCAGGACACTCATGACCCACACAGGACACTCAATAACCCACGCAGGACACTCATGACCCACACAGCGCACTCAATGACCCACACAGGACCCTCAATGACCCATGCAGGACTCTCAATGACCCACGCAGGACACTCATGATCCACGCAGGACACTCAATGATCCACGCAGGACACTCATGACCCACGCAGGACACTCATGACCCACGCAGCACAATCAACGAACCACACAGGATACTCATGACACTCGCAGGACACACAATGAACCACGCAAAACACTCAATGACCGACACAGGACACTCATGACCCACGCAGGACACTCCCTGACCCACGCAGGACACTCAATGACCCACACGGGACACTCAATGACCCACGCAGGTCACTCAATGACCCACGCAGGTCACTGAATGACCCACGCAGGACACTCAATGACCCACGCAGGACACTCATGACCCACACAGGACACTCAATGACCCACGCAGGACACACAATGACCCACACAGGGCACTCAATGACCCACGCAGGACATTCATGACACACGCAGGACACTCAATGACCCACGCAGGACACTCAATGACCCATGCAGGACAATCATGACCCACACAGGACACTCAATGACCCACGCAGGAGACTCATGAACCACACAGCACACTCAAGGACCCACACAGGACACTCAATGAACCACGCAGGACATTCAATGACCGACACAGCACACTCATGACCCACACAGGACACTCAATGACTCACGCAGGACACTCAATGACCCATGCAGGACACTCATGACCCACGCGGGACACTCAATGACCTACGCAGGACACTCATGACCCACGCAGGACACACATTACCCACACAGGACACTCAATGACCCACACAAGACTCTCAATGACCCACGCAGGAAACTCAATGACCCACACGGGACACTCAATGACCGACGCAGGTCACTCAATGACCCACGCAGGGCACTGAATGACCCACGCAGGACACTCAATGACCCACGCAGGACACAAATGACCCACGCAGGACACTCACTGACCCACGCAGGACACTCAATGACCCACACGGGACACTCAATGACCCACGCAGGTCACTCAATGACCCACGCAGGTCACTGAATGACCCACGCAGGACACTCAATGACCCATGCAGGACACTCATGACCCACACAGGACACTCAATGACCCACGCAGGACACACAATGACCCACACAGGGCACTCAATGACCCACGCAGGACACTCATGACACACGCAGGACCCTCAATGACCCACGCAGGACACTCAATGACCCACGCAGGACACTCAATGACCCATGCAGGACAATCATGACCCACACAGGACACTCAATGACCGACACAGGACACTCATGACCCACACAGGACACTCAATGACTCACGCAGGATACTCAATGACCCATGCAGGACACTCATGACCCACGCAGGACACTCAATGACCTACGCAGGACACTCATGACCCACACAGGACACTCAATGACCCACGCAGGACTCTCATGACCAACGCAGGACACTCAATGACCCACGCAGGACACTCATGGCCCACACAGGACACTCAATGCCCCACGCAGGACACTCGTGACCCACGCATGACACTCAATGACCCACGCAGGACACACATGACCCACACAGGACACTCAATGACCCATGCTGGATACTCAATGACCCACGCAGGACACTCATGACCCACGCAGGACACTCAATGAACCACGCAGGACACTGAATGACCCACGCAGGACACTCAATGACCCACACAGGATACTCATGACCCACACAGGACACTCAATGACCCACGCAGGACACTCAATGACCCACACAGGGCACTCAATGACCCACACCGGACACACATGACCCATGCAGGACACTCAATGACCCACGCAGGACACACTCAATGACCCACGCAGGTCACTCAATGACCCATGCAGGACAATCATGACCCACACAGGACACTCAATGGCCCACGCAGGACATTCAATGATCCATGGAGGACACTCATGACCCACGCAGGACACTCAATGACCCACACGGGACACTCAATGACCCACGCAGGTCACTCAATGACCCACGCAGGTCACTGAATGACCCACGCAGGACACTCAATGACCCACGCAGGACACTCATGACCAACGCAGGACACTCAATGACCCACGCAGGACACACAATGACCCACACAGGGCACTCAATGACCCACGCAGGACATTCATGACACACGCAGGACACTCAATGACCCACGCAGGACACTCAATGACCCATGCAGGACAATCATGACCCACACAGGACACTCAATGACCCACGCAGGAGACTCATGAACCACACAGCACACTCAAGGACCCACACAGGACACTCAATGAACCACGCAGGACACTCAATGACCGACACAGCACACTCATGACCCACACAGGACACTCAATGACTCACGCAGGACACTCAATGACCCATGCAGGACACTCATGACCCACGCGGGACACTCAATGACCTACGCAGGACACTCATGACCCACGCAGGACACACATGACCCACACAGGACACTCAATGACCCACACAGGACTCTCAATGACCCACGCAGGAAACTCAATGACCCACACGGGACACTCAATGACCGACGCAGGTCACTCAATGACCCACGCAGGGCACTGAATGACCCACGCAGGACACTCAATGACCCACGCAGGACACAAATGACCCACGCAGGACACTCACTGACCCACGCAGGACACTCAATGACCCACACGGGACACTCAATGACCCACGCAGGTCACTCAATGACCCACGCAGGTCACTGAATGACCCACGCAGGACACTCAATGACCCACGCAGGACACTCATGACCCACACAGGACACTCAATGACCCACGCAGGACACTCATGACCCACGCAGGACACTCAATGACCCACGCAGGACACTCAATGACCCACGCAGGACTCTCATGACCCACGCATTGCACTCAATGACCCACACAGGACACTCATGACCAACACAGGACTCTCAATGACCCACGCAGGACACTCAATGACCCACACAGGACACTCATGACCCACGCAGGACACACAATGACCCACACAGGGCACTCAATGACCCACACAGAACACTCAATGACCCACGCAGGACACTCAATGACCCATGCAGGACACTCATGACCCACACAGGACACTCAATGACCCATGCATGACACTCATGACACACACAGCACACTCAATGACCCACACAGGACACCCATGACCCACGCAGGACACTCATGACCCACACAGGACACTCAATGACCCACGCATGACACGCATGACCCACGCAGGACACTCAATGACCCACGCAGGACACCCATGACCCACGCAGGACACTCATGATCCACGCAGGACATTCACGACCCACGCTGGACAGTCATCGAACCACACAGGTCACTCATGACCCATGCAGGACACTCAATGACCCACGCAGGACACCCATGACCCACGGAGGACACTCATGACACACACAGGACACTTAATGACCCACGCAGGACACTCATGATCCACGCAGGACACTCAATGACCTACGCAGGACTCTCATGAACCACGCAGGACACACAATGACCCATGCAGGACACTCAATGACACACGCAGGACGCTCATGACCCACACAGGATGCTCAATGACCCACACAGGACACTCATGACCCACACAGGACACTCAATGACCCACGCAGGACACACATTACCCACACACGACACTCAATGACCCACGACGGACACTCAATGACCCATGTAGGACACTCATGACCCACACAGGACTCTCAATGACACACGCAGGACACTCATGACCCACGCAGGACACTCAATGACCCACGCAGGACACTCATGACCCACGCTGGACACTCATGACCCACGCAGGACACTCAACGAACCACACAGGATAATCATCACACTCGCAGGACACTCAATGAACCACGCAGGACACTCAATGACTGACACAGGACAATCATGACCCATGGAGTACACACAATGACCCACGCAGGACACTCATGACCCATGCAGGACACTCAATGACCCACGCAGGACACTCATGACCCACGCAGGACACTCAATGACCCACGCAGGACACCCATAACCCATGCAGGACACTCATGACCCACACAGGACACTCAATGACCCATGCAGGACACTCATGACCCATGCAGGACACTCAATGACCCACACAGGACACTCAATGACACACGCATGACACTCATGACCCACGCAGGACACTCAATGACCTACGCAGGACACTCATGACCCACGCAGGCCACTCAATGACCCATGCAGGACACTCAATGACCCACGCAGGACTCTCATGACCCACGCAGGACACTCAATGACCCATGCAGGACACTCCATGACCCACACAGGACACTCAATGCCCCACGCAGGACACTCGTGACCCACGCAGGACACTCAATGACCCACACAGGACACTCATGACCCACGCAGGACACTCAACGAACCACGCAGGACACTCATGACCCACGCAGGATACTCAATGACCCACGCTGGACACTCAATGACCCACACGGGACACTCAATGACCCACGCAGGTCACTCAATGACCCACGCAGGACACTGAATGACCCATGCAGGACACTCAATGACCCACGCAGGACACTCATGACCCACACAGGACACTCAATGACCCACGCAGGACACGCATGACCCACACAGCACACTCAATGACCCACACAGGACACTCAATGAACCACGCAGAACACTCAATGACCGACACAGGACACTAATGACCCACACAGGACACTCAATGACCCACGCAGGTCACTCAATGACCCACGCCGGACACTCAATGACACACGCAGGACACTCAATGACCCATGCAGGACAATCATAACCCACACAGGACACTCAATGACCCACGCAGGACACGCATGACCCACACAGCACACTCAATGACCCACACAGGACACTCAATGAACCACGCAGAACACTCAATGAACGACACAGGACACTCATGACCCACACAGGACACTCAATGACTCACGCAGGACACTCATGACCCACACACGACACTCAATGACCCACGCTGGACACTCATGACCCAAGCAGGACACTCAATGACCCATGCAGGACACTCATGACCCACGCAGGACACTCAATGACCCACGCAGGACACTCAACGACCCACGCAGGACACTCAATGACCCATGCAGGACACTGAATGACCCACGCAGGACACTCAATGACCCACGCAGGACACTCATGACCCACACAGGACACTCAATGACCCACGCAGGACACTCAATGACCCACACAGGGCACTCAATGACCCACACCGGACACACGTGACCCACGCAGGACACTCAATGACCCACGCAGGACACACTCAATGACCCACACAGTACACTCAATGACCCATGCAGGACAATCATGACCCATACAGGACACTCAATGACCAACGCAGGACACTCATGACCCACACATCACACTCAATGACCCACACAGGACACTCAATGACCCACGCAGGACACGCAATGACCCACGCAGGACACTCATGACCCACGCAAGACACTCAAAGACCCATGCAGGACACGCATGACCCACGCAGGACAATCAATGACCCACGCAGGACACTCATGACCCACGCTGGACACTCATGACCCAAGCAGGACACTGAATGACCCACGCAGGACACTGAATGACACACGCAGGACACTCAATGACCCACGCAGGATACTCATGACCCACACAGGACACTCAATGACCCACGCAGGACACTCAATGACCCATGCAGGACACGCATGACGCACACAGGACACGCAATGACCCACGCAGGACACACATGACCCACACAGCACACTCAACGACCCACACAGGACACTCAATGACGCACGCAGGACTCTCAATGACCCACGCAGGACACTCATGACCCACACATGACACTCAATGACCCACGCAGGACACTCATGACCCACGCTGGACACTCATGACCCACGCAGGACACTCAACGAACCACACAGGATACTCATGACACTCCCAGGACACACAATGAACCACGCAATACACTCAATGACCGACACAGGACACTCATGACCCACGCAGGACACTCAATGACCCACGCAGGACACTCAATGACCCACACGGGACACTCAATGACCCACGCAGGTCACTCATGACCCACGCAGGACACTGAATGACCCACGCAGGACACTCAATGACCCACACAGGACACTCATGACCCACACAGGACACTCAATGATCCACGCAGGACACACAATGACCCACACAGGGCACTCAATGACCCACACAGGACACTCATGACCCACGCAAGACACTCAATGACCCACGCCGGACACTCAATGACACACGCAGGACACTCAATGACCCATGCAGGACAATCATGACCCACACAGGACACTCAATGACCCATGCAGGACACTCATGACCCACACAGCACACTCAATGACCCACACAGGACACTCAATGAACCACGCAGAACACTCAATGACCGACACAGGACACTCATGACCCACACAGGACATTCAATGACTCACGCAGGACACTCATGACCCACACACGACACTCAATGACTCACGCTGGACACTCATGACCCAAGAAGGACACTCAATGACCCATGCAGGACACTCATGACCTACGCAGGACACTCAATGACCCACGCAGGACACACAATGACCCACGCAGGACACTCATGACCCACGCAGGACACTCAATGACCCACGCAGGACACTCAATGACCCACGCAGGACACTCAATGAACCACGCAGGATACTCATGACCCACGCAGGACACTCAATGACCCACGCAGGACACTCAATGACCCACACAGGGCACTCCATGACCCACACCGGACACACATGACCTACGCAGGACACACTCAATGACCCATGCAGGACACTCATGACCCACACAGGACACTCAATGACCCACACAGGACACTCAATGACCCACGCAGGACACGCAATGACCCACACAGGACACTCATGACCCACGCAAGACACTCAAAGACCCACGCAGGACACTCATGACCCACGCAGGACAATCAATGACCCACGCAGGACACTCATGACCCACGCTGGACACTCATGACCCAAGCAGGACACTCAATGACCCATGCAGGACACTCATGACACACGCAGGACATTCAATGACCCACGCAGGACATTCATGACCCACGCAGGACACTCAATGACCCACGCAGGACACTGAATGACCCACGCAGGACACTCAATGACTCAAGCAGGACACTGAATGACCCACGCAGGACACTGAATGACACACGCAGGACACTCAATGACCCACGCAGGATACTCATGACCCACACAGGACACTCAATGACCCACGCAGGACACTCAATGACCCAAGCAGGACACTCATGACGCACACAGGACACGCAATGACCCACGCAGGACACTCATGACCCACACAGCACACTCAACGACCCACACAGGACACTCAATGACCCACGCAGGACTCTCAATGACCCACGCAGGACACTCATGACCCATGCAGGACACTCAATGACCCACGCAGGACACTCATGACCCACGCTGGACACTCATGACCCACGCAGGACACTCAACGAACCACACAGGATACTCATGACACTCGCAGGACACTCAATGAACCACGCAGTACACTCAATGACCGACACAGGACACTCATGACCCACGCAGGACACTCAATGGCCCACGCAGGACACTCAATGACCCACACGGGACACTCAATGACCCACGCAGGTCACTCAATGACCCACGCAGGACACTGAATGACCCACGCAGGACACTCAATGACCCACACAGGACACTCATGACCCACACAGGACACTCAATGATCCACGCAGGACACACAATGACCCGCACAGGGCACTCAATGACCCACACAGGACACTCATGACCCACGCAAGACACTCAATGACCCGCGCCGGACACTCAATAACACACGCAGGACACTCAATGACCCATGCAGGACAATCATGACCCACACAGGATACTCAATGACCCATGCAGGACACTCATGACCTACACAGCACACTCAATGACCCACACAGGACACTCAATGAACCACGCAGAACACTCAATGACCGACACAGGACACTCATCACCCACACAGGACACTCAATGACTCACGCAGGACACTCATGACCCACACACGACACTCAATGACCCACGCTGGACACTCATGACCCAAGCAGGACACTCAATGACCCATGCAGGACACTCATGACCCACGCAGGACAATCAATGACCCACGCAGGACACTCATGACCCACGCTGGACACTCATGACCCAAGCAGGACACTCAATGACCCATGCAGGACACTCATGACACACGCAGGACAATCAATGACCCACACACGACACTCAATGACCCACGCTGGACACTCATGACCCAAGCAGGACACTCAATGACCCATGCAGGACACTCATGACCCACGCAGGACACTCAATGACCCACGCAGGACACACAATGACCCACGCAGGACACTCATGACCCACGCAGGACACTCAATGACCCACGCAGGACACTCAATGACCCACGCAGGACACTCAATGACCCACGCAGGATACTCATGACCCACGCAGGACACTCAATGACCCACGCAGGACACTCAATGACCCACACAGGGCACTCCATGACCCACACCGGACACACATGACCCACGCAGGACACACTCAATGACACATGCAGGACACTCATGACCCACATATCACACTCAATGACCCACACAGGACACTCAATGACCCACGCAGGACACGCAATGACCCACGCAGGACACTCATGACCCAAGCAGGACACTCAATGACCCATGCAGGACACTCATGACACACGCAGGACATTCAATGACCCACGCAGGACATTCATGACCCACGCAGGACCTTCAATGACCCACGCAGGACACTGAATGACCCACGCAGGACACTCAATGACTCAAGCAGGACCCTCATGACCCACACAGGACACTCAATGACCCACACAAGACACTCATGTCCCACGCAGGACACTCAATGACTCAAGCAGGACCCTCATGACCCACAAAGGGCACTCAATGACCCACACAGGACACTCATGACCCACGCAGGACACTCAATGACCCACACAGCACACTCAATGACCCACACAGGACACTCAATGACCCATGCAGGACTCTCATGACCCACGCAGGACACTCATGACCCACGCAGGACACTCATGACCCAGGCAGGACACTCAATGACTCACACAGGACACTGAATGTCCCACGCAGGACACTCAATGACACACGCAGGACACTCATGACCCATGCAGGACTATCATGACCCACGCAGGACACTCATGACCCACGCAGGACACTCATGACCCAGGCAGGACACTCAATGACTCACGCAGGACACTGAATGACCCACGCAGGACACTCAATGACCCACGCAGGACACTCATGACCCATGCAGTACACTCAATAACCCACGCAGGACACTCAATGACCCACACAGGGCACTCAATGACCCACACCGGACACTCATGACCCACGTACGACACTCAATGACCCACGCAGGACACTCAATGACCCATGTAGGACACTCAATGACCCACGCAGGTCTCTCATGACCCACGCATGGCACTCAATGACCCACACAGGACACTCATGACCCACACAGGACACTCAATGACCCACGCAGGACACTCAATGACCCACACAGGACACTCAATGACCCACGCAGGACACTCAATGACCCATGCAGGACACTCATGACCGACACAGGACACTCAATGACCCACGCAGGACACTCATGACCAACACAGCGCACTCAATGACCCACACAGGACCCTCAATGACCCACGTAGGACTCTCAATGACCCACGCAGGACACTCATGACCCACGCAGGACACTCAATGACCCACGCAGGACACTCATGACCCACGCAGGACACTCATGACCCACGCAGCACAATCAACGAACCACACAGGATACTCATGACACTCGCAGGACACACAATGAACCACGCAATACACTCAATGACCGACACAGGACACTCATGACCCACGCAGGACACTCACTGACCCACGCAGGACACTCAATGACCCACACGGGACACTCAATGACCCACGCAGGTAACTCAATGACACGCGCAGGTCACTGAATGACACACGCAGGACACTCATGACCCACACAGGACACTCAATGACCCACGCAGGACACACAATGACCCACACAGGGCACTCAATGACCCACGCAGGACACTCATGACCCACGCAGGACACTCAATGACCCACGCAGGACACTCAATGACCCACGCAGGACACTCAATGACCCAAGCATGAAAATCATGACCCACACAGGAAACTCAATGACCCACGCAGGACACTCATGACCCAAGCAGGACACTCAATGAATCACGCAGGACACTCATGACCCACACACGACACTCAATGACCCACGCTGGACACTCATGACCCAAGCAGGACACTCAATGACCCATGCAGGACACTCATGACCCACGCAGGACACTCAATGACCCACGCAGGACACACAATGACCCACGCAGGACACTCATGACCCACACAGGACACTCAATGACCCAGGCAGGACACTCAATGACCCACGCAGGCTACTCATGACCCACGCAGGACACTCAATGACCCACGCAGGACACTCAATGACCCACACAGGGCACTCCATGACCCACACCGGACACACATGACCAACGCAGGACACACTCAATGACCCATGCAGGACACTCATGACCCACACATCACACTCAATGACCCACACAGGACACTCATGACCCACGCAGGACACTCACTGACCCACGCAGGACACTCAATGACCCACGCAGGACACTCAATGACCCACACAGGGCACTCCATGCTCCACACCGGACACACATGACCAACGCAGGACACACTCAATGACCCATGGTGGACACTCATGACACACAAATCACACTGAATGACCGACACAGGACACTCATGACCCACGCAGGACACTCACTGACCCACGCAGGACACTCAATGACCCACGCAGGACACTCAATGACCCACGCAGGACACACTCAATGACCCACGCAGGACACTCAATGACCCATGCAGGACAATCATGACCCAAACAGGACACTCAATAATCCATGCAGGACACTCATGACCCACACATCACACTCAATGACCCACACAGGACACTCAATGACCCACGCAGGACACGCAATGACCCACGCAGGACACTCATGACCCACGCAAGACACTCAAAGACCCACGCAGGACACTCATGACCCACGCAGGACAAACAATGACCCACGCAGGACACTCATGACCCACGCAGGACACTCAATGACCCACGCAGGACACTGAATGACACACGCAGGACTCTCACTGACCCACGCAGGATACTCATGACCCACACAGGACACTCAATGACCCACGCAGGACACTCAATGACCCATGCAGGACACTCATGACGCACACAGGACACTCAATGACCCACGCAGGACACTCATGACCCACACAGCACACTCAACGACCCACACAGGACACTCAATGACCCACGCAGGACTCTCAATGACCCACGCAGGACACTCATGACCCACGCAGGACACTCAATGACCCGCGCAGGACACTCATGACCCACGCTGGACACTCATGACCCACGCAGGACACTCAACGAACCACACAGGATACTCATGACACTCGCAGGACACTCAATGAACCACGCAATACACTCAATGAGCGACACAGGACACTCATGACCCACGCAGGACACTCAATGACCCACGCAGGACACTCAATGACCCACACGGGACACTCAATGACCCACGCAGGTCACTCAATGACCCACGCATAACACTGAATGACCCACGCAGGACACTCAATGACCCACACAGGACACTCATGACCCACACAGGACACTCAATGATCCACGCAGGACACACAATGACCCACACAGGGCACTCAATGACCCACACAGGACACTCATGACCCACACACGACACTCAATGACCAACGCTGGACACTCATGACCCAAGCAGGACACTCAATGACCCATGCAGGACACTCATGACCCACGCAGGACACTCAATGACCCACGCAGGACACTCAATGACCCACGCAGGACTCTCATGACCCACGCAGGACACTCAATGACCCATGCAGGACACGGAATGACCCACGCAGGACACTCAATGACCCACGCAGGACACACTCAATGACCCACGCAGGACACTCAATGACCCATGCAGGACAATCATGACCCACACATCACACTCAATGACCCACACAGGACACTCAATGACCCATGCAGGACACTCAATGACCCACACAGGGCACTCAATGTCCCACACCGGACACACGTGACCCACGCAGGACACTCAATGACCCACGCAGGACACACTCAATGACCCACGCAGGACACACTCAATGACCCACGCAGGACACTCAATGACCCATGCAGGACACTCATGACCCACACATCACACTCAATGACCCACACAGGACACTCAATGACCCACGCAGGACAAGCAAAGACCCACGCAGGACACTCATGATCCATGCAAGACACTCAAAGACCCACGCAGGACACTCATGACCCACGCACGACAATCAATGACCCACGCTGGACACTCATGACCCACGCAGGACACTCAATGACCCACGCAGGACACTGAATGACACACGCAGGACACTCAATGACCCAAGCAGGACACTGAATGACACACGCAGGACACTCAATGACCAACGCAGGATACTCATGACCCACACAGGACACTCAATGACCCACGCAGGACACTCGATGACCCATGCAGGACATTCATGACGCACACAGGACACACAATGACCCACGCAGGACACTCATGACCCACGCTGGACACTCATGACCCATGCAGGACACTCAACGAACCACACAGGATACTCATGACACTCGCAGGACACTCAATGAGCGACACAGGACACTCATGACCCGCGCAGGACACTCAATGACCCACGCAGGACACTCAATGACCCACATGGGACACTCAATGACCCACGCAGGTCACTCAATGACCCACGCAGGACACTGAATGACCCACGCAGGACACTCAATGACCCACACAGGACACTCATGACCCACACAGGACACTCAATGATCCACGCAGGACACACAATGACCCACACAGGGCACTCAATGACCCACACAGGACACTCATGACCCACGCAAGACACTCAATGACCCACGCCGGACACTCAATGACACACGCAGGACACTCAATGACCCATGCAGGACAATCATGACCCACACAGGACAATCAATGACCCACGCAGGACACTCATGACCCACACAGCACACTCAATGACCCACACAGGACACTCAATGAACCGCGCAGAACACTCAATGACCGACACAGGACACTCATGACCCACACAGGACACTCAATGACTCACGCAGGACACTCATGACCCACACACGACACTCAGTGACCCACGCTGGACACTCTTGACCCAAGCAGGACACTCAATGACCCATGCAGGACACTCATGACCCACGCAGGACACTCAATGACCCACGCAGGACACTCATGACCCACGCAGGACACTCAATGACCCACGCAGGACACTCAATGACCCACGCAGGATACACATGACCCACGCAGGACACTCAATGACCCACGCAGGACACTCAATGACCCACACAGGGCACTCCATGACCCACACCGGACACACATGACCCACGCAGGACACTCATGACCCACACATCACACTCAATGACCCACACAGGACACTCAATGACCCACGCAGGACACGCACTGACCCACGCCGGACACTCATGACCCACGCAAGACACTCAAAGACCCACGCAGGACACTCATGACCCACGCAGGACACTCAATGACCCACGCAGGACACTGAATGACCCACGCAGGACACTCAATGACCCACACAGGATACTCATAACCCACACAGGACACTCATTGACCCACGCAGGACACTCAATGACCCACACAGGGCACTCAATGACCCACACCGGACACACATGACCCACGCAGGACACTCAATGACCCACGCAGGACACACTCAATGACCGACGCAGGTCACACAATGACCCATGCAGGACAATCATGACCCACACAGGACACTCAATGGCCCACGCAGGACACTCAATGATCCATGGAGGACACTCATGACCCACGCAGGACACTCAATGACCCACATAGGACACTCAATGACCAACACAGGACACTCAATGACCCACGCAGGACTTTCAATGACCCAAGCAGGACACTCAATGACCCACGCAGGACAGTCATGACCAACGCTGGACACTCATGACCCAAGCAGGACACTCATGACCCACGCAGGACACTCAATGACCCACACCGGACACACGTGACCCACACAGGACACTCAATGACCCACACAGGACACACTCAATGACCCACGCAGTACACTCAATGAGCCATGCAGGACAATCATGACCCACACAGGACACTCTATGACCCACGCAGGACACTCATGACCCACACATCACACTCAATGACCCTCACAGGACACTCAATGACCCATGCAGGACACGCAATGACCCACGCAGGACACTCATGACCCACGCAAGACACTCAAAGACCCACGCAGGACACTCATGACCCACGCAGGACAATCAATGACCCACGCAGGACACTCATGACCCATGCAGGACACTCAATGACCCACGCAGGATACTCATGACCCACACAGGACACTCAATGACCCACGCAGGACACTCAATGACCCATGCAGGACACTCATGACGCACACAGGACACTCAATGACCCACGCAGGACACTCATGACCCACACACCACACTCAACGACCCACACAGGACACTCAATGACCCACGCAGGACTCTCAATGACACACGCAGGACACTCATGACCCACGCAGGACACTCAATGACCCACGCAGGACACTCATGACCCACGCTGGACACTCATGACCCACGCAGGACACTCAACGAACCACACTGGATACTCATGACACTCGCAGGACACTCAATGAACCACGCAATACACTCAATGAGCGACACAGGACACCCATGACCCACGCAGGACACTCAATGACCCACGCAGGACACTCATGACCCACGCAGGACACTCAATGACCCACGCAGGTCACTCAATGACCCACGCAGGACACTGAACGACCCACGCAGGACACTCAATGACCCACACAGGACACTCATGACCCACACAGGACACTCAATGATCCACGCAGGACACACAATGACCCACACAGGGCACTCAATGACCCACACAGGACACTCATGACCCACGCAAGACACTCAATGACCCACGCCGGACACTCAATGACACACGCAGGACACTCAATGACCCATGCAGGACAATCATGACCCACACAGGACACTCAATGACCCACGCAGGACACTCATGACCCACACAGCACACTCAATGACCCACACAGGACACCCAATGAACCACGCAGAACACTCAATGACCGACACAGGACACTCATGACCCACACAGGACACTCAATGACTCACGCAGGACACTCATGACCCACACACGACACTCAATGACCCACGCTGGACACTCATGACCCAAGCAGGACACTCAATGACCCATGCAGGACACTCATGACCCACGCAGGACACTCAATGACCCACGCAGGACACTCAATGACCAACGCAGGACACTCATGACCCACGCAGGACACTCAATGACCCACGCAGGACACTCAATGACCCACGCAGGATACTCATGGCCCACGCAGGACACTCAATGACCAACTCAGGACACTCAATGACCCACACAGGGCACTCCATGACCCACACATCACACTCAATGACCCACACAGGACACTCAATGACCCACGCAGGACACGCAATGACCCACGCAGGACACTCATGACCCACGCAAGACACTCAAAGACCCACGCAGGACACTCATGACACACGCAGGACACTCAATGACCCACGCAGGACACTGAATGACCCACGCAGGACACTCAATGACCCACACAGGATACTCATAACCCACACAGGACACTCAATGAGCCACGCAGGACACTCAATGACCCACACAGGGCGCTCAATGACCCACACCGGACACAAATGACCCACGCAGGACACTCAATGACCCACGCAGGACACACTCAATGACCCACGCAGGTCACTCAATGACCCATGCAGGACAATCATGACCCACACAGGACACTCAATGGCCCACGCAGGACATTCAATGATCCATGGAGGACACTCATGACCCACGCAGGACACTCAATGACCCACGTAGGACACTCAATGACCAACACAGGACACTCAATGACCCACGCAGGACTTTCAATGACCCACGCAGGACACTCAATGACCCACGCAGGACACTCATGACCAACGCAGGACACTCAATGACCCCCGCAGGACACTCAATGACCCACGCAGGACTCTCATGACCCACGCAGGACACTCAATGACCCACACAGGACACTCATGACCCACACAGGACACTCATGACCAATGCAGGACACACAATGTCCCATACGGAACACTCATGACCCACGCAGGACACTCATGACCCACGCAGGACACTCAATGACCCACACAGGACACTCAGGACACACACAGGACACTCAATGACCCACGCAGGACACTCATGACCCACACAGCACACTCAATGACCCACACAGGAAACTCAATGACCCACGCAGGACACGCAATGACCCACGCAGGACACGCAATGACCCATGCAAGACACTCAAAGACCCACGCAGGACACTCATGACCCACGCAGGACAATCAATGACCCACGCAGGACACTCATGACCCACGCAGGACACTCAATGACCCACGTAGGACACTCAATGACCAACACAGGACACTCAATGACCCATGCAGGACTTTCAATGACCCACGCAGGACACTCAATGACCCACGCAGGACACTCATGACCAACGCAGGACACTCAATGACCCCCGCAGGACACTCAATGACCCACGCAGGACTCTCATGACCCACGCAGGACACTCAATGACCCACACAGGACACTCATGACCCACACAGGACACTCATGACCAATGCAGGACACACAATGTCCCATACGGAACACTCATGACCCACGCAGGACACTCATGACCCACGCAGGACACTCAATGACCCACACAGGACACTCAGGACACACACAGGACACTCAATGACCCACGCAGGACACTCATGACCCACACAGCACACTCAATGACCCACACAGGACACTCAATGACCCACGCAGGACACGCAATGACCCACGCAGGACACGCAATGACCCATGCAAGACACTCAAAGACCCACGCAGGACACTCATGACCCACGCAGGATAATCAATGACCCACGCAGGACACTCATGACCCACGCAGGACACTCAATGACCCACGCAGGACACTGAATGACACACGCAGGACACTCAATGACCCACGCAGGACACTGAATGACACACGCAGGACACTCAATGACCAACGCAGGATACTCATGACCCACACAGGACACTCAATGACCCACGCAGGACACTCAATGACCCATGCAGGACACTCATGACGCACACAGGACACTCAATGACCCACGCAGGACACTCATGACCCACGCTGGACACTCATGACCCACGCAGGACACTCAACGAACCACACAGGATACTCATGACACTCGCAGGACACTCAATGAACCACGCAATACACTCAATGAGCGACACAGGACACTCATGACCCACGCAGGACACTCAATGACCCACGCAGGACACTCAATGACCCACACGGGACACTCAATGACCCACGCAGGTCACTCAATGACCCACGCAGGACACTGAATGACCCACGCAGGACACTCAATGACCCACACAGGACACTCATGACCCACACAGGACACTCAATGATCCACGCAGGACACACAATGACCCACACAGGGCACTCAATGACCCACGCCGGACACTCAATGACACACGGAGGACACTCAATGACCCATGCAGGACAATCATGACCAACACAGGACACTCAATGACCCACTCAGGACACGCATGACCCACACAGCACACTCAATGACCCACACAGGACACTCAATGAACCACGCAGAACACTCAATGACCGACACAGGACACTCATGACCCACACAGGACCCTCAATGACTCACGCAGGACACTCATGACCCACACACGACACTCAATGACCCACGCTGGACACTCATGACCCAAGCAGGACACTCAATGACCCATGCAGGACACTCATGACCCACGCAGGACACTCAATGACCCACGCAGGACACTCAATGACCCACGCAGGACTCTCATGACCCACGCAGGACACTCAATGACCCATGCAGGACACTGAATGACCCACGCAGGACACTCAATGACCCACGCAGGACACACTCAATGACCCACGCAGGACACTCAATGACCCATGCAGGACAATCATGACCCACACATCACACTCAATGACCCACACAGGACACTCAATGACCCACGCAGGACACACTCAATGACCCACGCAATACACTCAATGACCCATGCAGGACAATCATGACCCACACAGGACACTCAATGACCCACGCAGGACACTCATGACCCACACATCACACTCAATGACTCACACAGGACACTCAATGACCCACGCAGGACAAGCAATGACCCACGCAGGACACTCATGACCCATGCAAGACACTCAAAGACCCACGCAGGACACTCATGACCCACGTAGGACAATCAATGACCCACGCAGGACACTCATGACCCACGCAGGACACTCAATGACCCACGCAGGACACTGAATGACACACGCAGGACACTCAATGACCAACGCAGGATACTCATGACCCACACAGGACACTCAATGACCCACGCAGGACAATCAATGGCCCATGCAGGACACTCATGACGCACACAGGACACTCAATGACCCACGCAGGACACTCATGACCCACACTGGACACTCATGACCCACGCAGGACACTCAACGAACCACACAGGATACTCATGACACTCGCAGGACACTCAATGAACCACGCAATACACTCAATGAGCGACACAGGACACTCATGACCCACGCAGGACACACAATGACCCACGCAGGACACTCAATGACCCACGCAGGATACTCATGGCCCACGCAGGACACTCAATGACCAACTCAGGACACTCAATGACCCACACAGGGCACTCCATGACCCACACATCACACTCAATGACCCACACAGGACACTCAATGACCCACGCAGGACACGCAATGACCCACGCAGGACACTCATGACCCACGCAAGACACTCAAAGACCCACGCAGGACACTCATGACACACGCAGGACACTCAATGACCCACGCAGGACACTGAATGACCCACGCAGGACACTCAATGACCCACACAGGATACTCATAACCCACACAGGACACTCAATGAGCCACGCAGGACACTCAATGACCCACACAGGGCGCTCAATGACCCACACCGGACACAAATGACCCACGCAGGACACTCAATGACCCACGCAGGACACACTCAATGACCCACGCAGGTCACTCAATGACCCATGCAGGACAATCATGACCCACACAGGACACTCAATGGCCCACGCAGGACATTCAATGATCCATGGAGGACACTCATGACCCACGCAGGACACTCAATGACCCACGTAGGACACTCAATGACCAACACAGGACACTCAATGACCCATGCAGGACTTTCAATGACCCACGCAGGACACTCAATGACCCACGCAGGACACTCATGACCAACGCAGGACACTCAATGACCCCCGCAGGACACTCAATGACCCACGCAGGACTCTCATGACCCACGCAGGACACTCAATGACCCACACAGGACACTCATGACCCACACAGGACACTCATGACCAATGCAGGACACACAATGTCCCATACTGAACACTCATGACCCACGCAGGACACTCATGACCCACGCAGGACACTCAATGACCCACACAGGACACTCAGGACACACACAGGACACTCAATGACCCACGCAGGACACTCATGACCCACACAGCACACTCAATGACCCACACAGGACACTCAATGACCCACGCAGGACACGCAATGACCCACGCAGGACACGCAATGACCCATGCAAGACACTCAAAGACCCACGCAGGACACTCATGACCCACGCAGGACAATCAATGACCCACGCAGGACACTCATGACCCACGCAGGACACTCAATGACCCACGCAGGACACTGAATGACACACGCAGGACACTCAATGACCCACGCAGGACACTGAATGACACACGCAGGACACTCAATGACCAACGCAGGATACTCATGACCCACACAGGACACTCAATGACCCACGCAGGACACTCAATGACCCATGCAGGACACTCATGACGCACACAGGACACTCAATGACCCACGCAGGACACTCATGACCCACGCTGGACACTCATGACCCACGCAGGACACTCAACGAACCACACAGGATACTCATGACACTCGCAGGACACTCAATGAACCACGCAATACACTCAATGAGCGACACAGGACACTCATGACCCACGCAGGACACTCAATGACCCACGCAGGACACTCAATGACCCACACGGGACACTCAATGACCCACGCAGGTCACTCAATGACCCACGCAGGACACTGAATGACCCACGCAGGACACTCAATGACCCACACAGGACACTCATGACCCACACAGGACACTCAATGATCCACGCAGGACACACAATGACCCACACAGGGCACTCAATGACCCACGCCGGACACTCAATGACACACGGAGGACACTCAATGACCCATGCAGGACAATCATGACCCACACAGGACACTCAATGACCCACTCAGGACACGCATGACCCACACAGCACACTCAATGACCCACACAGGACACTCAATGAACCACGCAGAACACTCAATGACCGACACAGGACACTCATGACCCACACAGGACCCTCAATGACTCACGCAGGACACTCATGACCCACACACGACACTCAATGACCCATGCAGGACACTCATGACCCACGCAGGACACTCAATGACCCACGCAGGACACTCAATGACCCACGCAGGACTCTCATGACCCACGCAGGACACTCAATGACCCATGCAGGACACTGAATGACCCACGCAGGACACTCAATGACCCACGCAGGACACACCCAATGACCCACGCAGGACACTCAATGACCCATGCAGGACAATCATGACCCACACATCACACTCAATGACCCACACAGGACACTCAATGACCCACGCAGGACACACTCAATGACCCACGCAATACACTCAATGACCCATGCAGGACAATCATGACCCACACATGACACTCAATGACCCATGCAGGACACTCATGACCCACGCAGGACACTCAATGACCCACGCAGGACACTCAATGACCCACGCAGGACTCTCATGACCCACGCAGGACACTCAATGACCCATGCAGGACACTGAATGACCCACGCAGGACACTCAATGACCCACGCAGGACACACTCAATGACCCACGCAGGACACTCAATGACCCATGCAGGACAATCATGACCCACACATCACACTCAATGACCCACACAGGACACTCAATGACCCACGCAGGACACACTCAATGACCCACGCAATACACTCAATGACCCATGCAGGACAATCATGACCCACACAGGACACTCAATGACCCACGCAGGACACTCATGACCCACACATCACACTCAATGACTCACACAGGACACTCAATGACCCACGCAGGACAAGCAATGACCCACGCAGGACACTCATGACCCATGCAAGACACTCAAAGACCCACGCAGGACACTCATGACCCACGTAGGACAATCAATGACCCACGCAGGACACTCATGACCCACGCAGGACACTCAATGACCCACGCAGGACACTGAATGACACACGCAGGACACTCAATGACCAACGCAGGATACTCATGACCCACACAGGACACTCAATGACCCACGCAGGACACTCAATGGCCCATGCAGGACACTCATGACGCACACAGGACACTCAATGACCCACGCAGGACACTCATGACCCACACTGGACACTCATGACCCACGCAGGACACTCAACGAACCACACAGGATACTCATGACACTCGCAGGACACTCAATGAACCACGCAATACACTCAATGAGCGACACAGGACACTCATGACCCACGCAGGACACTCAATGACCCACGCAGGACACTCAATGACCCACGCAGGATACTCATGGCCCACGCAGGACACTCAATGACCAACTCAGGACACTCAATGACCCACACAGGGCACTCCATGACCCACACATCACACTCAATGACCCACACAGGACACTCAATGACCCACGCAGGACACGCAATGACCCACGCAGGACACTCATGACCCACGCAAGACACTCAAAGACCCACGCAGGACACTCATGACACACGCAGGACACTCAATGACCCACGCAGGACACTGAATGACCCACGCAGGACACTCAATGACCCACACAGGATACTCATAACCCACACAGGACACTCAATGAGCCACGCAGGACACTCAATGACCCACACAGGGCGCTCAATGACCCACACCGGACACAAATGACCCACGCAGGACACTCAATGACCCACGCAGGACACACTCAATGACCCACGCAGGTCACTCAATGACCCATGCAGGACAATCATGACCCACACAGGACACTCAATGGCCCACGCAGGACATTCAATGATCCATGGAGGACACTCATGACCCACGCAGGACACTCAATGACCCACGTAGGACACTCAATGACCAACACAGGACACTCAATGACCCATGCAGGACTTTCAATGACCCACGCAGGACACTCAATGACCCACGCAGGACACTCATGACCAACGCAGGACACTCAATGACCCCCGCAGGACACTCAATGACCCACGCAGGACTCTCATGACCCACGCAGGACACTCAATGACCCACACAGGACACTCATGACCCACACAGGACACTCATGACCAATGCAGGACACACAATGTCCCATACTGAACACTCATGACCCACGCAGGACACTCATGACCCACGCAGGACACTCAATGACCCACACAGGACACTCAGGACACACACAGGACACTCAATGACCCACGCAGGACACTCATGACCCACACAGCACACTCAATGACCCACACAGGACACTCAATGACCCACGCAGGACACGCAATGACCCACGCAGGACACGCAATGACCCATGCAAGACACTCAAAGACCCACGCAGGACACTCATGACCCACGCAGGACAATCAATGACCCACGCAGGACACTCATGACCCACGCAGGACACTCAATGACCCACGCAGGACACTGAATGACACACGCAGGACACTCAATGACCCACGCAGGACACTGAATGACACACGCAGGACACTCAATGACCAACGCAGGATACTCATGACCCACACAGGACACTCAATGACCCACGCAGGACACTCAATGACCCATGCAGGACACTCATGACGCACACAGGACACTCAATGACCCACGCAGGACACTCATGACCCACGCTGGACACTCATGACCCACGCAGGACACTCAACGAACCACACAGGATACTCATGACACTCGCAGGACACTCAATGAACCACGCAATACACTCAATGAGCGACACAGGACACTCATGACCCACGCAGGACACTCAATGACCCACGCAGGACACTCAATGACCCACACGGGACACTCAATGACCCACGCAGGTCACTCAATGACCCACGCAGGACACTGAATGACCCACGCAGGACACTCAATGACCCACACAGGACACTCATGACCCACACAGGACACTCAATGATCCACGCAGGACACACAATGACCCACACAGGGCACTCAATGACCCACGCCGGACACTCAATGACACACGGAGGACACTCAATGACCCATGCAGGACAATCATGACCCACACAGGACACTCAATGACCCACTCAGGACACGCATGACCCACACAGCACACTCAATGACCCACACAGGACACTCAATGAACCACGCAGAACACTCAATGACCGACACAGGACACTCATGACCCACACAGGACCCTCAATGACTCACGCAGGACACTCATGACCCACACACGACACTCAATGACCCATGCAGGACACTCATGACCCACGCAGGACACTCAATGACCCACGCAGGACACTCAATGACCCACGCAGGACTCTCATGACCCACGCAGGACACTCAATGACCCATGCAGGACACTGAATGACCCACGCAGGACACTCAATGACCCACGCAGGACACACTCAATGACCCACGCAGGACACTCAATGACCCATGCAGGACAATCATGACCCACACATCACACTCAATGACCCACACAGGACACTCAATGACCCACGCAGGACACACTCAATGACCCACGCAATACACTCAATGACCCATGCAGGACAATCATGACCCACACAGGACACTCAATGACCCACGCAGGACACTCATGACCCACACATCACACTCAATGACTCACACAGGACACTCAATGACCCACGCAGGACAAGCAATGACCCACGCAGGACACGCAATGACCCATGCAAGACACTCAAAGACCCACGCAGGACACTCATGACCCACGTAGGACAATCAATGACCCACGCAGGACACTCATGACCCACGCAGGACACTCAATGACCCAGGCAGGACACTGAATGACACACGCAGGACACTCAATGACCAACGCAGGATACTCATGACCCACACAGGACACTCAATGACCCACGCAGGACACTCAATGGCCCATGCAGGACACTCATGACGCACACAGGACACTCAATGACCCACGCAGGACACTCATGACCCACACTGGACACTCATGACCCACGCAGGACACTCAACGAACCACACAGGATACTCATGACACTCGCAGGACACTCAATGAACCACGCAATACACTCAATGAGCGACACAGGACACTCATGACGCACGCAGGACACTCAATGACCCACGCAGGACACTCAATGACCCACACGGGACACTCAATGACCCACGCAGGTCACTCAATGACCCACGCAGGACACTGAATGACCCACGCAGGACACTCAATGACCCACACAGGACACTCATGACACACACAGGACACTCAATGATCCACGCAGGACACACAATGACCCACACAGGGCACTCAATGACCCACACAGGACATTCATGACCCACGCAAGACACTCAATGACCCACGCCGGACACTCAATGACACACGCAGGACACTCAATGACCCATGGAAGACAATCATGACCCACACAGGACACTCAATGACCCACGCAGGACACTCATGACCCACACAGCACACTCAATGACCCACACATTGACACTCAATGAACCGCGCAGAACACTCAATGACCGACACAGGACACTCATGACCCACACAGGACACTCAATGACTCACGCAGGACACTCATGACCCACACACAACACTCAATGACCCACGCTGGACACTCATGACCCAAGTTGGACACTCAATGACCCATGCAGGAAACTCATGACCCATGCAGGACACTCAATGACCCACGCAGGACACTCATGACCCACGCAGGACACTCAATGACCCACGCAGGACACTCATGACCCACGCAGGACACTCAATGACCCACGCAGGACACTGCATGACCCACGCAGGACACTCAATGACCCACACAGGATACTCATAACCCACACAGGACACTCAATGAGCCACGCAGGACACTCAATCACCCACACCGGGCACTCAATGACCCACACCGGACACACATGACCCACGCAGGACACTCAATGACCCACGCAGGACACACTCAATGACCGACGCAGGTCACTCAATGACCCATGCAGGACAATCATGACCCACACAGGACACTCAATGGCCCACGCAGGACACTCAATGATCCATGGAGGACACTCATGACCCACGCAGGACACTCAATGACCCACGTAGGACACTCAATGACCCACGCAGGACACTCAATGACCCACGCAGGACACTCAATGACCCACGCAGGATACTCAATGACCCACGCAGGACACTCATGACCAACGCTGGACACTCATGACCCAAGCAGGACACTCATGACCCACGCAGGACACTCAATGACCCACGCAGGACACTCAATGACCCACACGGGACACTCAATGACCCACGCAGGTCACTGAATGACCCACGCAGGACACTGAATGACCCACGCAGGACACTCAATGACCCACGCAGGACACTCATGACCCACACAGGACACTCAATGACCCACGCAGGACACACAATGACCCACACAGGACACTCATGACCCACACAGGACACTCAATGACCCACGCCGGACACTCAATGACACACGGAGGACACTCAATGACCCATGCAGGACAATCATGACCCACACAGGACACTCAATGACCCACTCAGGACACGCATGACCCACACAGCACACTCAATGACCCACACAGGACACTCAATGAACCACGCAGAACACTCAATGAGCGACACAGGACACTCATGACCCACACAGGACCCTCAATGACTCACGCAGGACACTCATGACCCACACACGACACTCAATGACCCACGCTGGACACTCATGACCCAAGCAGGACACTCAATGACCCATGCAGGACACTCATGACCCACGCAGGACACTCAATGACCCACGCAGGACACTCAATGACCCACGCAGGACTCTCATGACCCACGCAGGACACTCAATGACCCATGCAGGACACTGAATGACCCACGCAGGACACTCAATGACCCACGCAGGACACTCATGACACACACAGGACACTCAATGACCCACGCAGGACACTCAATGACCCACACAGGGCACTCAATGACCCACACCGGACACACGTGACCCACACAGGACACTCAATGACCCACACAGGACACACTCAATGACCCACGCAGTACACTCAATGAGCCATGCAGGACAATCATGACCCACACAGGACACTCAATGACCCACGCAGGACACTCATGACCCACACATCACACTCAATGACCCACACAGGACACTCAATGACCCACGCAGGACACGCAATGACCCACGCAGGACACTCATGACCCACGCAAGACACTCAAAGACCCACGCAGGACACTCATGACCCACGCAGGACAATCAATGACCCACGCAGGACACTCATGACCCACGCAGGACACTCAATGACCCACGCAGGACACTGAATGACACACGCAGGACACTCAATGACCCACGCAGGATACTCATGACCCACACAGGACACTCAATGACCCACGCAGGACACTCAATGACCCATGCAGGACACTCATGACGCACACAGGACACTCAATGACCCACGCAGGACACTCATGACCCACACAGCACACTCAACGACCCACACAGGACACTCAATGACCCACGCAGGACTCTCAATGACCCACGCAGGACACTCATGACCCACGCAGGACACTCAATGACCCACGCAGGACACTCATGACCCACGCTGGACACTCATGACCCACGCAGGACACTCAACGAACCACACTGGATACTCATGACACTCGCAGGACACTCAATGAACCACGCAATACACTCAATGAGCGACACAGGACACTCATGACCCACGCAGGACACTCAATGACCCACGCAGGACACTCATGGCCCACGCAGGACACTCAATGACCCACGCAGGTCACTCAATGACCCACGCAGGACACTGAACGACCCACGCAGGACACTCAATGACCCACACAGGACACTCATGACCCACACAGGACACTCAATGATCCACGCAGGACACACAATGACCCACACAGGGCACTCAATGACCCACACAGGACACTCATGACCCACGCAAGACACTCAATGACCCATGCAGGACACTCATGACCCACGCAGGACACTCAATGACCCACGCAGGACACTCAATGACCCACGCAGGACTCTCATGTCCCACGCAGGACACTCAATGACCCATGCAGGACACTGAATGACCCACGCAGGACACTCAATGACCCACGCAGGACACTCATGACCCACACAGGACACTCAATGACCCACGCAGGACACTCAATGACCCACACAGGGCACTCAATGACCCACACCGGACACACGTGACCCACACAGGACACTCAATGACCCACACAGGACACACTCAATGACCCACGCAGTACACTCAATGAGCCATGCAGGACAATCATGACCCACACAGGACACTCAATGACCTACGCAGGACACTCATGACCCACACATCACACTCAATGACCCACACAGGACACTCAATGACCCACGCAGGACACGCAATGACCCACGCAGGACACTCATGACCCACGCAAGACACTCAAAGACCCATGCAGGACACTCATGACCCACGCAGGACAATCAATGACCCACGCAGGACACTCATGACCCACGCAGGACACTCAATGACCCACGCAGGACACTGAATGACACATGCAGGACACTCAATGACCCACGCAGGATACTCATGACCCACACAGGACACTCAATGACCCACGCAGGAAACTCAATGACCCATGCAGGACACTCATGACGCACACAGGACACTCAATGAACCACGCAGGACACTCATGACCCACACAGCACACTCAACGACCCACACAGGACACTCAATGACCCACGCAGGACTCTCAATGACCCACGCAGGACACTCATGACCCACGCAGTACACTCAATGACCCACGCAGGACACTCATGACCCACGCTGGACACTCATGACCCACGCAGGACACTCAACGAACCACACTGGATACTCATGACACTCGCAGGACACTCAATGAACCACGCAATACACTCAATGAGCGACACAGGACACTCATGACCCACGCAGGACACTCAATGACCCACGCAGGACACTCAATGACCCACACGGGACACTCAATGACCCACGCAGGTCACTCAATGACCCACGCAGGACACTGAATGACCCACGCAGGACAGTCAATGACCCACACAGGACACTCATGACCCACACAGGACACTCAATGACCCACACAAGACACTCATGACCCACGCAGGACACACAATGACCCATGCAGGACACTCAATGACCCACGCAGGACTCTCATGACACACACAGGACGCTCAATAACCCACACAGGACACTCATGACCCACACAGGACACTCAATGACCCACGCAGGACACACATGACCCACACACGACACTCAATGACCCACGACGGACACTCAATGACCCATGTAGGACACTCATGACCCACACAGGACTTTCAATGACCCACGCAGGACACTCATGACCCACGCAGGACACTCAATGTTCCACGCAGGACTCTCAATGACTGACACAGGACAATCATGACCCATGCAGTACACACAATGACCCACGCAGGACTCTCATGACCCATGCAGGACACTCAATGACCCACGCAGGACACTCATGACCCACGCAGGACACTCAATGACCCACACAGGACACTCATGACCCACGCAGGACACTCAATAACCCATGCAGGACTCTCAATGACGCACGCAGGACACTCAATGACCCACACGGGACACTCAATGACCCACGCAGGACACTCAATGACCCACACAGGACACTCATGACCCATGCAGGACACTCAATGACCCACGCAGGACACCCATGATCCACGCAGGACACTCATGACCCACACAGGACACTCAATGACCCACGCATGACACTCATAACCCACGCAGGACACTCAACGACCTACGCAGGACACTCATGACCCATGCAGGACACTCAATGACCCATGCAGGACACTCATTGACCCACGCAGGACTCTCATGACCCACGCAGGACACTCAATGATCCATGCAGGACACTCAATGACCCACACTGGACACTCAATGCCTCACGCAGGACACTCGTGACCCACGCAGGACACTCAATGACCCACACAGGACACTCAGGACCCACACAGGACACTCAATGACTCACGCAGGACACACATGACCCTCACAGGACACTCAATGACCCACGCAGGACACTCAATGACCCATGCAGGACACTCATGATGCACACAGGACACTCAATGACCCACGCAGGACACTCATGACCCACACAGCACACTCAATGACCCACACAGGACACTCAATGACCCACGCAGGAATCTCAATGACCCACGCAGGACACTCATGACCCACGCAGGACACTCAATGACCCACGCAGGACCCTCAATGACACATGCAGGACAATCATGACCCACACAGGACACTCAACGACCCACGCAGGACACTCATGACCCACACAGCACACTCAATGACCCACACAGGACACTCAATGACCCATGCAGGACTCTCATGACCCACGCAGGACACTCATGACCCACGCAGGACACTCATGACCCAGGCAGGACACTCAATGACTCACGCAGGACACTGAATGACCCACGCAGGACACTCAATGACACACGCAGGACACTCATGACACATGCAGGACTCTCATGACCCACGCAGGACACTCATGACCCACGCAGGACACTCAATGACCCACACCGGACACACATGACCCACGCAAGACACTCAATGACCCACGCAGGACACACTCAATGACCCACGCTGGCCACTCAATGACCCATGCAGGACAATCATGACCCACACATCACACTCAATGACCCACACAGGACACTCAATGACCCACGCAGGACACATATGACCCACACAGGACACTCAATGGCCCACGCAGGACACTCAATGACCCATGCAGGACACTCATGACCCACACAGGACACTCAATGAACCACGCAGGACACTCATGTCCCACGCAGGACACTCATGACCCAGGCAGGACACTCAATGACTCACGCAGGACACTGAATGACCCACGAAGGACACTCATGACCTACGCTGGACACTCATGACCCACGCAGGACACTCAACGAACCACACACGATACTCATGACACTCGCAGGACACTCAATGAACCACGCAATACACTCAATGACCGACACAGGACACTCATGACCCACGCAGGACACTCAATGACCCACGCAGGACACTCAATGACTCACACGGGACACTCAATGACCCACGCAGGTCACTCAATGACCCACGCAGGACACTGAATGACCCACGCAGGACACTCAATGACCCATGCAGGACACTCATGACCCACACAGGACACTCAATGACCCACGCAGGACACACAATGACCCACATAGGGCACTCAATGACCCACACAGGACACTCATGACCCACGCAAGACACTCAATGACCCACGCCGGACACTCAATGACACACGCAGGACACTCAATGACCCATGCAGGACAATCATGACCCACACAGGACACCCAATGACCCACACAGGACACTCATGACCCACACAGCACACTCAATGACCCACACAGGACACTCAATGAACCACGCAGAACACTCAATGACCGACACAGGACACTCATGACCCACACAGGACACTCAATGACTCACGCAGGACACTCATGACCCACACATGACACTCAATGACCCACGCAAGACACTCAATGACACACGCAGGGCACTCAATGACCCACGCAGGACTCTCAATGACCCACGCAGGACACTCAATGACCCACACAGGACTCTGAATGACCCACGAAGGACACTCAATGACCCGCACGGGACACTCAATGACCCACGCAAGACACTCAATGACCCACACAAGACACTCATGACCCATGCAGGACACTCAATAACCCACGCCGGACACTCATGACCCACGCCGGACACTCAATGACCCATGCAGGACACTCATGACCCACGCAGGACACTCAATGACCCACGCAGGACACTCATGACCCACGCAGGGCACTCAATGACCCACGCAGGACTCTCAATGACCCACGCAGGACACTCAATGACCCACGCAGTACTCTCAATGACCCACGCAGGACACTCAATGACCCACGCAGGACACTCATGATACACGCGGGACACTCATGACCAGCAAAGGACATTCAATAACCCACGCAGGACAGTCATGACCCACGCCGGACACTCAATGACCCACACAGGACACTCATGACCCACGCAGGACACTCAATGACCCACGCAGGACACTCATGACCCACGCAGGGCACTCAATGACCCACGCAGGACTCTCAATGACCCATGCAGGACACTCAATGACCCACGCAGGACTCTCAATGACCCACGCAGGACACTCAATGACCCGCACGGGACACTCAATGACCCACGCAAGACACTCAATGACCCACACAAGACACTCATGACCCATGCAGGACACTCAATGACACACGCAGGACACCCATGACCCACACAGGACACTCATGACACACACAGGACACTCAATGACCCACGCAGGACACTCATGACCCACGCAGGACACTCAATGACCTACGCAGGACACTCATGACCCACGCTGGACACACAATGACCCATGCAGGACACTCAATGACCCACGCAGGACTCTCATGACACACACAGGACGCTCAATAACCCACACAGGACACTCATGACCCACACAGGACACTCAATGACCGACGCAGGACACAGATGACCCACACACGACACTCAATGACCCACGACGGACACTCAATGACCCATGCAGGACACTCATGATGCACACAGGACACTCAATGACCCACGCAGGACACTCATGACCCACACAGCACACTCAATGACCCACACAGGACACTCAATGACCCACGCAGGACTCTCAATGACCCACGCAGGACACTCATGACCCACGCAGGACACTCAATGACCCACGCAGGACACTCATGGCCCACGCAGGGCACTCAATGACCCACGCAGGACTCTCAATGACCCATGCAGGACACTCAATGACCCACGCAGGACTCTCAATGACCCACGCAGGACACTCAATGACCCACACAGGACACTCAATGATCCACGCAGGACTCTCAATGACCCACGCAGGACACTCATGACCCACGCAGGACACTCAATGACCCACGCAGGACACTCATGACCCACGCTGGACACTCATGACCCACGCAGGACACTCAACGAACCACACTGGATACTCATGACACTCGCAGGACACTCAATGAACCACGCAATACACTCAATGAGCGACACAGGACACTCATGACCCACGCAGGACACTCAATGACCCACGCAGGACTCTCAATGACCCACACGGGACACTCAATGACCAACGCAAGTCACTCAATGACCCACGCAGGACACTGAATGACCCACGCAGGACAGTCAATGACCCACACAGGACACTCATGACCCACACAGGACACTCAATGACCCACGCAGGACACACAATGACCCACACAGGGCACT
Organism: Chiloscyllium plagiosum; assembly: GCF_037043375.1. Classification (NCBI taxonomy): domain Eukaryota; kingdom Metazoa; phylum Chordata; class Chondrichthyes; order Orectolobiformes; family Hemiscylliidae; genus Chiloscyllium; species Chiloscyllium plagiosum. The sequence goes on from NW_028270167.1 coordinate 47,364,656, forward strand.
CAATGACCCACACAGCACACTCAACGACCCACACAGGACACTCAATGACCCACGCAGGACTCTCAATGACCCACGCAGGACACTCATGACCCACGCAGGACACTCAATGACCCACGCAGGACACTCATGACCCACGCTGGACACTCATGACCCACACAGGACACTCAACGAACCACACAGGATACTCATGACACTCGCAGGACACTCAATGAACCACGCAATACACTCAATGACCGACACAGGACACTCATGACCCACGCAGGACACTCAATGACCCACGCAGGACACTCAATGACCCACGCAGGACACTCATGACACTCGCAGGACACTCAATGAACCACGCAATACACTCAATGACCGACACAGGACACTCATGACCCACGCAGGACACTCAATGACCCACGCAGGACACTCAATGACCCACACGGGACACTCAATGACCCACGCAGGTCACTCAATGACCCACGCAGGACACTGAATGACCCACGCAGGACAGTCAATGACCCACACAGGACACTCATGACCCACACAGGACACTAAATGATCCACGCAGGACACACAATGACCCACACAGGGCACTCAATGACACTCGCAGGACACTCAATGTCCCACACAGGGCACTCAATGACCCACACCGGACACACAGGACACTCAATGACCCACGCAGGACACTCATGACCCACACATCACACTCAATGACCCACACAGGACACTCAATGACCCACGCAGGACACGCAATGACCCACGCAGGACACTCATGACCCACGCAAGACACTCAAAGACCCACGCAGGACACTCATGACCCATGCAGGACAATCAATGACCCACGCAGGACACTCATGACCCACGCTGGACACTCATGACCCAAGCAGGACACTGAATGACCCACGCAGGACACTGAATGACACACGCAGGACACTCAATGACCCACGCAGGATACTCATGACCCACACAGGACACTCAATGACCCACGCAGGACACTCAATGACCCATGCAGGACACTCATGACGCACACAGGACACTCAATGACCCACGCAGGACACTCATGACCCACACAGCACACTCAACGACCCACACAGGACACTCAATGACCCACGCAGGACTCTCAATGACCCACGCAGGACACTCATGACCCTCGCAGGACACTCAATGACCCACGCAGGATACCTAATGACCCACGCAGGACACTCAATGACCCACGCAGGATACGCATGACCCACGCAGGACACTCAATGACCCACGCAGGACACTCAATGACCAAACAGGGCACTCAATTACCCACGCAGGACACGCATGACCCACGCAGGACACTCATGACCCACGCAGCACAATCAACGAACCACACAGGATACTCATGACACTCGCAGGACACACAATGAACCACGCAATACACTCAATGACCGACACAGGACACTCATGACCCACGCAGGACCCTCATTGACCCACGCAGGACACTCAATGACCCACGCAGGACACTCAATGACCCACACGGGACACTCAATGACCCACGCAGGTCACTCAATGACCCACGCAGGACACTGAATGACCCACGCAGGACACTCAATGACCCATGCAGGACACTCATGACCCACACAGGACACTCAATGACCCACGCAGGACACACAATGACCCACATAGGGCACTCAATGACCCACACAGGACACTCATGACCCACGCAAGACACTCAATGACCCACGCCGGACACTCAATGACACACGCAGGACACTCAATGACCCATGCAGGACAATCATGACCCACACAGGACACCCAATGACCCACGCAGGACACTCATGACCCACACAGCACACTCAATGACCCACACAGGACACTCAATGAACCACGCAGAACACTCAATGACCGACACAGGACACTCATGACCCACACAGGACACTCAATGACTCACGCAGGACACTCATGACCCACACATGACACTCAATGACCCACGCAAGACACTCAATGACACACGCAGGGCACTCAATGACCCACGCAGGACTCTCAATGACCCACGCAGGACACTCAATGACCCACGCAGGACTCTGAATGACCCACGAAGGACACTCAATGACCCGCACGGGACACTCAATGACCCACGCAAGACACTCAATGACCCACACAAGACACTCATGACCCATGCAGGACACTCAATAACCCACGCCGGACACTCATGACCCACGCCGGACACTCAATGACCCATGCAGGATACTCATGACCCACGCAGGACACTCAATGACCCACGCAGGACACTCATGACCCACGCAGGGCACTCAATGACCCACGCAGGACTCTCAATGACCCACGCAGGACACTCAATGACCCACGCAGTACTCTCAATGACCCACGCAGGACACTCAATGACCCACGCAGGACACTCATGATACACGCGGGACACTCATGACCAGCAAAGGACATTCAATAACCCACGCAGGACAGTCATGACCCACGCCGGACACTCAATGACCCACACAGGACACTCATGACCCACGCAGGACACTCAATGACCCACGCAGGACACTCATGACCCACGCAGGGCACTCAATGACCCACGCAGGACTCTCAATGACCCATGCAGGACACTCAATGACCCACGCAGGACTCTCAATGACCCACGCAGGACACTCAATGACCCGCACGGGACACTCAATGACCCACGCAAGACACTCAATGACCCACACAAGACACTCATGACCCATGCAGGACACTCAATGACACACGCAGGACACCCATGACCCACACAGGACACTCATGACACACACAGGACACTCAATGACCCACGCAGGACACTCATGACCCACGCAGGACACTCAATGACCTACGCAGGACACTCATGACCCACGCAGGACACACAATGACCCATGCAGGACACTCAATGACCCACGCAGGACTCTCATGACACACACAGGACGCTCAATAACCCACACAGGACACTCATGACCCACACAGGACACTCAATGACCGACGCAGGACACAGATGACCCACACACGACACTCAATGACCCACGACGGACACTCAATGACCCATGCAGGACACTCATGATGCACACAGGACACTCAATGACCCACGCAGGACACTCATGACCCACACAGCACACTCAATGACCCACACAGGACACTCAATGACCCACGCAGGACTCTCAATGACCCACGCAGGACACTCATGACCCACGCAGGACACTCAATGACCCACGCAGGACACTCATGGCCCACGCAGGGCACTCAATGACCCACGCAGGACTCTCAATGACCCATGCAGGACACTCAATGACCCACGCAGGACTCTCAATGACCCACGCAGGACACTCAATGACCCACACAGGACACTCAATGACCCACGCAGGACTCTCAATGACCCACGCAGGACACTCATGACCCACGCAGGACACTCAATGACCCACGCAGGACACTCATGACCCACGCTGGACACTCATGACCCACGCAGGACACTCAACGAACCACACTGGATACTCATGACACTCGCAGGACACTCAATGAACCACGCAATACACTCAATGAGCGACACAGGACACTCATGACCCACGCAGGACACTCAATGACCCACGCAGGACACTCAATGACCCACACGGGACACTCAATGACCAACGCAAGTCACTCAATGACCCACGCAGGACACTGAATGACCCACGCAGGACAGTCAATGACCCACACAGGACACTCATGACCCACACAGGACACTCAATGACCCACGCAGGACACACAATGACCCACACAGGGCACTCAATGACCCACACAGCACACTCAACGACCCACACAGGACACTCAATGACCCACGCAGGACTCTCAATGACCCACGCAGGACACTCATGACCCACGCAGGACACTCAATGACCCACGCAGGACACTCATGACCCACGCTGGACACTCATGACCCACACAGGACACTCAACGAACCACACAGGATACTCATGACACTCGCAGGACACTCAATGAACCACACAATACACTCAATGACCGACACAGGACACTCATGACCCACGCAGGACACTCAATGACCCACGCAGGACACTCAATGACCCACGCAGGACACTCATGACACTCGCAGGACACTCAATGAACCACGCAATACACTCAATGACCGACACAGGACACTCATGACCCACGCAGGACACTCAATGACCCACGCAGGACACTCAATGACCCACACGGGACACTCAATGACCCACGCAGGTCACTCAATGACCCACGCAGGACACTGAATGACCCACGCGGGACACTCATGACCCACACAGGACACTAAATGATCCACGCAGGACACACAATGACCCACACAGGGCACTCAATGACACTCGCAGGACACTCAATGTCCCACACAGGGCACTCAATGACCCACACCGGACACACAGGACACTCAATGACCCACGCAGGACACTCATGACCCACACATCACACTCAATGACCCACACAGGACACTCAATGACCCACGCAGGACACGCAATGACCCACGCAGGACACTCATGACCCACGCAAGACACTCAAAGACCCACGCAGGACACTCATGACCCATGCAGGACAATCAATGACCCACGCAGGACACTCATGACCCACGCTGGACACTCATGACCCAAGCAGGACACTGAATGACCCACGCAGGACACTGAATGACACACGCAGGACACTCAATGACCCACGCAGGATACTCATGACCCACACAGGACACTCAATGACCCACGCAGGACACTCAATGACCCATGCAGGACACTCATGACGCACACAGGACACTCAATGACCCACGCAGGACACTCATGACCCACACAGCACACTCAACGACCCACACAGGACACTCAATGACCCACGCAGGACTCTCAATGACCCACGCAGGACACTCATGACCCTCGCAGGACACTCAATGACCCACGCAGGATACCTAATGACCCACGCAGGACACTCAATGACCCACGCAGGATACGCATGACCCACGCAGGACACTCAATGACCCACGCAGGACACTCAATGACCAAACAGGGCACTCAATTACCCACGCAGGACACGCATGACCCACGCAGGACACTCATGACCCACGCAGCACAATCAACGAACCACACAGGATACTCATGACACTCGCAGGACACACAATGAACCACGCAATACACTCAATGACCGACACAGGACACTCATGACCCACGCAGGACCCTCATTGACCCACGCAGGACACTCAATGACCCACACGGGACACTCAATGACCCACGCAGGTAACTCAATGACCCACGCAGGTCACTGAATGACCCACGCAGGACACTCAATGACCCACACAGGACACTCATGACCCACACAGGACACTCAATGACCCACGCAGGACACACAATGACCCACGCATGACACTCATGACCCACGCAGGACACTCAATGACCTACGCAGGACACTCATGACCCACGCAGGACACTCAATGACCCATGCAGGACACTCAATGACCCACGCAGGACTCTCATGACCTTCGCAGGACACTCAATGACCCATGCAGGACACTCAATGACCCACACAGGACACTCAATGACGCACGCAGGACACACATGACCCACACAGGACACTCAATGACCCACGCAGGACACTCAATGACCCATGCAGGACACTCATGACGCACACAGGACACTCAATGACCCACACAGGACACTCATGACCCACACAGCACACTCAATGACCCACACAGGACACTCAATGACCCACGCAGGACTCTCAATGACCCACGCAGGACACTCATGACCCACGCAGGACACTCAATGACCCACGCAGGACACTGAATGACCCACGCAGGACACTCAATGACCCACGCAGGACACTCATGACCCACAAAGAACACTCAATGACCCACGCAGGACACACAATGACCCACACAGGGCACTCAATGACCCACACAGGACACTCATGACCCGCGCAGGGCACTCAATGACCCACGCAGGACTCTCAATGACCCACGCAGGACACTCAATGACCCACGCAGGACTCTCAATGACCCACGCAGGACACTCAATGACCCGCACGGGACACTCAATGACCCACGCAAGACACTCAATGACCCACACAAGACACTCATGACCCATGCAGGACACTCAATAACCCACGCAGGACACTCATGACCCACGCCGGACAATCAATGACCCACGCAGGACACTCATGACCCACACACGACACTCAATGACCCACGCAGGACACTCATGACCCACACAGGGCACTCAATGACCCACGCAGGACTCTCAATGACCCACGCAGGACACTCAATGACCCACGCAGGACTCTCAATGACCCACGCAGGACACTCAATGACCCGCACGGGACACTCAATGACCCACGCAAGACACTCAATGACCCACACAAGACACTCATGACCCATGCAGGACACTCATAGACCCACGAAGGACACTCATGACACACACAGGACACTCAATGATCCACGCAGGACACTCATGACCCACGCAGGACACTCAATGACCCACGCAGGACCCTCATGACCCATGCAGGACACACAATGACCCATGCAGGACACTCAATGACCCATGCAGGACTCTCATGACCCACACAGGACGCTCAATGACCCAAACAGGACACTCATAACCCACACAGGACACTCAATGACCCACGCAGGACACGCATGACCCACGCAGGACACTCAATGACCCATGCAGTACACACAATGATCCACGCAGGACACTCATGACCCATGCAGGACACTCAATGACCCACACAGGACACTCATGACCCACGCAGGACACTCAATAACCCATGCAGGACTCTCAATGATGCACGCAGGACACTCAATGACCCACACAGGACACTCAATGACCCACGCAGGACACTCAATGACCCACACAGGACACTCATGACACTCGCAGGACACACAATGAACCACGCAATACACTCAATGACCGACACAGGACACTCATGACCCACGCAGGACCCTCATTGACCCACGCAGGACACTCAATGACCCACACGGGACACTCAATGACCAACGCAAGTCACTCAATGACCCACGCAGGACACTGAATGACCCACGCAGGACAGTCAATGACCCACACAGGACACTCATGACCCACACAGGACACTCAATGACCCACGCAGGACACACAATGACCCACACAGGGCACTCAATGACCCACACAGCACACTCAACGACCCACACAGGACACTCAATGAACCACGCAGGACTCTCAATGACCCACGCAGGACACTCATGACCCACGCAGGACACTCAATGACCCACGCAGGACACTCATGACCCACGCTGGACACTCATGACCCACACAGGACACTCAACGAACCACACAGGATACTCATGACACTCGCAGGACACTCAATGAACCACGCAATACACTCAATGACCGACACAGGACACTCATGACCCACGCAGGACACTCAATGACCCACGCAGGACACTCAATGACCCACGCAGGACACTCATGACACTCGCAGGACACTCAATGAACCACGCAATACACTCAATGACCGACACAGGACACTCATGACCCACGCAGGACACTCAATGACCCACGCAGGACACTCAATGACCCACACGGGACACTCAATGACCCACGCAGGTCACTCAATGACCCACGCAGGACACTGAATGACCCACGCAGGACAGTCAATGACCCACACAGGACACTCATGACCCACACAGGACACTAAATGATCCACGCAGGACACACAATGACCCACACAGGGCACTCAATGACACTCGCAGGACACTCAATGTCCCACACAGGACACTGAATGACCCACGCAGGACACTCAATGACCCACGCAGGACACTCATGACCCACAAAGGACACTCAATGACCCACGCAGGACACTCATGACCCACACATCACACTCAATGACCCACACAGGACACTCAATGACCCACGCAGGACACGCAATGACCCACGCAGGACACTCATGACCCACGCAAGACACTCAAAGACCCACGCAGGACACTCATGACCCATGCAGGACAATCAATGACCCACGCAGGACACTCATGACCCACGCTGGACACTCATGACCCAAGCAGGACACTGAATGACCCACGCAGGACACTGAATGACACACGCAGGACACTCAATGACCCACGCAGGATACTCATGACCCACACAGGACACTCAATGACCCACGCAGGACACTCAATGACCCATGCAGGACACTCATGACGCACACAGGACACTCAATGACCCACGCAGGACACTCATGACCCACACAGCACACTCAACGACCCACACAGGACACTCAATGACCCACGCAGGACTCTCAATGACCCACGCAGGACACTCATGACCCTCGCAGGACACTCAATGACCCACGCAGGATACCTAATGACCCACGCAGGATACGCATGACCCACGCAGGACACTCAATGACCCACGCAGGACACTCAATGACCAAACAGGGCACTCAATTACCCACGCAGGACACGCATGACCCACGCAGGACACTCATGACCCACGCAGCACAATCAACGAACCACACAGGATACTCATGACACTCGCAGGACACACAATGAACCACGCAATACACTCAATGACCGACACAGGACACTCATGACCCACGCAGGACCCTCATTGACCCACGCAGGACACTCAATGACCCACACGGGACACTCAATGACCCACGCAGGTAACTCAATGACCCACGCAGGTCACTGAATGACCCACGCAGGACACTCAATGACCCACACAGGACACTCATGACCCACACAGGACACTCAATGACCCACGCAGGACACACAATGACCCACGCATGACACTCATGACCCACGCAGGACACTCAATGACCTACGCAGGACACTCATGACCCACGCAGGACACTCAATGACCCATGCAGGACACTCAATGACCCACGCAGGACACTCAATGTCCCACACAGGACACTGAATGACCCACGCAGGACACTCAATGACCCACGCAGGACACTCATGACACACACAGGACACTCAATGATCCACGCAGGACACTCATGACCCACGCAGGACACTCAATGACCCACGCAGGACCCTCATGACCCATGCAGGACACACAATGACCCATGCAGGACACTCAATGACCCATGCAGGACTCTCATGACCCACACAGGACGCTCAATGACCCAAACAGGACACTCATAACCCACACAGGACACTCAATGACCCACGCAGGACACGCATGACCCACGCAGGACACTCAATGACCCATGCAGTACACACAATGATCCACGCAGGACACTCATGACCCATGCAGGACACTCAATGACCCACACAGGACACTCATGACCCACGCAGGACACACAATAACCCATGCAGGACTCTCAATGATGCACGCAGGACACTCAATGACCCACACAGGACACTCAATGACCCACGCAGGACACTCAATGACCCACACAGGACACTCATGACACTCGCAGGACACACAATGAACCACGCAATACACTCAATGACCGACACAGGACACTCATGACCCACGCAGGACCCTCATTGACCCACGCAGGACACTCATGACCCACACAGGACACTCAATGACCCACGCAGGACACACAATGACCCACGCATGACACTCATGACCCACGCAGGACACTCAATGACCTACGCAGGACACTCATGACCCACGCAGGACACTCAATGACCCATGCAGGACACTCAATGACCCACGCAGGACTCTCATGACCTTCGCAGGACACTCAATGACCCATGCAGGACACTCAATGACCCACACAGGACACTCAATGACGCACGCAGGACACACATGACCCACACAGGACACTCAATGACCCACGCAGGACACTCAATGACCCATGCAGGACACTCATGACGCACACAGGACACTCAATGACCCACACAGGACACTCATGACCCACACAGCACACTCAATGACCCACACAGGACACTCAATGACCTACGCAGGACTCTCAATGACCCACGCAGGACACTCATGACCCACGCAGGACACTCAATGACCCACGCAGGACACTGAATGACCCACGCAGGACACTCAATGACCCACGCAGGACACTCATGACCCACAAAGGACACTCAAAGACCCACGCAGGACACACAATGACCCACACAGGGCACTCAATGACCCACACAGGACACTCATGACCCGCGCAGGGCACTCAATGACCCACGCAGGACTCTCAATGACCCACGCAGGACACTCAATGACCCACGCAGGACTCTCAATGACCCACGCAGGACACTCAATGACCCGCACGGGACACTCAATGACCCACGCAAGACACTCAATGACCCACACAAGACACTCATGACCCATGCAGGACACTCAATAACCCACGCAGGACACTCATGACCCACGCCGGACACTCAATGACCCACGCAGGACACTCATGACCCACACACGACACTCAATGACCAACGCAGGACACTCATGACCCACACAGGGCACTCAATGACCCACGCAGGACTCTCAATGACCCACGCAGGACACTCAATGACCCACGCAGGACTCTCAATGACCCACGCAGGACACTCAATGACCCGCACGGGACACTCAATGACCCACGCAAGACACTCAATGACCCACACAAGACACTCATGACCCATGCAGGACACTCATAGACCCACGAAGGACACTCATGACACACACAGGACACTCAATGATCCACGCAGGACACTCATGACCCACGCAGGACACTCAATGACCCACGCAGGACCCTCATGACCCATGCAGGACACACAATGACCCATGCAGGACACTCAATGACCCATGCAGGACTCTCATGACCCACACAGGACGCTCAATGACCCAAACAGGACACTCATAACCCACACAGGACACTCAATGACCCACGCAGGACACGCATGACCCACGCAGGACACTCATGACCCACGCAGCACAATCAACGAACCACACAGGATACTCATGACACTCGCAGGACACACAATGAACCACGCAATACACTCAATGACCGACACAGGACACTCATGACCCACGCAGGACCCTCATTGACCCACGCAGGACACTCATGACCCACACAGGACACTCAATGACCCACGCAGGACACACAATGACCCACGCATGACACTCATGACCCACGCAGGACACTCAATGACCTACGCAGGACACTCATGACCCACGCAGGACACTCAATGACCCATGCAGGACACTCAATGACCCAGGCAGGACTCTCATGACCTTCGCAGGACACTCAATGACCCATGCAGGACACTCAATGACCCACACAGGACACTCAATGACGCACGCAGGACACACATGACCCACACAGGACACTCAATGACCCACGCAGGACACTCAATGACCCATGCAGGACACTCATGACGCACACAGGACACTCAATGACCCACACAGGACACTCATGACCCACACAGCACACTCAATGACCCACACAGGACACTCAATGACCCACGCAGGACTCTCAATGACCCACGCAGGACACTCATGACCCACGCAGGACACTCAATGACCCACGCAGGACACTGAATGACCCACGCAGGACACTCAATGACCCACGCAGGACACTCATGACCCACAAAGGACACTCAATGACCCACGCAGGACACACAATGACCCACACAGGGCACTCAATGACCCACACAGGACACTCATGACCCGCGCAGGGCACTCAATGACCCACGCAGGACTCTCAATGACCCACGCAGGACACTCAATGACCCACGCAGGACTCTCAATGACCCACGCAGGACACTCAATGACCCGCACGGGACACTCAATGACCCACGCAAGACACTCAATGACCCACACAAGACACTCATGACCCATGCAGGACACTCAATAACCCACGCAGGACACTCATGACCCACGCCGGACACTCAATGACCCACGCAGGACACTCATGACCCACACACGACACTCAATGACCCACGCAGGACACTCATGACCCACACAGGGCACTCAATGACCCACGCAGGACTCTCAATGACCCACGCAGGACACTCAATGACCCACGCAGGACTCTCAATGACCCACGCAGGACACTCAATGACCCGCACGGGACACTCAATGACCCACGCAAGACACTCAATGACCCACACAAGACACTCATGACCCATGCAGGACACTCATAGACCCACGAAGGACACTCATGACACACACAGGACACTCAATGATCCACGCAGGACACTCATGACCCACGCAGGACACTCAATGACCCACGCAGGACCCTCATGACCCATGCAGGACACACAATGACCCATGCAGGACACTCAATGACCCATGCAGGACTCTCATGACCCACACAGGACGCTCAATGACCCAAACAGGACACTCATAACCCACACAGGACACTCAATGACCCACACAGGACACTCATGACCCACACAGGACACTCAATGACCCATGCAGTACACACAATGATCCACGCAGGACACTCATGACCCATGCAGGACACTCAATGACCCACACAGGACACTCATGACCCACGCAGGACACTCAATAACCCATGCAGGACTCTCAATGATGCACGCAGGACACTCAATGACCCACACGGGACACTCAATGACCCACGCAGGACACTCAATGACCCACACAGGACACTCATGACACATGCAGGACACTCGATGACACACGCAGGACACCCATGACCCACGCAGGACACTCATGACCCACACAGGACACTCAATGACCCACGCATGACACTCATAACCCACACAGGACACTCAATGACCTACACAGGACACTCATGACCCACGCAGGACACTCAATGACCTACGCAGGACACTCATGACCCACGCAGGACACTCAATGACCCATGCAGGACACTCAATGACCCACGCAGGACTCTCATGACCTTCGCAGGACACTCAATGACCCATGCAGGACACTCAATGACCCACACAGGACACTCAATGACGCACGCAGGACACTCAATGACCCACACAGGACACTCAATGACCCACGCAGGACACTCAATGACCCATGCAGGACACTCATGACGCACACAGGACACTCAATGACCCACACAGGACACTCATGACCCACACAGCACACTCAATGACCCACACAGGACACTCAATGACCCACGCAGGACTCTCAATGACCCACGCAGGACACTCATGACCCACGCAGGACACTCAATGACCCACGCAGGACACTGAATGACCCACGCAGGACACTCAATGACCCACGCAGGACACTCATGACCCACAAAGGACACTCAATGACCCACGCAGGACACACAATGACCCACACAGGGCACTCAATGACCCACACAGGACACTCATGACCCGCGCAGGGCACTCAATGACCCACGCAGGACTCTCAATGACCCACGCAGGACACTCAATGACCCACGCAGGACTCTCAATGACCCACGCAGGACACTCAATGACCCGCACGGGACACTCAATGACCCACGCAAGACACTCAATGACCCACACAAGACACTCATGACCCATGCAGGACACTCAATAACCCACGCAGGACACTCATGACCCACGCCGGACAATCAATGACCCACGCAGGACACTCATGACCCACACACGACACTCAATGACCCACGCAGGACACTCATGACCCACACAGGGCACTCAATGACCCACGCAGGACTCTCAATGACCCACGCAGGACACTCAATGACCCACGCAGGACTCTCAATGACCCACGCAGGACACTCAATGACCCGCACGGGACACTCAATGACCCACGCAAGACACTCAATGACCCACACAAGACACTCATGACCCATGCAGGACACTCATAGACCCACGAAGGACACTCATGACACACACAGGACACTCAATGATCCACGCAGGACACTCATGACCCACGCAGGACACTCAATGACCCACGCAGGACCCTCATGACCCATGCAGGACACACAATGACCCATGCAGGACACTCAATGACCCATGCAGGACTCTCATGACCCACACAGGACGCTCAATGACCCAAACAGGACACTCATAACCCACACAGGACACTCAATGACCCACGCAGGACACGCATGACCCACGCAGGACACTCAATGACCCATGCAGTACACACAATGATCCACGCAGGACACTCATGACCCATGCAGGACACTCAATGACCCACACAGGACACTCATGACCCACGCAGGACACTCAATAACCCATGCAGGACTCTCAATGATGCACGCAGGACACTCATGACCCACACGGGACACTCAATGACCCACGCAGGACACTCAATGACCCACACAGGACACTCATGACACTCGCAGGCCACACAATGAACCACGCAATACACTCAATGACCGACACAGGACACTCATGACCCACGCAGGACCCTCATTGACCCACGCAGGACACTCATGACCCACACAGGACACTCAATGACCCACGCAGGACACACAATGACCCACGCATGACACTCATGACCCACGCAGGACACTCAATGACCTACGCAGGACACTCATGACCCACGCAGGACACTCAATGACCCATGCAGGACACTCAATGACCCACGCAGGACTCTCATGACCTTCGCAGGACACTCAATGACCCATGCAGGACACTCAATGACCCACACAGGACACTCAATGACGCACGCAGGACACACATGACCCACACAGGACACTCAATGACCCACGCAGGACACTCAATGACCCATGCAGGACACTCATGACGCACACAGGACACTCAATGACCCACACAGGACACTCATGACCCACACAGCACACTCAATGACCCACACAGGACACTCAATGACCCACGCAGGACTCTCAATGACCCACGCAGGACACTCATGACCCACGCAGGACACTCAATGACCCACGCAGGACACTGAATGACCCACGCAGGACACTCAATGACCCACGCAGGACACTCATGACCCACAAAGGACACTCAATGACCCACGCAGGACACACAATGACCCACACAGGGCACTCAATGACCCACACAGGACACTCATGACCCGCGCAGGGCACTCAATGACCCACGCAGGACTCTCAATGACCCACGCAGGACACTCAATGACCCACGCAGGACTCTCAATGACCCACGCAGGACACTCAATGACCCGCACGGGACACTCAATGACCCACGCAAGACACTCAATGACCCACACAAGACACTCATGACCCATGCAGGACACTCAATAACCCACGCAGGACACTCATGACCCACGCCGGACACTCAATGACCCACGCAGGACACTCATGACCCACACACGACACTCAATGACCCACGCAGGACACTCATGACCCACACAGGGCACTCAATGACCCACGCAGGACTCTCAATGACCCACGCAGGACACTCAATGACCCACGCAGGACTCTCAATGACCCACGCAGGACACTCAATGACCCGCACGGGACACTCAATGACCCACGCAAGACACTCAATGACCCACACAAGACACTCATGACCCATGCAGGACACTCATAGACCCACGAAGGACACTCATGACACACACAGGACACTCAATGATCCACGCAGGACACTCATGACCCACGCAGGACACTCAATGACCCACGCAGGACCCTCATGACCCATGCAGGACACACAATGACCCATGCAGGACACTCAATGACCCATGCAGGACTCTCATGACCCACACAGGACGCTCAATGACCCAAACAGGACACTCATAACCCACACAGGACACTCAATGACCCACGCAGGACACGCATGACCCACGCAGGACACTCATGACCCACGCAGCACAATCAACGAACCACACAGGATACTCATGACACTCGCAGGACACACAATGAACCACGCAATACACTCAATGACCGACACAGGACACTCATGACCCACGCAGGACCCTCATTGACCCACGCAGGACACTCATGACCCACACAGGACACTCAATGACCCACGCAGGACACACAATGACCCACGCATGACACTCATGACCCACGCAGGACACTCAATGACCTACGCAGGACACTCATGACCCACGCAGGACACTCAATGACCCATGCAGGACACTCAATGACCCACGCAGGACTCTCATGACCTTCGCAGGACACTCAATGACCCATGCAGGACACTCAATGACCCACACAGGACACTCAATGACGCACGCAGGACACACATGACCCACACAGGACACTCAATGACCCACGCAGGACACTCAATGACCCATGCAGGACACTCATGACGCACACAGGACACTCAATGACCCACACAGGACACTCATGACCCACACAGCACACTCAATGACCCACACAGGACACTCAATGACCCACGCAGGACTCTCAATGACCCACGCAGGACACTCATGACCCACGCAGGACACTCAATGACCCACGCAGGACACTGAATGACCCACGCAGGACACTCAATGACCCACGCAGGACACTCATGACCCACAAAGGACACTCAATGACCCACGCAGGACACACAATGACCCACACAGGGCACTCAATGACCCACACAGGACACTCATGACCCGCGCAGGGCACTCAATGACCCACGCAGGACTCTCAATGACCCACGCAGGACACTCAATGACCCACGCAGGACTCTCAATGACCCACGCAGGACACTCAATGACCCGCACGGGACACTCAATGACCCACGCAAGACACTCAATGACCCACACAAGACACTCATGACCCATGCAGGACACTCAATAACCCACGCAGGACACTCATGACCCACGCCGGACACTCAATGACCCACGCAGGACACTCATGACCCACACACGACACTCAATGACCCACGCAGGACACTCATGACCCACACAGGGCACTCAATGACCCACGCAGGACTCTCAATGACCCACGCAGGACACTCAATGACCCACGCAGGACTCTCAATGACCCACGCAGGACACTCAATGACCCGCACGGGACACTCAATGACCCACGCAAGACACTCAATGACCCACACAAGACACTCATGACCCATGCAGGACACTCATAGACCCACGAAGGACACTCATGACACACACAGGACACTCAATGATCCACGCAGGACACTCATGACCCACGCAGGACACTCAATGACCCACGCAGGACCCTCATGACCCATGCAGGACACACAATGACCCATGCAGGACACTCAATGACCCATGCAGGACTCTCATGACCCACACAGGACGCTCAATGACCCAAACAGGACACTCATAACCCACACAGGACACTCAATGACCCACACAGGACACTCATGACCCACACAGGACACTCAATGACCCATGCAGTACACACAATGATCCACGCAGGACACTCATGACCCATGCAGGACACTCAATGACCCACACAGGACACTCATGACCCACGCAGGACACTCAATAACCCATGCAGGACTCTCAATGATGCACGCAGGACACTCAATGACCCACACGGGACACTCAATGACCCACGCAGGACACTCAATGACCCACACAGGACACTCATGACCCATGCAGGACACTCGATGACCCACGCAGGACACCCATGACCCACGCAGGACACTCATGACCCACACAGGACACTCAATGACCCACGCATGACACTCATAACCCACACAGGACAATCAATGACCTACACAGGACACTCATGACCCACGCAGGACACTCAATGACCTACGCAGGACACTCATGACCCACGCAGGACACTCAATGACCCATGCAGGACACTCAATGACCCACGCAGGACTCTCATGACCTTCGCAGGACACTCAATGACCCATGCAGGACACTCAATGACCCACACAGGACACTCAATGAAGCACGCAGGACACACATGACCCACACAGGACACTCAATGACCCACGCAGGACACTCAATGACCCATGCAGGACACTCATGACGCACACAGGACACTCAATGACCCACACAGGACACTCATGACCCACACAGCACACTCAATGACCCACACAGGACACTCAATGACCCACGCAGGACTCTCAATGACCCACGCAGGACACTCATGACCCACGCAGGACACTCAATGACCCACGCAGGACACTGAATGACCCACGCAGGACACTCAATGACCCACGCAGGACACTCATGACCCACAAAGGACACTCAATGACCCACGCAGGACACACAATGACCCACACAGGGCACTCAATGACCCACACAGGACACTCATGACCCGCGCAGGGCACTCAATGACCCACGCAGGACTCTCAATGACCCACGCAGGACACTCAATGACCCACGCAGGACTCTCAATGACCCACGCAGGACACTCAATGACCCGCACGGGACACTCAATGACCCACGCAAGACACTCAATGACCCACACAAGACACTCATGACCCATGCAGGACACTCAATAACCCACGCAGGACACTCATGACCCACGCCGGACAATCAATGACCCACGCAGGACACTCATGACCCACACACGACACTCAATGACCCACGCAGGACACTCATGACCCACACAGGGCACTCAATGACCCACGCAGGACTCTCAATGACCCACGCAGGACACTCAATGACCCACGCAGGACTCTCAATGACCCACGCAGGACACTCAATGACCCGCACGGGACACTCAATGACCCACGCAAGACACTCAATGACCCACACAAGACACTCATGACCCATGCAGGACACTCATAGACCCACGAAGGACACTCATGACACACACAGGACACTCAATGATCCACGCAGGACACTCATGACCCACGCAGGACACTCAATGACCCACGCAGGACCCTCATGACCCATGCAGGACACACAATGACCCATGCAGGACACTCAATGACCCATGCAGGACTCTCATGACCCACACAGGACGCTCAATGACCCACGCAGGACACGCATGACCCACGCAGGACACTCAATGACCCATGCAGTACACACAATGATCCACGCAGGACACTCATGACCCATGCAGGACACTCAATGACCCACACAGGACACTCATGACCCACGCAGGACACTCAATAACCCATGCAGGACTCTCAATGATGCACGCAGGACACTCAATGACCCACACGGGACACTCAATGACCCACGCAGGACACTCAATGACCCACACAGGACACTCATGACACTCGCAAAACACACAATGAACCACGCAATACACTCAATGACCGACACAGGACACTCATGACCCACGCAGGACCCTCATTGACCCACGCACGACACTCATGACCCACACAGGACACTCAATGACCCATGCAGGACACACAATGACCCACGCATGACACTCATGACCCACGCAGGACACTCAATGACCTACGCAGGACACTCATGACCCACGCAGGACACTCATGACCCACACAGGGCACTCAATGACCCACGCAGGACTCTCAATGACCCACACAGGGCACTCAATGACCCACGCAGGACTCTCAATGACCCACGCAGGACACTCAATGACCCACGCAGGACTCTCAATGACCCACGCAGGACACTCAATGACCCGCACGGGACACTCAATGACCCACGCAAGACACTCAATGACCCACACAAGACACTCATGACCCATGCAGGACACTCATAGACCCACGAAGGACACTCATGACACACACAGGACACTCAATGATCCACGCAGGACACTCAATGACCCACACAGGACACTCATGACCCACACAGGACACTCAATGACCCATGCAGTACACACAATGATCCACGCAGGACACTCATGACCCATGCAGGACACTCAATGACCCACACAGGACACTCATGACCCACGCAGGACACTCAATAACCCATGCAGGACTCTCAATGATGCACGCAGGACACTCAATGACCCACACGGGACACTCAATGACCCACGCAGGACACTCAATGACCCACACAGGACACTCATGACCCATGCAGGACACTCGATGACCCACGCAGGACACCCATGACCCACGCAGGACACTCATGACCCACACAGGACACTCAATGACCCACGCATGACACTCATAACCCACACAGGACACTCAATGACCTACACAGGACACTCATGACCCACGCAGGACACTCAATGACCTACGCAGGACACTCATGACCCACGCAGGACACTCAATGACCCATGCAGGACACTCAATGACCCACGCAGGACTCTCATGACCTTCGCAGGACACTCAATGACCCATGCAGGACACTCAATGACCCATACAGGACACTCAATGAAGCACGCAGGACACACATGACCCACACAGGACACTCAATGACCCACGCAGGACACTCAATGACCCATGCAGGACACTCATGACGCACACAGGACACTCAATGACCCACACAGGACACTCATGACCCACACAGCACACTCAATGACCCACACAGGACACTCAATGACCCACGCAGGACTCTCAATGACCCACGCAGGACACTCATGACCCACGCAGGACACTCAATGACCCACGCAGGACACTGAATGACCCACGCAGGACACTCAATGACCCACGCAGGACACTCATGACCCACAAAGGACACTCAATGACCCACGCAGGACACACAATGACCCACACAGGGCACTCAATGACCCACACAGGACACTCATGACCCGCGCAGGGCACTCAATGACCCACGCAGGACTCTCAATGACCCACGCAGGACACTCAATGACCCACGCAGGACTCTCAATGACCCACGCAGGACACTCAATGACCCGCACGGGACACTCAATGACCCACGCAAGACACTCAATGACCCACACAAGACACTCATGACCCATGCAGGACACTCAATAACCCACGCAGGACACTCATGACCCACGCCGGACAATCAATGACCCACGCAGGACACTCATGACCCACACACGACACTCAATGACCCACGCAGGACACTCATGACCCACACAGGGCACTCAATGACCCACGCAGGACTCTCAATGACCCACGCAGGACACTCAATGACCCACGCAGGACTCTCAATGACCCACGCAGGACACTCAATGACCCGCACGGGACACTCAATGACCCACGCAAGACACTCAATGACCCACACAAGACACTCATGACCCATGCAGGACACTCATAGACCCACGAAGGACACTCATGACACACACAGGACACTCAATGATCCACGCAGGACACTCATGACCCACGCAGGACACTCAATGACCCACGCAGGACCCTCATGACCCATGCAGGACACACAATGACCCATGCAGGACACTCAATGACCCATGCAGGACTCTCATGACCCACACAGGACGCTCAATGACCCAAACAGGACACTCATAACCCACACAGGACACTCAATGACCCACGCAGGACACGCATGACCCACGCAGGACACTCAATGACCCATGCAGTACACACAATGATCCACGCAGGACACTCATGACCCATGCAGGACACTCAATGACCCACACAGGACACTCATGACCCACGCAGGACACTCAATAACCCATGCAGGACTCTCAATGATGCACGCAGGACACTCAATGACCCACACGGGACACTCAATGACCCACGCAGGACACTCAATGACCCACACAGGACACTCATGACACTCGCAAAACACACAATGAACCACGCAATACACTCAATGACCGACACAGGACACTCATGACCCACGCAGGACCCTCATTGACCCACGCAGGACACTCATGACCCACACAGGACACTCAATGACCCACGCAGGACACACAATGACCCACGCATGACACTCATGACCCACGCAGGACACTCAATGACCTACGCAGGACACTCATGACCCACGCAGGACACTCATGACCCACACAGGGCACTCAATGACCCACGCAGGACTCTCAATGACCCACACAGGGCACTCAATGACCCACGCAGGACTCTCAATGACCCACGCAGGACACTCAATGACCCACGCAGGACTCTCAATGACCCACGCAGGACACTCAATGACCCGCACGGGACACTCAATGACCCACGCAAGACACTCATGACCCATGCAGGACACTCATAGACCCACGAATGACACTCATGACACACACAGGACACTCAATGATCCACGCAGGACACTCATGACCCACGCAGGACACTCAATGACCCACGCAGGACCCTCATGACCCACGCAGGACACACAATGACCCATGCAGGACACTCAATGACCCATGCAGGACTCTCATGACCCACACAGGACGCTCAATGACCCAAACAGGACACTCATAACCCACACAGGACACTCAATGACCCACACAGGACACTCATGACCCACACAGGACACTCAATGACCCATGCAGTACACACAATGATCCACGCAGGACACTCATGACCCATGCAGGACACTCAATGACCCACACAGGACACTCATGACCCACGCAGGACACTCAATAACCCATGCAGGACTCTCAATGATGCACGCAGGACACTCAATGACCCACACGGGACACTCAATGACCCACGCAGGACACTCAATGACCCACACAGGACACTCATGACCCATGCAGGACACTCGATGACCCACGCAGGACACCCATGACCCACGCAGGACACTCATGACCCACACAGGACACTCAATGACCCACGCATGACACTCATAACCCACACAGGACACTCAATGACCTACACAGGACACTCATGACCCACGCAGGACACTCAATGAGCCATGCAGGACACTCAATAACCCACGCAGGACACTCAATGATCCATGCAGGACACTCAGTGACCCACAGAGGACACTCAAAGCCCCACGCAGGACACTCGTGACCCACGCAGGACACTCAATGACCCACACAGGACACTCATGACCCACACAGGACACTCAATGACCCACGCAGGACACACATGACCCACACAGGACACTCAATGACCCACGCAGGACACTCAATGACCCATGCAGGACACTCATGATGCACACAGGACACTCAATGACACACGCAGGACACTCATGACCCACACAGCACACTCAATGACCCACACAGGACACTCAATGACCCACGCAGGACTCTCAATGACCCACGCAGGACACGCATGACCCACGCAGGACACTCAATGACCCACGCAGGACACTCATGACCCACGCTGGACTCTCATGACCCACGCAGGACACTCAATGAACCACACTGGATACTCATGACACTCGCAGGACACTCAATGAACCACGCAATACACTCAATGAGCGACACAGGACACTCATGACCCATGCAGGACACTCAATGACCCACGCAGGACACCCATGATCCACGCAGGACACTCAATGACACACACAGGACACTCAATGACCCACGCATGACACTCATAACCCACACAGGACACTCAATGACCTACGCAGGACACTCATGACCCACGCAGGACAATCAATGACCCATGCAGGACACTCAATGACCCACGCAGGACTCTCATGCCCCACGCAGAACACTCAATGATCCATGCAGGACACTCAATGACCCACACAGGACACTCAATGCCCCACGCAGGACACTCGTGACCCACGCAGGACACTCAATGACCCACACAGGACACTCATGACCCACACAGGACACTCAATGACCCACGCAGGACACACATGACCCACACAGGACACTCATGACCCACACACGACACTCAATGACCCACGCAGGACACTCATGACCCACACAGGGCACTCAATGACCCACGCAGGACACTCATGACCCACACAGGGCACTCAATGACCCACGCAGGACTCTCAATGACCCACGCAGGACACTCAATGACCCACGCAGGACTCTCAATGACCCACGCAGGACACTCAATGACCCGCACGGGACACTCAATGACCCACGCAAGACACTCAATGACCCACACAAGACACTCATGACCCATGCAGGACACGCATAGACCCACGAAGGACACTCATGACACACACAGGGCACTCAATTACCCACGCAGGACACGCATGACCCACGCAGGACACTCATGACCCACGCAGCACAATCAACGAACCACACAGGATACTCATGACACTCACAGGACACACAATGAACCACGCAATACACTCAATGACCGACACAGGACACTCATGACCCACGCAGGACCCTCATTGACCCACGCAGGACACTCAATGACCCACACGGGACACTCAATGACCCACGCAGGTAACTCAATGACCCACGCAGGTCACTGAATGACCCACGCAGGACACTCAATGACCCACACAGGACACTCATGACCCACGCAGGACACTCAATGACCCACGCAGGACACACAATGACCCACGCATGACACTCATGACCCACGCAGGACACTCAATGACCCATGCAGGACACTCAATGACCCACACAGGACACTCAATGACGCACGCAGGACACACATGACCCACACAGGACACTCAATGACCCACGCAGGACACTCAATGACCCATGCAGGACACTCATGACGCACACAGGACACTCAATGACCCACACAGGACACTCATGACCCACACAGCACACTCAATGACCCACACAGGACACTCAATGACCCACGCAGGACTCTCAATGACCCACGCAGGACACTCATGACCCACGCAGGACACTCAATGACCCACGCAGGACACTGAATGACCCACGCAGGACACTCAATGACCCACGCAGGACACTCATGACCCACAAAGGACACTCAATGACCCACGCAGGACACACAATGACCCACGCAGGACTCTCAATGACCCACGCAGGACACGCATGACCCACGCAGGACACTCAAAGACCCATGCAGGACAATCAATGACCCACGCAGGACACTCATGACCCACGCTGGACACTCATGACCCAAGCAGGACACTGAATGACACACGCAGGACACTCAATGACCCACGCAGGATACTCATGACCCACACAGGACACTCAACGACCCACACAGGACACTCAATGACCCACGCAGGACTCTCAATGACCCACGCAGGACACTCATGACCCTCGCAGGACACTCAATGACCCACGCAGGATACCTAATGACCCACGCAGGACACTCAATGACCCACGCAGGATACGCATGACCCACGCAGGACACTCAATGACCCACGCAGGACACTCAATGACCAAACAGGGCACTCAATTACCCACGCAGGACACGCATGACCCACGCAGGACACTCATGACCCACGCAGCACAATCAACGAACCACACAGGATACTCATGACACTCGCAGGACACACAATGAACCACGCAATACACTCAATGACCGACACAGGACACTCATGACCCACGCAGGACCCTCATTGACCCACGCAGGACACTCAATGACCCACACGGGACACTCAATGACCCACGCAGGTAACTCAATGACCCACGCAGGTCACTGAATGACCCACGCAGGACACTCAATGACCCACACAGGACACTCATGACCCACACAGGACACTCAATGACCCACGCAGGACACACAATGACCCACGCATGACACTCATGACCCACGCAGGACACTCAATGACCCATGCAGGACACTCAATGACCCACACAGGACACTCAATGACGCACGCAGGACACACATGACCCACACAGGACACTCAATGACCCACGCAGGACACTCAATGACCCATGCAGGACACTCATGACGCACACAGGACACTCAATGACCCACACAGGACACTCATGACCCACACAGCACACTCAATGACCCACACAGGACACTCAATGACCCACGCAGGACTCTCAATGACCCACGCAGGACACTCATGACCCACGCAGGACACTCAATGACCCACGCAGGACACTGAATGACCCACGCAGGACACTCAATGACCCACGCAGGACACTCATGACCCACAAAGGACACTCAATGACCCACGCAGGACACACAATGACCCACACAGGGCACTCAATGACCCACACAGGACACTCATGACCCGCGCAGGGCACTCAATGACCCACGCAGGACTCTCAATGACCCACGCAGGACACTCAATGACCCACGCAGGACTCTCAATGACCCACGCAGGACACTCATGACCCACACACGACACTCAATTACCCACGCAGGACACTCATGACCCACACAGGGCACTCAATGACCCACGCAGGACTCTCAATGACCCACGCAGGACACTCAATGACCCACGCAGGACTCTCAATGACCCACGCAGGACACTCAATGACCCGCACGGGACACTCAATGACCCACGCAAGACACTCAATGACCCACACAAGACACTCATGACCCATGCAGGACACTCATAGACCCACGAAGGACACTCATGACACACACAGGGCACTCAATTACCCACGCAGGACACGCATGACCCACGCAGGACACTCATGACCCACGCAGCACAATCAACGAACCACACAGGATACTCATGACACTCGCAGGACACACAATGAACCACGCAATACACTCAATGACCGACACAGGACACTCATGACCCACGCAGGACCCTCATTGACCCACGCAGGACACTCAATGACCCACACGGGACACTCAATGACCCACGCAGGTAACTCAATGACCCACGCAGGTCACTGAATGACCCACGCAGGACACTCAATGACCCACACAGGACACTCATGACCCACACAGGACACTCAATGACCCACGCAGGACACACAATGACCCACGCATGACACTCATGACCCACGCAGGACACTCAATGACCCATGCAGGACACTCAATGACCCACACAGGACACTCAATGACGCACGCAGGACACACATGACCCACACAGGACACTCAATGACCCACGCAGGACACTCAATGACCCATGCAGGACACTCATGACGCACACAGGACACTCAATGACCCACACAGGACACTCATGACCCACACAGCACACTCAATGACCCACACAGGACACTCAATGACCCACGCAGGACTCTCAATGACCCACGCAGGACACTCATGACCCACGCAGGACACTCAATGACCCACGCAGGACACTGAATGACCCACGCAGGACACTCAATGACCCACGCAGGACACTCATGACCCACAAAGGACACTCAATGACCCACGCAGGACACACAATGACCCACACAGGGCACTCAATGACCCACACAGGACACTCATGACCCGCGCAGGGCACTCAATGACCCACGCAGGACTCTCAATGACCCACGCAGGACACTCAATGACCCACGCAGGACTCTCAATGACCCACGCAGGACACTCAATGACCCGCACGGGACACTCAATGACCCACGCAAGACACTCAATGACCCACACAAGACAATCATGACCCATGCAGGACACTCAATAACCCACGCAGGACACTCATGACCCACGCCGGACAATCAATGACCCACGCAGGACACTCATGACCCACACACGACACTCAATGACCCACGCAGGACACTCATGACCCACACAGGGCACTCAATGACCCACGCAGGACTCTCAATGACCCACGCAGGACACTCAATGACCCACGCAGGACTCTCAATGACCCACGCAGGACACTCAATGACCCGCACGGGACACTCAATGACCCACGCAAGACACTCAATGACCCACACAAGACACTCATGACCCATGCAGGACACTCATAGACCCACGAAGGACACTCATGACACACACAGGACACTCAATGATCCACACAGGACACTCATGACCCACGCAGGACACTCAATGACCCACGCAGGACCCTCATGACCCATGCAGGACACACAATGACCCATGCAGGACACTCAATGACCCATGCAGGACTCTCATGACCCATACAGGACGCTCAATGACCCAAACAGGACACTCATAACCCACACAGGACACTCAATGACCCACGAAGGACACTCATGACCCACACAGGACACTCAATGACCCATGCAGTACACACAATGATCCACGCAGGACACTCATGACCCATGCAGGACACTCAATGACCCACACAGGACACTCATGACTCACGCAGGACACTCAATAACCCATGCAGGACTCTCAATGATGCACGCAGGACACTCAATGACCCACACGGGACACTCAATGACCCACGCAGGACACTCAATGACCCACACAGGACACTCATGACCCATGCAGGACACTCGATGACCCACGCAGGACACCCATGACCCACGCAGGACACTCATGACCCACACAGGACACTCAATGACCCACGCATGACACTCATAACCCACACAGGACACTCAATGACCTACACAGGACACTCATGACCCACGCAGGACACTCAATGAGCCATGCAGGACACTCAATAACCCACGCAGGACACTCAATGATCCATGCAGGACACTCAGTGACCCACAGAGGACACTCAATGCCCCACGCAGGACACTCGTGACCCACGCAGGACACTCAATGACCCACACAGGACACTCATGACCCACACAGGACACTCAATGACCAAGCAGGACACACATGACCCACACAGGACACTCAATGACCCACGCAGGACACTCAATGACCCATGCAGGACACTCATGACGCACACAGGACACTCAATGACACACGCAGGACACTCATGACCCACACAGCACACTCAATGACCCACACAGGACACTCAATGAGCCATGCAGGACACTCAATAACCCACGCAGGACACTCAATGATCCATGCAGGACACTCCGTGACCCACAGAGGACACTCAATGCCCCACGCAGGACTCTCAATGACCCACGCAGGACACTCAATGAGCCATGCAGGACACTCAATAACCCACGCAGGACACTCAATGATCCATGCAGGACACTCAGTGACCCACAGAGGACACTCAATGCCCCACGCAGGACACTCGTGACCCACGCAGGACACTCAATGACCCACACAGGACACTCATGACCCACACAGGACACTCAATGACCCACGCAGGACACACATGACCCACACAGGACACTCAATGACCCACGCAGGACACTCAATGACCCATGCAGGACACTCATGACGCACACAGGACACTCAATGACACACGCAGGACACTCATGACCCACACAGCACACTCAATGACCCACACAGGACACTCAATGACCCACGCAGGACTCTCAATGACCCACGCAGGACACGCATGACCCACACAGGGCACTCAATGACCCACGCAGGACTCTCAATGACCCACGCAGGACACTCAATGACCCACGCAGGACTCTCAATGACCCACGCAGGACACTCAATGACCCGCACGGGACACTCAATGACCCACGCAAGACACTCAATGACCCACACAAGACACTCATGACCCATGCAGGACACTCATAGACCCACGAAGGACACTCATGACACACACAGGACACTCAATGATCCACGCAGGACACTCATGACCCACGCAGGACACTCAATGACCCACGCAGGACCCTCATGACCCATGCAGGACACACAATGACCCATGCAGGACACTCAATGACCCATGCAGGACTCTCATGACCCACACAGGACGCTCAATGACCCAAACAGGACACTCATAACCCACACAGGACACTCAATGACCCACGAAGGACACTCATGACCCACACAGGACACTCAATGACCCATGCAGTACACACAATGATCCACGCAGGACACTCATGACCCATGCAGGACACTCAATGACCCACACAGGACACTCATGACTCACGCAGGACACTCAATAACCCATGCAGGACTCTCAATGATGCACGCAGGACACTCAATGACCCACACGGGACACTCAATGACCCACGCAGGACACTCAATGACCCACACAGGACACTCATGACCCATGCAGGACACTCGATGACCCACGCAGGACACCCATGACCCACGCAGGACACTCATGACCCACACAGGACACTCAATGACCCACGCATGACACTCATAACCCACACAGGACACTCAATGACCTACACAGGACACTCATGACCCACGCAGGACACTCAATGAGCCATGCAGGACACTCAATAACCCACGCAGGACACTCAATGATCCATGCAGGACACTCAGTGACCCACAGAGGACACTCAATGCCCCACGCAGGACACTCGTGACCCACGCAGGACACTCAATGACCCACACAGGACACTCATGACCCACACAGGACACTCAATGACCCACGCAGGACACACATGACCCACACAGGACACTCAATGACCCACGCAGGACACTCAATGACCCATGCAGGACACTCATGACGCACACAGGACACTCAATGACACACGCAGGACACTCATGACCCACACAGCACACTCAATGACCCACACAGGACACTCAATGACCCACGCAGGACTCTCAATGACCCACGCAGGACACGCATGACCCACGCAGGACACTCAATGACCCACACAGGACACTCATGACCCACGCTGGACTCTCATGACCCACGCAGGACACTCAATGAACCACACTGGATACTCATGACACTCGCAGGACACTCAATGAACCACGCAATACACTCAATGAGCGACACAGGACACTCATGACCCATGCAGGACACTCAATGACCCACGCAGGACACCCATGATCCACGCAGGACACTCAATGACACACACAGGACACTCAATGACCCACGCATGACACTCATAACCCACATAGGACACTCAATGACCTACGCAGGACACTCATGACCCACGCAGGACAATCAATGACCCATGCAGGACACTCAATGACCCACGCAGGACTCTCATGCCCCACGCAGAACACTCAATGATCCATGCAGGACACTCAATGACCCACACAGGACACTCAATGCCCCACGCAGGACACTCGTGACCCACGCAGGACACTCAATGACCCACACAGGACACTCATGACCCACACAGGACACTCAATGACCCACGCAGGACACACATGACCCACACAGGACACTCAATGACCCACGCAGGACACTCAATGACCCATGCAGGACACTCATGACGCACACAGGACACTCAATGACCCACGCAGGACACTCATGACCCACACAGCACACTCAATGACCCACACAGGACACTCAATGACCCACGCAGGACTCTCAATGACCCACGCAGGACACTCATGACCCACGCAGGACACTCAATGACCCACGCAGGACACTCATGACCCACGCTGGACACTCATGACCCACGCAGGACACTCAACGAACCACACTGGATACTCATGACACTCGCAGGACACTCAATGAACCACGCAATAAACTCAATGAGCGACACAGGACACTCATGACCCACGCAGGACACTCAATGACCCACGCAGGACACTCAATGACCCACACGGGACACTCAATGACCCACGCAGGTCACTCAATGACCCACACAGGACACTGAATGACACACGCAGGACAGTCAATGACCCACACAGGACACTCATGACCCACACAGGACACTCAATGATCCACGCAGGACACACAATGACCCACACAGGGCACTCAATGACCCACACAGGACACTCATGACCCACGCAAGACACTCATGACCCACACAGCACACTCAACAACCCACACAGGACACTCAATGACCCACGCAGGACTCTCAATGACCCACGCAGGACTCTCAATGACCCACGCAGGACACTCATGACCCACGCAGGACACTCAATGACCCACGCAGGACACTCATGACCCACGCTGGACACTCATGACCCACGCAGGACACTCAACGAACCACACAGGATACTCATGACACTCGCAGGACACTCAATGAACCACGCAATACACTCAATGACCGACACAGGACACTCATGACCCACGCAGGACACGCAATGACCAACGCAGGACACTCAATGACCCACACGGGACAGTCAATGACCCACGCAGGTCACTCAATGACCCACGCAGGACACTGAATGACCCACGCAGGACAGTCAATGACCCACACAGGACACTCATGACCCACACAGGACACTAAATGATCCACGCAGGACACACAATGACCCACACAGGGCACTCAATGACCCACGCAGGACACTCAATGACCCACACAGGGCACTCAATGACCCACACCGGACACACATGACCCACGCAGGACACTCAATGACCCACGCAGGACACACTCAATGACCCACGCAGTACACTCAATGACCCATGCATGACAATCATGACCCACACAGGACACTCAATGACCCACGCAGGACACTCATGACCCACACATCACACTCAATGACCCACACAGGACACTCAATGACCCACGCAGGACACGCAATGACCCACGCAGGACACTCATGACCCACGCAAGACACTCAAAGACCCACGCAGGACACTCATGACCCACGCAAGACACTCATGACCCATGCTGGACACTCATGACCCAAGCAGGACACTGAATGACCCACGCAGGACACTGAATGACACACGCAGGACACTCAATTACCCACGCTGGATACTCATGACCCACACAGGACACTCAATGACCCACGCAGGACACTCAATGACCCATGCAGGACACTCATGACGCACACAGGACACTCAATGACCCACGCAGGACACTCATGACCCACACAGCACACTCAACGACCCACACAGGACACTCAATGACCCACGCAGGACACTCAATGACCGACGCAGGACACCTAATGACCCACGCATTACACTCAATGACCCACGCAGGATACGCATGACCCACGCAGGACACTCAATGACCCACGCAGGACACTCAATGACCCACACAGGGCACTCAATGAACCACGCAGGACACTCATGACCCACGCAGGACACTCATGACCCACGCAGCACAATCAACGAACCACACAGGATACTCATGACACTCGCAGGACACACAATGAACCACGCAATACACTCAATGACCGACACAGGACACTCATGACCCACGCAGGACACTCACTGACCCACGCAGGACACTCAATGACCCACACGGGACACTCAATGACCCACGCAGGTAACTCAATGACCCACGCAGGTCACTGAATGACCCACACAGGACACTCAATGACCCACACAGGACACTCATGACCCACACAGGACACTCAATGACCCACGCAGGACACACAATGACCCACGCATGACACTCATGACCCACGCAGGACACTCAATGACCTACGCAGGACACTCATGACCCACGCAGGACACTCAATGACCCATGCAGGACACTCAATGACCCACGCAGGACTCTCATGACCCACGCAGGACACTCAATGACCCATGCAGGACACTCAATGACCCACACAGACACTCAATGCCCCACGCAGGACACTCGGGACCCACGCAGGTCACTCAATGACCCACACAGGACACTCATGACCCACACAGGACACTCAATGACCCACGCAGGACACATATGACCCACACAGGACACTCAATGACCCACGCCGCACACTCAATGACACACGCAGGACACTCAATGACCCATGCAGGACAATCATGACCCACACAGGACACTCAATGACCCACGCAGGACACATATGACCCACACAGGACACTCAATGACCCACACAGGACACTCAATGACCCAAGCAGGACTCTCAATGACTCACGCAGGACACTCATGACCCACGCAGGGCACTCAATGACCCACGCAGGACACTCATGACCCACGCCGGACACTCATGACCCACGCAGGACACTCAACGAACCACACAGGATACTCATGACACTCGCAGGACACTCAATGAACCACGCAATACACTCAATGACCGACACAGGACACTCATGACCCACGCAGGACACTCAATGACCCACGCAGGACACTCAATGACCCACACGGGACACTCAATGACCCACGCAGGTCACTCAATGACCCACGCAGGACACTCAATGACCCACGCAGGACACTCATGACCCACGCTGGACACTCATGACCCACGCAGGACACTCAACGAACCACACAGGATACTCATGACACTCGCAGGACACTCAATGAACCACGCAATCCACTCAATGACCGACACAGGACACTCATGACCCACGCAGGACACGCAATGACCAACGCAGGACACTCAATGACCCACACGGGACAGTCAATGACCCACGCAGGTCACTCAATGACCCACGCAGGACACTGAATGACCCACGCAGGACAGTCAATGACCCACACAGGACACTCATGACCCACACAGGACACTAAATGATCCACGCAGGACACACAATGACCCACACAGGGCACTCAATGACCCACGCAGGACACTCAATGACCCACACAGGGCACTCAATGACCCACACCGGACACACATGACCCACGCAGGACACTCAATGACCCACGCAGGACACACTCAATGACCCACGCAGTACACTCAATGACCCATGCATGACAATCATGACCCACACAGGACACTCAATGACCCACGCAGGACACTCATGACCCACACATCACACTCAATGACCCACACAGGACACTCAATGACCCACGCAGGACACGCAATGACCCACGCAGGACACTCATGACCCACGCAAGACACTCAAAGACCCACGCAGGACACTCATGACCCACGCAAGACACTCATGACCCATGCTGGACACTCATGACCCAAGCAGGACACTGAATGACCCACGCAGGACACTGAATGACACACGCAGGACACTCAATTACCCACGCTGGATACTCATGACCCACACAGGACACTCAATGACCCACGCAGGACACTCAATGACCCATGCAGGACACTCATGACGCACACAGGACACTCAATGACCCACGCAGGACACTCATGACCCACACAGCACACTCAACGACCCACACAGGACACTCAATGACCCACGCAGGACACTCAATGACCGACGCAGGACACCTAATGACCCACGCATTACACTCAATGACCCACGCAGGATACGCATGACCCACGCAGGACACTCAATGACCCACGCAGGACACTCAATGACCCACACAGGGCACTCAATGAACCACGCAGGACACTCATGACCCACGCAGGACACTCATGACCCACGCAGCACAATCAACGAACCACACAGGATACTCATGACACTCGCAGGACACACAATGAACCACGCAATACACTCAATGACCGACACAGGACACTCATGACCCACGCAGGACACTCACTGACCCACGCAGGACACTCAATGACCCACACGGGACACTCAATGACCCACGCAGGTAACTCAATGACCCACGCAGGTCACTGAATGACCCACGCAGGACACTCAATGACCCACACAGGACACTCATGACCCACACAGGACACTCAATGACCCACGCAGGACACACAATGACCCACGCATGACACTCATGACCCACGCAGGACACTCAATGACCTACGCAGGACACTCATGACCCACGCAGGACACTCAATGACCCATGCAGGACACTCAATGACCCACGCAGGACTCTCATGACCCACGCAGGACACTCAATGACCCATGCAGGACACTCAATGACCCACACAGACACTCAATGCCCCACGCAGGACACTCGGGACCCACGCAGGTCACTCAATGACCCACACAGGACACTCATGACCCACACAGGACACTCAATGACCCACGCAGGACACATATGACCCACACAGGACACTCAATGACCCACGCCGCACACTCAATGACACACGCAGGACACTCAATGACCCATGCAGGACAATCATGACCCACACAGGACACTCAATGACCCACGCAGGACACATATGACCCACACAGGACACTCAATGACCCACACAGGACACTCAATGACCCAAGCAGGACTCTCAATGACTCACGCAGGACACTCATGACCCACGCAGGGCACTCAATGACCCACGCAGGACACTCATGACCCACGCCGGACACTCATGACCCACGCAGGACACTCAACGAACCACACAGGATACTCATGACACTCGCAGGACACTCAATGAACCACGCAATACACTCAATGACCGACACAGGACACTCATGACCCACGCAGGACACTCAATGACCCACGCAGGACACTCAATGACCCACACGGGACACTCAATGACCCACGCAGGTCACTCAATGACCCACGCAGGACACTGAATGACCCACGCAGGACACTCAATGAACCACGCAGGACACTCATGACCCACACAGGACACTCAATGACCCACGCAGGACACACAATGACCCACACAGGGCACTCAATGACCCACTCAGGACACTCATGACACACGCAAGACACTCAATGACCCACGCCGGACACTCAATGACCCACGCAGGACACTCAATGACCCGCACGGGACACTCAATGACCCACGCAAGACACTCAATGACCCACACAAGACACTCATGACCCATGCAGGACACTCATAGACCCACGAAGGACACTCATGACACACACAGGGCACTCAATTACCCACGCAGGACACGCATGACCCACGCAGGACACTCATGACCCACGCAGCACAATCAACGAACCACACAGGATACTCATGACACTCGCAGGACACACAATGAACCACGCAATACACTCAATGACCGACACAGGACACTCATGACCCACGCAGGACCCTCATTGACCCACGTAGGACACTCAATGACCCACACGGGACACTCAATGACCCACGCAGGTAACTCAATGACCCACGCAGGTCACTGAATGACCCACGCAGGACACTCAATGACCCACGCAATACACTCAATGACCGACACAGGACACTCATGACCCACGCAGGACACGCAATGACCAACGCAGGACACTCAATGACCCACACGGGACAGTCAATGACCCACGCAGGTCACTCAATGACCCACGCAGGACACTGAATGACCCACGCAGGACAGTCAATGACCC
Organism: Chiloscyllium plagiosum; assembly: GCF_037043375.1. Lineage (NCBI taxonomy): Eukaryota > Metazoa > Chordata > Chondrichthyes > Orectolobiformes > Hemiscylliidae > Chiloscyllium > Chiloscyllium plagiosum. Next base: position 47,400,830 of record NW_028270167.1, read on the forward strand.
ACACAGGACACTCATGACCCACACAGGACACTAAATGATCCACGCAGGACACACAATGACCCACACAGGGCACTCAATGACCCACGCAGGACACTCAATGACCCACACAGGGCACTCAATGACCCACACCGGACACACATGACCCACGCAGGACACTCAATGACCCACGCAGGACACACTCAATGACCCACGCAGTACACTCAATGACCCATGCATGACAATCATGACCCACACAGGACACTCAATGACCCACGCAGGACACTCATGACCCACACATCACACTCAATGACCCACACAGGACACTCAATGACCCACGCAGGACATGCAATGACCCACGCAGGACACTCATGACCCACGCAAGACACTCAAAGACCCACGCAGGACACTCATGACCCACGCAAGACACTCATGACCCATGCTGGACACTCATGACCCAAGCAGGACACTGAATGACCCACGCAGGACACTGAATGACACACGCAGGACACTCAATTACCCACGCTGGATACTCATGACCCACACAGGACACTCAATGACCCACGCAGGACACTCAATGACCCATGCAGGACACTCATGACGCACACAGGACACTCAATGACCCACGCAGGACACTCATGACCCACACAGCACACTCAACGACCCACACAGGACACTCAATGACCCACGCAGGACACTCAATGACCGACGCAGGACACCTAATGACCCACGCATTACACTCAATGACCCACGCAGGATACGCATGACCCACGCAGGACACTCAATGACCCACGCAGGACACTCAATGACCCACACAGGGCACTCAATGAACCACGCAGGACACTCATGACCCACGCAGGACACTCATGACCCACGCAGCACAATCAACGAACCACACAGGATACTCATGACACTCGCAGGACACACAATGAACCACGCAATACACTCAATGACCGACACAGGACACTCATGACCCACGCAGGACACTCACTGACCCACGCAGGACACTCAATGACCCACACGGGACACTCAATGACCCACGCAGGTAACTCAATGACCCACGCAGGTCACTGAATGACCCACGCAGGACACTCAATGACCCACACAGGACACTCATGACCCACACAGGACACTCAATGACCCACGCAGGACACACAATGACCCACGCATGACACTCATGACCCACGCAGGACACTCAATGACCTACGCAGGACACTCATGACCCACGCAGGACACTCAATGACCCATGCAGGACACTCAATGACCCACGCAGGACACTCATGACCCACGCAGGACACTCAATGACCCATGCAGGACACTCAATGACCCACACAGACACTCAATGCCCCACGCAGGACACTCGGGACCCACGCAGGTCACTCAATGACCCACACAGGACACTCATGACCCACACAGGACACTCAATGACCCACGCAGGACACATATGACCCACACAGGACACTCAATGACCCACGCCGCACACTCAATGACACACGCAGGACACTCAATGACCCATGCAGGACAATCATGACCCACGCAGGGCACTCAATGACCCACGCAGGACACTCATGACCCACGCCGGACACTCATGACCCACGCAGGACACTCAACGAACCACACAGGATACTCATGACACTCGCAGGACACTCAATGAACCACGCAATACACTCAATGACCGACACAGGACACTCATGACCCACGCAGGACACTCAATGACCCACGCAGGACACTCAATGACCCACACGGGACACTCAATGACCCACGCAGGTCACTCAATGACCCACGCAGGACACTGAATGACCCACGCAGGACACTCAATGAACCACGCAGGACACTCATGACCCACACAGGACACTCAATGACCCACGCAGGACACACAATGACCCACACAGGGCACTCAATGACCCACTCAGGACACTCATGACACACGCAAGACACTCAATGACCCACGCCGGACACTCAATGACCCACGCAGGACACTCAATGACCCGCACGGGACACTCAATGACCCACGCAAGACACTCAATGACCCACACAAGACACTCATGACCCATGCAGGACACTCATAGACCCACGAAGGACACTCATGACACACACAGGGCACTCAATTACCCACGCAGGACACGCATGACCCACGCAGGACACTCATGACCCACGCAGCACAATCAACGAACCACACAGGATACTCATGACACTCGCAGGACACACAATGAACCACGCAATACACTCAATGACCGACACAGGACACTCATGACCCACGCAGGACCCTCATTGACCCACGCAGGACACTCAATGACCCACACGGGACACTCAATGACCCACGCAGGTAACTCAATGACCCACGCAGGTCACTGAATGACCCACGCAGGACACTCAATGACCCACGCAGGACACTCAATGAACCACGCAGGACACTCATGACCCACACAGGACACTCATGACCCACGCAGGACCCTCATTGACCCACGCAGGACACTCAATGACCCACACGGGACACTCAATGACCCACGCAGGTAACTCAATGACCCACGCAGGTCAATGAATGACCCACGCAGGACACTCAATAACCCACACAGGACACTCATGACCCACACAGGACACTCAATGACCCACGCATGACACTCATGACCCACGCAGGACACTCAATGACCCACGCATGACACTCATGACCCACGCAGGACACTCAATGACCCATGCAGGACACTCAATGACCCACACAGGACACTCAATGACGCACGCAGGACACACATGACCCACACAGGACACTCAATGACCCACGCAGGACACTCAATGACCCATGCAGGACACTCATGACGCACACAGGACACTCAATGACCCACACAGGACACTCATGACCCACACAGCACACTCAATGACCCACACAGGACACTCAATGACCCACGCAGGACTCTCAATGACCCACGCAGGACACTCATGACCCACGCAGGACACTCAATGACCCACGCAGGACACTGAATGACCCACGCAGGACACTCAATGACCCACGCAGGACACTCATGACCCACAAAGGACACTCAATGACCCACGCAGGACTCACAATGACCCACACAGGGCACTCAATGACCCACGCAGGACACTCAATGACCCACGCAGGACTCTCAATGACCCACGCAGGACACTCAATGACCCGCACGGGACACTCAATGACCCACGCAAGACACTCAATGACCCACACAAGACACTCATGACCCATGCAGGACACTCAATAAACCACGCAGGACACTCATGACCCACGCCGGACAATCAATGACCCACGCAGGACACTCATGACCCACACACGACACTCAATGACCCACGCAGGACACTCATGACCCACACAGGGCACTCAATGACCCACGCAGGACTCTCAATGACCCACGCAGGACACTCAATGACCCACGCAGGACTCTCAATGACCCACGCAGGACACTCAATGACCCGCACGGGACACTCAATGACCCACGCAAGACACTCAATGACCCACACAAGACACTCATGACCCATGCAGGACACTCATAGACCCACGAAGGACACTCATGACACACACAGGGCACTCAATTACCCACGCAGGACACGCATGACCCACGCAGGACACTCATGACCCACGCAGCACAATCAACGAACCACACAGGATACTCATGACACTCGCAGGACACACAATGAACCACGCAATACACTCAATGACCGACACAGGACACTCATGACCCACGCAGGACCCTCATTGACCCACGCAGGACACTCAATGACCCACACGGGACACTCAATGACCCACGCAGGTAACTCAATGACCCACGCAGGTCACTGAATGACCCACGCAGGACACTCAATGACCCACGCAGGACACACAATGACCCACGCATGACACTCATGACCCACGCAGGACACTCAATGACCCATGCAGGACACTCAATGACCCACACAGGACACTCAATGACGCACGCAGGACACACATGACCCACACAGGACACTCAATGACCCACGCAGGACACTCAATGACCCATGCAGGACACTCATGACGCACACAGGACACTCAATGACCCACACAGGACACTCATGACCCACAAAGCACACTCAATGACCCACACAGGACACTCAATGACCCACGCAGGACTCTCAATGACCCACGCAGGACACTCATGACCCACGCAGGACACTCAATGACCCACGCAGGACACTGAATGACCCACGCAGGACACTCAATGACCCACGCAGGACACTCATGACCCACAAAGGACACTCAATGACCCACGCAGGACACACAATGACCCACACAGGGCACTCAATGACCCACACAGGACACTCATGACCCGCGCAGGGCACTCAATGACCCACGCAGGACTCTCAATGACCCACGCAGGACACTCAATGACCCACGCAGGACTCTCAATGACCCACGCAGGACACTCAATGACCCGCACGGGACACTCAATGACCCACGCAAGACACTCAATGACCCACACAAGACACTCATGACCCATGCAGGACACTCAATAACCCACGCAGGACACTCATGACCCACGCCGGACACTCAATGACCCACGCAGGACACTCATGACCCACACACGACACACAATGACCCACGCAGGACACTCATGACCCACACAGGGCACTCAATGACCCACGCAGGACTCTCAATGACCCACGCAGGACACTCAATGACCCACGCAGGACTCTCAATGACCCACGCAGGACACTCAATGACCCGCACGGGACACTCAATGACCCACGCAAGACACTCAATGACCCACACAAGACACTCATGACCCATGCAGGACACTCATAGACCCACGAAGGACACTCATGACACACACAGGACACTCAATGATCCACGCAGGACACTCATGACCCACGCAGGACACTCAATGACCCACGCAGGACCCTCATGACCCATGCAGGACACACAATGACCCATGCAGGACACTCAATGACCCATGCAGGACTCTCATGACCCACACAGGACGCTCAATGACCCAAACAGGACACTCATAACCCACACAGGACACTCAATGACCCACGAAGGACACTCATGACCCACACAGGACACTCAATGACCCATGCAGTACACACAATGATCCACGCAGGACACTCATGACCCATGCAGGACACTCAATGACCCACACAGGACACTCATGACTCACGCAGGACACTCAATAACCCATGCAGGACTCTCAATGATGCACGCAGGACACTCAATGACCCACACGGGACACTCAATGACCCACGCAGGACACTCAATGACCCACACAGGACACTCATGACCCATGCAGGACACTCGATGACCCACGCAGGACACCCATGACCCACGCAGGACACTCATGACCCACACAGGACACTCAATGACCCACGCATGACACTCATAACCCACACAGGACACTCAATGACCTACACAGGACACTCATGACCCACGCAGGACACTCAATGAGCCATGCAGGACACTCAATAACCCACGCAGGACACTCAATGATCCATGCAGGACACTCAGTGACCCACAGAGGACACTCAAAGCCCCACGCAGGACACTCGTGACCCACGCAGGACACTCAATGACCCACACAGGACACTCATGACCCACACAGGACACTCAATGACCCACGCAGGACACACATGACCCACACAGGACACTCAATGACCCACGCAGGACACTCAATGACCCATGCAGGACACTCATGACGCACACAGGACACTCAATGACACACGCAGGACACTCATGACCCACACAGCACACTCAATGACCCACACAGGACACTCAATGACCCACGCAGGACTCTCAATGACCCACGCAGGACACGCATGACCCACGCAGGACACTCAATGACCCACACAGGACACTCATGACCCACGCTGGACTCTCATGACCCACGCAGGACACTCAATGAACCACACTGGATACTCATGACACTCGCAGGACACTCAATGAACCACGCAATACACTCAATGAGCGACACAGGACACTCATGACCCATGCAGGACACTCAATGACCCACGCAGGACACCCATGATCCACGCAGGACCCTCAATGACACACACAGGACACTCAATGACCCACGCATGACACTCATAACCCACATAGGACACTCAATGACCTACGCAGGACAATCATGACCCACGCAGGACAATCAATGACCCATGCAGGACACTCAATGACCCACGCAGGACTCTCATGCCCCACGCAGAACACTCAATGATCCATGCAGGACACTCAATGACCCACACAGGACACTCAATGCCCCACGCAGGACACTCGTGACCCACGCAGGACACTCAATGACCCACACAGGACACTCATGACCCACACAGGACACTCAATGACCCACGCAGGACACACATGACCCACACAGGACACTCAATGACCCACGCAGGACACTCAATGACCCATGCAGGACACTCATGACGCACACAGGACACTCAATGACCCACGCAGGACACTCATGACCCACACAGCACACTCAATGACCCACACAGGACACTCAATGACCCACGCAGGACTCTCAATGACCCACGCAGGACACTCATGACCCACGCAGGACACTCAATGACCCACGCAGGACACTCATGACCCACGCTGGACACTCATGACCCACGCAGGACACTCAACGAACCACACTGGATACTCATGACACTCGCAGGACACTCAATGAACCACGCAATAAACTCAATGAGCGACACAGGACACTCATGACCCACGCAGGACACTCAATGACCCACGCAGGACACTCAATGACCCACACGGGACACTCAATGACCCACGCAGGTCACTCAATGACCCACACAGGACACTGAATGACACACGCAGGACAGTCAATGACCCACACAGGACACTCATGACCCACACAGGACACTCAATGATCCACGCAGGACACACAATGACCCACACAGGGCACTCAATGACCCACACAGGACACTCATGACCCACGCAAGACACTCATGACCCACACAGCACACTCAACGACCCACACAGGACACTCAATGACCCACGCAGGACTCTCAATGACCCACGCAGGACTCTCAATGACCCACGCAGGACACTCATGACCCACGCAGGACACTCAATGACCCACGCAGGACACTCATGACCCACGCTGGACACTCATGACCCACGCAGGACACTCAACGAACCACACAGGATACTCATGACACTCGCAGGACACTCAATGAACCACGCAATACACTCAATGACCGACACAGGACACTCATGACCCACGCAGGACACGCAATGACCAACGCAGGACACTCAATGACCCACACGGGACAGTCAATGACCCACGCAGGTCACTCAATGACCCACGCAGGACACTGAATGACCCACGCAGGACAGTCAATGACCCACACAGGACACTCATGACCCACACAGGACACTAAATGATCCACGCAGGACACACAATGACCCACACAGGGCACTCAATGACCCACGCAGGACACTCAATGACCCACACAGGGCACTCAATGACCCACACCGGACACACATGACCCACGCAGGACACTCAATGACCCACGCAGGACACACTCAATGACCCACGCAGTACACTCAATGACCCATGCATGACAATCATGACCCACACAGGACACTCAATGACCCACGCAGGACACTCATGACCCACACATCACACTCAATGACCCACACAGGACACTCAATGACCCACGCAGGACACGCAATGACCCACGCAGGACACTCATGACCCACGCAAGACACTCAAAGACCCACGCAGGACACTCATGACCCACGCAAGACACTCATGACCCATGCTGGACACTCATGACCCAAGCAGGACACTGAATGACCCACGCAGGACACTGAATGACACACGCAGGACACTCAATTACCCACGCTGGATACTCATGACCCACACAGGACACTCAATGACCCACGCAGGACACTCAATGACCCATGCAGGACACTCATGACGCACACAGGACTCTCAATGACCCACGCAGGACACTCATGACCCACACAGCACACTCAACGACCCACACAGGACACTCAATGACCCACGCAGGACACTCAATGACCGACGCAGGACACCTAATGACCCACGCATTACACTCAATGACCCACGCAGGATACGCATGACCCACGCAGGACACTCAATGACCCACGCAGGACACTCAATGACCCACACAGGGCACTCAATGAACCACGCAGGACACTCATGACCCACGCAGGACACTCATGACCCACGCAGCACAATCAACGAACCACACAGGATACTCATGACACTCGCAGGACACACAATGAACCACGCAATACACTCAATGACCGACACAGGACACTCATGACCCACGCAGGACACTCACTGACCCACGCAGGACACTCAATGACCCACACGGGACACTCAATGACCCACGCAGGTAACTCAATGACCCACGCAGGTCACTGAATGACCCACGCAGGACACTCAATGACCCACACAGGACACTCATGACCCACACAGGACACTCAATGACCCACGCAGGACACACAATGACCCACGCATGACACTCATGACCCACGCAGGACACTCAATGACCTACGCAGGACACTCATGACCCACGCAGGACACTCAATGACCCATGCAGGACACTCAATGACCCACGCAGGACTCTCATGACCCACGCAGGACACTCAATGACCCATGCAGGACACTCAATGACCCACACAGACACTCAATGCCCCACGCAGGACACTCGGGACCCACGCAGGTCACTCAATGACCCACACAGGACACTCATGACCCACACAGGACACTCAATGACCCACGCAGGACACATATGACCCACACAGGACACTCAATGACCCACGCCGCACACTCAATGACACACGCAGGACACTCAATGACCCATGCAGGACAATCATGACCCACACAGGACACTCAATGACCCACGCAGGACACATATGACCCACACAGGACACTCAATGACCCACACAGGACACTCAATGACCCAAGCAGGACTCTCAATGACTCACGCAGGACACTCATGACCCACGCAGGGCACTCAATGACCCACGCAGGACACTCATGACCCACGCCGGACACTCATGACCCACGCAGGACACTCAACGAACCACACAGGATACTCATGACACTCGCAGGACACTCAATGAACCACGCAATACACTCAATGACCGACACAGGACACTCATGACCCACGCAGGACACTCAATGACCCACGCAGGACACTCAATGACCCACACGGGACACTCAATGACCCACGCAGGTCACTCAATGACCCACGCAGGACACTGAATGACCCACGCAGGACACTCAATGAACCACGCAGGACACTCATGACCCACACAGGACACTCAATGACCCACGCAGGACACACAATGACCCACACAGGGCACTCAATGACCCACTCAGGACACTCATGACACACGCAAGACACTCAATGACCCACGCCGGACACTCAATGACACACGCAGGACACACAATGACCCATGCAGGACAATCATGACACACACAGGACACTCAATGACCCACGCAGGACACGCATGACCCACAAAGCACACTCAATGACCCACACAGGACACTCAATGAACCACGCAGAACACTCAATGACCGACACAGGACACTCATGACCCACACAGGACACTCAATGACGCACGCAGGTCACTCATGACCCACACACGACACTCAATGACCCACGCTGGACACTCATGACCCAAGCAGGACACTCAATGACCCATGCAGGACTCTCATGACCCACGCAGGACACTCAATGACCCACGCAGGACACACAATGACCCACGCAGGACACTCATGACCCACGCAGGACACTCAATGACCCATGCAGGACACTGAATGACCCACGCAGGACACTCAATGACCCACGCAGAACACTCATGACCCACACAGGACACTCAATGACCCACGCAGGACTCTCAATGACCCACACAGGGCACTCAATGACCCACACCAGACACACATGACCCACGCAGGACACTCAATGACCCACGCAGGACACACTCAATGACACACGCAGTACACTCAATGACCCATGCAGGACAATCATGACCCACACAGGACACTCAATGACCCACGCAGGACACTCATGACCCACACATCAGACTCAATGACCCACACAGGACACTCAATGACCCACGCAGGACACGCATTGACCCACGCAGGACACTCATGACCCATGCAAGACACTCAAAGACCCACGCAGGACACTCATGAACCACGCAGGACAATCAATGACCCACGCAGGACACTCATGACCCACGCTGGACACTCATGACCCAAGCAGGACACTGAATGACCCACGCAGGGCAATGAATGACACACGCAGGACACTCAATGACCCACGCAGGACACACACAATGACTCACGCAGGACACTCATGACCCACACATCACACTCAATGACCCACACAGGACACTCAATGACCCACGCAGGACACTCATGACCCACGCAGGACACTCATGACCCACGCAAGACACTCAAAGACCCACGCAGGACACTCATGACCCACGCAGGACAATCAATGACCCACGCAGGACACTCATGACCCACGCTGGACACTCATGACCCAAGCAGGACACTCAATGACCCATGCAGGACACTCATGACCAACGCAAGACACTCAAAGACCCACGCAGGACACTCATGACCCACGCAGGACAATCAATGACCCACGCAGGACACTCATGACCCACGCTGGACACTCATGACCCAAGCAGGACACTCAATAACCCACGCAGGACACTCAATGACCCACACAGGACACTCATGACCCACGCAGGACACTCAATAACCCATGCAGGACTCTCAATGACGCACGCAGGACACTCAATGACCCACACGGGACACTCAATGACCAACGCAGGACACTCAATGACCCACACAGGACACTCATGACCCATGCAGGACACTCAATGACCCACGCAGGACACCCATGACCCACGCAGGACACTCATGACCCACACAGGACACTCAATTACCCACGCATGACACTCATAACCCACACAGGACACTCAATGACCTACGCAGGACACTCATGACCCACGCAGGACACTCAATGACCCATGCAGGACACTCAATGACCCACGCAGGACTCTCATGACCCACGCAGGACACTCAATGATCCATGCAGGACACTCAATGACCCACACAGGACACTCAATGCCCCACGCAGGACACCCGTGACCCACGCAGGACACTCAATGACCCACACAGGACACTCATGACCCACACAGGACACTCAATGACACACGCAGGACACACATGACCCACACAGGACACTCAATGACCCACGCAGGACACTCAATGACCCATGCAGGACACTCATGACGCACACAGGACACTCAATGACCCACGCAGGACACTCATAACCCACACAGCACACTCAATGACCCACACAGGACACTCAATGACCCACGCAGGACTCTCAATGACCCACGCAGGACACTCATGACCCACGCAGGACACTCAATGACCCACGCAGGACACTCATGACCCACGCTGGACACTCATGACCCACGCAGGACACTCAACGAACCACACTGGATACTCATGACACTCGCAGGACACTCAATGAACCACGCAATACACTCAATGAGCGACACAGGACACTCATGACCCACGCAGGACACTCAATGACCCACGCAGGACATTCAATGACCCACACGGGACACTCAATGACCCACGCAGGTCACTCAATGACCCACGCAGGACACTGAATGACCCACGCAGGACAGTCAATGACCCACACAGGACACTCATGACCCACACAGGACACTCAATGATCCACGCAGGACACACAATGACCCACACAGGACACTCAATGACCCACGCAGGACTCTCAATGACCCACGCAGGACACTCAATGACCCACACAGGACACTCAATGACCCACGCAGGACACTCAGTGACTCACACAGGACACTCATTGACCCACGCAGGACACTCAACGAACCACACAGGATACTCATGACACTCGCAGGACACTCAATGAACCACGCAGTACACTCAATGACCGACACAGGACACTCATGACCCACGCAGGACACTCAATGACCCACGCAGGTCACTCAATGACCCACACGGGACACTCAATGACCCACGCAGGTCACTCAATGACCTACGCAGGACACTGAATGACCCACACAGGACAGTCAATGACCCACACAGGACACTCATGACCCACACAGGACACTAAATGATCCACGCAGGACACACAATGACCCACACAGGGCACTCAATGACCCACACCGGACACACATGACCCACGCAGGACACTCAATGACCCACGCAGGACACACTCAATGACCCACGCAGTACACTCAATGACCCATGCAGGACAATCATGACCCACACAGGACACTCAATGACCCACGCAGGACACTCATGACCCACACATCACACTCAATGACCCACACAGGACACTCAATGACCCACGCAGGACACGCAATGACCCACGCAGGACACTCATGACCCACGCAAGACACTCAAAGACCCACGCAGGACACTCATGACCCACGCAGGACAAGCAATGACCCACGCAGGACACTCATGATCCACGCTGGACACTCATGACCCAAGCAGGACACTGAATGACCCACGCAGGACACTGAATGACACACGCAGGACACTCAATGACCCACGCAGGATACTCATGACCCACACAGGACACTCAATGACCCACGCAGGACACTCAATGACCCATGCAGGACACTCATGACGCACACAGGACACTCAATGACCCACGCAGGACACTCATGACCCACACAGCACACTCAACGACCAACACAGGACACTCAATGACCCACGCAGGACTCTCAATGACCCACGCAGGACACTCATGACCCACGCAGGACACTCAATGACCCACGCAGGACACCTAATGACCCACGCAGGACACTCAATGACCCACGCAGGATACGCATGACCCACGCAGGACACTCAATAACCCACGCAGGACACTCAATGACCCACACAGGGCACTCAATGACCCACGCAGGACAATCATGACCCACGCAGGACACTCATGACCCACGCAGCACAATCAACGAACCACACAGGATACTCATGACACTCGCAGGACACACAATGAACCACGCAATACACTGAATGACCGACACAGGACACTCATGACCCACGCAGGACACTCACTGACCCACGCAGGACACGCAATGACCCACGCAGGTAACTCAATGACCCGCGCAGGTCACTGAATGACCCACGCAGGACAGTCAATGACCCACACAGGACACTCATGACCCACACAGGACACTCAATGACCCACGCAGGACACACAATGACCCACGCATGACACTCATGACCCACGCAGGACACTCAATGACCTACGCAGGACACACATGATCCACGCAGGACACTCAATGACCCATGCAGGACACTCAATGACCCACGCAGGACTCTCATGACCCATGCAGGACACTCAATGACCCATGCAGGACACTCATGACCCACACAGGACACTCAATGCCCCACGCAGGACACTAGGGACCCACGCAGGACACTCAATGACCCACACAGGACACTCATGACACACACAGGACACTCAATGACACACGCAGGACACACATGACCCACACAGGACACTCAATGACCCACGCAGGACACTCAATGACCCATGCAGGACACTCATGACGCACACAGGACACTCAATGACCCACACAGGACACTCATGACCAACACAGCACACTCAATGACCCACACAGGACACTCAATGACCCACGCAGGACTCTCAATGACCCACGCAGGACACTCATGACCCACGCAGGACACTCAATGACCCACGCAGGACACTCATGACCCACTCAGGAAACACAATGACCCATGCAGGACACTCAATGACCCACGCAGGACTCTCATGACACACACAGGACGCTCAATAACCCACACAGGACACTCATGACCCACACAGGACACTCAATGACCGACGCAGGACACACATGACCCACACAGGACACTCAATGACCCACGACGGACACTCAATGACCCATGTAGGACACTCATGACCCACACAGGACTTTCAATGACCCACGCAGGACACTCATGACCCACGCAGGACACTCAATGACCCACGCAGGACTCTCAATGACCCACGCAGGACACTCAATGACCCACGCAGTACTCTCAATGACCCACGCAGGACACTCAATGACCCACGCAGGACACTCATGATACACGCGGGACACTCATGACCAGCAAAGGACATTCAATAACCCACGCAGGACACTCATGACCCACGCCGGACAATCAATGACCCACGCAGGACACTCATGACCCACGCAGGACACTCAATGACCCACGCAGGACACTCATGACCCACGCAGGGCACTCAATGACCCACGCAGGACTCTCAATGACCCACGCAGGACACTCAATGACCCACGCAGGACTCTCAATGACCCACGCAGGACACTCAATGACCCGCACGGGACACTCAATGACCCACGCAAGACACTCAATGACCCACACAAGACACTCATGACCCATGCAGGACACTCAATGACACACGCAGGACACCCATGGCCCACACAGGACACTCATGACACACACAGGACACTCAATGACCCACGCAGGACACTCATGACCCACGCAGGACACTCAATGACCTACGCAGGACACTCATGACCCACTCAGGACACACAATGACCCATGCAGGACACTCAATGACCCACGCAGGACTCTCATGACACACACAGGATGCTCAATAACCCACACAGGACACTCATGACGCACACAGAACACTCAATGACCGACGCAGGACACACATGACCCACACACGACACTCAATGACCCACGACGGACACTCAATGACCCATGTAGGACACTCATGACCCACACAGGACTTTCAATGACGCACGCAGGACACTCATGACCCACGCAGGACACTCAATGACCCACGCAGGACTCTCAATGACTGACACAGGACAATCATGACCCATGCAGTACACACAATGACCCACGCAGGACTCTCATGACCCATTCAGGACACTCAATGACCCACGCAGGACACTCATGACCCACGCAGGACACTCAATGACCCACACAGGACACTCATGACCCACGCAGGACACTCAATAACCCATGCAGGACTCTCAATGACGCACGCAGGACACTCAGTGACCCA
Organism: Chiloscyllium plagiosum; assembly: GCF_037043375.1. NCBI lineage: Eukaryota > Metazoa > Chordata > Chondrichthyes > Orectolobiformes > Hemiscylliidae > Chiloscyllium > Chiloscyllium plagiosum. The sequence continues at coordinate 47,415,884 of NW_028270167.1, forward strand.
CACGGGACACTCAATGACCCACGCAGGACACTCAATGACCCACACAGGACACTCATGACCCATGCAGGACACTCAATGACCCACGCAGGACACCCATGACCCACGCAGGACACTCATGACCCACACAGGACACTCAATGACCAACGCATGACACTCATAACCCACGCAGGACACTCAACGACCTACGCAGGACACTCATGACCCACGCAGGACACTCAATGACCCATGCAGGACACTCAATGACCCACGCAGGACTCACATGACCCACGCAGGACACTCAATGATCCATGCAGGACACTCAATGACCCACACAGGACACTCAATGCCTCACGCAGGACACTCGTGACCCACGCAGGACACTCAATGACCCACACAGGACACTCAGGACCCACACAGGACACTCAATGACTCACGCAGGACACACATGACCCACACAGGACACTCAATGACCCACGCAGGACACTCAATGACCCATGCAGGACACTCATGATGCACACAGGACACTCAATGACCCACGCAGGACACTCATGACCCACACAGCACACTCAATGACCCACACAGGACACTCAATGACCCACGCAGGACTCTCAATGACCCACGCAGGACACTCATGACCCACGCAGGACACTCAATGACCCACGCAGGACACTCATGACCCACGCTGGACACTCATGACCCACGCAGGACACTCAACGAACCACACTGGATACTCATGACACTCGCAGGACACTCAATGAACCACGCAATACACTCAATGAGCGACACAGGACACTCATGACCCACGCAGGACACTCAATGACCCACGCAGGACACTCAATGACCCACACGGGACACTCAATGACCAACGCAGGTCACTCAATGACCCACGCAGGACACTGAATGACCCACGCAGGACAGTCAATGACCCACACAGGACACTCATGACCCACACAGGACACTCAATGACCCACGCAGGACACACAATGACCCACACAGGGCACTCAATGTCCCACACAGGACACTCTTAAACCAAGCAAGACACTCATGAACCACAGAGCACACTCAACGACCCACACAGGACACTCAATGACCCACGCAGGACTCTCAATGACCCACGCAGGACACTCATGACCCACGCAGGACACTCAATGACTCACGCAGGACACTCATGACCCACGCTGGACACTCATGACCCACGCAGGACACTCAACGAACCACACAGAATACTCATGACACTCGCAGGACACTCAATGAACCACGCAATACACTCAATGACCGACACAGGACACTCATGACCCACGCAGGACACTCAATGACCCACGCAGGACACTCAATGACCCACACGGGACACTCAATGACCCACGCAGGTCACTCAATGACCCACGCAGGACACTGAATGACCCACGCAGGACAGTCAATCACCCACACAGGACACTCATGACCCACACAGGACACTAAATGATCCACGCAGGACACACAATGACCCACACAGGGCACTCAATGACCCACTCAGGACACTCAATGTCCCACACAGGGCACTCAATGACCCACACCGGACACACATGACCCATGCAGGACACTCAATGACCCACGCAGGACACACTCAATGACCCACGCAGTACACTCAATGACCCATGCAGGACACTCATGACCCACGCAGGACACTCAATGACCCACGCAGGACACTGAATGACCCACACATCACACTCAATGACCCACACAGGACACTCAATGACCCACGCAGGACACGCAATGACCCACGCAGGACACTCATGACCCACGCAAGACACTCAAAGACCCACGCAGGACACTCATGACCCACGCAGGACAATCAATGACCCACGCAGGACACTCATGACCCAGGCGGGCCACTCATGACCCAAGCAGGACACTGAATGACCCACGCAGGACACTGAATGACACACGCAGGACACTCAATGACCCACGCAGGATACTCATGACCCACACAGGACACTCAATGACCCACGCAGGACACTCAATGACCCATGCAGGACACTCATGACGCACACAGGACACTCAATGACCCACGCAGCACACTCATGACCCACACAGCACACTCAATGACCCACACAGGACACTCAATGACCCACGCAGGACTCACAATGACCCACGCAGGACACTCATGACCCTCGCAGGACACTCAATGACCCACGCAGGACACCTAATGACCCACGCAGGACACTCAATGACCCACGCAGGATACGCATGACCCACGCAGGACACTCAATGACCCACGCAGGACACTCAATGACCAAACAGGGCACTCAATGACCCACGCAGGGCACTCATGACCCACGCAGGACACTCATGACCCACGCAGCACAATCAACGAACCACACAGGATACTCATGACACTCGCAGGACACAGAATGAACCACGCAATACACTCAATGACCGACACAGGACACTCATGACCCATGCAGGACCCTCATTGACCCACGCAGGACACTCAATGACCCACACGGGACACTCAATGACCCACGCAGGTAACTCAATTACCCGCGCAGGTCACTGAATGACCCACGCAGGACACTCAATGACCCACGCAGGACACTCATGACCCACACAGGACACTCAATGACCCACGCAGGACACACAATGACCCACGCATGACACTCATGACCCACGCAGGACACTCAATGACCTACGCAGGACACTCATGACCCATGCAGGACACTCAATGACCCATGCAGGACACTCAATGACCCACGCAGGACTCTCATGACCTTCGCAGGACACTCAATGACCCATGCAGGACACTCAATGACCCACACAGAACACTCAATGACGCACGCAGGACACACATGACCCACACAGGACACTCAATGACCCACGCAGGACACTCAATGACCCATGCAGGACACTCATGACGCACACAGGACACTCAATGACCCACACAGGACACTCATGACCCACACAGCACACTCAATGACCCACACAGGACACTCAATGACCCACGCAGGACTCTCAATGACCCACGCAGGACACTCATGACCCACGCAGGACACTCAATGACCCACGCAGGTCACTGAATGACCCACGCAGGACACTCAATGACCCACGCAGGACACTCATGACCCACAAAGGACACTCAATGACCCACGCAGGACACACAATGACCCACACAGGGCACTCAATGACCCACACAGGACACTCATGACCCGCGCAGGGCACTCAATGACCCACGCAGGACTCTCAATGACCCACGCAGGACACTCAATGACCCACGCAGGACTCTCAATGACCCACGCAGGACACTCAATGACCCGCACGGGACACTCAATGACCCACGCAAGACACTCAATGACCCACACAAGACACTCATGACCCATGCAGGACACTCAATAACCCACGCAGGACACTCATGACCCACGCCGGACACTCAATGACCCACGCAGGACACTCATGACCCACACAGGGCACTCAATGACCCACGCAGGACTCTCAATGACCCACGCAGGACACTCAATGACCCACGCAGGACTCTCAATGACCCACGCAGGACACTCAATGACCCGCACGGGACACTCAATGACCCACGCAAGACACTCAATGACCCACACAAGACACTCATGACCCATGCAGGACACTCATAGACCCACGCAGGACACTCATGACACACACGGGACACTCAATGATCCACGCAGGACACTCATGACCCACGCAGGACACTCAATGACCCACGCAGGACACTCATGACCCATGCAGGACACACAATGACCCATGCAGGACACTCAATGACCCATGCAGGACTCTCATGACCCACACAGGACGCTCAATGACCCAAACAGGACACTCATATCCCACACAGGACACTCAATGACCCACACAGGACAATCATGACCCACACAGGACACTCAATGACCCATGCAGTACACACAATGATCCACGCAGGACACTCATGACCCATGCAGGACACTCAATGACCCACACAGTACACTCATGACCCACGCAGGACACTCAATAACCCATGCAGGACTCTCAATGATGCACGCAGGACACTCAATGACCCACACGGGACACTCAATGACCCACGCAGGACACTCAATGACCCACACAGGACACTCATGACCCATGCAGGACACTCAATGACCCACGCAGGACACCCATGACCCACGCAGGACACTCATGACCCACACAGGACACTCAATGACCCACGCATGACACTCATAACCCACACAGGACACTCAATGACCTACGCAGGACACTCATGACCCACGCAGGACACTCAATGACCCATGCAGGACACTCAATAACCCACGCAGGACACTCAATGATCCATGCAGGACACTCAATGACCCACACAGGACACTCAATGCCCCACGCAGGACACTCGTGACCCACGCAGGACACTCAATGACCCACACAGGACACTCATGACCCACACAGGACACTCAATGACCCACGCAGGACACACATAACCCACACAGGACACTCAATGACCCACGCAGGACACTCAATGACCCATGCAGGACACTCATGACGCACTCGGGACACTCAATGACACACGCAGGACACTCATGACCCACACAGCACACTCAATGACCCACACAGGACACTCAATGACCCACGCAGGACTCTCAATGACCCACGCAGGACATGCATGACCCACGCAGGACACTCAATGACCCACGCAGGACACTCATGACCCACGCTGGACTATCATGACCCACGCAGGACACTCAACGAACCACACTGGATACTCATGACACTCGCAGGACACTCAATGAACCACGCAATACACTCAATGAGCGACACAGGACACTCATGACCCATGCAGGACACTCAATGACCCACGCAGGACACCCATGATCCACGCAGGACACTCAATGACACATACAGGACACTCAATGACCCACGCATGACACTCATAACCCACACAGGACACTCAATGACCTACGCAGGACACTCATGACCCACGCAGGACACTCAATGACCTACGCAGGACACTCATGACCCACGCAGGACACTCAATGACCCATGCAGGACACTCAATAACCCACGCAGGACACTCAATGATCCATGCAGGACACTCAATGACCCACACAGGGCACTCAATGACCCACGCAGGACACTCATGACCCACGCAGGACACTCATGACCCACGCAGCACAATCAACGAACCACACAGGATACTCATGACACTCGCAGGACACAGAATGAACCACGCAATACACTCAATGACCGACACAGGACACTCATGACCCATGCAGGACCCTCATTGACCCACGCAGGACACTCAATGACCCACACGGGACACTCAATGACCCACGCAGGTAACTCAATTACCCGCGCAGGTCACTGAATGACCCACGCAGGACACTCAATGACCCACGCAGGACACTCATGACCCACACAGGACACTCAATGACCCACGCAGGACACACAATGACCCACGCATGACACTCATGACCCACGCAGGACACTCAATGACCTACGCAGGACACTCATGACCCATGCAGGACACTCAATGACCCATGCAGGACACTCAATGACCCACGCAGGACTCTCATGACCTTCGCAGGACACTCAATGACCCATGCAGGACACTCAATGACCCACACAGAACACTCAATGACGCACGCAGGACACACATGACCCACACAGGACACTCAATGACCCACGCAGGACACTCAATGACCCATGCAGGACACTCATGACGCACACAGGACACTCAATGACCCACACAGGACACTCATGACCCACACAGCACACTCAATGACCCACACAGGACACTCAATGACCCACGCAGGACTCTCAATGACCCACGCAGGACACTCATGACCCACGCAGGACACTCAATGACCCACGCAGGTCACTGAATGACCCACGCAGGACACTCAATGACCCACGCAGGACACTCATGACCCACAAAGGACACTCAATGACCCACGCAGGACACACAATGACCCACACAGGGCACTCAATGACCCACACAGGACACTCATGACCCGCGCAGGGCACTCAATGACCCACGCAGGACTCTCAATGACCCACGCAGGACACTCAATGACCCACGCAGGACTCTCAATGACCCACGCAGGACACTCAATGACCCGCACGGGACACTCAATGACCCACGCAAGACACTCAATGACCCACACAAGACACTCATGACCCATGCAGGACACTCAATAACCCACGCAGGACACTCATGACCCACGCCGGACACTCAATGACCCACGCAGGACACTCATGACCCACACAGGGCACTCAATGACCCACGCAGGACTCTCAATGACCCACGCAGGACACTCAATGACCCACGCAGGACTCTCAATGACCCACGCAGGACACTCAATGACCCGCACGGGACACTCAATGACCCAAGCAAGACACTCAATGACCCACACAAGACACTCATGACCCATGCAGGACACTCATAGACCCACGCAGGACACTCATGACACACACGGGACACTCAATGATCCACGCAGGACACTCATGACCCACGCAGGACACTCAATGACCCACGCAGGACACTCATGACCCATGCAGGACACACAATGACCCATGCAGGACACTCAATGACCCATGCAGGACTCTCATGACCCACACAGGACGCTCAATGACCCAAACAGGACACTCATATCCCACACAGGACACTCAATGACCCACACAGGACAATCATGACCCACACAGGACACTCAATGACCCATGCAGTACACACAATGATCCACGCAGGACACTCATGACCCATGCAGGACACTCAATGACCCACACAGTACACTCATGACCCACGCAGGACACTCAATAACCCATGCAGGACTCTCAATGATGCACGCAGGACACTCAATGACCCACACGGGACACTCAATGACCCACGCAGGACACTCAATGACCCACACAGGACACTCATGACCCATGCAGGACACTCAATGACCCACGCAGGACACCCATGACCCACGCAGGACACTCATGACCCACACAGGACACTCAATGACCCACGCATGACACTCATAACCCACACAGGACACTCAATGACCTACGCAGGACACTCATGACCCACGCAGGACACTCAATGACCCATGCAGGACACTCAATAACCCACGCAGGACACTCAATGATCCATGCAGGACACTCAATGACCCACACAGGACACTCAATGCCCCACGCAGGACACTCGTGACCCACGCAGGACACTCAATGACCCACACAGGACACTCATGACCCACACAGGACACTCAATGACCCACGCAGGACACACATAACCCACACAGGACACTCAATGACCCACGCAGGACACTCAATGACCCATGCAGGACACTCATGACGCACTCGGGACACTCAATGACACACGCAGGACACTCATGACCCACACAGCACACTCAATGACCCACACAGGACACTCAATGACCCACGCAGGACTCTCAATGACCCACGCAGGACATGCATGACCCACGCAGGACACTCAATGACCCACGCAGGACACTCATGACCCACGCTGGACTATCATGACCCACGCAGGACACTCAACGAACCACACTGGATACTCATGACACTCGCAGGACACTCAATGAACCACGCAATACACTCAATGAGCGACACAGGACACTCATGACCCATGCAGGACACTCAATGACCCACGCAGGACACCCATGATCCACGCAGGACACTCAATGACACACACAGGACACTCAATGACCCACGCATGACACTCATAACCCACACAGGACACTCAATGACCTACGCAGGACACTCATGACCCACGCAGGACACTCAATGACCTACGCAGGACACTCATGACCCACGCAGGACACTCAATGACCCATGCAGGACACTCAATAACCCACGCAGGACACTCAATGATCCATGCAGGACACTCAATGACCCACACAGGACACTCAATGCCCCACGCAGGACACTCGTGACCCACGCAGGACACTCAATGACCCACACAGGACACTCATGACCCACACAGGACACTCAATGACCCACGCAGGACACACATAACCCACACAGGACACTCAATGACCCACGCAGGACACTCAATGACCCATGCAGGACACTCATGACGCACTCGGGACACTCAATGACACACGCAGGACACTCATGACCCACACAGCACACTCAATGACCCACACAGGACACTCAATGACCCACGCAGGACTCTCAATGACCCACGCAGGACACTCATGACCCACGCAGGACACTCAATGACCCACGCAGGACACTCATGACCCACGCTGGACACTCATGACCCACGCAGGACACTCAACGAACCACACTGGATACTCATGACACTCGCAGGACACTCAATGAACCACGCAATAAACTCAATGAGCGACACAGGACACTCATGACCCACGCAGGACACTCAATGACCCACGCAGGACACTCAATGACCCACACGGGACACTCAATGACCCACGCAGGTCACTCAATGACCCACACAGGACACTGAATGACACACGCAGGACAGTCAATGACCCACACAGGACACTCATGACCCACACAGGACACTCAATGATCCACGCAGGACACACAATGACCCACACAGGGCACTCAATGACCCACACAGGACACTCATGACCCACGCAAGACACTCATGACCCACACAGCACACTCAACGACCCACACAGGACACTCAATGACCCACGCAGGACTCTCAATGACCCACGCAGGACTCTCAATGACCCACGCAGGACACTCATGACCCACGCAGGACACTCAATGACCCACGCAGGACACCCATGACCCACGCTGGACCCTCATGACCCACGCAGGACACTCAACGAACCACACAGGATACTCATGACACTCGCAGGACACTCAATGAACCACGCAATACACTCAATGACCGACACAGGACACTCATGACCCACGCAGGACACGCAATGACCAACGCAGGACACTCAATGACCCACACGGGACAGTCAATGACCCACGCAGGTCACTCAATGACCCACGCAGGACACTGAATGACCCACGCAGGACAGTCAATGACCCACACAGGACACTCATGACCCACACAGGACACTAAATGATCCACGCAGGACACACAATGACCCACACAGGGCACTCAATGACCCACGCAGGACACTCAATGACCCACACAGGGCACTCAATGACCCACAGCGGACACACATGACCCACGCAGGACACTCAATGACCCACGCAGGACACACTCAATGACCCACGCAGTACACTCAATGACCCATGCATGACAATCATGACCCACACAGGACACTCAATGACCCACGCAGGACACTCATGACCCACACATCACACTCAATGACCCACACAGGACACTCAATGACCCACGCAGGACACGCAATGACCCACGCAGGACACTCATGACCCACGCAAGACACTCAAAGACCCACGCAGGACACTCATGACCCACGCAAGACACTCATGACCCATGCTGGACACTCATGACCCAAGCAGGACACTGAATGACCCACGCAGGACACTGAATGACACACGCAGGACACTCAATTACCCACGCTGGATACTCATGACCCACACAGGACACTCAATGACCCACGCAGGACACTCAATGACCCATGCAGGACACTCATGACGCACACAGGACACTCAATGACCCACGCAGGACACTCATGACCCACACAGCACACTCAACGACCCACACAGGACACTCAATGACCCACGCAGGACACTCAATGACCGACGCAGGACACCTAATGACCCACGCATTACACTCAATGACCCACGCAGGATACGCATGACCCACGCAGGACACTCAATGACCCACGCAGGACACTCAATGACCCACACAGGGCACTCAATGAACCACGCAGGACACTCATGACCCACGCAGGACACTCATGACCCATGCAGCACAATCAACGAACCACACAGGATACTCATGACACTCGCAGGACACACAATGAACCACGCAATACACTCAATGACCGACACAGGACACTCATGACCCACGCAGGACACTCACTGACCCACGCAGGACACTCAATGACCCACACGGGACACTCAATGACCCACGCAGGTAACTCAATGACCCACGCAGGTCACTGAATGACCCACGCAGGACACTCAATGACCCACACAGGACACTCATGACCCACACAGGACACTCAATGACCCACGCAGGACACACAATGACCCACGCATGACACTCATGACCCACGCAGGACACTCAATGACCTACGCAGGACACTCATGACCCACGCAGGACACTCAATGACCCATGCAGGACACTCAATGACCCACGCAGGACTCTCATGACCCACGCAGGACACTCAATGACCCATGCAGGACACTCAATGACCCACACAGACACTCAATGCCCCACGCAGGACACTCGGGACCCACGCAGGTCACTCAATGACCCACACAGGACACTCATGACCCACACAGGACACTCAATGACCCACGCAGGACACATATGACCCACACAGGACACTCAATGACCCACGCCGCACACTCAATGACACACGCAGGACACTCAATGACCCATGCAGGACAATCATGACCCACACAGGACACTCAATGACCCACGCAGGACACATATGACCCACACAGGACACTCAATGACCCACACAGGACACTCAATGACCCAAGCAGGACTCTCAATGACTCACGCAGGACACTCATGACCCACGCAGGGCACTCAATGACCCACGCAGGACACTCATGACCCACGCCGGACACTCATGACCCACGCAGGACACTCAACGAACCACACAGGATACTCATGACACTCGCAGGACACTCAATGAACCACGCAATACACTCAATGACCGACACAGGACACTCATGACCCACGCAGGACACTCAATGACCCACGCAGGACACTCAATGACCCACACGGGACACTCAATGACCCACGCAGGTCACTCAATGACCCACGCAGGACACTGAATGACCCACGCAGGACACTCAATGAACCACGCAGGACACTCATGACCCACACAGGACACTCAATGACCCACGCAGGACACACAATGACCCACACAGGGCACTCAATGACCCACTCAGGACACTCATGACACACGCAAGACACTCAATGACCCACGCCGGACACTCAATGACACACGCAGGACACACAATGACCCATGCAGGACAATCATGACACACACAGGACACTCAATGACCCACGCAGGACACGCATGACCCACAAAGCACACTCAATGACCCACACAGGACACTCAATGAACCACGCAGAACACTCAATGACCGACACAGGACACTCATGACCCACACAGGACACTCAATGACGCACGCAGGTCACTCATGACCCACACACGACACTCAATGACCCACGCTGGACACTCATGACCCAAGCAGGACACTCAATGACCCATGCAGGACTCTCATGACCCACGCAGGACACTCAATGACCCACGCAGGACACACAATGACCCACGCAGGACACTCATGACCCACGCAGGACACTCAATGACCCATGCAGGACACTGAATGACCCACGCAGGACACTCAATGACCCACGCAGAACACTCATGACCCACACAGGACACTCAATGACCCACGCAGGACTCTCAATGACCCACACAGGGCACTCAATGACCCACACCAGACACACATGACCCACGCAGGACACTCAATGACCCACGCAGGACACACTCAATGACACACGCAGTACACTCAATGACCCATGCAGGACAATCATGACCCACACAGGACACTCAATGACCCACGCAGGACACTCATGACCCACACATCAGACTCAATGACCCACACAGGACACTCAATGACCCACGCAGGACACGCATTGACCCACGCAGGACACTCATGACCCATGCAAGACACTCAAAGACCCACGCAGGACACTCATGAACCACGCAGGACAATCAATGACCCACGCAGGACACTCATGACCCACGCTGGACACTCATGACCCAAGCAGGACACTGAATGACCCACGCAGGGCAATGAATGACACACGCAGGACACTCAATGACCCACGCAGGACACACACAATGACTCACGCAGGACACTCATGACCCACACATCACACTCAATGACCCACACAGGACACTCAATGACCCACGCAGGAAACTCATGACCCACGCAGGACACTCATGACCCACGCAAGACACTCAAAGACCCACGCAGGACACTCATGACCCACGCAGGACAATCAATGACCCACGCAGGACACTCATGACCCACGCTGGACACTCATGACCCAAGCAGGACACTCAATGACCCATGCAGGACACTCATGACCAACGCAAGACACTCAAAGACCCACGCAGGACACTCATGACCCACGCAGGACAATCAATGACCCACGCAGGACACTCATGACCCACGCTGGACACTCATGACCCAAGCAGGACACTCAATAACCCACGCAGGACACTCAATGACCCACACAGGACACTCATGACCCACGCAGGACACTCAATAACCCATGCAGGACTCTCAATGACGCACGCAGGACACTCAATGACCAACACGGGACACTCAATGACCAACGCAGGACACTCAATGACCCACACAGGACACTCATGACCCATGCAGGACACTCAATGACCCACGCAGGACACCCATGACCCACGCAGGACACTCATGACCCACACAGGACACTCAATTACCCACGCATGACACTCATAACCCACACAGGACACTCAATGACCTACGCAGGACACTCATGACCCACGCAGGACACTCAATGACCCATGCAGGACACTCAATGACCCACGCAGGACTCTCATGACCCACGCAGGACACTCAATGATCCATGCAGGACACTCAATGACCCACACAGGACACTCAATGCCCCACGCAGGACACCCGTGACCCACGCAGGACACTCAATGACCCACACAGGACACTCATGACCCACACAGGACACTCAATGACACACGCAGGACACACATGACCCACACAGGACACTCAATGACCCACGCAGGACACTCAATGACCCATGCAGGACACTCATGACGCACACAGGACACTCAATGACCCACGCAGGACACTCATAACCCACACAGCACACTCAATGACCCACACAGGACACTCAATGACCCACGCAGGACTCTCAATGACCCACGCAGGACACTCATGACCCACGCAGGACACTCAATGACCCACGCAGGACACTCATGACCCACGCTGGACACTCATGACCCACGCAGGACACTCAACGAACCACACTGGATACTCATGACACTCGCAGGACACTCAATGAACCACGCAATACACTCAATGAGCGACACAGGACACTCATGACCCACGCAGGACACTCAATGACCCACGCAGGACATTCAATGACCCACACGGGACACTCAATGACCCACGCAGGTCACTCAATGACCCACGCAGGACACTGAATGACCCACGCAGGACAGTCAATGACCCACACAGGACACTCATGACCCACACAGGACACTCAATGATCCACGCAGGACACACAATGACCCACACAGGACACTCAATGACCCACGCAGGACTCTCAATGACCCACGCAGGACACTCAATGACCCACACAGGACACTCAATGACCCACGCAGGACACTCAGTGACTCACACAGGACACTCATTGACCCACGCAGGACACTCAACGAACCACACAGGATACTCATGACACTCGCAGGACACTCAATGAACCACGCAGTACACTCAATGACCGACACAGGACACTCATGACCCACGCAGGACACTCAATGACCCACGCAGGTCACTCAATGACCCACACGGGACACTCAATGACCCACGCAGGTCACTCAATGACCTACGCAGGACACTGAATGACCCACACAGGACAGTCAATGACCCACACAGGACACTCATGACCCACACAGGACACTAAATGATCCACGCAGGACACACAATGACCCACACAGGGCACTCAATGACCCACACCGGAAACACATGACCCACGCAGGACACTCAATGACCCACGCAGGACACACTCAATGACCCACGCAGTACACTCAATGACCCATGCAGGACAATCATGACCCACACAGGACACTCAATGACCCACGCAGGACACTCATGACCCACACATCACACTCAATGACCCACACAGGACACTCAATGACCCACGCAGGACACGCAATGACCCACGCAGGACACTCATGACCCACGCAAGACACTCAAAGACCCACGCAGGACACTCATGACCCACGCAGGACAAGCAATGACCCACGCAGGACACTCATGATCCACGCTGGACACTCATGACCCAAGCAGGACACTGAATGACCCACGCAGGACACTGAATGACACACGCAGGACACTCAATGACCCACGCAGGATACTCATGACCCACACAGGACACTCAATGACCCACGCAGGACACTCAATGACCCATGCAGGACACTCATGACGCACACAGGACACTCAATGACCCACGCAGGACACTCATGACCCACACAGCACACTCAACGACCAACACAGGACACTCAATGACCCACGCAGGACTCTCAATGACCCACGCAGGACACTCATGACCCACGCAGGACACTCAATGACCCACGCAGGACACCTAATGACCCACGCAGGACACTCAATGACCCACGCAGGATACGCATGACCCACGCAGGACACTCAATAACCCACGCAGGACACTCAATGACCCACACAGGGCACTCAATGACCCACGCAGGACAATCATGACCCACGCAGGACACTCATGACCCACGCAGCACAATCAACGAACCACACAGGATACTCATGACACTCGCAGGACACACAATGAACCACGCAATACACTGAATGACCGACACAGGACACTCATGACCCACGCAGGACACTCACTGACCCACGCAGGACACTCAATGACCCACGCAGGTAACTCAATGACCCGCGCAGGTCACTGAATGACCCACGCAGGACAGTCAATGACCCACACAGGACACTCATGACCCACACAGGACACTCAATGACCCACGCAGGACACACAATGACCCACGCATGACACTCATGACCCACGCAGGACACTCAATGACCTACGCAGGACACACATGATCCACGCAGGACACTCAATGACCCATGCAGGACACTCAATGACCCACGCAGGACTCTCATGACCCATGCAGGACACTCAATGACCCATGCAGGACACTCATGACCCACACAGGACACTCAATGCCCCACGCAGGACACTCGGGACCCACGCAGGACACTCAATGACCCACACAGGACACTCATGACACACACAGGACACTCAATGACACACGCAGGACACACATGACCCACACAGGACACTCAATGACCCACGCAGGACACTCAATGACCCATGCAGGACACTCATGACGCACACAGGACACTCAATGACCCACACAGGACACTCATGACCAACACAGCACACTCAATGACCCACACAGGACACTCAATGACCCACGCAGGACTCTCAATGACCCACGCAGGACACTCATGACCCACGCAGGACACTCAATGACCCACGCAGGACACTCATGACCCACTCAGGACACACAATGACCCACGCAGGACACTCAATGACCCATGCAGGACACTCATGACGCACACAGGACTCTCAATGACCCACGCAGGACACTCATGACCCACACAGCACACTCAACGACCCACACAGGACACTCAATGACCCACGCAGGACACTCAATGACCGACGCAGGACACCTAATGACCCACGCATTACACTCAATGACCCACGCAGGATACGCATGACCCACGCAGGACACTCAATGACCCACGCAGGACACTCAATGACCCACACAGGGCACTCAATGAACCACGCAGGACACTCATGACCCACGCAGGACACTCATGACCCACGCAGCACAATCAACGAACCACACAGGATACTCATGACACTCGCAGGACACACAATGAACCACGCAATACACTCAATGACCGACACAGGACACTCATGACCCACGCAGGACACTCACTGACCCACGCAGGACACTCAATGACCCACACGGGACACTCAATGACCCACGCAGGTAACTCAATGACCCACGCAGGTCACTGAATGACCCACGCAGGACACTCAATGACCCACACAGGACACTCATGACCCACACAGGACACTCAATGACCCACGCAGGACACACAATGACCCACGCATGACACTCATGACCCACGCAGGACACTCAATGACCTACGCAGGACACTCAATGACCCACGCAGGACTCTCATGACCCACGCAGGACACTCAATGACCCATGCAGGACACTCAATGACCCACACAGACACTCAATGCCCCACGCAGGACACTCGGGACCCACGCAGGTCACTCAATGACCCACACAGGACACTCATGACCCACACAGGACACTCAATGACCCACGCAGGACACATATGACCCACACAGGACACTCAATGACCCACGCCGCACACTCAATGACACACGCAGGACACTCAATGACCCATGCAGGACAATCATGACCCACACAGGACACTCAATGACCCACGCAGGACACATATGACCCACACAGGACACTCAATGACCCACACAGGACACTCAATGACCCAAGCAGGACTCTCAATGACTCACACAGGACACTCATGACCCACGCAGGGCACTCAATGACCCACGCAGGACACTCATGACCCACGCCGGACACTCATGACCCACGCAGGACACTCAACGAACCACACAGGATACTCATGACACTCGCAGGACACTCAATGAACCACGCAATACACTCAATGACCGACACAGGACACTCATGACCCACGCAGGACACTCAATGACCCACGCAGGACACTCAATGACCCACACGGGACACTCAATGACCCACGCAGGTCACTCAATGACCCACGCAGGACACTGAATGACCCACGCAGGACACTCAATGAACCACGCAGGACACTCATGACCCACACAGGACACTCAATGACCCACGCAGGACACACAATGACCCACACAGGGCACTCAATGACCCACTCAGGACACTCATGACACACGCAAGACACTCAATGACCCACGCCGGAC
This sequence comes from Chiloscyllium plagiosum, assembly GCF_037043375.1. Classification (NCBI taxonomy): domain Eukaryota; kingdom Metazoa; phylum Chordata; class Chondrichthyes; order Orectolobiformes; family Hemiscylliidae; genus Chiloscyllium; species Chiloscyllium plagiosum. The sequence continues at coordinate 47,432,763 of NW_028270167.1, forward strand.
ACTCAATGACACACGCAGGACACACAATGACCCATGCAGGACAATCATGACACACACAGGACACTCAATGACCCACGCAGGACACGCATGACCCACAAAGCACACTCAATGACCCACACAGGACACTCAATGAACCACGCAGAACACTCAATGACCGACACAGGACACTCATGACCCACACAGGACACTCAATGACGCACGCAGGTCACTCATGACCCACACACGACACTCAATGACCCACGCTGGACACTCATGACCCAAGCAGGACACTCAATGACCCATGCAGGACTCTCATGACCCACGCAGGACACTCAATGACCCACGCAGGACACACAATGACCCACGCAGGACACTCATGACCCACGCAGGACACTCAATGACCCATGCAGGACACTGAATGACCCACGCAGGACACTCAATGACCCACGCAGAACACTCATGACCCACACAGGACACTCAATGACCCACGCAGGACTCTCAATGACCCACACAGGGCACTCAATGACCCACACCAGACACACATGACCCACGCAGGACACTCAATGACCCACGCAGGACACACTCAATGACACACGCAGTACACTCAATGACCCATGCAGGACAATCATGACCCACACAGGACACTCAATGACCCACGCAGGACACTCATGACCCACACATCAGACTCAATGACCCACACAGGACACTCAATGACCCACGCAGGACACGCATTGACCCACGCAGGACACTCATGACCCATGCAAGACACTCAAAGACCCACGCAGGACACTCATGAACCACGCAGGACAATCAATGACCCACGCAGGACACTCATGACCCACGCAGGACACTCATGACCCAAGCAGGACACTGAATGACCCACGCAGGGCAATGAATGACACACGCAGGACACTCAATGACCCACGCAGGACACACACAATGACTCACGCAGGACACTCATGACCCACACATCACACTCAATGACCCACACAGGACACTCAATGACCCACGCAGGAAACTCATGACCCACGCAGGACACTCATGACCCACGCAAGACACTCAAAGACCCACGCAGGACACTCATGACCCACGCAGGACAATCAATGACCCACGCAGGACACTCATGACCCACGCTGGACACTCATGACCCAAGCAGGACACTCAATGACCCATGCAGGACACTCATGACCAACGCAAGACACTCAAAGACCCACGCAGGACACTCATGACCCACGCAGGACAATCAATGACCCACGCAGGACACTCATGACCCACGCTGGACACTCATGACCCAAGCAGGACACTCAATAACCCACGCAGGACACTCAATGACCCACACAGGACACTCATGACCCACGCAGGACACTCAATAACCCATGCAGGACTCTCAATGACGCACGCAGGACACTCAATGACCAACACGGGACACTCAATGACCAACGCAGGACACTCAATGACCCACACAGGACACTCATGACCCATGCAGGACACTCAATGACCCACGCAGGACACCCATGACCCACGCAGGACACTCATGACCCACACAGGACACTCAATTACCCACGCATGACACTCATAACCCACACAGGACACTCAATGACCTACGCAGGACACTCATGACCCACGCAGGACACTCAATGACCCATGCAGGACACTCAATGACCCACGCAGGACTCTCATGACCCACGCAGGACACTCAATGATCCATGCAGGACACTCAATGACCCACACAGGACACTCAATGCCCCACGCAGGACACCCGTGACCCACGCAGGACACTCAATGACCCACACAGGACACTCATGACCCACACAGGACACTCAATGACACACGCAGGACACACATGACCCACACAGGACACTCAATGACCCACGCAGGACACTCAATGACCCATGCAGGACACTCATGACGCACACAGGACACTCAATGACCCACGCAGGACACTCATAACCCACACAGCACACTCAATGACCCACACAGGACACTCAATGACCCACGCAGGACTCTCAATGACCCACGCAGGACACTCATGACCCACGCAGGACACTCAATGACCCACGCAGGACACTCATGACCCACGCTGGACACTCATGACCCACGCAGGACACTCAACGAACCACACAGGATACTCATGACACTCGCAGGACACTCAATGAACCACGCAATACACTCAATGAGCGACACAGGACACTCATGACCCACGCAGGACACTCAATGACCCACGCAGGACATTCAATGACCCACACGGGACACTCAATGACCCACGCAGGTCACTCAATGACCCACGCAGGACACTGAATGACCCACGCAGGACAGTCAATGACCCACACAGGACACTCATGACCCACACAGGACACTCAATGATCCACGCAGGACACACAATGACCCACACAGGACACTCAATGACCCACGCAGGACTCTCAATGACCCACGCAGGACACTCAATGACCCACACAGGACACTCAATGACCCACGCAGGACACTCAGTGACTCACACAGGACACTCATTGACCCACGCAGGACACTCAACGAACCACACAGGATACTCATGACACTCGCAGGACACTCAATGAACCACGCAGTACACTCAATGACCGACACAGGACACTCATGACCCACGCAGGACACTCAATGACCCACGCAGGTCACTCAATGACCCACACGGGACACTCAATGACCCACGCAGGTCACTCAATGACCTACGCAGGACACTGAATGACCCACACAGGACAGTCAATGACCCACACAGGACACTCATGACCCACACAGGACACTAAATGATCCACGCAGGACACACAATGACCCACACAGGGCACTCAATGACCCACACCGGACACACATGACCCACGCAGGACACTCAATGACCCACGCAGGACACACTCAATGACCCACGCAGTACACTCAATGACCCACGCAGGACAATCAATGACCCACGCAGGACACTCATGACCCACGCTGGACACTCATGACCCAAGCAGGACACTCAATAACCTACGCAGGACACACAATGACCCACGCAGGACACTCATGACCCACACATCACACTCAATGACCCACACAGGACACTCAATGACCCACGCAGGACACGCAATGACCCACGCAGGACACTCATGACCCACGCAAGACACTCAAAGACCCACGCAGGACACTCATGACCCACGCAGGACAAGCAATGACCCACGCAGGACACTCATGATCCACGCTGGACACTCATGACCCAAGCAGGACACTGAATGACCCACGCAGGACACTGAATGACACACGCAGGACACTCAATGACCCACGCAGGATACTCATGACCCACACAGGACACTCAATGACCCACGCAGGACACTCAATGACCCATGCAGGACACTCATGACGCACACAGGACACTCAATGACCCACGCAGGACACTCATGACCCACACAGCACACTCAACGACCAACACAGGACACTCAATGACCCACGCAGGACTCTCAATGACCCACGCAGGACACTCATGACCCACGCAGGACACTCAATGACCCACGCAGGACACCTAATGACCCACGCAGGACACTCAATGACCCACGCAGGATACGCATGACCCACGCAGGACACTCAATAACCCACGCAGGACACTCAATGACCCACACAGGGCACTCAATGACCCACGCAGGACAATCATGACCCACGCAGGACACTCATGACCCACGCAGCACAATCAACGAACCACACAGGATACTCATGACACTCGCAGGACACACAATGAACCACGCAATACACTGAATGACCGACACAGGACACTCATGACCCACGCAGGACACTCACTGACCCACGCAGGACACTCAATGACCCACGCAGGTAACTCAATGACCCGCGCAGGTCACTGAATGACCCACGCAGGACAGTCAATGACCCACACAGGACACTCATGACCCACACAGGACACTCAATGACCCACGCAGGACACACAATGACCCACGCATGACACTCATGACCCACGCAGGACACTCAATGACCTACGCAGGACACACATGATCCACGCAGGACACTCAATGACCCATGCAGGACACTCAATGACCCACGCAGGACTCTCATGACCCATGCAGGACACTCAATGACCCATGCAGGACACTCATGACGCACACAGGACACTCAATGCCCCACGCAGGACACTCGGGACCCACGCAGGACACTCAATGACCCACACAGGACACTCATGACACACACAGGACACTCAATGACACACGCAGGACACACATGACCCACACAGGACACTCAATGACCCACGCAGGACACTCAATGACCCATGCAGGACACTCATGACGCACACAGGACACTCAATGACCCACACAGGACACTCATGACCAACACAGCACACTCAATGACCCACACAGGACACTCAATGACCCACGCAGGACTCTCAATGACCCACGCAGGACACTCATGACCCACGCAGGACACTCAATGACCCACGCAGGACACTCATGACCCACTCAGGACACACAATGACCCATGCAGGACACTCAATGACCCACGCAGGACTCTCATGACACACACAGGACGCTCAATAACCCACACAGGACACTCATGACCCACACAGGACACTCAATGACCGACGCAGGACACACATGACCCACACAGGACACTCAATGACCCACGACGGACACTCAATGACCCATGTAGGACACTCATGACCCACACAGGACTTTCAATGACCCACGCAGGACACTCATGACCCACGCAGGACACTCAATGACCCACGCAGGACTCTCAATGACCCACGCAGGACACTCAATGACCCACGCAGTACTCTCAATGACCCACGCAGGACACTCAATGACCCACGCAGGACACTCATGATACACGCGGGACACTCATGACCAGCAAAGGACATTCAATAACCCACGCAGGACACTCATGACCCACGCCGGACAATCAATGACCCACGCAGGACACTCATGACCCACGCAGGACACTCAATGACCCACGCAGGACACTCATGACCCACGCAGGGCACTCAATGACCCACGCAGGACTCTCAATGACCCACGCAGGACACTCAATGACCCACGCAGGACTCTCAATGACCCACGCAGGACACTCAATGACCCGCACGGGACACTCAATGACCCACGCAAGACACTCAATGACCCACACAAGACACTCATGACCCATGCAGGACACTCAATGACACACGCAGGACACCCATGGCCCACACAGGACACTCATGACACACACAGGACACTCAATGACCCACGCAGGACACTCATGACCCACGCAGGACACTCAATGACCTACGCAGGACACTCATGACCCACTCAGGACACACAATGACCCATGCAGGACACTCAATGACCCACGCAGGACTCTCATGACACACACAGGATGCTCAATAACCCACACAGGACACTCATGACCCACACAGAACACTCAATGACCGACGCAGGACACACATGACCCACACACGACACTCAATGACCCACGACGGACACTCAATGACCCATGTAGGACACTCATGACCCACACAGGACTTTCAATGACCCACGCAGGACACTCATGACCCACGCAGGACACTCAATGACCCACGCAGGACTCTCAATGACTGACACATGACAATCATGACCCATGCAGTACACACAATGACCCACGCAGGACTCTCATGACCCATTCAGGACACTCAATGACCCACGCAGGACACTCATGACCCACGCAGGACACTCAATGACCCACACAGGACACTCATGACCCACGCAGGACACTCAATAACCCATGCAGGACTCTCAATGACGCACGCAGGACACTCAGTGACCCACACGGGACACTCAATGACCCACGCAGGACACTCAATGACCCACACAGGACACTCATGACCCATGCAGGACACTCAATGACCCACGCAGGACACCCATGACCCACGCAGGACACTCATGACCCACACAGGACACTCAATGACCAACGCATGACACTCATAACCCACGCAGGACACTCAACGACCTACGCAGGACACTCATGACCCACGCAGGACACTCAATGACCCATGCAGGACACTCAATGACCCACGCAGGACTCACATGACCCACGCAGGACACTCAATGATCCATGCAGGACACTCAATGACCCACACAGGACACTCAATGCCTCACGCAGGACACTCGTGACCCACGCAGGACACTCAATGACCCACACAGGACACTCAGGACCCACACAGGACACTCAATGACTCACGCAGGACACACATGACCCACACAGGACACTCAATGACCCACGCAGGACACTCAATGAACCATGCAGGACACTCATGATGCACACAGGACACTCAATGACCCACGCAGGACACTCATGACCCACACAGCACACTCAATGACCCACACAGGACAGTCAATGACCCACGCAGGACTCTCAATGACCCACGCAGGACACTCATGACCCACGCAGGACACTCAATGACCCACGCAGGACACTCATGACCCACGCTGGACACTCATGACCCACGCAGGACACTCAACGAACCACACTGGATACTCATGACACTCGCAGGACACTCAATGAACCACGCAATACACTCAATGAGCGACACAGGACACTCATGACCCACGCAGGACACTCAATGACCCACGCAGGAAACTCAATGACCCACACGGGACACTCAATGACCAACGCAGGTCACTCAATGACCCACGCAGGACACTGAATGACCCACGCAGGACAGTCAATGACCCACACAGGACACTCATGACCCACACAGGACACTCAATGACCCACGCAGGACACACAATGACCCACACAGGGCACTCAATGACCCACACAGGACACTCTTAAACCAAGCAAGACACTCATGAACCACAGAGCACACTCAACGACCCACACAGGACACTCAATGACCCACGCAGGACTCTCAATGACCCACGCAGGACACTCATGACCCACGCAGGACACTCAATGACTCACGCAGGACACTCATGACCCACGCTGGACACTCATGACCCACGCAGGACACTCAACGAACCACACAGAATACTCATGACACTCGCAGGACACTCAATGAACCACGCAATACACTCAATGACCGACACAGGACACTCATGACCCACGCAGGACACTCAATGACCCACGCAGGACACTCAATGACCCACACGGGACACTCAATGACCCACGCAGGTCACTCAATGACCCACGCAGGACACTGAATGACCCACGCAGGACAGTCAATCACCCACACAGGACACTCATGACCCACACAGGACACTAAATGATCCACGCAGGACACACAATGACCCACACAGGGCACTCAATGACCCACTCAGGACACTCAATGTCCCACACAGGGCACTCAATGACCCACACCGGACACACATGACCCATGCAGGACACTCAATGACCCACGCAGGACACACTCAATGACCCACGCAGTACACTCAATGACCCATGCAGGACACTCATGACCCACGCAGGACACTCAATGACCCACGCAGGACACTGAATGACCCACACATCACACTCAATGACCCACACAGGACACTCAATGACCCACGCAGGACACGCAATGACCCACGCAGGACACTCATGACCCACGCAAGACACTCAAAGACCCACGCAGGACACTCATGACCCACGCAGGACAATCAATGACCCACGCAGGACACTCATGACCCAGGCGGGCCACTCATGACCCAAGCAGGACACTGAATGACCCACGCAGGACACTGAATGACACACGCAGGACACTCAATGACCCACGCAGGATACTCATGACCCACACAGGACACTCAATGACCCACGCAGGACACTCAATGACCCATGCAGGACACTCATGACGCACACAGGACACTCAATGACCCACGCAGGACACTCATGACCCACACAGCACACTCAATGACCCACACAGGACACTCAATGACCCACGCAGGACTCACAATGACCCACGCAGGACACTCATGACCCTCGCAGGACACTCAATGACCCACGCAGGACACCTAATGACCCACGCAGGACACTCAATGACCCACGCAGGATACGCATGACCCACGCAGGACACTCAATGACCCACGCAGGACACTCAATGACCAAACAGGGCACTCAATGACCCACGCAGGACACTCATGACCCACGCAGGACACTCATGACCCACGCAGCACAATCAACGAACCACACAGGATACTCATGACACTCGCAGGACACAGAATGAACCACGCAATACACTCAATGACCGACACAGGACACTCATGACCCATGCAGGACCCTCATTGACCCACGCAGGACACTCAATGACCCACACGGGACACTCAATGACCCACGCAGGTAACTCAATTACCCGCGCAGGTCACTGAATGACCCACGCAGGACACTCAATGACCCACGCAGGACACTCATGACCCACACAGGACACTCAATGACCCACGCAGGACACACAATGACCCACGCATGACACTCATGACCCACGCAGGACACTCAATGACCTACGCAGGACACTCATGACCCACGCAGGACACTCAATGACCCATGCAGGACACTCAATGACCCACGCAGGACTCTCATGACCTTCGCAGGACACTCAATGACCCATGCAGGACACTCAATGACCCACACAGAACACTCAATGACGCACGCAGGACACACATGACCCACACAGGACACTCAATGACCCACGCAGGACACTCAATGACCCATGCAGGACACTCATGACGCACACAGGACACTCAATGACCCACACAGGACACTCATGACCCACACAGCACACTCAATGACCCACACAGGACACTCAATGACCCACGCAGGACTCTCAATGACCCACGCAGGACACTCATGACCCACGCAGGACACTCAATGACCCACGCAGGTCACTGAATGACCCACGCAGGACACTCAATGACCCACGCAGGACACTCATGACCCACAAAGGACACTCAATGACCCACGCAGGACACACAATGACCCACACAGGGCACTCAATGACCCACACAGGACACTCATGACCCGCGCAGGGCACTCAATGACCCACGCAGGACTCTCAATGACCCACGCAGGACACTCAATGACCCACGCAGGACTCTCAATGACCCACGCAGGACACTCAATGACCCGCACGGGACACTCAATGACCCACGCAAGACACTCAATGACCCACACAAGACACTCATGACCCATGCAGGACACTCAATAACCCACGCAGGACACTCATGACCCACGCCGGACACTCAATGACCCACGCAGGACACTCATGACCCACACAGGGCACTCAATGACCCACGCAGGACTCTCAATGACCCACGCAGGACACTCAATGACCCACGCAGGACTCTCAATGACCCACGCAGGACACTCAATGACCCGCACGGGACACTCAATGACCCACGCAAGACACTCAATGACCCACACAAGACACTCATGACCCATGCAGGACACTCATAGACCCACGCAGGACACTCATGACACACACGGGACACTCAATGATCCACGCAGGACACTCATGACCCACGCAGGACACTCAATGACCCACGCAGGACACTCATGACCCATGCAGGACACACAATGACCCATGCAGGACACTCAATGACCCATGCAGGACTCTCATGACCCACACAGGACGCTCAATGACCCAAACAGGACACTCATATCCCACACAGGACACTCAATGACCCACACAGGACAATCATGACCCACACAGGACACTCAATGACCCATGCAGCACACACAATGATCCACGCAGGACACTCATGACCCATGCAGGACACTCAATGACCCACACAGGACACTCATGACCCACGCAGGACACTCAATAACCCATGCAGGACTCTCAATGATGCACGCAGGACACTCAATGACCCACACGGGACACTCAATGACCCACGCAGGACACTCAATGACCCACACAGGACACTCATGACCCATGCAGGACACTCAATGACCCACGCAGGACACCCATGACCCACGCAGGACACTCATGACCCACACAGGACACTCAATGACCCACGCATGACACTCATAACCCACACAGGACACTCAATGACCTACGCAGGACACTCATGACCCACGCAGGACACTCAATGACCCATGCAGGACACTCAATAACCCACGCAGGACACTCAATGATCCATGCAGGACACTCAATGACCCACACAGGACACTCAATGCCCCACGCAGGACACTCGTGACCCACGCAGGACACTCAATGACCCACACAGGACACTCATGACCCACACAGGACACTCAATGACCCACGCAGGACACACATAACCCACACAGGACACTCAATGACCCACGCAGGACACTCAATGACCCATGCAGGACACTCATGACGCACTCGGGACACTCAATGACACACGCAGGACACTCATGACCCACACAGCACACTCAATGACCCACACAGGACACTCAATGACCCACGCAGGACTCTCAATGACCCACGCAGGACATGCATGACCCACGCAGGACACTCAATGACCCACGCAGGACACTCATGACCCACGCTGGACTATCATGACCCACGCAGGACACTCAACGAACCACACTGGATACTCATGACACTCGCAGGACACTCAATGAACCACGCAATACACTCAATGAGCGACACAGGACACTCATGACCCATGCAGGACACTCAATGACCCACGCAGGACACCCATGATCCACGCAGGACACTCAATGACACACACAGGACACTCAATGACCCACGCATGACACTCATAACCCACACAGGACACTCAATGACCTACGCAGGACACTCATGACCCACGCAGGACACTCAATGACCTACGCAGGACACTCATGACCCACGCAGGACACTCAATGACCCATGCAGGACACTCAATAACCCACGCAGGACACTCAATGATCCATGCAGGACACTCAATGACCCACACAGGACACTCAATGCCCCACGCAGGACACTCGTGACCCACGCAGGACACTCAATGACCCACACAGGACACTCATGACCCACACAGGACACTCAATGACCCACGCAGGACACACATAACCCACACAGGACACTCAATGACCCACGCAGGACACTCAATGACCCATGCAGGACACTCATGACGCACTCGGGACACTCAATGACACACGCAGGACACTCATGACCCACACAGCACACTCAATGACCCACACAGGACACTCAATGACCCACGCAGGACTCTCAATGACCCACGCAGGACATGCATGACCCACGCAGGACACTCAATGACCCACGCAGGACACTCATGACCCACGCTGGACTATCATGACCCACGCAGGACACTCAACGAACCACACTGGATACTCATGACACTCGCAGGACACTCAATGAACCACGCAATACACTCAATGAGCGACACAGGACACTCATGACCCATGCAGGACACTCAATGACCCACGCAGGACACCCATGATCCACGCAGGACACTCAATGACACACACAGGACACTCAATGACCCACGCATGACACTCATAACCCACACAGGACACTCAATGACCTACGCAGGACACTCATGACCCACGCAGGACACACAATGACCCATGCAGGACACTCAATGACCCACGCAGGACTCTCATGACCCACGCTGAACACTCAATGATCCATGCAGGACACTCAATGACCCACACAGGACACTCAATGCCCCACGCAGGACACTCGTGACCCACACAGGACACTCAATGACCCACACAGGACACTCATGACCCACACAGGACACTCAATGACCCACGCAGGACACACATGACCCACACAGGACACTCAATGACCCACGCAGGACACTCATGACGCACACAGGACACTCAATGACCCACGCAGGACACTCATGACCCACACAGCACACTCAATGACCCACACAGGACACTCAATGACCCACGCAGGACTCTCAATGACCCACGCAGGACACTCATGACCCACGCAGGACACTCAATGACCCACGCAGGACACTCATGACCCACGCTGGACACTCATGACCCACGCAGGACACTCAACGAACCACACTGGATACTCATGACACTCGCAGGACACTCAATGAACCACGCAATAAACTCAATGAGCGACACAGGACACTCATGACCCACGCAGGACACTCAATGACCCACGCAGGACACTCAATGACCCACACGGGACACTCAATGACCCACGCAGGTCACTCAATGACCCACGCAGGTCACTCAATGACCCACGCAGGACAGTCAATGACCCACACAGGACACTCATGACCCACACAGGACACTCAATGATCCACGCAGGACACACAATGACCCACACAGGGCACTCAATGACCCACACAGGACACTCATGACCCACGCAAGACACTCATGACCCACACAGCACACTCAACGACCCACACAGGACACTCAATGACCCACGCAGGACTCTCAATGACCCACGCAGGACTCTCAATGACCCACGCAGGACACTCATGACCCACGCAGGACACTCAATGACCCACGCAGGACACTCATGACCCACGCTGGACACTCATGACCCACGCAGGACACTCAACGAACCACACAGGATACTCATGACACTCGCAGGACACTCAATGAACCACGCAATACACTCAATGACCGACACAGGACACTCATGACCCACGCAGGACACGCAATGACCAACGCAGGACACTCAATGACCCACACGGGACAGTCAATGACCCACGCAGGTCACTCAATGACCCGCGCAGGACACTGAATGACCCACGCAGGACAGTCAATGACCCACACAGGACACTCATGACCCACACAGGACACTAAATGATCCACGCAGGACACACAATGACCCATACAGGGCACTCAATGACCCACGCAGGACACTCAATGACCCACACAGGGCACTCAATGACCCACACCGGACACACATGACCCACGCAGGACACTCAATGACCCACGCAGGACACACTCAATGACCCACGCAGTACACTCAATGACCCATGCATGACAATCATGACCCACACAGGACACTCAATGACCCACGCAGGACACTCATGACCCACACATCACACTCAATGACCCACACAGGACACTCAATGACCCACGCAGGACACGCAATGACCCACGCAGGACACTCATGACCCACGCAAGACACTCAAAGACCCACGCAGGACACTCATGACCCACGCAAGACACTCATGACCCACGCTGGACACTCATGACCCAAGCAGGACACTGAATGACACACGCAGGACACTCAATGACCCACGCAGGATACTCATGACCCACACAGGACACTCAATGACCCACGCAGGACACTCAATGACCCATGCAGGACACTCATGACGCACACAGGACACTCAATGACCCACGCAGGACACTCATGACCCACACAGCACACTCAACGACCCACACAGGACACTCAATGACCCACGCAGGACTCTCAATGACCCACGCAGGACACTCATGACCCACGCAGGACACTCAATGACCCACGCAGGACACCTAATGACCCACGCATTACACTCAATGACCCACGCAGGATACGCATGACCCACGCAGGACACTCAATGACCCACGCAGGACACTCAATGACCCACACAGGGCACTCAATGACCCACACAGGACACTCATGACCCACGCAGGACACTCATGACCCACGCAGCACAATCAACGAACCACACAGGATACTCATGACACTCGCAGGACACAGAATGAACCACGCAATACACTCAATGACCGACACAGGACACTCATGACCCACGCAGGACACTCACTGACCCACGCAGGACACTCAATGACCCACACGGGACACTCAATGACCCACGCAGGTAACTCAATGACCCGCGCAGGTCACTGAATGACCCACGCAGGACACTCAATGACCCACACAGGACACTCATGACCCACACAGGACACTCAATGACCCACGCAGGACACTCATGACCCACACAGCACACTCAACGACCCACACAGGACACTCAATGACCCACGCAGGACTCTCAATGACCCACGCAGGACTCTCAATGACCCACGCAGGACACTCATGACCCACGCAGGACACTCAATGACCCACGCAGGACACTCATGACCCACGCTGGACACTCATGACCCACGCAGGACACTCAACGAACCAAACAGGATACTCATGACACTCGCAGGACACTCAATGAACCACGCAATACACTCAATGACCGACACAGGACACTCATGACCCACGCAGGACACGCAATGACCAACGCAGGACACTCAATGACCCACACGGGACAGTCAATGACCCACGCAGGTCACTCAATGACCCGCGCAGGACACTGAATGACCCACGCAGGACAGTCAATGACCCACACAGGACACTCATGACCCACACAGGACACTAAATGATCCACGCAGGACACACAATGACCCATACAGGGCACTCAATGACCCACGCAGGATACTCAATGACCCACACAGGGCACTCAATGACCCACACCGGACACACATGACCCACGCAGGACACTCAATGACCCACGCAGGACACACTCAATGACCCACGCAGTACACTCAATGACCCATGCATGACAATCATGACCCACACAGGACACTCAATGACCCACGCAGGACACTCATGACCCACACATCACACTCAATGACCCACACAGGACACTCAATGACCCACGCAGGACACGCAATGACCCACGCAGGACACTCATGACCCACGCAAGACACTCAAAGACCCACGCAGGACACTCATGACCCACGCAAGACACTCATGACCCACGCTGGACACTCATGACCCAAGCAGGACACTGAATGACACACGCAGGACACTCAATGACCCACGCAGGATACTCATGACCCACACAGGACACTCAATGACCCACGCAGGACACTCAATGACCCATGCTGGACACTCATGACGCACACAGGACACTCAATGACCCACGCAGGACACTCATGACCCACACAGCACACTCAACGACCCACACAGGACACTCAATGACCCACGCAGGACTCTCAATGACCCACGCAGGACACTCATGACCCACGCAGGACACTCAATGACCCACGCAGGACACCTAATGACCCACGCATTACACTCAATGACCCACGCAGGATACGCATGACCCACGCAGGACACTCAATGACCCACGCAGGACACTCAATGACCCACACAGGGCACTCAATGACCCACACAGGACACTCATGACCCACGCAGGACACTCATGACCCACGCAGCACAATCAACGAACCACACAGGATACTCATGACACTCGCAGGACACACAATGAACCACGCAATACACTCAATGACCGACACAGGACACTCATGACCCACGCAGGACACTCACTGACCCACGCAGGACACTCAATGACCCACACGGGACACTCAATGACCCACGCAGGTAACTCAATGACCCGCGCAGGTCACTGAATGACCCACGCAGGACACTCAATGACCCACACAGGACACTCATGACCCACACAGGACACTCAATGACCCACGCAGGACACACAATGACCCACGCATGAGACTCATGACCCACGCAGGACACTCAATGACCTATGCAGGACACTCATGACCCACGCAGGACACTCAATGACCCATGCAGGACACTCAATGACCCACGCAGGACTCTCATGACCCACGCAGGACACTCAATGACCCATGCAGGACACTCAATGACCCACACAGGACACTCAATGCCCCACGCAGGACACTCGGGACCCACGCAGGACACTCAATGACCCACACAGGACACTCATGACCCACACAGGACACTCAATGACCCACGCAGGACTCTCATGACCCACGCAGGACACTCAATGACCCATGCAGGACACTCAATGACCCACACAGGACACTCAATGCCCCACGCAGGACACTCGGGACCCACACGGGACACTCAATGACCCACGCAGGTAACTCAATGATCCGCGCAGGTCACTGAATGACCCACGCAGGACACTCAATGACCCACACAGGACACTCATGACCCACACAGGACACTCAATGACCCACGCAGGACACACAATGACCCACGCATGACACTCATGACCCACGCAGGACACTCAATGACCTACGCAGGACACTCATGACCCACGCAGGACACTCAATGGCCCATGCAGGACACTCAATGACCCACGCAGGACTCTCATGACCCACGCAGGACACTCAATGACCCATGCAGGACACTCAATGACCCACACAGGACACTCAATGCCCCACGCAGGACACTCGGGACCCACGCAGGACACTCAATGACCCACACAGGACACTCATGACCCACACAGGACACTCAATGACCCACGCAGGACACATATGACCCACACAGGACACTCAATGACCCACGCAGGACACTCAATGACCCATGCAGGACACTCATGACGCACACAGGACACTCAATGACCCACACAGGACACTCATGACCCACACAGCACACTCAATGACCCACACAGGACACTCAATGACCCACGCAGGACACTCAACGAACCACACTGGATACTCATGACACTCGCAGGTCACTCAATGAACCACGCAATACACTCAATGAGCGACACAGGACACTCATGACCCACGCAGGACACTCAATGACCCACGCAGGACACTCAATGACCCACACGGGACACTCAATGACCCACGCAGGTCACTCAATGACCCACGCAGGACACTGAATGACCCACGCAGGACAGTCAATGACCCACACAGGACACTCATGACCCACACAGGACACTCAATGATCCACGCAGGACACACAATGACCCACACAGGGCACTCAATGACCCACACAGGACACTCATGACCCACGCAAGACACTCATGACCCACACAGCACACTCAACGACCCACACAGGACACTCAATGACCCACGCAGGACTCTCAATGACCCAAGCAGGACTCTCAATGACCCACGCAGGACACTCATGACCCACGCAGGACACTCAATGACCCACGCAGGACACTCATGACCCACGCTGGACACTCATGACCCACGCAGGACACTCAACGAACCACACAGAATACTCATGACACTCGCAGGACACTCAATGAACCACGCAATACACTCAATGACCGACACAGGACACTCATGACCCACGCAGGACACACAATGGCCAACGCAGGACACTCAATGACCCACACGGGACACTCAATGACCCACGCAGGTCACTCAATGACCCACGCAGGACACTGAATGACCCACGCAGGACAGTCAATGACCCACACAGGACACTCATGACCCACACAGGACACTAAATGATCCACGCAGGACACACAATGACCCACACAGGGCACTCAATGACTCACGCAGGACACTCAATGACACACACAGGGCACTCAATGACCCACACCGGACACACATGACCCACGCAGGACACTCAATGACCCACGCAGGACACACTCAATGACCCACGCAGTACACTCAATGACCCATGCATGACAATCATGACCCACACAGGACACTCAATGACCCACGCAGGACACTCATGACCCACACATCACACTCAATGACCCACACAGGACACTCAATGACCCACGCAGGACACGCAATGACCCACGCAGGACACTCATGACCCACGCAAGACACTCAAAGACCCACGCAGGACACTCATGACCCACGCAAGACACTCATGACCCACGCTGGACACTCATGACCCAAGCAGGACACTGAATGACACACGCAGGACACTCAATGTCCCACGCAGGATACTCATGACCCACACAGGACACTCAATGACCCACGCAGGACATCAATGACCCATGCAGGACACTCATGACCCACGCAGGACACTCAACGACCCACACAGGACACTCAATGACCCACGCAGGACTCTCAATGACCCACGCAGGACACTCATGACCCACGCAGGACACTCAATGACCCACGCAGGACACCTAATGACCCACGCAAGACACTCAATGACCCACGCAGGATACGCATGACCCACGCAGGACACTCAATGACCCACGCAGGACACTCAATGACCCACACAGGGCACTCAATGACCCACACAGGACACTCATGACCCACGCAGGACACTCATGACCCACGCAGCACAATCAACGAACCACACAGGATACTCATGACACTCGCAGGACACACAATGAACCACGCAATACACTCAATGACCGACACAGGACACTCATGACCCACGCAGGACACTCACTGACCCACGCAGGACACTCAATGACCCACACGGGACACTCAATGACCCACGCAGGTAACTCAATGACCCGCGCAGGTCACTGAATGACCCACGCAGGACACTCAATGACCCACACAGGACACTCATGACCCACACAGGACACTCAATGACCCACGCAGGACACACAATGACCCACGCATGACACTCATGACCCACGCAGGACACTCAATGACCTACGCAGGACACTCATGACCCACGCAGGACACTCAATGACCCATGCAGGACACTCAATGACCCACGCAGGACTCTCATGACCCACGCAGGACACTCAATGACCCATGCAGGACACTCAATGACCCACACAGGACACTCAATGCCCCACGCAGGACACTCGGGACCCACGCAGGACACTCAATGACCCACACAGGACACTCATGACCCACACAGGACACTCAATGACCCACGCAGGACACATATGACCCACACAGGACACTCAATGACCCACGCAGGACACTCAATGACCCATGCAGGACACTCATGACGCACACAGGACACTCAATGACCCACACAGGACACTCATGACCCACACAGCACACTCAATGACCCACACAGGACACTCAATGACCCACGCAGGACACTCAACGAACCACACTGGATACTCATGACACTCGCAGGACACTCAATGAACCACGCAATAAACTCAATGAGCGACACAGGACACTCATGACCCACGCAGGACACTCAATGACCCACGCAGGACACTCAATGACCCACACGGGACACTCAATGACCCACGCAGGTCACTCAATGACCCACGCAGGACACTGAATGACCCACGCAGGACAGTCAATGACCCACACAGGACACTCATGACCCACACAGGACACTCAATGATCCACGCAGGACACACAATGACCCACACAGGGCACTCAATGACCCACACAGGACACTCATGACCCACGCAAGACACTCATGACCCACACAGCACACTCAACGACCCACACAGGACACTCAATGACCCACGCAGGACACTCATGACCCACGCAGGGCACTCAATGACCCACGCAGGACACTCATGACCCACGCCGGACACTCATGACCCACGCAGGACACTCAACGAACCACACAGGATACTCATGACACTCGCAGGACACTCAATGAACCACGCAATACACTCAATGACCGACACAGGACACTCAATGACCCACGCAGGACACTCAATGACCCACGCAGGACACTCAATGACCCACACGGGACACTCAATGACCCACGCAGGTCACTCAATGACCCACGCAGGACACTGAATGACCCACGCAGGACACTCAATGACCCACGCAGGACACTCATGACCCACACAGGACACTCAATGACCCACGCAGGACACACAATGACCCACACAGGGCACTCAATGACCCACTCAGGACACTCAATGACACACGCAGGACACTCAATGACCCACGCCGGACACTCAATGACACACGCAGGACACTCAATGACCCATGCAGGACAATCATGACACACACAGGACACTCAATGACCCACGCAGGACACGCATGACCCACAAAGCACACTCAATGACCCACACAGGACACTCAATGAACCACGCAGAACACTCAATGACCGACACAGGACACTCATGACCCACACAGGACACTCAATGACGCACGCAGGACACTCATGACCCACAGACGACACTCAATGACCCACGCTGGACACTCATGACCCAAGCAGGACACTCAATGACCCATGCAGGACTCTCATGACCCACGCAGGACACTCAATGACCCACGCAGGACACACAATGACCCACGCAGGACACTCATGACCCACGCAGGACACTCAATGACCCATGCAGGACACTGAATGACCCACGCAGGACACTCAATGACCCACGCAGAACACTCATGACCCACACAGGACACTCAATGACCCACGCAGGACTCTCAATGACCCACACAGGGCACTCAATGACCCACACCGGACACACATGACCCACGCAGGACACTCAATGAACCACGCAGGACACACTCAATGACACACGCAGTACACTCAATGACCCATGCAGGACAATCATGACCCACACAGGACACTCAATGACCCACACAGGACACTCAATGACCCACGCAGGACACGCAATGACCCACACAGGACACTCAATGACCCACGCAGGACACGCAATGACCCACGCAGGACACTCATGACCCATGCAAGACACTCAAAGACCCACGCAGGACACTCATGACCCACGCAGGACAATCAATGACCCACGCAGGACACTCATGACCCACGCTGGACACGCATGACCCAAGCAGGACACTGAATGACCCACGCAGGGCAATGAATGACACACACAGGACACTCAATGACCCACGCAGGACACACTCAATGACTCACGCAGGACACTCATGACCCACACATCACACTCAATGACCCACACAGGACACTCAATGACCCACGCAGGACACTCATGACCCATGCAGGACTCTCAATGACGCACGCAGGACACTCAATGACCCACACGGGACACTCATGACCCACGCAGGACAATCAATGACCCACGCAGGACACTCATGACCCACACATCACACTCAATGACCCACACAGGACACTCAATGACCCACGCAGGACACTCATGACCCACGCAGGACACTCATGACCCACGCAAGACACTCAAAGACTAACGCAGGACACTCATGACCCACGCAGGACAATCAATGACCCACGCAGGACACTCATGACCCACGCTGGACACTCATGACCAAAGCAGGACACTCAATGACCCATGCAGGACACTCATGACCAACGCAAGACACTCAAGGACCCACGCAGGACACTCATGACCCACGCAGGACAATCAATGACCCACGCAGGACACTCATGACCCACGCTGGACACTCATGACCCAAGCAGGACACTCAATAACCTACGCAGGACACACAATGACCCACGCAGGACACTCATGACCCACGCAGGACACTCAATGACCCATGCAGGACACTGAATGACCCACGCAGGACACTCAATGACCCACGCAGAACACTCATGACCCACACAGGACACTCAATGACCCACGCAGGACTCTCAATGACCCACACAGGGCACTCAATGACCCACACCGGACACACATGACCCACGCAGGACACTCAATGACCCACGCAGGACACACTCAATGACACACGCAGTACACTCAATGACCCATGCAGGACAATCATGACCCACACAGGACACTCAATGACCCACGCAGGACACTCATGACCCACACATCACACTCAATGACCCACACAGGACACTCAATGACCCACGCAGGACACGCAATGACCCACACAGGACACTCAATGACCCACGCAGGACACGCAATGACCCACGCAGGACACTCATGACCCATGCAAGACACTCAAAGACCCACGCAGGACACTCATGACCCACGCAGGACAATCAATGACCCACGCAGGACACTCATGACCCACGCTGGACACTCATGACCCAAGCAGGACACTGAATGACCCACGCAGGGCAATGAATGACACACGCAGGACACTCAATGACCCACGCAGGACACACTCAATGACTCACGCAGGACACTCATGACCCACACATCACACTCAATGACCCACACAGGACACTCAATGACCCACGCAGGACACTCATGACCCACGCAGGACACTCATGACCCACGCAAGACACTCAAAGACCCACGCAGGACACTCATGACCCACGCAGGACAATCAATGACCCACGCAGGACACTCATGACCCACGCTGGACACTCATGACCAAAGCAGGACACTCAATGACCCACGCAGGACACTCATGACCCATGCAAGACACTCAAAGACCCACGCAGGACACTCATGACCCACGCAGGACAATCAATGACCCACGCAGGACACTCATGACCCACGCTGGACACTCATGACCCAAGCAGGACACTGAATGACCCACGCAGGGCAATGAATGACACACGCAGGACACTCAATGACCCACGCAGGACACTCATGACCCACACATCACACTCAATGACCCACACAGGACACTCAATGACCCACGCAGGACACTCAATAACCCATGCAGGACTCTCAATGACGCACGCAGGACACTCAATGACCCACACGGGACACTCAATGACCAACGCAGGACACTCAATGACCCACGCAGGACACTCATGACCCATGCAGGACACTCAATGACCCACGCAGGACACCCATGACCCACGCAGGACACTCATGACCCACACAGGACACTCAATGACCCACGCATGACACTCATAACCCACACAGGACACTCAATGACCTACGCAGGACACTCATGACCCACGCAGGACACTCAATGACCCATGCAGGACACTCAATGACCCACACAGGACTCTCATGACCCACGCAGGACACTCAATGACCCACGCAGGACACTCATGACCCACACAGCACACTCAACGACCCACACAGGACACTCAATGACCCACGCAGGACTCTCAATGACCCACGCAGGACACTCATGACCCACGCAGGACACTCAATGACCCACGCAGGACACCTAATGACCCACGCAGGACACTCAATGACCCACGCAGGACACTCAATGACCCACACAGGGCACTTAATGACCCACGCAGGACAATCATGACCCACGCAGGACACTCATGACCCACGCAGCACAATCAACGAACCACACAGGATACTCATGACACTCGCAGTACACACAATGAACCACGCAATACACTCAATGACCGACACAGGACACTCATGACCCACGCAGGACACTCACTGACCCACGCAGGACACTCAATGACCCACACGGGACACTCAATGACCCACGCAGGTAACTCAATGACCCGCGCAGGTCACTGAATGACCCACGCAGGACACTCAATGACCCACACAGGACACTCATGACCCACACAGGACACTCAATGACCCACGCAGGACACACAATGACCCACGCATGACACTCATGACCCACGCAGGACACTCAATGACCTACGCAGGATACTCATGACCCACGCAGGACACTCAATGACCCATGCAGGACACTCAATGACCCACGCAGGACTCTCATGACCCACGCAGGACACCCAATGACCCATGCAGGACACTCATAACCCATACAGGACACTCAATGCCCCACGCAGGACACTCGGGACCCACGCAGGACACTCAATGACCCACACAGGACACTCATGACCCACACAGGACACTCAATGACTCACGCAAGACACACATGACCCACACAGGACACTCAATGACCCACGCAGGACACTCAATGACCCATGCAGGACACTCATGACGCACACAGGACACTCAATGACCCACACAGGACACTCATGACCCACACAGCACACTCAATGACCCACACAGGACACGCAATGACCCACGCAGGACTCTCAATGACCCACGCAGGACACTCATGATCCACGCAGGACACTCAATGACCCACGCAGGACACTCATGACCCACGCTGGACACTCATGACCCACGCAGGACACTCAACGAACCACACAGGATACTCATGACACTCGCAGGACACTCAATGAACCACGCAATACACTCAATGACCGACACAGGACACTCATGACCCACGCAGGACACTCAATGACCCACGCAGGACACTCAATGACCCACACGGGACACTCAATGACCCACGCAGGTCACTCAATGACCCACGCAGGACACTGAATGACCCATGCAGGACACTCAATGACCCACGCAGGACACTCATGACCCACACAGGACACTCAATGACCCACGCAGGACACACAATGACCCACACAGGGCACTCAATGTCCCACTCAGGACACTCATGACACACGCAAGACACTCAATGACCCACGCCGGACACTCAATGACACACGCAGGACACTCAATGACCCATGCAGGACAATCATGACCCACACAGGACACTCAATGACCCACGCAGGACACGTATGACCCACACAGCACACTCAATGACCCACACAGGACACTAAATGAACCACGCAGAACACTCAATGACCGACACAGGACACTCATGACCCACACAGGACACACAATGACGCACGCAGGACACTCATGACCCACACACGACACTCAATGACCCACGCTGGACTCTCATGACCCAAGCAGGACACTCAATGACCCATGCAGGACTCTCATGACCCACGCAGGACACTCAATGACCCACGCAGGACACACAATGACCCACGCAGGACACTCATGACCCACGCAGGACACTCAATGACCCATGCAGGACACTGAATGACCCACGCAGGACACTCAATGACCCACGCAGAACACTCATGACCCACACAGGACACTCAATGACCCACGCAGGACTCTCAATGACCCACACAGGGCACTCAATGACCCACACCGGACACACATGACCCACGCAGGACACTCAATGACCCACGCAGGACACACTCAATGACACACGCAGTACACTCAATGACCCATGCAGGACAATCATGACCCACACAGGACACTCAATGAACCACGCAGGACACTCATGACCCACACATCACACTCAATGACCCACACAGGACACTCAATGACCCACGCAGGACACGCAATGACCCACGCAGGACACTCATGACCCATGCAAGACACTCAAAGACCCACGCAGGACACTCATGACCCACGCAGGATAATCAATGACGCACGCAGGACACTCATGACCCACGCTGGACAATGAATGACACACGCAGAACACTCAATGACCCACGCAGGACACACTCAATGACTCACGCAGGACACTCATGACCCACACATCACACTCAATGACCCACACAGGACACTCAATGACCCACGCAGGACACGCAATGACCCACGCAGGACACTCATGACCCACGCAAGACACTCAAAGACCCACGCAGGACACTCATGACCCACGCAGGACAATCAATGACCCACGCAGGACACACATGACCCACGCTGGACACTCATGACCCAAGCAGGACACTCAATGACCCATGCAGAACACTCATGACCCACGCAAGACACTCAAAGACTCACGCAGGACACTCATGACCCACGCAGGACAATAAATGACCCACACAGGACACTCAATGACCCACGCTGGACACTCATGACCCACGCAGGACACTCATGACCCACACAGGACACTCAATGACCCACGCATGACACTCATAACCCACACAGGACACTCAATGACCTACGCAGGACACTCATGACCCACGCAGGACACTCAATGACCCATGCAGGACACTCAATGACCCACGCAGGACTCTCATGACCCACGCAGGACACTCAATGATCCATGCAGGACACTCAATGACCCACACAGGACACTCAATGCCCCACGCAGGACACCCGAGACCCACGCAGGACACTCAATGACCCACGCAGCACACTCAATGACCCATGCAGGTCACTCATGATGCACACAGGACACTCAATGACCCACGCAGGACACTCAATGACCCACACAGCACACTCAATGACCCACACAGGACACTCAATGTCCCACGCAGGACTCTCAATGACCCACGCAGGACACTCATGACCCACGCAGGACACTCAATGACCCACGCAGGACACTCATGACCCACGCAGGACACTCAACGAACCACACTGGATACTCATGACACTCGCAGGACACTCAATGAACCACGCAATACACTCAATGAGCGACACAGGACACTCATGACCCACGCAGGACACTCAATGACACACGCAGGACATTCAATGACCCACACGGGACACTCAATGACCCACGCAGGTCACTCAATGACCCACGCAGGACACTGAATGACCCACGCAGGACAGTCAATGACCCACACAGGACACTCATGACCCACACAGGACACTCAATGTTCCACGCAGGACACACAATGACCCACACAGGACACTCAATGACCCACGCAGGACTCTCAATGACCCACGCAGGACACTCAATGACCCACACAGGACACTCAATGACCCACGCAGGACACTCAGTGACTCACACAGGACACTCATTGACCCACGCAGGACACTCAACGAACCACACAGGATACTCATGACACTCGCAGGACACTCACTGAACCACGCAGTACACTCAATGACCGACACAGGACACTCATGACCCACGCAGGACACTCAATGACCCACGCAGGACACTCAATGACCCACACGGGACACTCAATGACCCACGCAGGTCACTCAATGACCCACGCAGGACACTGAATGACCCACACAGGACAGTCAATGACCCACACAGGACACTCATGACCCACACAGGACACTAAATGATCCACGCAGGACACACAATGACCCACACAGGGCACTCAATGACCCACGCAGGACACTCAATGACCCACACAGGGCACTCAATGACCCACACCGGACACACATGACCCACGCAGGACACTCAATGACCCACGCAGGACACACTCAATGACCCACGCAGTACACTCAATGACCCATGCAGGACAATCATGACCCACACAGGACACTCAATGACCCACGCAGGACACTCATGACCCACACATCACACTCAATGACCCACACAGGACACTCAATGACCCACGCAGGACACGCAATGACCCACGCAGGACACTCATGACCCACGCAAGACACTCAAAGACCCACGCAGGACACTCATGACCCACGCAGGACAATCAATGACCCACGCAGGACACTGAATGACCCACGCAGGACAATGAATGACACACGCAGACACTCAATGACCCACGCAGGATACTCATGACCCACGCAGGACACTCAATGACCCATGCAGGACACTCAATGACCCATGCAGGACACTCATGACGCACACAGGACACTCAATGACCCACGCAGGACACTCATGACCCACACAGCACACTCAACGACCCACACAGGACACTCAATGACCCACGCAGGACTCTCAATGACCCACGCAGGACACTCATGACCCACGCAGGACACTCAATGACCCACGCAGGACACCTAATGACCCACGCAGGACACTCAATGACCCACGCAGGATACGCATGACCCACGCAGGACACTCAATGACCCACGCAGGACACTCAATGACCCACACAGGGCACTCAATGACCCACGCAGGACAATCATGACCCACGCAGGACACTCATGACCCACGCAGCACAATCAACGAACCACACAGGATACTCATGACACTCGCAGGACACACAATGAACCACGCAATACACTCAATGACCGACACAGGACACTCATGACCCACGCAGGACACTCACTGACCCACGCAGGACACTCAATGACCCACACGGGACACTCAATGACCCACGCAGGTAACTCAATGACCCGCGCAGGTCACTGAATGACCCACGCAGGACACTCAATGACCCACACAGGACACTCATGACCCACACAGGACACTCAATGACCCACGCAGGACACACAATGACCCACGCATGACACTCATGACCCACGCAGGACACTCAATGACCTACGCAGGACACTCATGACCCACGCAGGACACTCAATGACCCATGCAGGACACTCAATGACCCACGGAGGACTCTCATGACCCACGCAGGACAATCAATGACCCATGCAGGACACTCAATGACCCACACAGGACACTCAATGCCCCACGCAGGACACTCGGGACCCACGCAGGACACTCAATGACCCACACAGGACACTCATGACCCACACAGGACACTCAATGACTCACGCAGGACACACATGACCCACACAGGACACTCAATGACCCACGCAGGACACTCAATGACCCATGCAGGACACTCATGACGCACACAGGACACTCAATGACCCACACAGGACACTCATGACCCACACAGCACACTCAATGACCCACACAGGACACTCAATGACCCACGCAGGACTCTCAATGACCCACGCAGGACACTCATGACCCACGCAGGACACTCAATGACCCACGCAGGACACTCATGACCCACGCTGGACACTCATGACCCACGCAGGACACTCAACGAACCACACAGGATACTCATGACACTCGCAGGACACTCAATGAACCACGCAATACACTCAATGACCGACAGAGGACACTCATGACCCACGCAGGACACTCAATGACCCACGCAGGACACTCAATGACCCACACGGGACACTCAATGACCCACGCAGGTCACTCAATGACCCACGCAGGTCACTGAATGACCCACGCAGGACACTCAATGACCCACGCAGGACAATCATGACCCACACAGGACACTCAATGACCCACGCAGGCCACGTATGACCCACACAGCACACTCAATGACCCACACAGGACACTCAATGAACCACGCAGAACACTCAATGACCGACACAGGACACTCATGACCCACACAGGACACTCAATGACGCACGCAGGACACTCATAACCCACACACGACACTCAATGACCCACGCTGGACACTCATGACCCAAGCAGGACACTCAATGACCCATGCAGGACTCTCATGACCCACGCAGGACACTCAATGACCCACACAGGACACACAATGACCCACGCAGGACACTCATGACCCACGCAGGACACTCAATGACCCATGCAGGACACTGAATGACCCACGCAGGACACTCAATGACCCACGCAGAACACTCATGACACACACAGGACACTCAATGACCCACGCAGGACTCTCAATGACCCACACAAGGCACTCAATGACCCACACCGGACACACATGACCCACGCAGGACACTCAATGACCCACGCAGGACACACTCAATGACACACGCAGTACACTCAATGACCCATGCAGGACAATCATGACCCACACAGGACACTCAATGACCCACGCAGGACACTCATGACCCACACATCACACTCAATGACCCACACAGGACACTCAATGACCCACGCAGGACACGCAATGACCCACGCAGGACACTCATGACCCATGCAAGACACTCAATGACCCACACAGGACACTCAATGACCCACGCAGGACACTCATGATCCACGCAGGACACTCATGACCCACGCAAGACACTCAAAGACCCACGCAGGACACTCATGACCCACGCAGGACAATCAATGACCCACGCAGGACACTCATGACCCACGCTGGACACTCATGACCAAAGCAGGACACTCAATGACCCATGCAGGACACTCATGACCCACGCAAGACACTCAAAGACCCACGCAGGACACTCATGACCCACGCAGGACAATCAATGACCCACGCAGGACACTCATGACCCACGCTGGACACTCATGACCCAAGCAGGACACTCAATAACCCACGCAGGACACTCAATGACCCACACAGGACACTCATGACCCACGCAGGACACTCAATAACCCATGCAGGACTCTCAATGACACACGCAGGACACTCAATGACCCACACGGGACACTCAATGACCAACGCAGGACACTCAATGACCCACGCAGGACACTCATGACCCATGCAGGACACTCAATGACCCACGCAGGACACCCATGACCCACGCAGGACACTCATGACCCACACAGGACACTCAATGACCCACGCATGACACTCATAACCCACACAGGACACTCAATGACCTACGCAGGACACTCATGACCCACGCAGGACACTCAATGACCCATGCAGGACACTCAATGACCCACGCAGGACTCTCATGACCCACGCAGGACACTCAATGATCCATGCAGGTCACTCAATGGCCCACACAGGACACTCAACGACCCACGCAGGACACTCAATAACCCATGCAGGACTCTCAATGATGCACGCAGGACACTCAATGACCCACACGGGACACTCAATGACCAACGCAGGACACTCAATGACCCACGCAGGACACTCATGACCCATGCAGGACACTCAATGACCCACGCAGGACACCCATGACCCACGCAGGACACTCATGACCCACACAGGACACTCAATGACCCACGCATGACACTCATAACCCACACAGGACACTCAATGACCTACGCAGGACACTCATGACCCACGCAGGACACTCAATGACCCATGCAGGACACTCAATGACCCACGCAGGACTCTCATGACCCACGCAGGACACTCAATGATCCACGCAGGACACTCATGACCCACACAGCACACTCAACGACCCACACAGGACACTCAATGACCCACGCAGGACTCTCAATGACCCACGCAGGACACTCATGACCCACGCAGGACACTCAATGACCCACGCAGGACACCTAATGACCCACGCAGGACACTCAATGACCCACGCAGGACACTCAATGACCCACACAGGGCACTTAATGACCCACGCAGGACAATCATGACCCACGCAGGATACTCATGACACTCGCAGTACACACAATGAACCACGCAATACACTCAATGACCGACACAGGACACTCATGACCCACGCAGGACACTCACTGACCCACGCAGGACACTCAATGACCCACACGGGACACTCAATGACCCACGCAGGTAACTCAATGACCCGCGCAGGTCACTGAATGACCCACGCAGGACACTCAATGACCCACACAGGACACTCATGACACACACAGGACACTCAATGACCCACGCAGGACACACAATGACCCACGCATGACACTCATGACCCACGCAGGACACTCAATGACCTACGCAGGACACTCATGACCCACGCAGGACACTCAATGACCCATGCAGGACACTCAATGACCCACGCAGGACTCTCATGACCCACGCAGGACACTCAATGACCCATGCAGGACACTCATAACCCACACAGGACACTCAATGCCCCACGCAGGACACTCGGGACCCACGCAGGACACTCAATGACCCACACAGGACACTCATGACCCACACAGGACACTCAATGACTCACGCAAGACACACATGACCCACACAGGATACTCAATGACCCACGCAGGACACTCAATGACCCATGCAGGACACTCATGACGCACACAGGACACTCAATGACCCACACAGGACACTCATGACCCACACAGCACACTCAATGACCCACACAGGACACTCAATGACCCACGCAGGACTCTCAATGACCCACGCAGGACACTCATGATCCACGCAGGACACTCAATGACCCACGCAGGACACTCATGACCCACGCTGGACACT
Organism: Chiloscyllium plagiosum; assembly: GCF_037043375.1. NCBI lineage: Eukaryota > Metazoa > Chordata > Chondrichthyes > Orectolobiformes > Hemiscylliidae > Chiloscyllium > Chiloscyllium plagiosum. Next base: position 47,463,682 of record NW_028270167.1, read on the forward strand.
CATGACCCACGCAGGACACTCAACGAACCACACAGGATACTCATGACACTCGCAGGACACTCAATGAACCACGCAATACACTCAATGACCGACACAGGACACTCATGACCCACGCAGGACACTCAATGACCCACGCAGGACACTCAATGACCCACACGGGACACTCAATGACCCACGCAGGTCACTCAATGACCCACGCAGGACACTGAATGACCCATGAAGGACACTCAATGACCCACGCAGGACACTCATGACCCACACAGGACACTCAATGACCCACGCAGGACACACAATGACCCACACAGGGCACTCAATGACCCACTCAGGACACTCATGACACACGCAAGACACTCAATGACCCACGCCGGACACTCAATGACACACGCAGGACACTCAATGACCCATGCAGGACAATCATGACCCACACAGGACACTCAATGACCCACGCAGGACACGTATGACCCACACAGCACACTCAATGACCCACACAGGACACTCAATGAACCACGCAGAACACTCAATGACCGACACAGGACACTCATGACCCACACAGGACACACAATGACGCACGCAGGACACTCATGACCCACACACGACACTCAATGACCCACGCTGGACTCTCATGACCCAAGCAGGACACTCAATGACCCATGCAGGACTCTCATGACCCACGCAGGACACTCAATGACCCACGCAGGACACACAATGACCCACGCAGGACACTCATGACCCACGCAGGACACTCAATGACCCATGCAGGACACTGAATGACCCACGCAGGACACTCAATGACCCACGCAGAACACTCATGACCCACACAGGACACTCAATGACCCACGCAGGACTCTCAATGACCCACACAGGGCACTCAATGACCCACACCGGACACACATGACCCACGCAGGACACTCAATGACCCACGCAGGACACACTCAATGACACACGCAGTACACTCAATGACCCATGCAGGACAATCATGACCCACACAGGACACTCAATGAACCACGCAGGACACTCATGACCCACACATCACACTCAATGACCCACACAGGACACTCAATGACCCACGCAGGACACGCAATGACCCACGCAGGACACTCATGACCCATGCAAGACACTCAAAGACCCACGCAGGACACTCATGACCCACGCAGGACAATCAATGACGCACGCAGGACACTCATGACCCACACTGGACAATCAATGACCCACGCAGGACACTCATGACCCACACATCACACTCAATGACCCACACAGGACACTCAATGACCCACGCAGGACACTCATGACCCACGCAGGACACTCATGACCCACGCAAGACACTCAAAGACTAACGCAGGACACTCATGACCCACGCAGGACAATCAATGACCCACGCAGGACACTCATGACCCACGCTGGACACTCATGACCAAAGCAGGACACTCAATGACCCATGCAGGACACTCATGACCAACGCAAGACACTCAAAGACCCACGCAGGACACTCATGACCCACGCAGGACAATCAATGACCCACGCAGGACACTCATGACCCACGCTGGACACTCATGACCCAAGCAGGACACTCAATAACCTACGCAGGACACACAATGACCCACGCAGGACACTCATGACCCATGCAGGACACTCAATGACCCATGCAGGACACTGAATGACCCACGCAGGACACTCAATGACCCACGCAGAACACTCATGACCCACACAGGACACTCAATGACCCACGCAGGACTCTCAATGACCCACACAGGGCACTCAATGACCCACACCGGACACACATGACCCACGCAGGACACTCAATGACCCACGCAGGACACACTCAATGACACACGCAGTACACTCAATGACCCATGCAGGACAATCATGACCCACACAGGACACTCAATGACCCACGCAGGACACTCATGACCCACACATCACACTCAATGACCCACACAGGACACTCAATGACCCACGCAGGACACGCAATGACCCACACAGGACACTCAATGACCCACGCAGGACACGCAATGACCCACGCAGGACACTCATGACCCATGCAAGACACTCAAAGACCCACGCAGGACACTCATGACCCACGCAGGACAATCAATGACCCACGCAGGACACTCATGACCCACGCTGGACACTCATGACCCAAGCAGGACACTGAATGACCCACGCAGGGCAATGAATGACACACGCAGGACACTCAATGACCCACGCAGGACACACTCAATGACTCACGCAGGACACTCATGACCCACACATCACACTCAATGACCCACACAGGACACTCAATGACCCACGCAGGACACTCATGACCCACGCAGGACACTCATGACCCACGCAAGACACTCAAAGACCCACGCAGGACACTCATGACCCACGCAGGACAATCAATGACCCACGCAGGACACTCATGACCCACGCTGGACACTCATGACCAAAGCAGGACACTCAATGACCCATGCAGGACACTCATGACCCACGCAAGACACTCAAAGACCCACGCAGGACACTCATGACCCACGCAGGACAATCAATGACCCACGCAGGACACTCATGACCCACGCTGGACACTCATGACCCAAGCAGGACACTCAATAACCCACGCAGGACACTCAATGACCCACACAGGACACTCATGACCCACGCAGGACACTCAATAACCCATGCAGGACTCTCAATGACGCACGCAGGACACTCAATGACCCACACGGGACACTCAATGACCAACGCAGGACACTCAATGACCCACGCAGGACACTCATGACCCATGCAGGACACTCAATGACCCACGCAGGACACCCATGACCCACGCAGGACACTCATGACCCACACAGGACACTCAATGACCCACGCATGACACTCATAACCCACACAGGACACTCAATGACCTACGCAGGACACTCATGACCCACGCAGGACACTCAATGACCCATGCAGGACACTCAATGACCCACGCAGGACTCTCATGACCCACGCAGGACACTCAATGATCCATGCAGGACACTCAATGGCCCACACAGGACACTCAACGACCCACGCAGGACACTCAATAACCCATGCAGGACTCTCAATGACGCACGCAGGACACTCAATGTCCCACACGGGACACTCAATGACCAACGCAGGACACTCAATGACCCACGCAGGACACTCATGACCCATGCAGGACACTCAATGACCCACGCAGGACACCCATGACCCACGCAGGACACTCATGACCCACACAGGGCACTCAATGACCCACGCAGGACAATCATAACCCACACAGGACACTCATGACCCACGCAGCACAATCAACGAACCACACAGGATACTCATGACACTCGCAGGACACACAATGAACCACGCAATACACTCAATGGCCGACACAGGACACTCATGACCCACGCAGGACACTCACTGACCCACGCAGGACACTCAATGACCCACACGGGACACTCAATGACCCACGCAGGTAACTCAATGACCCGCGCAGGTCACTGAATGACCCACGCAGGACACTCAATGACCCACACAGGACACTCATGACCCACACAGGACACTCAATGACCCACGCAGGACACACAATGACCCACGCATGACACTCATGACCCACGCAGGACACTCAATGACCTACGCAGGACACTCATGACCCACGCAGGACACTCAATGACCCATGCAGGACACTCAATGACCCACGGAGGACTCTCATGACCCACGCAGGACAATCAATGACCCATGCAGGACACTCAATGACCCACACAGGACACTCAATGCCCCACGCAGGACACTCGGGACCCACGCAGGACACTCAATGACCCACACAGGACACTCATGACCCACACAGGACACTCAATGACTCACGCAGGACACACATGACCCACACAGGACACTCAATGACCCACGCAGGACACTCAATGACCCATGCAGGACACTCATGACGCACACAGGACACTCAATGACCCACACAGGACACTCATGACCCACACAGCACACTCAATGACCCACACAGGACACTCAATGACCCACGCAGGACTCTCAATGACCCACGCAGGACACTCATGACCCACGCAGGACACTCAATGACCCACGCAGGACACTCATGACCCACGCTGGACACTCATGACCCACGCAGGACACTCAACGAACCACACAGGATACTCATGACACTCGCAGGACACTCAATGAACCACGCAATACACTCAATGACCGACAGAGGACACTCATGACCCACGCAGGACACTCAATGACCCACGCAGGACACTCAATGACCCACACGGGACACTCAATGACCCACGCAGGTCACTCAATGACCCACGCAGGACACTGAATGACCCACGCAGGACACTCAATGACCCACGCAGGACAATCATGACCCACACAGGACACTCAATGACCCACGCAGGACACGTATGACCCACACAGCACACTCAATGACCCACACAGGACACTCAATGAACCACGCAGAACACTCAATGACCGACACAGGACACTCATGACCCACACAGGACACTCAATGACGCACGCAGGACACTCATGACCCACACACGACACTCAATGACCCACGCTGGACACTCATGACCCAAGCAGGACACTCAATGACCCATGCAGGACTCTCATGACCCAGGCAGGACACTCAATGACCCACACAGGACACACAATGACCCACGCAGGACACTCATGACCCACGCAGGACACTCAATGACCCATGCAGGACACTGAATGACCCACGCAGGACACTCAATGACCCACGCAGAACACTCATGACCCACACAGGACACTCAATGACCCACGCAGGACTCTCAATGACCCACACAAGGCACTCAATGACCCACACCGGACACACATGACCCACGCAGGACACTCAATGACCCACGCAGGACACACTCAATGACACACGCAGTACACTCAATGACCCATGCAGGACAATCATGACCCACACAGGACACTCAATGACCCACGCAGGACACTCATGACCCACACATCACACTCAATGACCCACACAGGACACTCAATGACCCACGCAGGACACGCAATGACCCACGCAGGACACTCATGACCCATGCAAGACACTCAAAGACCCACGCAGGACACTCATGACCCACGCAGGACAATCAATGACGCACGCAGGACACTCATGACCCACGCTGGACACTCATGACCCAAGCAGGACACTGAATGACCCACGCAGGACAATGAATGACACGCACAGGACACTCAATGACCCACGCAGGACACACTCAATGACTCACGCAGGACACTCATGACCCACACATCACACTCAATGACCCACACAGGACACTCAATGACCCATGCAGGACACTCATGACACATGCAGGACATTCAATGACCCACGCAGGACATTCATGACCCACGCAGGACACTCAATGACCCACGCAGGACACTGAATGACCCACGCAGGACACTCAATGACCCACACAGGACACTAAGGACCCATACAGGACACTCAATGATCCACGCAGGACACACAATGACCCACACAGGGCACTCAATGACCCACACAGGACACTCATGACCCACGCAAGACACTCAATGATCCACGCAGGACACTCATGACCCACGCAGGACAATCAATGACCCACGCAGGACACTCATGACCCACGCTGGACACTCATGACCCAAGCAGGACACTGAATGACCCACGCAGGACAATGAATGACACACGCAGACACTCAATGACCCACGCAGGATACTCATGACCCACACAGGACACTCAATGACCCATGCAGGACACTCAATGACCCATGCAGGACACTCATGACGCACACAGGACACTCAATGACCCACGCAGGACACTCATGACCCACACAGCACACTCAACGACCCACACAGGACACTCAATGACCCACGCAGGACTCTCAATGACCCACGCAGGACACTCATGACCCACGCAGGACACTCAATGACCCACGCAGGACACCTAATGACCCACGCAGGACACTCAATGACCCACGCAGGATACGCATGACCCACGCAGGACACTCAATGACCCACGCAGGACACTCAATGACCCACACAGGGCACTCAATGACCCACGCAGGACAATCATGACCCACGCAGGACACTCATGACCCACGCAGCACAATCAACGAACCACACAGGATACTCATGACACTCGCAGGACACACAATGAACCACGCAATACACTCAATGACCGACACAGGACACTCATGACCCACGCAGGACACTCACTGACCCACGCAGGACACTCAATGACCCACACGGGACACTCAATGAACCACGCAGGTAACTCAATGACCCGCGCAGGTCACTGAATGACCCACGCAGGACACTCAATGACCCACACAGGACACTCATGACCCACACAGGACACTCAATGACCCACGCAGGACACACAATGACCCACGCATGACACTCATGACCCACGCAGGACACTCAATGACCTACGCAGGACACTCATGACCCACGCAGGACACTCAATGACCCATGCAGGACACTCAATGACCCATGGAGGACTCTCATGACCCACGCAGGACAATCAATGACCCATGCAGGACACTCAATGACCCACACAGGACACTCAATGCCCCACGCAGGACACTCGGGACCCACGCAGGACACTCAATGACCCACACAGGACACTCATGACCCACACAGGACACTCAATGACTCACGCAGGACACACATGACCCACACAGGACACTCAATGACCCACGCAGGACACTCAATGACCCATGCAGGACACTCATGACGCACACAGGACACTCAATGACCCACACAGGACACTCATGACCCACACAGCACACTCAATGACCCACACAGGACACTCAATGACCCACGCAGGACTCTCAATGACCCACGCAGGACACTCATGACCCACGCAGGACACTCAATGACCCACGCAGGACACTCATGACCCACGCTGGACACTCATGACCCACGCAGGACACTCAACGAACCACACAGGATACTCATGACACTCGCAGGACACTCAATGAACCACGCAATACACTCAATGACCGACACAGGACACTCATGACCCACGCAGGACACTCAATGACCCACGCAGGACACTCAATGACCCACACGGGACACTCAATGACCCACGCAGGTCACTCAATGACCCACGCAGGACACTGAATGACCCACGCAGGACACTCAATGACCCACGCAGGACAATCATGACCCACACAGGACACTCAATGACCCACGCAGGACACGTATGACCCACACAGCACACTCAATGACCCACACAGGACACTCAATGAACCACGCAGAACACTCAATGACCGACACAGGACACTCATGACCCACACAGGACACTCAATGACGCACGCAGGACACTCATGACCCACACACGACACTCAATGACCCACGCTGGACACTCATGACCCAAGCAGGACACTCAATGACCCATGCAGGACTCTCATGACCCAGGCAGGACACTCAATGACCCACACAGGACACACAATGAGCCACGCAGGACACTCATGACCCACGCAGGACACTCAATGACCCATGCAGGACACTGAATGACCCACGCAGGACACTCAATGACCCACGCAGAACACTCATGGCCCACACAGGACACTCAATGACCCACGCAGGACTCTCAATGACCCACACAAGGCACTCAATGACCCACACCGGACACACATGACCCACGCAGGACACTCAATGACCCACGCAGGACACACTCAATGACACACGCAGTACACTCAATGACCCATGCAGGACAATCATGACCCACACAGGACACTCAATGACCCACGCAGGACACTCATGACCCACACATCACACTCAATGACCCACACAGGACACTCAATGACCCACGCAGGACACGCAATGACCCACGCAGGACACTCATGACCCATGCAAGACACTCAAAGACCCACGCAGGACACTCATGACCCACGCAGGACAATCAATGACGCACGCAGGACACTCATGACCCACGCTGGACACTCATGACCCAAGCAGGACACTGAATGACCCACGCAGGACAATGAATGACACGCACAGGACACTCAATGACCCACGCAGGACACACTCAATGACTCACGCAGGACACTCATGACCCACACATCACACTCAATGACCCACACAGGACACTCAATGACCCACGCAGGACACGCAATGACCCACGCAGGACACTCATGACCCACGCAAGACACTCAAAGACCCACGCAGGACACTCATGACCCACGCAGGACAATCAATGACCCACGCAGGACAAACATGACCCAGGCTGGACACTCATGACCCAAGCAGGACACTCAATGACCCATGCAGGACACTCATGACCCACGCAAGACAGTCAAAGACCCACGCAGGACACTCATGACCCACGCAGGACAATCAATGACCCACACAGGATACTCAATGACCCACGCTGGACACTCATGACCCAAGCAGGACACTCAATGACCCACGCAGGACACTCATGACACACGCAGGACATTCAGTGACCCACGCAGGACATTCATGACCCACGCAGGACACCCATGACCCACGCAGGACACTCAATGACCCACGCAGGACACTCAATGACCCACACAGCACACTCAATGACCCACGCAGGTCACTCAATGACCCACGCAGGACACTCAATGACCCACACAGGACACTAATGACCCACGCAGGACACTCAATGACCCACGCAGGACACACAATGACCCACACAGGGCACTCAATGACCCACACAGGACACCCATGACCCACGGAAGACACTCAATGACCCACGCCGGACACTCAATGACACACGCAGGACACTCAATGACCCATGCAGGACTCTCAATGACCCACACAGGGCACTCAATGACCCACACCGGACACACATGACCCACGCAGGACACTCAATGACCCACGCAGGACACACTCAATGACACACGCAGTACACTCAATGACCCATGCAGGGCAATCATGACCCACACAGGACACTCAATGACCCACGCAGGACACTCATGACCCACACATCACACTCAATGACCCACACAGGACACTCAATGACCCACGCAGGACACGCAATGACCCACACAGGACACTCAATGACCCACGCAGGACACGCAATGACCCACGCAGGACACTCATGACCCATGCTAGACACTCAAAGACCCACGCAGGACACTCATGACCCACGCAGGACAATCAATGACCCACGCAGGACACTCATGACCCACGCTGGACACTCATGACCCAAGCAGGACACTGAATGACCCACGCAGGGCAATGAATGACACACGCAGGACACTCAATGACCCACGCAGGACACACTCAATGACTCACGCAGGACACTCATGACCCACACATCACACTCAATGACCCACACAGGACACTCAATGACCCACGCAGGACACTCATGACCCACGCAGGACACTCAATGACCCACACAGGACACTCAAAGACCCACGCAGGACAATCAATGACCCACGCAGGACACTCATGACCCACGCTGGACACTCATGACCAAAGCAGGACACTCAATGACCCATGCAGGACACTCATGACCCACGCAAGACACTCAAAGACCCACGCAGGACACTCATGACCCACGCAGGACAATCAATGACCCACGCAGGACACTCAATGACCTACGCAGGACACTCATGACCCACGCAGGACACTCAATGACCCATGCAGGACACTCAATGACCCACGCAGGACTCTCATGACCCACGCAGGACACTCAATGATCCATGCAGGACACTCAATGGCCCACACAGGACACTCAACGACCCACGCAGGACACTCAATAACCCATGCAGGACTCTCAATGACGCACGCAGGACACTCAATGACCCACACGGGACACTCAATGACCAACGCAGGACACTCAATGACCCACGCAGGACACTCATGACCCATGCAGGACACTCAATGACCCACGCAGGACACCCATGACCCACGCAGGACACTCATGACCCACACAGGACACTCAATGACCCACGCATGACACTCATAACCCACGCAGGACACTCAATGACCTACGCAGGACACTCATGACCCACGCAGGACACTCAATGACCCATGCAGGACACTCAATGACCCACGCAGGACTCTCATGACCCACGCAGGACACTCAATGACCCACGCAGGACACTCATGACCCACACAGCACACTCAACGACCCACACAGGACACTCAATGACCCACGCAGGACTCTCAATGACCCACGCAGGACACTCATGACCCACGCAGGACACTCAATGACCCACGCAGGACACCTAATGACCCACGCAGGACACTCAATGACCCACGCAGGACACTCAATGACCCACACAGGGCACTTAATGACCCACGCAGGACAATCATGACCCACGCAGGACAGCATTGACCAACGCAGCACAATCAACGAACCACACAGGATACTCATGACACTCGCAGGACACACAATGAACCACGCAATACACTCAATGACCGACACAGGACACTCATGACCCACGCAGGACACTCACTGACCCACGCAGGACACTCAATGACCCACACGGGACACTCAATGACCCACGCAGGTAACTCAATGACCCGCGCAGGTCACTGAATGACCCACGCAGGACACTCAATGACCCACACAGGACACTCATGACCCACACAGGACACTCAATGACCCACGCAGGACACACAATGACCCACGCATGACACTCATGACCCACGCAGGACACTCAATGACCTACGCAGGACACTCATGACCCACGCAGGACACTCAATGACCCATGCAGGACACTCAATGACCCACGCAGGACTCTCATGACCCACGCAGGACACTCAATGACCCATGCAGGACACTCATAACCCACACAGGACACTCAATGCCCCACGCAGGACACTCGGGACCCACGCAGGACACTCAATGACCCACACAGGACACTCATGACCCACACAGGACACTCAATGACTCACGCAGGACACACATGACCCACACAGGACACTCAATGACCCACGCAGGACACTCAATGACCCATGCAGGACACTCATGACGCACACAGGACACTCAATGACCCACACAGGACACTCATGACCCACACAGCACACTCAATGACCCACACAGGACACTCAATGACCCACGCAGGACTCTCAATGACCCACGCAGGACACTCATGATCCACGCAGGACACTCAATGACCCACGCAGGACACTCATGACCCACGCTGGACACTCATGACCCACGCAGGACACTCAACAAACCCCACAGGATACTCATGACACTCGCAGGACACTCAATGAACCACGCAATACACTCAATGACCGACACAGGACACTCATGACCCACGCGGGACACTCAATGACCCACGCAGGACACTCAATGACCCACACGGGACACTCAATGACCCACGCAGGTCACTCAATGACCCACGCAGGACACTGAATGACCCACGCAGGACACTCAATGACCCACGCAGGACACTCATGACCCACACAGGACACTCAATGACCCACGCAGGACACACAATGACCCACACAGGGCACTCAATGACCCACTCAGGACACTCATGACACACGCATGACACTCAATGACCCACGCCGGACACTCAATGACACACGCAGGACACTCAATGACCCATGCAGGACAATCATGACCCACACAGGACACTCAATGACCCACGCAGGACACGTATGACCCACACAGCACACTCAATGACCCACACAGGACACTCAATGAACCACGCAGAACACTCAATGACCGACACAGGAAACTCATGACCCACACAGGACACACAATGACGCACGCAGGACACTCATGACCCACACACGACACTCAATGACCCACGCTGGACACTCATGACCCAAGCAGGACACTCAATGACCCATGCAGGACTCTCATGACCCACGCAGGACACTCAATGACCCACGCAGGACACACAATGACCCACGCAGGACACTCATGACCCACGCAGGACACTCAATGACCCATGCAGGACACTGAATGACCCACGCAGGACACTCAATGACCCACGCAGAACACTCATGACCCACACAGGACACTCAATGACCCACGCAGGACTCTCAATGACCCACACAGGGCACTCAATGACCCACACCGGACACACATGACCCACGCAGGACACTCAATGACCCACGCAGGACACACTCAATGACACACGCAGTACACTCAATGACCCATGCAGGACAATCATGACCCACACAGGACACTCAATGAACCACGCAGGACACTCATGACCCACACATCACACTCAATGACCCACACAGGACACTCAATGACACACGCAGGACACTCATGACCCATGCAAGACACTCAAAGACCCACGCAGGACACTCATGACCCACGCAGGACAATCAATGACGCACGCAGGACACTCATGACCCACGCTGGACAATGAATGACACACGCAGGACACTCAATGACCCACGCAGGACACACTCAATGACTCACGCAGGACACTCATGACCCACACATCACACTCAATGACCCACACAGGACACTCAATGACCCACGCAGGACACGCAATGACCCACGCAGGACACTCATGACCCACGCAAGACACTCAAAGACCCACGCAGGACACTCATGACCCACGCAGGACAATCAATGACCCACGCAGGACACACATGACCCACGCTGGACACTCATGACCCAAGCAGGACACTCAATGACCCATGCAGAACACTCATGACCCACGCAAGACACTCAAAGACTCACGCAGGACACTCATGACCCACGCAGGACAATCAATGACCAACACAGGACACTCAATGACCCACGCTGGACACTCATGACCCACGCAGGACACTCATGACCCACACAGGACACTCAATGACCCACGCATGACACTCATAACCCACACAGGACACTCAATGACCTACGCAGGACACTCATGACCCACGCAGGACACTCAATGACCCATGCAGGACACGCAATGACCCACGCAGGACTCTCATGACCCACGCAGGACACTCAATGATCCATGCAGGACACTCAATTACCCACACAGGACACTCAATGCCCCACGCAGGACACCCGAGACCCACGCAGGACACTCAATGACCCACGCAGCACACTCAATGACCCATGCAGGACACTCATGACGCACACAGGACACTCAATGACCCATGCAGGACACTCATGACCCACACAGCACACTCAATGACCCACACAGGACACTCAATGTCCCACGCAGGACTCTCAATGACCCACGCAGGACACTCATGACCCACGCAGGACACTCAATGACCCACGCAGGACACTCATGGCCCACGCAGGACACTCAACGAACCACACTGGATACTCATGACACTCGCAGGACACTCAATGAACCACGCAATACACTCAATGAGCGACACAGGACACTCATGACCCACGCAGGACACTCAATGACACACGCAGGACATTCAATGACCCACACGGGACACTCAATGACCCACGCAGGTCACTCAATGACCTACGCAGGACACTGAATGACCCACGCAGGACAGTCAATGACCCACACAGGACACTCATGACCCACACAGGACACTCAATGTTCCACGCAGGACACACAATGACCCACACAGGACACTCAATGACCCACGCAGGACTCTCAATGACCCACGCAGGACACTCAATGACCCACACAGGACACTCAATGACCCACGCAGGACACTCAGTGACTCACACAGGACACTCATTGACCCACGCAGGACACTCAACGAACCACACAGGATACTCATGACACTCGCAGGACACTCAATGAACCACGCAGTACACTCAATGACCGACACAGGACACTCATGACCCACGCAGGACACTCAATGACCCACGCAGGACACTCAATGACCCACACGGGACACTCAATGACCCACGCAGGTCACTCAATGACCCACGCAGGACACTGAATGACCCACACAGGACAGTCAATGACCCACACAGGACACTCATGACCCACACAGGACACTAAATGATCCACGCAGGACACACAATGACCCACACAGGGCACTCAATGACCCACGCAGGACACTCAATGACCCACACAGGGCACTCAATGACCCACACCGTACACACATGACCCACGCAGGACACTCAATGACCCACGCAGGACACACTCAATGACCCACGCAGTACACTCAATGACCCATGCAGGACAATCATGACCCACACAGGACACTCAATGACCCACGCAGGACACTCATGACCCACACATCACACTCAATGACCCACACAGGACACTCAATGACCCACGCAGGACACGCAATGACCCACGCAGGACACCCATGACCCACGCAAGACACTCAAAGACCCACGCAGGACACTCATGACCCACGCAGGACAATCAATGACCCACGCAGGAAACTCATGACCCACGCTGGACACTCATGACCCAAGCAGGACACTCAATGACCCACGCAGGACACTCATGACCCACACAGCACACTCAACGACCCACACAGGACACTCAATGACCCACGCAGGACTCTCAATGACCCACGCAGGACACTCATGACCCACGCAGGACACTCAATGACCCACGCAGGACACCTAATGACCCACGCAGGACACTCAATGACCCACGCAGGATACGCATGACCCACGCAGGACACTCAATGACCCACGCAGGACACTCAATGACCCACACAGGGCACTCAATGACCCACGCAGGACAATCATGACCCACGCAGGACACTCATGACCCACGCAGCACAATCAACGAACCACACAGGATACTCATGACACTCGCAGGACACACAATGAACCACGCAATACACTCAATGACCGACACAGGACACTCATGACCCACGCAGGACACTCACTGACCCACGCAGGACACTCAATGACCCACACGGGACACTCAATGAACCACGCAGGTAACTCAATGACCCGCGCAGGTCACTGAATGACCCACGCAGGACACTCAATGACCCACACAGGACACTCATGACCCACACAGGACACTCAATGACCCACGCAGGACACACAATGACCCACGCATGACACTCATGACCCACGCAGGACACTCAATGACCTACGCAGGACACTCATGACCCACGCAGGACACTCAATGACCCATGCAGGACACTCAATGACCCACGGAGGACTCTCATGACCCACGCAGGACAATCAATGACCCATGCAGGACACTCAATGACCCACACAGGACACTCAATGCCCCACGCAGGACACTCGGGACCCACGCAGGACACTCAATGACCCACACAAGACACTCATGACCCACACAGGACACTCAATGACTCACGCAGGACACACATGACCCACACAGGACACTCAATGACCCACGCAGGACACTCAATGACCCATGCAGGACACTCATGACGCACACAGGACACTCAATGACCCACACAGGACACTCATGACCCACACAGCACACTCAATGACCCACACAGGACACTCAATGACCCACGCAGGACTCTCAATGACCCACGCAGGACACTCATGACCCACGCAGGACACTCAATGACCCACGCAGGACACTCATGACCCACGCTGGACACTCATGACCCACGCAGGACACTCAACGAACCACACAGGATACTCATGACACTCGCAGGACACTCAATGAACCACGCAATACACTCAATGACCGACAGAGGACACTCATGACCCACGCAGGACACTCAATGACCCACGCAGGACACTCAATGACCCACACGGGACACTCAATGACCCACGCAGGTCACTCAATGACCCACGCAGGACAATCATGACCCACACAGGACACTCAATGACCCACGCAGGACACGTATGACCCACACAGCACACTCAATGACCCACACAGGACACTCAATGAACCACGCAGAACACTCAATGACCGACACAGGACACTCATGACCCACACAGGACACTCAATGACGCACGCAGGACACTCATGACCCACACACGACACTCAATGACCCACGCTGGACACTCATGACCCAAGCAGGACACTCAATGACCCATGCAGGACTCTCATGACCCACGCAGGACACTCAATGACCCACACAGGACACACAATGACCCACGCAGGACACTCATGACCCACGCAGGACACTCAATGACCCATGCAGGACACTGAATGACCCACGCAGGACACTCAATGACCCACGCAGAACACTCATGACCCACACAGGACACTCAATGACCCACGCAGGACTCTCAATGACCCACACAAGGCACTCAATGACCCACACCGGACACACATGACCCACGCAGGACACTCAATGACCCACGCAGGACACACTCAATGACACACGCAGTACACTCAATGACCCATGCAGGACAATCATGACCCACACAGGACACTCAATGACCCACGCAGGACACTCATGACCCACACATCACACTCAATGACCCACACAGGACACTCAATGACCCACGCAGGACACGCAATGACCCACGCAGGACACTCATGACCCATGCAAGACACTCAAAGACCCACGCAGGACACTCATGACCCACGCAGGACAATCAATGACGCACGCAGGACACTCATGACCCACGCTGGACACTCATGACCCAAGCAGGACACTGAATGACCCACGCAGGACAATGAATGACACGCACAGGACACTCAATGACCCACGCAGGACACACTCAATGACTCACGCAGGACACTCATGACCCACACATCACACTCAATGACCCACACAGGACACTCAATGACCCACGCAGGACACGCAATGACCCACGCAGGACACTCATGACCCACGCAAGACACTCAAAGACCCACGCAGGATACTCAATGGCAAACGCAGGACACTCAATGACCCATGCAGGACACTCATGACCCACGCAGGACACTCAATGACCCACGCAGGACACTCAATGACCCACGCAGGACACTCATGACACACGCAGGACACTCAATGACCCACGCAAGACACTCAATGACCCACGCAGGACACTCAATGACCCACGCAGGATACTCATGACCTACGCAGGACACTCAATGACCCACACATCACACTCAATGACCCACACAGGACACTCAATGACCCACGCAGGACACGCAATGACCCACGCAGGACACTCATGACCCACACAAGACACTCTAAGACCCACGCAGGACACTCATGACCCACGCAGGACAATCAATGACCCACGCAGGACAATCAATGACCCACGCTGGACACTCATGACCCAAGCAGGACACTCAATGACCCACGCAGGACACTGAATGACCCACGCAGGACACTCAATGACCCAAGCAGTACCCTCATGACCCACACAGGACACTCAATGACCCACACAGGACACTCATGACCCACGCAGGACACTCAATGACCCACAAAGGGCACTCAATGACCCACACAGGACACTCATGACCCACGCAGGACACTCAATGATCCACGCAGGACACTCAATGACACACGCAGGACCCTCAATGACACATGCAGGACAATCATGACCCACACAGGACACTCAACGACCCACGCAGGACATTCAATGACCCACACAGCACACTCAATGACCCACACAGGACACTCAATGACCCATGCAGGACTCTCATGACCCACGCAGGACACTCATGACCCACGCAGGACACTCATGAACCAGGCAGGACACTCAATGACTCACGCAGGACACTGAATGACCCACGCAGGACACTCAATAACCCACGCAAGACACTCATGACCTATGCAGTACACTCAATAACCCACGCAGGGCACTCAATGACCCACACAGGGCACTCAATGACCCACGCAGGACTCTCATGACCCACGCATGGCACTCAATGACCCACACAGGACACACATGACCCACACAGGACACTCAATGACCCACGCAGGACACTCAATGACCCACGCAGGACACTCATGACTCACACAGGACACTCAATGACCCACGCAAGACACACATGACCCACACAGGACACTCAATGACCCACGCAGGACACTCAATGACCCATGCAGGACACTCATGACCCACACAGGACACTCAATGACCCACGCAGGACACTCATGACCCACACAGGGCACTCAATGACCCACACAGGACCCTCAATGACCCACGCAGGACACTCATGACCCACGCGGGACACTCAATGACCCACGCAGGACACTCATGACCCACGCAGGACACTCATGACCCACGCAGCACAATCAACGAACCACACAGGATACTCATGACACTCGCAGGACACACAATGAACCACGCAATACACTCAATGACCGACACAGGACACTCATGACCCACGCAGGACACTCACTGACCCACGCAGGACACTCAATGACCCACACGGGACACTCAATGACCCACGCAGGTAACTCAATGACCCGCGCAGGTCACTGAATGACCCACGCAGGACACTCAATGACCCACGCAGGACACTCATGACCCACACAGGACACTCAATGACCCACGCAGGACACACAATGACCCACACAGGGCACTCAATGACCCACGCAGGACACTCAATGACCCACGCAGGACACGAAAAGACCCACGCAGGACACTCAATGACCCAAGCACGAAAATCATGACCCACACAGGACACTCAATGACCCACGCAGGACACTGATGACCCACACAGCACACTCAAGGACCCACACAGGACACTCTATGAACCACGCAGGACACTCAATGACCAACACAGGACACTCATCACCCACACAGGTCACTCAATGACTCACGCAGGACACTCGTGACCCACACACGACATTCAATGACCCACGCTGGACACTCATGACCCAAGCAGGACACTCAATGACCAACGCAGGACACTCATGACCCACGCAGGACACTCAATAAACTAGGCAGGACACTCATGACCCACGCAGGACACTCAATGACCCATGCAGGACACTCAATAACCCACGCAGGACTCTCATGACCACGCAGGACACTCGTGACCCACGCAGGACACTCATGACCCACACAGGACACTCATGACCCACACAGGACACTCAATGACCCACGCAGGACACACATGACCCACACAGGACACTCAATGACGCACGCAGGACACTCAATGACCCATGCAGGACACTCATGACGCACACAGGACCCTCAATGACCCACGCAGGACACTCATGCCCCACACATCACACTCAATGACCCACACAGGACACTCAATGACCCACGCAGGACACGCAATGACCCACGCAGGACACTCATGACCCACGCAAGACACTCAAAGACCCACGCAGGACACTCATGACCCACGCAGGACAATCAATGACCCACGCAGGACACTCATGACCCACGCTGGACACTCATGACCCAAGCAGGACACTCAATGACCCATGCAGGACACTCATGACACATGCAGGACATTCAATGACCCACGCAGGACATTCATGACCCACGCAGGACACTCAATGACCCACGCAGGACACTGAATGACCCACGCAGGACACTCAATGACCCACACAGGACACTAAGGACCCACACAGGACACTCAATGATCCACGCAGGACACACAATGACCCACACAGGGCACTCAATGACCCACACAGGACACTCATGACCCACGCAAGACACTCAATGATCCACGCAGGACACTCATGACCCACGCAGGACAATCAATGACCCACGCAGGACACTCATGACCCACGCTGGACACTCATGACCCAAGCAGGACACTGAATGACCCACGCAGGACAATGAATGACACACGCAGACACTCAATGACCCACGCAGGATACTCATGACCCACGCAGGACACTCAATGACCCATGCAGGACACTCAATGACCCATGCAGGACACTCATGACGCACACAGGACACTCAATGACCCACGCAGGACACTCATGACCCACACAGCACACTCAACGACCCACACAGGACACTCAATGACCCACGCAGGACTCTCAATGACCCACGCAGGACACTCATGACCCACGCAGGACACTCAATGACCCACGCAGGACACCTAATGACCCACGCAGGACACTCAATGACCCACGCAGGATACGCATGACCCACGCAGGACACTCAATGACCCACGCAGGACACTCAATGACCCACACAGGGCACTCAATGACCCACGCAGGACAATCATGACCCACGCAGGACACTCATGACCCACGCAGCACAATCAACGAACCACACAGGATACTCATGACACTCGCAGGACACACAATGAACCACGCAATACACTCAATGACCGACACAGGACACTCATGACCCACGCAGGACACTCACTGACCCACGCAGGACACTCAATGACCCACACGGGACACTCAATGAACCACGCAGGTAACTCAATGACCCGCGCAGGTCACTGAATGACCCACGCAGGACACTCAATGACCCACACAGGACACTCATGACCCACACAGGACACTCAATGACCCACGCAGGACACACAATGACCCACGCATGACACTCATGACCCACGCAGGACACTCAATGACCTACGCAGGACACTCATGACCCACGCAGGACACTCAATGACCCATGCAGGACACTCAATGACCCACGGAGGACTCTCATGACCCACGCAGGACAATCAATGACCCATGCAGGACACTCAATGACCCACACAGGACACTCAATGCCCCACGCAGGACACTCGGGACCCACGCAGGACACTCAATGACCCACACAAGACACTCATGACCCACACAGGACACTCAATGACTCACGCAGGACACACATGACCCACACAGGACACTCAATGACCCACGCAGGACACTCAATGACCCATGGAGGACACTCATGACGCACACAGGACACTCAATGACCCACACAGGACACTCATGACCCACACAGCACACTCAATGACCCACACAGGACACTCAATGACCCACGCAGGACTCTCAATGACCCACGCAGGACACTGAATGACCCACACAGGACAGTCAATGACCCACACAGGACACTCATGACCCACACAGGACACTAAATGATCCACGCAGGACACACAATGACCCACACAGGGCACTCAATGACCCACACAGGGCACTCAATGACCCACACCGTACACACATGACCCACGCAGGACACTCAATGACCCACGCAGGACACACTCAATGACCCACGCAGTACACTCAATGACCCATGCAGGACAATCATGACCCACACAGGACACTCAATGACCCACGCAGGACACTCATGACCCACACATCACACTCAATGACCCACACAGGACACTCAATGACCCACGCAGGACACGCAATGACCCACGCAGGACACCCATGACCCACGCAAGACACTCAAAGACCCACGCAGGACACTCATGACCCACGCAGGACAATCAATGACCCACGCAGGACACTCATGACCCACGCTGGACACTCATGACCCAAGCAGGACATTGAATGACCCACGCAGGACAATGAATGACACACGCAGACACTCAATGACCCACGCAGGATACTCATGACCCACGCAGGACACTCAATGACCCATGCAGGACACTCAATGACCCATGCAGGACACTCATGACGCACACAGGACACTCAATGACCCACGCAGGACACTCATGACCCACACAGCACACTCAACGACCCACACAGGACACTCAATGACCCACGCAGGACTCTCAATGACCCACGCAGGACACTCATGACCCACGCAGGACACTCAATGACCCACGCAGGACACCTAATGACCCACGCAGGACACTCAATGACCCACGCAGGATACGCATGACCCACGCAGGACACTCAATGACCCACGCAGGACACTCAATGACCCACACAGGGCACTCAATGACCCACGCAGGACAATCATGACCCACGCAGGACACTCATGACCCACGCAGCACAATCAACGAACCACACAGGATACTCATGACACTCGCAGGACACACAATGAACCACGCAATACACTCAATGACCGACACAGGACACTCATGACCCACGCAGGACACTCACTGACCCACGCAGGACACTCAATGACCCACACGGGACACTCAATGAACCACGCAGGTAACTCAATGACCCGCGCAGGTCACTGAATGACCCACGCAGGACACTCAATGACCCACACAGGACACTCATGACCCACACAGGACACTCAATGACCCACGCAGGACACACAATGACCCACGCATGACACTCATGACCCACGCAGGACACTCAATGACCTACGCAGGACACTCATGACCCACGCAGGACACTCAATGACCCATGCAGGACACTCAATGACCCACGGAGGACTCTCATGACCCACGCAGGACAATCAATGACCCATGCAGGACACTCAATGACCCACACAGGACACTCAATGCCCCACGCAGGACACTCGGGACCCACGCAGGACACTCAATGACCCACACAAGACACTCATGACCCACACAGGACACTCAATGACTCACGCAGGACACACATGACCCACACAGGACACTCAATGACCCACGCAGGACACTCAATGACCCATGCAGGACACTCATGACGCACACAGGACACTCAATGACCCACACAGGACACTCATGACCCACACAGCACACTCAATGACCCACACAGGACACTCAATGACCCACGCAGGACTCTCAATGACCCACGCAGGACACTCATGACCCACGCAGGACACTCAATGACCCACGCAGGACACTCATGACCCACGCTGGACACTCATGACCCACGCAGGACACTCAACGAACCACACAGGATACTCATGACACTCGCAGGACACTCAATGAACCACGCAATACACTCAATGACCGACAGAGGACACTCATGACCCACGCAGGAC
Source organism: Chiloscyllium plagiosum (assembly GCF_037043375.1). Lineage (NCBI taxonomy): Eukaryota > Metazoa > Chordata > Chondrichthyes > Orectolobiformes > Hemiscylliidae > Chiloscyllium > Chiloscyllium plagiosum. The sequence goes on from NW_028270167.1 coordinate 47,486,198, forward strand.
ACTCAATGACCCACGCAGGACACTCAATGACCCACACGGGACACTCAATGACCCACGCAGGTCACTCAATGACCCACGCAGGACAATCATGACCCACACAGGACACTCAATGACCCACGCAGGACACGTATGACCCACACAGCACACTCAATGACCCACACAGGACACTCAATGAACCACGCAGAACACTCAATGACCGACACAGGACACTCATGACCCACACAGGACACTCAATGACGCACGCAGGACACTCATGACCCACACACGACACTCAATGACCCACGCTGGACACTCATGACCCAAGCAGGACACTCAATGACCCATGCAGGACTCTCATGACCCACGCAGGACACTCAATGACCCACACAGGACACACAATGACCCACGCAGGACACTCATGACCCACGCAGGACACTCAATGACCCATGCAGGACACTGAATGACCCACGCAGGACACTCAATGACCCACGCAGAACACTCATGACCCACACAGGACACTCAATGACCCACGCAGGACTCTCAATGACCCACACAAGGCACTCAATGACCCACACCGGACACACATGACCCACGCAGGACACTCAATGACCCACGCAGGACACACTCAATGACACACGCAGTACACTCAATGACCCATGCAGGACAATCATGACCCACACAGGACACTCAATGACCCACGCAGGACACTCATGACCCACACATCACACTCAATGACCCACACAGGACACTCAATGACCCACGCAGGACACGCAATGACCCACGCAGGACACTCATGACCCATGCAAGACACTCAAAGACCCACGCAGGACACTCATGACCCACGCAGGACAATCAATGACGCACGCAGGACACTCATGACCCACGCTGGACACTCATGACCCAAGCAGGACACTGAATGACCCACGCAGGACAATGAATGACACGCACAGGACACTCAATGACCCACGCAGGACACACTCAATGACTCACGCAGGACACTCATGACCCACACATCACACTCAATGACCCACACAGGACACTCAATGACCCACGCAGGACACGCAATGACCCACGCAGGACACTCATGACCCACGCAAGACACTCAAAGACCCACGCAGGATACTCAATGGCAAACGCAGGACACTCAATGACCCATGCAGGACACTCATGACCCACGCAGGACACTCAATGACCCACGCAGGACACTCAATGACCCACGCAGGACACTCATGACACACGCAGGACACTCAATGACCCACGCAAGACACTCAATGACCCACGCAGGACACTCAATGACCCACGCAGGATACTCATGACCTACGCAGGACACTCAATGACCCACACATCACACTCAATGACCCACACAGGACACTCAATGACCCACGCAGGACACGCAATGACCCACGCAGGACACTCATGACCCACACAAGACACTCTAAGACCCACGCAGGACACTCATGACCCACGCAGGACAATCAATGACCCACGCAGGACAATCAATGACCCACGCTGGACACTCATGACCCAAGCAGGACACTCAATGACCCACGCAGGACACTGAATGACCCACGCAGGACACTCAATGACCCAAGCAGTACCCTCATGACCCACACAGGATACTCAATGACCCACACAGGACACTCATGACCCACGCAGGACACTCAATGACCCACAAAGGGCACTCAATGACCCACACAGGACACTCATGACCCACGCAGGACACTCAATGATCCACGCAGGACACTCAATGACACACGCAGGACCCTCAATGACACATGCAGGACAATCATGACCCACACAGGACACTCAACGACCCACGCAGGACATTCAATGACCCACACAGCACACTCAATGACCCACACAGGACACTCAATGACCCATGCAGGACTCTCATGACCCACGCAGGACACTCATGACCCACGCAGGACACTCATGAACCAGGCAGGACACTCAATGACTCACGCAGGACACTGAATGACCCACGCAGGACACTCAATAACCCACGCAAGACACTCATGACCTATGCAGTACACTCAATAACCCACGCAGGGCACTCAATGACCCACACAGGGCACTCAATGACCCACGCAGGACTCTCATGACCCACGCATGGCACTCAATGACCCACACAGGACACACATGACCCACACAGGACACTCAATGACCCACGCAGGACACTCAATGACCCACGCAGGACACTCATGACCCACACAGGACACTCAATGACCCACGCAAGACACACATGACCCACACAGGACACTCAATGACCCACGCAGGACACTCAATGACCCATGCAGGACACTCATGACCCACACAGGACACTCAATGACCCACGCAGGACACTCATGACCCACACAGGGCACTCAATGACCCACACAGGACCCTCAATGACCCACGCAGGACACTCATGACCCACGCGGGACACTCAATGACCCACGCAGGACACTCATGACCCACGCAGGACACTCATGACCCACGCAGCACAATCAACGAACCACACAGGATACTCATGACACTCGCAGGACACACAATGAACCACGCAATACACTCAATGACCGACACAGGACACTCATGACCCACGCAGGACACTCACTGACCCACGCAGGACACTCAATGACCCACACGGGACACTCAATGACCCACGCAGGTAACTCAATGACCCGCGCAGGTCACTGAATGACCCACGCAGGACACTCAATCACCCACGCAGGACACTCATGACCCACACAGGACACTCAATGACCCACGCAGGACACACAATGACCCACACAGGGCACTCAATGACCCACGCAGGACACTCATGACCCACGCAGGACACTAAAAGACCCACGCAGGACACTCAATGACCCAAGCACGAAAATCATGACCCACACAGGACACTCAATGACCCACGCAGGACACTGATGACCCACACAGCACACTCAAGGACCCACACAGGACACTCTATGAACCACGCAGGACACTCAATGACCAACACAGGACACACATGACCCACACAGGACACTCAATGACCCACGCAGGACACTCAATGACCCACGCAGGACACTCATGACCCACACAGGACACTCAATGACCCACGCAAGACACACATGACCCACACAGGACACTCAATGACCCACGCAGGACACTCAATGACCCATGCAGGACACTCATGACCCACACAGGACACTCAATGACCCACGCAGGACACTCATGACCCACACAGGGCACTCAATGACCCACACAGGACCCTCAATGACCCACGCAGGACACTCATGACCCACGCGGGACACTCAATGACCCACGCAGGACACTCATGACCCACGCAGGACACTCATGACCCACGCAGCACAATCAACGAACCACACAGGATACTCATGACACTCGCAGGACACACAATGAACCACGCAATACACTCAATGACCGACACAGGACACTCATGACCCACGCAGGACACTCACTGACCCACGCAGGACACTCAATGACCCACACGGGACACTCAATGACCCACGCAGGTAACTCAATGACCCGCGCAGGTCACTGAATGACCCACGCAGGACACTCAATCACCCACGCAGGACACTCATGACCCACACAGGACACTCAATGACCCACGCAGGACACACAATGACCCACACAGGGCACTCAATGACCCACGCAGGACACTCATGACCCACGCAGGACACTAAAAGACCCACGCAGGACACTCAATGACCCAAGCACGAAAATCATGACCCACACAGGACACTCAATGACCCACGCAGGACACTGATGACCCACACAGCACACTCAAGGACCCACACAGGACACTCTATGAACCACGCAGGACACTCAATGACCAACACAGGACACTCATCACCCACACAGGTCACTCAATGACTCACGCAGGACACTCATGACCCACACACGACATTCAATGACCCACGCTGGACACTCATGACCCAAGCAGGACACTCAATGACCAACGCAGGACACTCATGACCCACGCAGGACACTCAATAAACTAGGCAGGACACTCATGACCCACGCAGGACACTCAATGACCCATGCAGGACACTCAATAACCCACGCAGGACTCTCATGACCACGCAGGACACTCAATGACCCACGCAGGACACTCATGACCCACACAGGACACTCAATGCCCCACGCAGGACACTCGTGACCCACGCAGGACACTCAATGACCCACACAGGACACTCATGACCCACACAGGACACTCAATGACCCACGCAGGACACACATGACCCACACAGGACACTCAATGACGCACGCAGGACACTCAATGACCCATGCAGGACACTCATGACGCACACAGGACCCTCAATGACCCACGCAGGACACTCATGCCCCACACATCACACTCAATGACCCACACAGGACACTCAATGACCCACGCAGGACACGCAATGACCCACGCAGGACACTCATGACCCACGCAAGACACTCAAAGACCCACGCAGGACACTCATGACCCACGCAGGACAATCAATGACCCACGCAGGACACTCATGACCCACGCTGGACACTCATGACCCAAGCAGGACACTCAATGACCCATGCAGGACACTCATGACACATGCAGGACATTCAATGACCCACGCAGGACATTCATGACCCACGCAGGACACTCAATGACCCACGCAGGACACTGAATGACCCACGCAGGACACTCAATGACCCACACAGGACACTAAGGACCCACACAGGACACTCAATGATCCACGCAGGACACACAATGACCCACACAGGGCACTCAATGACCCACACAGGACACTCATGACCCACGCAAGACACTCAATGATCCACGCAGGACACTCATGACCCACGCAGGACAATCAATGACCCACGCAGGACACTCATGACCCACGCTGGACACTCATGACCCAAGCAGGACACTGAATGACCCACGCAGGACAATGAATGACACACGCAGACACTCAATGACCCACGCAGGATACTCATGACCCACGCAGGACACTCAATGACCCATGCAGGACACTCAATGACCCATGCAGGACACTCATGACGCACACAGGACACTCAATGACCCACGCAGGACACTCATGACCCACACAGCACACTCAACGACCCACACAGGACACTCAATGACCCACGCAGGACTCTCAATGACCCACGCAGGACACTCATGACCCACGCAGGACACTCAATGACCCACGCAGGACACCTAATGACCCACGCAGGACACTCAATGACCCACGCAGGATACGCATGACCCACGCAGGACACTCAATGACCCACGCAGGACACTCAATGACCCACACAGGGCACTCAATGACCCACGCAGGACAATCATGACCCACGCAGGACACTCATGACCCACGCAGCACAATCAACGAACCACACAGGATACTCATGACACTCGCAGGACACACAATGAACCACGCAATACACTCAATGACCGACACAGGACACTCATGACCCACGCAGGACACTCACTGACCCACGCAGGACACTCAATGACCCACACGGGACACTCAATGAACCACGCAGGTAACTCAATGACCCGCGCAGGTCACTGAATGACCCACGCAGGACACTCAATGACCCACACAGGACACTCATGACCCACACAGGACACTCAATGACGCACGCAGGACACACAATGACCCACGCATGACACTCATGACCCACGCAGGACACTCAATGACCTACGCAGGACACTCATGACCCACGCAGGACACTCAATGACCCATGCAGGACACTCAATGACCCACGGAGGACTCTCATGACCCACGCAGGACAATCAATGACCCATGCAGGACACTCAATGACCCACACAGGACACTCAATGCCCCACGCAGGACACTCGGGACCCACGCAGGACACTCAATGACCCACACAAGACACTCATGACCCACACAGGACACTCAATGACTCACGCAGGACACACATGACCCACACAGGACACTCAATGACCCACGCAGGACACTCAATGACCCATGCAGGACACTCATGACGCACACAGGACACTCAATGACCCACACAGGACACTCATGACCCACACAGCACACTCAATGACCCACACAGGACACTCAATGACCCACGCAGGACTCTCAATGACCCACGCAGGACACTCATGACCCACGCAGGACACTCAATGACCCACGCAGGACACTCATGACCCACGCTGGACACTCATGACCCACGCAGGACACTCAACGAACCACACAGGATACTCATGACACTCGCAGGACACTCAATGAACCACGCAATACACTCAATGACCGACAGAGGACACTCATGACCCACGCAGGACACTCAATGACCCACGCAGGACACTCAATGACCCACACGGGACACTCAATGACCCACGCAGGTCACTCAATGACCCACGCAGGTCACTGAATGACCCACGCAGGACACTCAATGACCCACGCAGGACAATCATGACCCACACAGGACACTCAATGACCCACGCAGGACACGTATGACCCACACAGCACACTCAATGACCCACACAGGACACTCAAGGAACCACGCAGAACACTCAATGACCGACACAGGACACTCATGACCCACACAGGACACTCAATGACGCACGCAGGACACTCATGACCCACACACGACACTCAATGACCCACGCTGGACACTCATGACCCAAGCAGGACACTCAATGACCCATGCAGGACTCTCATGACCCACGCAGGACACTCAATGACCCACACAGGACACACAATGACCCACGCAGGACACTCATGACCCACGCAGGACACTCAATGACCCATGCAGGACACTGAATGACCCACGCAGGACACTCAATGACCCACGCAGAACACTCATGACCCACACAGGACACTCAATGACCCACGCAGGACTCTCAATGACCCACACAAGGCACTCAATGACCCACACCGGACACACATGACCCACGCAGGACACTCAATGACCCACGCAGGACACACTCAATGACACACGCAGTACACTCAATGACCCATGCAGGACAATCATGACCCACACAGGACACTCAATGACCCACGCAGGACACTCATGACCCACACATCACACTCAATGACCCACACAGGACACTCAATGACCCACGCAGGACACGCAATGACCCACGCAGGACACTCATGACCCATGCAAGACACTCAAAGACCCACGCAGGACACTCATGACCCACGCAGGACAATCAATGACGCACGCAGGACACTCATGACCCACGCTGGACACTCATGACCCAAGCAGGACACTGAATGACCCACGCAGGACAATGAATGACACGCACAGGACACTCAATGACCCACGCAGGACACACTCAATGACTCACGCAGGACACTCATGACCCACACATCACACTCAATGACCCACACAGGACACTCAATGACCCACGCAGGACACGCAATGACCCACGCAGGACACTCATGACCCACGCAAGACACTCAAAGACCCACGCAGGATACTCAATGGCAAACGCAGGACACTCAATGACCCATGCAGGACACTCATGACCCACGCAGGACACTCAATGACCCACGCAGGACACTCAATGACCCACGCAGGACACTCATGACACACGCAGGACACTCAATGACCCACGCAAGACACTCAATGACCCACGCAGGACACTCAATGACCCACGCAGGATACTCATGACCTACGCAGGACACTCAATGACCCACACATCAAACTCAATGACCCACACAGGACACTCAATGACCCACGCAGGACACGCAATGACCCACGCAGGACACTCATGACCCACACAAGACACTCTAAGACCCACGCAGGACACTCATGACCCACGCAGGACAATCAATGACCCACGCAGGACAATCAATGACCCACGCTGGACACTCATGACCCAAGCAGGACACTCAATGACCCACGCAGGACACTGAATGACCCACGCAGGACACTCAATGACCCAAGCAGTACCCTCATGACCCACACAGGACACTCAATGACCCACACAGGACACTCATGACCCACGCAGGACACTCAATGACCCACAAAGGGCACTCAATGACCCACACAGGACACTCATGACCCACGCAGGACACTCAATGATCCACGCAGGACACTCAATGACACACGCAGGACCCTCAATGACACATGCAGGACAATCATGACCCACACAGGACACTCAACGACCCACGCAGGACATTCAATGACCCACACAGCACACTCAATGACCCACACAGGACACTCAATGACCCATGCAGGACTCTCATGACCCACGCAGGACACTCATGACCCACGCAGGACACTCATGAACCAGGCAGGACACTCAATGACTCACGCAGGACACTGAATGACCCACGCAGGACACTCAATAACCCACGCAAGACACTCATGACCTATGCAGTACACTCAATAACCCACGCAGGGCACTCAATGACCCACACAGGGCACTCAATGACCCACGCAGGACTCTCATGACCCACGCATGGCACTCAATGACCCACACAGGACACACATGACCCACACAGGACACTCAATGACCCACGCAGGACACTCAATGACCCACGCAGGACACTCATGACCCACACAGGACACTCAATGACCCACGCAAGACACACATGACCCACACAGGACACTCAATGACCCACGCAGGACACTCAATGACCCATGCAGGACACTCATGACCCACACAGGACACTCAATGACCCACGCAGGACACTCATGACCCACACAGGGCACTCAATGACCCACACAGGACCCTCAATGACCCACGCAGGACACTCATGACCCACGCGGGACACTCAGTGACCCACGCAGGACACTCATGACCCACGCAGGACACTCATGACCCACGCAGCACAATCAACGAACCACACAGGATACTCATGACACTCGCAGGACACACAATGAACCACGCAATACACTCAATGACCGACACAGGACACTCATGACCCACGCAGGACACTCACTGACCCACGCAGGACACTCAATGACCCACACGGGACACTCAATGACCCACGCAGGTAACTCAATGACCCGCGCAGGTCACTGAATGACCCACGCAGGACACTCAATGACCCACGCAGGACACTCATGACCCACACAGGACACTCAATGACCCACGCAGGACACACAATGACCCACACAGGGCACTCAATGACCCACGCAGGACACTCATGACCCACGCAGGACACTAAAAGACCCACGCAGGACACTCAATGACCCAAGCACGAAAATCATGACCCACACAGGACACTCAATGACCCACGCAGGACACTGATGACCCACACAGCACACTCAAGGACCCACACAGGACACTCTATGAACCACGCAGGACACTCAATGACCAACACAGGACACTCATCACCCACACAGGTCACTCAATGACTCACGCAGGACACTCATGACCCACACACGACATTCAATGACCCACGCTGGACACTCATGACCCAAGCAGGACACTCAATGACCAACGCAGGACACTCATGACCCACGCAGGACACTCAATAAACTAGGCAGGACACTCATGACCCACGCAGGACACTCAATGACCCATGCAGGACACTCAATAACCCACGCAGGACTCTCATGACCACGCAGGACACTCAATGACCCACGCAGGACACTCATGACCCACACAGGACACTCAATGCCCCACGCAGGACACTCGTGACCCACGCAGGACACTCAATGACCCACACAGGACACTCATGACCCACACAGGACACTCAATGACCCACGCAGGACACACATGACCCACACAGGACACTCAATGACGCACGCAGGACACTCAATGACCCATGCAGGACACTCATGACGCACACAGGACCCTCAATGACCCACGCAGGACACTCATGCCCCACACATCACACTCAATGACCCACACAGGACACTCAATGACCCACGCAGGACACGCAATGACCCACGCAGGACACTCATGACCCACGCAAGACACTCAAAGACCCACGCAGGACACTCATGACCCACGCAGGACAATCAATGACCCACGCAGGACACTCATGACCCACGCTGGACACTCATGACCCAAGCAGGACACTCAATGACCCATGCAGGACACTCATGACACATGCAGGACATTCAATGACCCACGCAGGACATTCATGACCCACGCAGGACACTCAATGACCCACGCAGGACACTGAATGACCCACGCAGGACACTCAATGACCCACACAGGACACTAAGGACCCACACAGGACACTCAATGATCCACGCAGGACACACAATGACCCACACAGGGCACTCAATGACCCACACAGGACACTCATGACCCACGCAAGACACTCAATGATCCACGCCGGACACTCAATGACACACACAGGACACTCAATGACCCATGCAGGACAATCATGACCCACACAGGATACTCAATGACCCACGCAGGACACTCATGACCCACGCAGAACACTCAATGACCGACACAGGACACTCATGACCTACACAGGACACTCAATGACTCACGCAGGACACTCATGACCCACACACGACACTCAGTGACCCACGCTGGACACTCATGACCCACACATCACACTCAATGACCCACACAGGACACTCAATGACCCACGCAGGACACGCAATGACCCACGCAGGACACTCATGACCCACGCAAGACACTCAAAGACCCACGCAGGACACTCATGACCCACGCAGGACAATCAATGACCCACGCAGGACACTCATGACCCACGCTGGACACTCATGACCCAAGCAGGACACTCAATGTCCCATGCAGGACACTCATGACACATGCAGGACATTCAATGACCCACGCAGGACATTCATGACCCACGCAGGACACTCATGACCCACGCAGGACACTCAATGACCCACGCAGGACACTCAATGACCCACACGGGACACTCAATGACCCACGCAGGTCACTCAATGACCCACGCAGGACACTGAATGACCCACGCAGGACACTCAATGACCCACACAGGACACTAATGACCCACACAGGACACTCAATGATCCACGCAGGACACACAATGACCCACACAGGGCACTCAATGACCCACACAGGACACTCATGACCCACGCAAGACACTCAATGACCCACGCCGGACACTCAATGACACACGCAGGACACTCAATGACCCATGCAGGACAATCATGACCCACACAGGACACTCAATGACCCACGCAGGACACTCATGACCCACACAGCACACTCAATGACCCACACAGGACACTCAATGAACCACGCAGAACACTCAATGACCGACACAGGACACTCATGACCCACACAGGACACTCAATGACTCACGCAGGACACTCATGACCCACACACGACACTCGGTGACCCACGCTGGGCACTCATGACCCACACATCACACTCAATGACCCACACAGGACACTCAATGACCCACGCAGGACACGCAATGACCCACGCAGGACACTCATGACCCACGCAAGACACTCAAAGACCCACGCAGGACACTCATGACCCACGCAGGACAATCAATGACCCACGCTGGACACTCATGACCCAAGCAGGACACTCAATGACCCATGCAGGACACTCATGACACATGCAGGACATTCAATGACCCACGCAGGACATTCATGACCCATGCAGGACACTCATGACCCACGCAGGACACTCAATGACCCACGCAGGACACTGAATGACCCACACGGGACACTCAATGACCCACGCAGGTCACTCAATGACCCACGCAGGGCACTGAATGACCCACGCAGGACACTCAATGACCCACACAGGACACTAATGACCCACACAGGACACTCAATGATCCACGCAGGACACACAATGACCCACACAGGGCACTCAATGACCCACACAGGACACTCATGACCCACGCAAGACACTCAATGACCCACGCCGCACACTCAATGACACACGCAGGACACTCAATGACCCATGCAGGACAATCATGACCCACACAGGACACTCAATGACCCACGCAGGACACTCATGACCCACACAGCACACTCAATGACCCACACAGGACACTCAATGAACCACGCAGAACACTCAATGACCGACACAGGACACTCATCACCCACACAGGACACTCAATGACTCACGCAGGACACTCATGACCCACACACGACACTCAGTGACCCACGCTGGACACTCATGCCTCAAGCAGGACACTCAATGACCCATGCAGGACACTCATGACCCACGCAGGACACTCAATGACCCACGCAGGACACTCAATGACCCACGCAGGACACTCATGACCCACGCAGGACACTCAATGACCCACGCAAGACACTCAATGACCCACGCAGGACACTCAATGACCCACGCAAGACACTCAATGACCCACGCAGGACACTCAATGACCCACGCAGGACACTCATGACCTACGCAGGACACTCAATGACCCACGCAGGACACTCAATGACCCACACAAGGCACTCAATGACCCACACCGGACACAAATGACCCACGCAGGACACACTCAATGACTCACGCAGGACACTCATGACCCACACATCACACTCAATGACCCACACAGGACACTCAATAACCCACGCAGGACATGCAATGACCCACGCAGGACACTCATGACCCACGCAAGACACTCAAAGACCCACGCAGGACACTCATGACCCACGCAGGACAATCAAAGACCCACGCAGGACACTCATGACCCACGCTGGACACTCATGACCCAAGCAGGACACTCAATGACCCATGCAGGACACTCATGACACATGCAGGACATTCAATGACCCACGCAGGACATTCATGACCCACGCAGGACAGTCAATGACCCACGCAGGACACTGAATGACCCACGCAGGACACTCAATGACCCAAGCAGTACCCTCATGACCCACACAGGACACTCAATGACCCACACAGGATACTCATGACCCACGCAGGACACTCAATGACCCACAAAGGGCACTCAATGACCCACACAGGACACTCATGACCCACGCAGGACACTCAATGACCCACGCAGGACACTCAATGACCCACGCAGGACCCTCAATGACACATGCAGGACAATCATGACCCACACAGGACACTCAACGACCCACGCAGGACACTCATGACCCACACAGCACACTCAATGACCCACACAGGACACTCAATGACCCATGCAGGACTCTCATGACCCACGCAGGACACTCATGACCCACGCAGGACACTCATGACCCAGGCAGGACACTCAATGACTCACGCAGGACACTGAATGACCCACGCAGGACACTCAATGACCCACGCAGGACACTGATGACCTATGCAGTACACTCAATAACCCACGCAGGGCACTCAATGACCCACACAGGCCACTCAATGACCCACACCGGACACTCATGACCCAAGCAGGACACTCAATGACCCACGCAGGACACTCAATGACCCATGCAGGACACTCAATGACCCACGCAGGACTCTCATGACCCACGCATGGCACTCAATGACCCACACAGGACACACATGACCCACACAGGACACTCAATGACCCACGCAGGACACTCAATGACCCATGCAGGACACTCATGACCCACACAGGACACTCAATGACCCACGCAGGACACACATGACCCACACAGGACACTCAATGACCCACGCAGGACACTCAATGACCCATGCAGGACACTCATGACCCACACAGGACACTCAATGACCCACGCAGGACACTCATGACCCACACAGGGCACTCAATGACCCACACAGGACCCTCAATGACCCACGCAGGACTCTCAATGACCCACGCAGGACACTCATGACCCACGCAGGACACTCAATGACCCACGCAGGACACTCATGACCCACGCAGGACACTCATGACCCACGCAGCACAATCAACGAACCACACAGGATACTCATGACACTCACAGGACACACAATGAACCACGCAATACACTCAATGACCGACACAGGACACTCATGACCCACGCAGGACACTCACTGACCCACGCAGGACACTCAATGACCCACACGGGACACTCAATGACCCACACGGGACACTCAATGACCCACGCAGGACACTCAATGACCCACACAGGACACTCATGACCCATGCAGGATACTCAATGACCCACGCAGGACACCCATGACCCACGCAGGGCACTCATGACCCACACAGGACACTCAATGACCCACGCATGACACTCATGACCCACACACGACACTCAATGACCCACGCTGGACACTCATGACCCAAGCAGGACACTCAATGACCCATGCAGGACTCTCATGACCCACGCAGGACACTCAATGACCCACACAGGACACACAATGACCCACGCAGGACACTCATGACCCACGCAGGACACTCAATGACCCATGCAGGACACTGAATGACCCACGCAGGACACTCAATGACCCACGCAGAACACTCATGACCCACACAGGACACTCAATGACCCACGCAGGACTCTCAATGACCCACACAGGGCACTCAATGACCCACACCGGACACACATGACCCACGCAGGACACTCAATGACCCACGCAGGACACACTCAATGACACACGCAGTACACTCAATGACCCATGCAGGACAATCATGACCCACACAGGACACTCAATGACCCACGCAGGACAGTCATGACCCACACAGGACACTCAATGACCCATGCAGGACACGCAATGACCCAAGCAGGACACTCATGACCCATGCAAGACACTCAAAGACCCACGCAGGACACTCATGACCCACGCAGGACAATCAATGACGCACGCAGGACACTCATGACCCACGCTGGACACTCATGACCCAAGCAGGACACTGAATGACACACGCAGGACACTCAATGACCCACGCAGGACAATGAATGACACACACAGGACACTCAATGACCCACGCAGGAAACACTCAATGACTCACGCAGGACACTCATGACCCACACATCACACTCAATGACCCACACAGGACACTCAATGACCCACGCAGGACACGCAATGACCCACGCAGGACACTCATGACCCACGCAAGACACTCAAAGACCCACGCAGGACACTCATGACCCACGCAGGACAATCAATGACCCACGCAGGACACTCATGACCCACGCTGGACACTCATGACCCAAGCAGGACACTCAATGACCCATGCAGGACACTCATGATCCACGCAAGACACTCAAAGACCCACGCAGGACACTCATGACCCACGCAGGACAATCAATGACCCACACAGGACACTCAATGACCCACGCTGGACACTCATGACCCAAGCAGGACACTCAATGACCCACGCAGGACACTCATGACACACGCAGGACATTCAGTGACCCACGCAGGACATTCATGACCCACGCAGGACACCCATGACCCACGCAGGACACTCAATGACCCACGCAGGACACTCAATGACCCACACGGGACACTCAATGACCCACGCAGGTCACTCAATGACCCACGCAGGACACTCAATGACCCACACAGGACACTAATGACCCACACAGGACACTCAATGATCCACGCAGGACACACAATGACCCACACAGGGCACTCAATGACCCACACAGGACACTCATGACCCACGCAAGACACACAATGACCCACGCCGGACACTCAATGACACATGCAGGACACTCAATGACCCATGCAGGACAATCATGACCCACACAGGACACTCAATGACCCACGCAGGACACTCATGACCCACACAGCACACTCAATGACCCACACAGGACACTCAATGAACCACGCAGAACACTCAATGACCAACACAGGACACTCATGACCCACACAGGACACTCAATGACCCACGCAGGATACTCATGACCCACGCAGGACACTCAATGACCCACGCAAGACACTCAATGACCCACGCAGGACACTCAATGACCCACGCAGGATACTCATGACCTACGCAGGACACTCAATGACCCACGCAGGACACTCAATGGCCCACACAGGGCACTGCATGACCCACACCGGACACACATGACCCACGCAGGACACACTCAATGACTCACGCAGGACACTCATGACCCACACATCACACTCAATGACCCACACAGGACACTCAATGACCCACGCAGGACACGCAATGACCCACGCAGGACACTCATGACCCACGCAAGACACTCAAAGACCCACGCAGGACACTCATGACCCACGCAGGACAATCAATGACCCACGCAGGACACTCACGACCCACGCTGGACACTCATGACCCAAGCAGGACACTCAATGACCCATGCAGGACACTCATGACACATGCAGGACATTCAATGACCGACGCAGGACATTCATGACCCACGCAGGACACTCATGACCCACGCAGGACACTCAATGACCCACGCAGGACACTCAATGACCCACACGGGACACACAATGACCCACGCAGGTCACTCAATGACCCACGCAGGACACTGAATGACCCACGCAGGACACTCAATGACCCACACAGGACACTAATGACCCACACAGGACACTCAATGATCCACGCAGGACACACAATGACCCACACAGGGCACTCAATGACCCACACAGGACACTCATGACTCACGCAAGACACTCAATGACCCACGCTGGACACTCAATGACACACGCAAGGCACTCAATGACCCATGCAGGACAATCATGACCCACACAGGACACTCAATGACCCACGCAGGACACTCAATGACCGACACAGGACACTCATGACCCACACAGGACACTCAATGACTCACGCAGGACACACATGACCCACACACGACACACAGTGACCCACGCTGGACACTCATGCCTCAAGCAGGACACTCAATGACCCATGCAGGACACTCATGACCCACGCAGGACACTCAATGACCCACGCAGGACACTCAATGACCCACGCAGGACACTCATGACCCACGCAGGACACTCAATGACCCATGCAGGACAATCATGACGCACACAGGACACTCAATGACCCACACAGCACACTCAATGACCGACACAGGACACTCATGACCCACACAGGACACTCAATGACTCACGCAGGACACACATGACCCACACACGACACACAGTGACCCACGCTGGACACTCATGCCTCAAGCAGGACACTCAATGACCCATGCAGGACACTCATGACCCACGCAGGACACTCAATGACCCACGCAGGACACTCATGACCCACGCAGGACACTCAATGACCCACGCAAGACACTCAATGACCCACGCAGGACACTCAATGACTCACGCAGGATACTCATGACCTACGCAGGACACTCATGACCCACACATCACACTCAATGACCCACACAGGACACTCAATGACCCACGCAGGACACGCAATGACCCACACAGGACACTAATGACCCACACAGGACACTCAATGATCCACGCAGGACACACAATGACCCACACAGGGCACTCAATGACCCACACAGGACACTCATGACCCACGCAAGACACACAATGACCCACGCCGGACACTCAATGACACATGCAGGACACTCAATGACCCATGCAGGACAATCATGACCCACACAGGACACTCAATGACCCACGCAGGACACTCATGACCCACACAGCACACTCAATGACCCACACAGGACACTCAATGAACCACGCAGAACACTCAATGACCAACACAGGACACTCATGACCCACACAGGACACTCAATGACCCACGCAGGATACTCATGACCCACGCAGGACACTCAATGACCCACGCAAGACACTCAATGACCCACGCAGGACACTCAATGACCCACGCAGGATACTCATGACCTACGCAGGACACTCAATGACCCACGCAGGACACTCAATGGCCCACACAGGGCACTGCATGACCCACACCGGACACACATGACCCACGCAGGACACACTCAATGACTCACGCAGGACACTCATGACCCACACATCACACTCAATGACCCACACAGGACACTCAATGACCCACGCAGGACACGCAATGACCCACGCAGGACACTCATGACCCACGCAAGACACTCAAAGACCCACGCAGGACACTCATGACCCACGCAGGACAATCAATGACCCACGCAGGACACTCACGACCCACGCTGGACACTCATGACCCAAGCAGGACACTCAATGACCCATGCAGGACACTCATGACACATGCAGGACATTCAATGACCGACGCAGGACATTCATGACCCACGCAGGACACTCATGACCCACGCAGGACACTCAATGACCCACGCAGGACACTCAATGACCCACACGGGACACACAATGACCCACGCAGGTCACTCAATGACCCACGCAGGACACTGAATGACCCACGCAGGACACTCAATGACCCACACAGGACACTAATGACCCACACAGGACACTCAATGATCCACGCAGGACACACAATGACCCACACAGGGCACTCAATGACCCACACAGGACACTCATGACCCACGCAAGACACTCAATGATCCACGCAGGACACTCATGACCCACGCAGGACAATCAATGACCCACACAGGACACTCATGACCCACGCTGGACACGCATGACCCAAGCAGGACACTGAATGACCCACGCAGGGCAATGAATGACACACACAGGACACTCAATGACCCACGCAGGACACACTCAATGACTCACGCAGGACACTCATGACCCACACATCACACTCAATGACCCACACAGGACACTCAATGACCCACGCAGGACACTCATGACCCATGCAGGACTCTCAATGACGCACGCAGGACACTCAATGACCCACACGGGACACTCATGACCCACGCAGGACAATCAATGACCCACGCAGGACACTCATGACCCACACATCACACTCAATGACCCACACAGGACACTCAATGACCCACGCAGGACACTCATGACCCACGCAGGACACTCATGACCCACGCAAGACACTCAAAGACTAACGCAGGACACTCATGACCCACGCAGGACAATCAATGACCCACGCAGGACACTCATGACCCACGCTGGACACTCATGACCAAAGCAGGACACTCAATGACCCATGCAGGACACTCATGACCAACGCAAGACACTCAAGGACCCACGCAGGACACTCATGACCCACGCAGGACAATCAATGACCCACGCAGGACACTCATGACCCACGCTGGACACTCATGACCCAAGCAGGACACTCAATAACCTACGCAGGACACACAATGACCCACGCAGGACACTCATGACCCACGCAGGACACTCAATGACCCATGCAGGACACTGAATGACCCACGCAGGACACTCAATGACCCACGCAGAACACTCATGACCCACACAGGACACTCAATGACCCACGCAGGACTCTCAATGACCCACACAGGGCACTCAATGACCCACACCGGACACACATGACCCACGCAGGACACTCAATGACCCACGCAGGACACACTCAATGACACACGCAGTACACTCAATGACCCATGCAGGACAATCATGACCCACACAGGACACTCAATGACCCACGCAGGACACTCATGACCCACACATCACACTCAATGACCCACACAGGACACTCAATGACCCACGCAGGACACGCAATGACCCACACAGGACACTCAATGACCCACGCAGGACACGCAATGACCCACGCAGGACACTCATGACCCATGCAAGACACTCAAAGACCCACGCAGGACACTCATGACCCACGCAGGACAATCAATGACCCACGCAGGACACTCATGACCCACGCTGGACACTCATGACCCAAGCAGGACACTGAATGACCCACGCAGGGCAATGAATGACACACGCAGGACACTCAATGACCCACGCAGGACACACTCAATGACTCACGCAGGACACTCATGACCCACACATCACACTCAATGACCCACACAGGACACTCAATGACCCACGCAGGACACTCATGACCCACGCAGGACACTCATGACCCACGCAAGACACTCAAAGACCCACGCAGGACACTCATGACCCACGCAGGACAATCAATGACCCACGCAGGACACTCATGACCCACGCTGGACACTCATGACCAAAGCAGGACACTCAATGACCCACGCAGGACACTCATGACCCATGCAAGACACTCAAAGACCCACGCAGGACACTCATGACCCACGCAGGACAATCAATGACCCACGCAGGACACTCATGACCCACGCTGGACACTCATGACCCAAGCAGGACACTGAATGACCCACGCAGGGCAATGAATGACACACGCAGGACACTCAAT
This sequence comes from Chiloscyllium plagiosum, assembly GCF_037043375.1. NCBI lineage: Eukaryota > Metazoa > Chordata > Chondrichthyes > Orectolobiformes > Hemiscylliidae > Chiloscyllium > Chiloscyllium plagiosum. Next base: position 47,506,165 of record NW_028270167.1, read on the forward strand.
GACCCACGCAGGACACTCATGACCCACACATCACACTCAATGACCCACACAGGACACTCAATGACCCACGCAGGACACTCAATAACCCATGCAGGACTCTCAATGACGCACGCAGGACACTCAATGACCCACACGGGACACTCAATGACCAACGCAGGACACTCAATGACCCACGCAGGACACTCATGACCCATGCAGGACACTCAATGACCCACGCAGGACACCCATGACCCACGCAGGACACTCATGACCCACACAGGACACTCAATGACCCACGCATGACACTCATAACCCACACAGGACACTCAATGACCTACGCAGGACACTCATGACCCACGCAGGACACTCAATGACCCATGCAGGACACTCAATGACCCACACAGGACTCTCATGACCCACGCAGGACACTCAATGACCCACGCAGGACACTCATGACCCACACAGCACACTCAACGACCCACACAGGACACTCAATGACCCACGCAGGACTCTCAATGACCCACGCAGGACACTCATGACCCACGCAGGACACTCAATGACCCACGCAGGACACCTAATGACCCACGCAGGACACTCAATGACCCACGCAGGACACTCAATGACCCACACAGGGCACTTAATGACCCACGCAGGACAATCATGACCCACGCAGGACACTCATGACCCACGCAGCACAATCAACGAACCACACAGGATACTCATGACACTCGCAGTACACACAATGAACCACGCAATACACTCAATGACCGACACAGGACACTCATGACCCACGCAGGACACTCACTGACCCACGCAGGACACTCAATGACCCACACGGGACACTCAATGACCCACGCAGGTAACTCAATGACCCGCGCAGGTCACTGAATGACCCACGCAGGACACTCAATGACCCACACAGGACACTCATGACCCACACAGGACACTCAATGACCCACGCAGGACACACAATGACCCACGCATGACACTCATGACCCACGCAGGACACTCAATGACCTACGCAGGATACTCATGACCCACGCAGGACACTCAATGACCCATGCAGGACACTCAATGACCCACGCAGGACTCTCATGACCCACGCAGGACACCCAATGACCCATGCAGGACACTCATAACCCATACAGGACACTCAATGCCCCACGCAGGACACTCGGGACCCACGCAGGACACTCAATGACCCACACAGGACACTCATGACCCACACAGGACACTCAATGACTCACGCAAGACACACATGACCCACACAGGACACTCAATGACCCACGCAGGACACTCAATGACCCATGCAGGACACTCATGACGCACACAGGACACTCAATGACCCACACAGGACACTCATGACCCACACAGCACACTCAATGACCCACACAGGACACGCAATGACCCACGCAGGACTCTCAATGACCCACGCAGGACACTCATGATCCACGCAGGACACTCAATGACCCACGCAGGACACTCATGACCCACGCTGGACACTCATGACCCACGCAGGACACTCAACGAACCACACAGGATACTCATGACACTCGCAGGACACTCAATGAACCACGCAATACACTCAATGACCGACACAGGACACTCATGACCCACGCAGGACACTCAATGACCCACGCAGGACACTCAATGACCCACACGGGACACTCAATGACCCACGCAGGTCACTCAATGACCCACGCAGGACACTGAATGACCCATGCAGGACACTCAATGACCCACGCAGGACACTCATGACCCACACAGGACACTCAATGACCCACGCAGGACACACAATGACCCACACAGGGCACTCAATGTCCCACTCAGGACACTCATGACACACGCAAGACACTCAATGACCCACGCCGGACACTCAATGACACACGCAGGACACTCAATGACCCATGCAGGACAATCATGACCCACACAGGACACTCAATGACCCACGCAGGACACGTATGACCCACACAGCACACTCAATGACCCACACAGGACACTAAATGAACCACGCAGAACACTCAATGACCGACACAGGACACTCATGACCCACACAGGACACACAATGACGCACGCAGGACACTCATGACCCACACACGACACTCAATGACCCACGCTGGACTCTCATGACCCAAGCAGGACACTCAATGACCCATGCAGGACTCTCATGACCCACGCAGGACACTCAATGACCCACGCAGGACACACAATGACCCACGCAGGACACTCATGACCCACGCAGGACACTCAATGACCCATGCAGGACACTGAATGACCCACGCAGGACACTCAATGACCCACGCAGAACACTCATGACCCACACAGGACACTCAATGACCCACGCAGGACTCTCAATGACCCACACAGGGCACTCAATGACCCACACCGGACACACATGACCCACGCAGGACACTCAATGACCCACGCAGGACACACTCAATGACACACGCAGTACACTCAATGACCCATGCAGGACAATCATGACCCACACAGGACACTCAATGAACCACGCAGGACACTCATGACCCACACATCACACTCAATGACCCACACAGGACACTCAATGACCCACGCAGGACACGCAATGACCCACGCAGGACACTCATGACCCATGCAAGACACTCAAAGACCCACGCAGGACACTCATGACCCACGCAGGATAATCAATGACGCACGCAGGACACTCATGACCCACGCTGGACAATGAATGACACACGCAGAACACTCAATGACCCACGCAGGACACACTCAATGACTCACGCAGGACACTCATGACCCACACATCACACTCAATGACCCACACAGGACACTCAATGACCCACGCAGGACACGCAATGACCCACGCAGGACACTCATGACCCACGCAAGACACTCAAAGACCCACGCAGGACACTCATGACCCACGCAGGACAATCAATGACCCACGCAGGACACACATGACCCACGCTGGACACTCATGACCCAAGCAGGACACTCAATGACCCATGCAGAACACTCATGACCCACGCAAGACACTCAAAGACTCACGCAGGACACTCATGACCCACGCAGGACAATAAATGACCCACACAGGACACTCAATGACCCACGCTGGACACTCATGACCCACGCAGGACACTCATGACCCACACAGGACACTCAATGACCCACGCATGACACTCATAACCCACACAGGACACTCAATGACCTACGCAGGACACTCATGACCCACGCAGGACACTCAATGACCCATGCAGGACACTCAATGACCCACGCAGGACTCTCATGACCCACGCAGGACACTCAATGATCCATGCAGGACACTCAATGACCCACACAGGACACTCAATGCCCCACGCAGGACACCCGAGACCCACGCAGGACACTCAATGACCCACGCAGCACACTCAATGACCCATGCAGGTCACTCATGATGCACACAGGACACTCAATGACCCACGCAGGACACTCAATGACCCACACAGCACACTCAATGACCCACACAGGACACTCAATGTCCCACGCAGGACTCTCAATGACCCACGCAGGACACTCATGACCCACGCAGGACACTCAATGACCCACGCAGGACACTCATGACCCACGCAGGACACTCAACGAACCACACTGGATACTCATGACACTCGCAGGACACTCAATGAACCACGCAATACACTCAATGAGCGACACAGGACACTCATGACCCACGCAGGACACTCAATGACACACGCAGGACATTCAATGACCCACACGGGACACTCAATGACCCACGCAGGTCACTCAATGACCCACGCAGGACACTGAATGACCCACGCAGGACAGTCAATGACCCACACAGGACACTCATGACCCACACAGGACACTCAATGTTCCACGCAGGACACACAATGACCCACACAGGACACTCAATGACCCACGCAGGACTCTCAATGACCCACGCAGGACACTCAATGACCCACACAGGACACTCAATGACCCACGCAGGACACTCAGTGACTCACACAGGACACTCATTGACCCACGCAGGACACTCAACGAACCACACAGGATACTCATGACACTCGCAGGACACTCACTGAACCACGCAGTACACTCAATGACCGACACAGGACACTCATGACCCACGCAGGACACTCAATGACCCACGCAGGACACTCAATGACCCACACGGGACACTCAATGACCCACGCAGGTCACTCAATGACCCACGCAGGACACTGAATGACCCACACAGGACAGTCAATGACCCACACAGGACACTCATGACCCACACAGGACACTAAATGATCCACGCAGGACACACAATGACCCACACAGGGCACTCAATGACCCACGCAGGACACTCAATGACCCACACAGGGCACTCAATGACCCACACCGTACACACATGACCCACGCAGGACACTCAATGACCCACGCAGGACACACTCAATGACCCACGCAGTACACTCAATGACCCATGCAGGACAATCATGACCCACACAGGACACTCAATGACCCACGCAGGACACTCATGACCCACACATCACACTCAATGACCCACACAGGACACTCAATGACCCACGCAGGACACGCAATGACCCACGCAGGACACTCATGACCCACGCAAGACACTCAAAGACCCACGCAGGACACTCATGACCCACGCAGGACAATCAATGACCCACGCAGGACACTGAATGACCCACGCAGGACAATGAATGACACACGCAGACACTCAATGACCCACGCAGGATACTCATGACCCACGCAGGACACTCAATGACCCATGCAGGACACTCAATGACCCATGCAGGACACTCATGACGCACACAGGACACTCAATGACCCACGCAGGACACTCATGACCCACACAGCACACTCAACGACCCACACAGGACACTCAATGACCCACGCAGGACTCTCAATGACCCACGCAGGACACTCATGACCCACGCAGGACACTCAATGACCCACGCAGGACACCTAATGACCCACGCAGGACACTCAATGACCCACGCAGGATACGCATGACCCACGCAGGACACTCAATGACCCACGCAGGACACTCAATGACCCACACAGGGCACTCAATGACCCACGCAGGACAATCATGACCCACGCAGGACACTCATGACCCACGCAGCACAATCAACGAACCACACAGGATACTCATGACACTCGCAGGACACACAATGAACCACGCAATACACTCAATGACCGACACAGGACACTCATGACCCACGCAGGACACTCACTGACCCACGCAGGACACTCAATGACCCACACGGGACACTCAATGACCCACGCAGGTAACTCAATGACCCGCGCAGGTCACTGAATGACCCACGCAGGACACTCAATGACCCACACAGGACACTCATGACCCACACAGGACACTCAATGACCCACGCAGGACACACAATGACCCACGCATGACACTCATGACCCACGCAGGACACTCAATGACCTACGCAGGACACTCATGACCCACGCAGGACACTCAATGACCCATGCAGGACACTCAATGACCCACGGAGGACTCTCATGACCCACGCAGGACAATCAATGACCCATGCAGGACACTCAATGACCCACACAGGACACTCAATGCCCCACGCAGGACACTCGGGACCCACGCAGGACACTCAATGACCCACACAGGACACTCATGACCCACACAGGACACTCAATGACTCACGCAGGACACACATGACCCACACAGGACACTCAATGACCCACGCAGGACACTCAATGACCCATGCAGGACACTCATGACGCACACAGGACACTCAATGACCCACACAGGACACTCATGACCCACACAGCACACTCAATGACCCACACAGGACACTCAATGACCCACGCAGGACTCTCAATGACCCACGCAGGACACTCATGACCCACGCAGGACACTCAATGACCCACGCAGGACACTCATGACCCACGCTGGACACTCATGACCCACGCAGGACACTCAACGAACCACACAGGATACTCATGACACTCGCAGGACACTCAATGAACCACGCAATACACTCAATGACCGACAGAGGACACTCATGACCCACGCAGGACACTCAATGACCCACGCAGGACACTCAATGACCCACACGGGACACTCAATGACCCACGCAGGTCACTCAATGACCCACGCAGGTCACTGAATGACCCACGCAGGACACTCAATGACCCACGCAGGACAATCATGACCCACACAGGACACTCAATGACCCACGCAGGACACGTATGACCCACACAGCACACTCAATGACCCACACAGGACACTCAATGAACCACGCAGAACACTCAATGACCGACACAGGACACTCATGACCCACACAGGACACTCAATGACGCACGCAGGACACTCATAACCCACACACGACACTCAATGACCCACGCTGGACACTCATGACCCAAGCAGGACACTCAATGACCCATGCAGGACTCTCATGACCCACGCAGGACACTCAATGACCCACACAGGACACACAATGACCCACGCAGGACACTCATGACCCACGCAGGACACTCAATGACCCATGCAGGACACTGAATGACCCACGCAGGACACTCAATGACCCACGCAGAACACTCATGACCCACACAGGACACTCAATGACCCACGCAGGACTCTCAATGACCCACACAAGGCACTCAATGACCCACACCGGACACACATGACCCACGCAGGACACTCAATGACCCACGCAGGACACACTCAATGACACACGCAGTACACTCAATGACCCATGCAGGACAATCATGACCCACACAGGACACTCAATGACCCACGCAGGACACTCATGACCCACACATCACACTCAATGACCCACACAGGACACTCAATGACCCACGCAGGACACGCAATGACCCACGCAGGACACTCATGACCCATGCAAGACACTCAATGACCCACACAGGACACTCAATGACCCACGCAGGACACTCATGATCCACGCAGGACACTCATGACCCACGCAAGACACTCAAAGACCCACGCAGGACACTCATGACCCACGCAGGACAATCAATGACCCACGCAGGACACTCATGACCCACGCTGGACACTCATGACCAAAGCAGGACACTCAATGACCCATGCAGGACACTCATGACCCACGCAAGACACTCAAAGACCCACGCAGGACACTCATGACCCACGCAGGACAATCAATGACCCACGCAGGACACTCATGACCCACGCTGGACACTCATGACCCAAGCAGGACACTCAATAACCCACGCAGGACACTCAATGACCCACACAGGACACTCATGACCCACGCAGGACACTCAATAACCCATGCAGGACTCTCAATGACACACGCAGGACACTCAATGACCCACACGGGACACTCAATGACCAACGCAGGACACTCAATGACCCACGCAGGACACTCATGACCCATGCAGGACACTCAATGACCCACGCAGGACACCCATGACCCACGCAGGACACTCATGACCCACACAGGACACTCAATGACCCACGCATGACACTCATAACCCACACAGGACACTCAATGACCTACGCAGGACACTCATGACCCACGCAGGACACTCAATGACCCATGCAGGACACTCAATGACCCACGCAGGACTCTCATGACCCACGCAGGACACTCAATGATCCATGCAGGTCACTCAATGGCCCACACAGGACACTCAACGACCCACGCAGGACACTCAATAACCCATGCAGGACTCTCAATGATGCACGCAGGACACTCAATGACCCACACGGGACACTCAATGACCAACGCAGGACACTCAATGACCCACGCAGGACACTCATGACCCATGCAGGACACTCAATGACCCACGCAGGACACCCATGACCCACGCAGGACACTCATGACCCACACAGGACACTCAATGACCCACGCATGACACTCATAACCCACACAGGACACTCAATGACCTACGCAGGACACTCATGACCCACGCAGGACACTCAATGACCCATGCAGGACACTCAATGACCCACGCAGGACTCTCATGACCCACGCAGGACACTCAATGATCCACGCAGGACACTCATGACCCACACAGCACACTCAACGACCCACACAGGACACTCAATGACCCACGCAGGACTCTCAATGACCCACGCAGGACACTCATGACCCACGCAGGACACTCAATGACCCACGCAGGACACCTAATGACCCACGCAGGACACTCAATGACCCACGCAGGACACTCAATGACCCACACAGGGCACTTAATGACCCACGCAGGACAATCATGACCCACGCAGGATACTCATGACACTCGCAGTACACACAATGAACCACGCAATACACTCAATGACCGACACAGGACACTCATGACCCACGCAGGACACTCACTGACCCACGCAGGACACTCAATGACCCACACGGGACACTCAATGACCCACGCAGGTAACTCAATGACCCGCGCAGGTCACTGAATGACCCACGCAGGACACTCAATGACCCACACAGGACACTCATGACACACACAGGACACTCAATGACCCACGCAGGACACACAATGACCCACGCATGACACTCATGACCCACGCAGGACACTCAATGACCTACGCAGGACACTCATGACCCACGCAGGACACTCAATGACCCATGCAGGACACTCAATGACCCACGCAGGACTCTCATGACCCACGCAGGACACTCAATGACCCATGCAGGACACTCATAACCCACACAGGACACTCAATGCCCCACGCAGGACACTCGGGACCCACGCAGGACACTCAATGACCCACACAGGACACTCATGACCCACACAGGACACTCAATGACTCACGCAAGACACACATGACCCACACAGGACACTCAATGACCCACGCAGGACACTCAATGACCCATGCAGGACACTCATGACGCACACAGGACACTCAATGACCCACACAGGACACTCATGACCCACACAGCACACTCAATGACCCACACAGGACACTCAATGACCCACGCAGGACTCTCAATGACCCACGCAGGACACTCATGATCCACGCTGGACACTCATGACCCACGCAGGACACTCAACGAACCACACAGGATACTCATGACACTCGCAGGACACTCAATGAACCACGCAATACACTCAATGACCGACACAGGACACTCATGACCCACGCAGGACACTCAATGACCCACGCAGGACACTCAATGACCCACACGGGACACTCAATGACCCACGCAGGTCACTCAATGACCCACGCAGGACACTGAATGACCCATGAAGGACACTCAATGACCCACGCAGGACACTCATGACCCACACAGGACACTCAATGACCCACGCAGGACACACAATGACCCACACAGGGCACTCAATGACCCACTCAGGACACTCATGACACACGCAAGACACTCAATGACCCACGCCGGACACTCAATGACACACGCAGGACACTCAATGACCCATGCAGGACAATCATGACCCACACAGGACACTCAATGACCCACGCAGGACACGAATGACCCACACAGCACACTCAATGACCCACACAGGACACTCAATGAACCACGCAGAACACTCAATGACCGACACAGGACACTCATGACCCACACAGGACACACAATGACGCACGCAGGACACTCATGACCCACACACGACACTCAATGACCCACGCTGGACTCTCATGACCCAAGCAGGACACTCAATGACCCATGCAGGACTCTCATGACCCACGCAGGACACTCAATGACCCACGCAGGACACACAATGACCCACGCAGGACACTCATGACCCACGCAGGACACTCAATGACCCATGCAGGACACTGAATGACCCACGCAGGACACTCAATGACCCACGCAGAACACTCATGACCCACACAGGACACTCAATGACCCACGCAGGACTCTCAATGACCCACACAGGGCACTCAATGACCCACACCGGACACACATGACCCACGCAGGACACTCAATGACCCACGCAGGACACACTCAATGACACACGCAGTACACTCAATGACCCATGCAGGACAATCATGACCCACACAGGACACTCAATGAACCACGCAGGACACTCATGACCCACACATCACACTCAATGACCCACACAGGACACTCAATGACCCACGCAGGACACGCAATGACCCACGCAGGACACTCATGACCCATGCAAGACACTCAAAGACCCACGCAGGACACTCATGACCCACGCAGGACAATCAATGACGCACGCAGGACACTCATGACCCACACTGGACAATCAATGACCCACGCAGGACACTCATGACCCACACATCACACTCAATGACCCACACAGGACACTCAATGACCCACGCAGGACACTCATGACCCACGCAGGACACTCATGACCCACGCAAGACACTCAAAGACTAACGCAGGACACTCATGACCCACGCAGGACAATCAATGACCCACGCAGGACACTCATGACCCACGCTGGACACTCATGACCAAAGCAGGACACTCAATGACCCATGCAGGACACTCATGACCAACGCAAGACACTCAAAGACCCACGCAGGACACTCATGACCCACGCAGGACAATCAATGACCCACGCAGGACACTCATGACCCACGCTGGACACTCATGACCCAAGCAGGACACTCAATAACCTACGCAGGACACACAATGACCCACGCAGGACACTCATGACCCATGCAGGACACTCAATGACCCATGCAGGACACTGAATGACCCACGCAGGACACTCAATGACCCACGCAGAACACTCATGACCCACACAGGACACTCAATGACCCACGCAGGACTCTCAATGACCCACACAGGGCACTCAATGACCCACACCGGACACACATGACCCACGCAGGACACTCAATGACCCACGCAGGACACACTCAATGACACACGCAGTACACTCAATGACCCATGCAGGACAATCATGACCCACACAGGACACTCAATGACCCACGCAGGACACTCATGACCCACACATCACACTCAATGACCCACACAGGACACTCAATGACCCACGCAGGACACGCAATGACCCACACAGGACACTCAATGACCCACGCAGGACACGCAATGACCCACGCAGGACACTCATGACCCATGCAAGACACTCAAAGACCCACGCAGGACACTCATGACCCACGCAGGACAATCAATGACCCACGCAGGACACTCATGACCCACGCTGGACACTCATGACCCAAGCAGGACACTGAATGACCCACGCAGGGCAATGAATGACACACGCAGGACACTCAATGACCCACGCAGGACACACTCAATGACTCACGCAGGACACTCATGACCCACACATCACACTCAATGACCCACACAGGACACTCAATGACCCACGCAGGACACTCATGACCCACGCAGGACACTCATGACCCACGCAAGACACTCAAAGACCCACGCAGGACACTCATGACCCACGCAGGACAATCAATGACCCACGCAGGACACTCATGACCCACGCTGGACACTCATGACCAAAGCAGGACACTCAATGACCCATGCAGGACACTCATGACCCACGCAAGACACTCAAAGACCCACGCAGGACACTCATGACCCACGCAGGACAATCAATGACCCACGCAGGACACTCATGACCCACGCTGGACACTCATGACCCAAGCAGGACACTCAATAACCCACGCAGGACACTCAATGACCCACACAGGACACTCATGACCCACGCAGGACACTCAATAACCCATGCAGGACTCTCAATGACGCACGCAGGACACTCAATGACCCACACGGGACACTCAATGACCAACGCAGGACACTCAATGACCCACGCAGGACACTCATGACCCATGCAGGACACTCAATGACCCACGCAGGACACCCATGACCCACGCAGGACACTCATGACCCACACAGGACACTCAATGACCCACGCATGACACTCATAACCCACACAGGACACTCAATGACCTACGCAGGACACTCATGACCCACGCAGGACACTCAATGACCCATGCAGGACACTCAATGACCCACGCAGGACTCTCATGACCCACGCAGGACACTCAATGATCCATGCAGGACACTCAATGGCCCACACAGGACACTCAACGACCCACGCAGGACACTCAATAACCCATGCAGGACTCTCAATGACGCACGCAGGACACTCAATGACCCACACGGGACACTCAATGACCAACGCAGGACACTCAATGACCCACGCAGGACACTCATGACCCATGCAGGACACTCAATGACCCACGCAGGACACCCATGACCCACGCAGGACACTCATGACCCACACAGGGCACTCAATGACCCACGCAGGACAATCATAACCCACACAGGACACTCATGACCCACGCAGCACAATCAACGAACCACACAGGATACTCATGACACTCGCAGGACACACAATGAACCACGCAATACACTCAATGGCCGACACAGGACACTCATGACCCACGCAGGACACTCACTGACCCACGCAGGACACTCAATGACCCACACGGGACACTCAATGACCCACGCAGGTAACTCAATGACCCGCGCAGGTCACTGAATGACCCACGCAGGACACTCAATGACCCACACAGGACACTCATGACCCACACAGGACACTCAATGACCCACGCAGGACACACAATGACCCACGCATGACACTCATGACCCACGCAGGACACTCAATGACCTACGCAGGACACTCATGACCCACGCAGGACACTCAATGACCCATGCAGGACACTCAATGACCCACGGAGGACTCTCATGACCCACGCAGGACAATCAATGACCCATGCAGGACACTCAATGACCCACACAGGACACTCAATGCCCCACGCAGGACACTCGGGACCCACGCAGGACACTCAATGACCCACACAGGACACTCATGACCCACACAGGACACTCAATGACTCACGCAGGACACACATGACCCACACAGGACACTCAATGACCCACGCAGGACACTCAATGACCCATGCAGGACACTCATGACGCACACAGGACACTCAATGACCCACACAGGACACTCATGACCCACACAGCACACTCAATGACCCACACAGGACACTCAATGACCCACGCAGGACTCTCAATGACCCACGCAGGACACTCATGACCCACGCAGGACACTCAATGACCCACGCAGGACACTCATGACCCACGCTGGACACTCATGACCCACGCAGGACACTCAACGAACCACACAGGATACTCATGACACTCGCAGGACACTCAATGAACCACGCAATACACTCAATGACCGACAGAGGACACTCATGACCCACGCAGGACACTCAATGACCCACGCAGGACACTCAATGACCCACACGGGACACTCAATGACCCACGCAGGTCACTCAATGACCCACGCAGGACACTGAATGACCCACGCAGGACACTCAATGACCCACGCAGGACAATCATGACCCACACAGGACACTCAATGACCCACGCAGGACACGTATGACCCACACAGCACACTCAATGACCCACACAGGACACTCAATGAACCACGCAGAACACTCAATGACCGACACAGGACACTCATGACCCACACAGGACACTCAATGACGCACGCAGGACACTCATGACCCACACACGACACTCAATGACCCACGCTGGACACTCATGACCCAAGCAGGACACTCAATGACCCATGCAGGACTCTCATGACCCAGGCAGGACACTCAATGACCCACACAGGACACACAATGACCCACGCAGGACACTCATGACCCACGCAGGACACTCAATGACCCATGCAGGACACTGAATGACCCACGCAGGACACTCAATGACCCACGCAGAACACTCATGACCCACACAGGACACTCAATGACCCACGCAGGACTCTCAATGACCCACACAAGGCACTCAATGACCCACACCGGACACACATGACCCACGCAGGACACTCAATGACCCACGCAGGACACACTCAATGACACACGCAGTACACTCAATGACCCATGCAGGACAATCATGACCCACACAGGACACTCAATGACCCACGCAGGACACTCATGACCCACACATCACACTCAATGACCCACACAGGACACTCAATGACCCACGCAGGACACGCAATGACCCACGCAGGACACTCATGACCCATGCAAGACACTCAAAGACCCACGCAGGACACTCATGACCCACGCAGGACAATCAATGACGCACGCAGGACACTCATGACCCACGCTGGACACTCATGACCCAAGCAGGACACTGAATGACCCACGCAGGACAATGAATGACACGCACAGGACACTCAATGACCCACGCAGGACACACTCAATGACTCACGCAGGACACTCATGACCCACACATCACACTCAATGACCCACACAGGACACTCAATGACCCATGCAGGACACTCATGACACATGCAGGACATTCAATGACCCACGCAGGACATTCATGACCCACGCAGGACACTCAATGACCCACGCAGGACACTGAATGACCCACGCAGGACACTCAATGACCCACACAGGACACTAAGGACCCATACAGGACACTCAATGATCCACGCAGGACACACAATGACCCACACAGGGCACTCAATGACCCACACAGGACACTCATGACCCACGCAAGACACTCAATGATCCACGCAGGACACTCATGACCCACGCAGGACAATCAATGACCCACGCAGGACACTCATGACCCACGCTGGACACTCATGACCCAAGCAGGACACTGAATGACCCACGCAGGACAATGAATGACACACGCAGACACTCAATGACCCACGCAGGATACTCATGACCCACACAGGACACTCAATGACCCATGCAGGACACTCAATGACCCATGCAGGACACTCATGACGCACACAGGACACTCAATGACCCACGCAGGACACTCATGACCCACACAGCACACTCAACGACCCACACAGGACACTCAATGACCCACGCAGGACTCTCAATGACCCACGCAGGACACTCATGACCCACGCAGGACACTCAATGACCCACGCAGGACACCTAATGACCCACGCAGGACACTCAATGACCCACGCAGGATACGCATGACCCACGCAGGACACTCAATGACCCACGCAGGACACTCAATGACCCACACAGGGCACTCAATGACCCACGCAGGACAATCATGACCCACGCAGGACACTCATGACCCACGCAGCACAATCAACGAACCACACAGGATACTCATGACACTCGCAGGACACACAATGAACCACGCAATACACTCAATGACCGACACAGGACACTCATGACCCACGCAGGACACTCACTGACCCACGCAGGACACTCAATGACCCACACGGGACACTCAATGAACCACGCAGGTAACTCAATGACCCGCGCAGGTCACTGAATGACCCACGCAGGACACTCAATGACCCACACAGGACACTCATGACCCACACAGGACACTCAATGACCCACGCAGGACACACAATGACCCACGCATGACACTCATGACCCACGCAGGACACTCAATGACCTACGCAGGACACTCATGACCCACGCAGGACACTCAATGACCCATGCAGGACACTCAATGACCCATGGAGGACTCTCATGACCCACGCAGGACAATCAATGACCCATGCAGGACACTCAATGACCCACACAGGACACTCAATGCCCCACGCAGGACACTCGGGACCCACGCAGGACACTCAATGACCCACACAGGACACTCATGACCCACACAGGACACTCAATGACTCACGCAGGACACACATGACCCACACAGGACACTCAATGACCCACGCAGGACACTCAATGACCCATGCAGGACACTCATGACGCACACAGGACACTCAATGACCCACACAGGACACTCAATGACCCACGCAGGACTCTCAATGACCCACGCAGGACACTCATGACCCACGCAGGACACTCAATGACCCACGCAGGACACTCATGACCCACGCTGGACACTCATGACCCACGCAGGACACTCAACGAACCACACAGGATACTCATGACACTCGCAGGACACTCAATGAACCACGCAATACACTCAATGACCGACACAGGACACTCATGACCCACGCAGGACACTCAATGACCCACGCAGGACACTCAATGACCCACACGGGACACTCAATGACCCACGCAGGTCACTCAATGACCCACGCAGGACACTGAATGACCCACGCAGGACACTCAATGACCCACGCAGGACAATCATGACCCACACAGGACACTCAATGACCCACGCAGGACACGTATGACCCACACAGCACACTCAATGACCCACACAGGACACTCAATGAACCACGCAGAACACTCAATGACCGACACAGGACACTCATGACCCACACAGGACACTCAATGACGCACGCAGGACACTCATGACCCACACACGACACTCAATGACCCACGCTGGACACTCATGACCCAAGCAGGACACTCAATGACCCATGCAGGACTCTCATGACCCAGGCAGGACACTCAATGACCCACACAGGACACACAATGAGCCACGCAGGACACTCATGACCCACGCAGGACACTCAATGACCCATGCAGGACACTGAATGACCCACGCAGGACACTCAATGACCCACGCAGAACACTCATGGCCCACACAGGACACTCAATGACCCACGCAGGACTCTCAATGACCCACACAAGGCACTCAATGACCCACACCGGACACACATGACCCACGCAGGACACTCAATGACCCACGCAGGACACACTCAATGACACACGCAGTACACTCAATGACCCATGCAGGACAATCATGACCCACACAGGACACTCAATGACCCACGCAGGACACTCATGACCCACACATCACACTCAATGACCCACACAGGACACTCAATGACCCACGCAGGACACGCAATGACCCACGCAGGACACTCATGACCCATGCAAGACACTCAAAGACCCACGCAGGACACTCATGACCCACGCAGGACAATCAATGACGCACGCAGGACACTCATGACCCACGCTGGACACTCATGACCCAAGCAGGACACTGAATGACCCACGCAGGACAATGAATGACACGCACAGGACACTCAATGACCCACGCAGGACACACTCAATGACTCACGCAGGACACTCATGACCCACACATCACACTCAATGACCCACACAGGACACTCAATGACCCACGCAGGACACGCAATGACCCACGCAGGACACTCATGACCCACGCAAGACACTCAAAGACCCACGCAGGACACTCATGACCCACGCAGGACAATCAATGACCCACGCAGGACAAACATGACCCAGGCTGGACACTCATGACCCAAGCAGGACACTCAATGACCCATGCAGGACACTCATGACCCACGCAAGACAGTCAAAGACCCACGCAGGACACTCATGACCCACGCAGGACAATCAATGACCCACACAGGATACTCAATGACCCACGCTGGACACTCATGACCCAAGCAGGACACTCAATGACCCACGCAGGACACTCATGACACACGCAGGACATTCAGTGACCCACGCAGGACATTCATGACCCACGCAGGACACCCATGACCCACGCAGGACACTCAATGACCCACGCAGGACACTCAATGACCCACACAGCACACTCAATGACCCACGCAGGTCACTCAATGACCCACGCAGGACACTCAATGACCCACACAGGACACTAATGACCCACGCAGGACACTCAATGACCCACGCAGGACACACAATGACCCACACAGGGCACTCAATGACCCACACAGGACACCCATGACCCACGGAAGACACTCAATGACCCACGCCGGACACTCAATGACACACGCAGGACACTCAATGACCCATGCAGGACTCTCAATGACCCACACAGGGCACTCAATGACCCACACCGGACACACATGACCCACGCAGGACACTCAATGACCCACGCAGGACACACTCAATGACACACGCAGTACACTCAATGACCCATGCAGGGCAATCATGACCCACACAGGACACTCAATGACCCACGCAGGACACTCATGACCCACACATCACACTCAATGACCCACACAGGACACTCAATGACCCACGCAGGACACGCAATGACCCACACAGGACACTCAATGACCCACGCAGGACACGCAATGACCCACGCAGGACACTCATGACCCATGCTAGACACTCAAAGACCCACGCAGGACACTCATGACCCACGCAGGACAATCAATGACCCACGCAGGACACTCATGACCCACGCTGGACACTCATGACCCAAGCAGGACACTGAATGACCCACGCAGGGCAATGAATGACACACGCAGGACACTCAATGACCCACGCAGGACACACTCAATGACTCACGCAGGACACTCATGACCCACACATCACACTCAATGACCCACACAGGACACTCAATGACCCACGCAGGACACTCATGACCCACGCAGGACACTCAATGACCCACACAGGACACTCAAAGACCCACGCAGGACACTCATGACCCACGCAGGACAATCAATGACCCACGCAGGACACTCATGACCCACGCTGGACACTCATGACCAAAGCAGGACACTCAATGACCCATGCAGGACACTCATGACCCACGCAAGACACTCAAAGACCCACGCAGGACACTCATGACCCACGCAGGACAATCAATGACCCACGCAGGACACTCAATGACCTACGCAGGACACTCATGACCCACGCAGGACACTCAATGACCCATGCAGGACACTCAATGACCCACGCAGGACTCTCATGACCCACGCAGGACACTCAATGATCCATGCAGGACACTCAATGGCCCACACAGGACACTCAACGACCCACGCAGGACACTCAATAACCCATGCAGGACTCTCAATGACGCACGCAGGACACTCAATGACCCACACGGGACACTCAATGACCAACGCAGGACACTCAATGACCCACGCAGGACACTCATGACCCATGCAGGACACTCAATGACCCACGCAGGACACCCATGACCCACGCAGGACACTCATGACCCACACAGGACACTCAATGACCCACGCATGACACTCATAACCCACGCAGGACACTCAATGACCTACGCAGGACACTCATGACCCACGCAGGACACTCAATGACCCATGCAGGACACTCAATGACCCACGCAGGACTCTCATGACCCACGCAGGACACTCAATGACCCACGCAGGACACTCATGACCCACACAGCACACTCAACGACCCACACAGGACACTCAATGACCCACGCAGGACTCTCAATGACCCACGCAGGACACTCATGACCCACGCAGGACACTCAATGACCCACGCAGGACACCTAATGACCCACGCAGGACACTCAATGACCCACGCAGGACACTCAATGACCCACACAGGGCACTTAATGACCCACGCAGGACAATCATGACCCACGCAGGACAGCATTGACCAACGCAGCACAATCAACGAACCACACAGGATACTCATGACACTCGCAGGACACACAATGAACCACGCAATACACTCAATGACCGACACAGGACACTCATGACCCACGCAGGACACTCACTGACCCACGCAGGACACTCAATGACCCACACGGGACACTCAATGACCCACGCAGGTAACTCAATGACCCGCGCAGGTCACTGAATGACCCACGCAGGACACTCACTGACCCACACAGGACACTCATGACCCACACAGGACACTCAATGACCCACGCAGGACACACAATGACCCACGCATGACACTCATGACCCACGCAGGACACTCAATGACCTACGCAGGACACTCATGACCCACGCAGGACACTCAATGACCCATGCAGGACACTCAATGACCCACGCAGGACTCTCATGACCCACGCAGGACACTCAATGACCCATGCAGGACACTCATAACCCACACAGGACACTCAATGCCCCACGCAGGACACTCGGGACCCACGCAGGACACTCAATGACCCACACAGGACACTCATGACCCACACAGGACACTCAATGACTCACGCAGGACACACATGACCCACACAGGACACTCAATGACCCACGCAGGACACTCAATGACCCATGCAGGACACTCATGACGCACACAGGACACTCAATGACCCACACAGGACACTCATGACCCACACAGCACACTCAATGACCCACACAGGACACTCAATGACCCACGCAGGACTCTCAATGACCCACGCAGGACACTCATGATCCACGCAGGACACTCAATGACCCACGCAGGACACTCATGACCCACGCTGGACACTCATGACCCACGCAGGACACTCAACAAACCCCACAGGATACTCATGACACTCGCAGGACACTCAATGAACGACGCAATACACTCAATGACCGACACAGGACACTCATGACCCACGCGGGACACTCAATGACCCACGCAGGACACTCAATGACCCACACGGGACACTCAATGACCCACGCAGGTCACTCAATGACCCACGCAGGACACTGAATGACCCACGCAGGACACTCAATGACCCACGCAGGACACTCATGACCCACACAGGACACTCAATGACCCACGCAGGACACACAATGACCCACACAGGGCACTCAATGACCCACTCAGGACACTCATGACACACGCATGACACTCAATGACCCACGCCGGACACTCAATGACACACGCAGGACACTCAATGACCCATGCAGGACAATCATGACCCACACAGGACACTCAATGACCCACGCAGGACACGTATGACCCACACAGCACACTCAATGACCCACACAGGACACTCAATGAACCACGCAGAACACTCAATGACCGACACAGGAAACTCATGACCCACACAGGACACACAATGACGCACGCAGGACACTCATGACCCACACACGACACTCAATGACCCACGCTGGACACTCATGACCCAAGCAGGACACTCAATGACCCATGCAGGACTCTCATGACCCACGCAGGACACTCAATGACCCACGCAGGACACACAATGACCCACGCAGGACACTCATGACCCACGCAGGACACTCAATGACCCATGCAGGACACTGAATGACCCACGCAGGACACTCAATGACCCACGCAGAACACTCATGACCCACACAGGACACTCAATGACCCACGCAGGACTCTCAATGACCCACACAGGGCACTCAATGACCCACACCGGACACACATGACCCACGCAGGACACTCAATGACCCACGCAGGACACACTCAATGACACACGCAGTACACTCAATGACCCATGCAGGACAATCATGACCCACACAGGACACTCAATGAACCACGCAGGACACTCATGACCCACACATCACACTCAATGACCCACACAGGACACTCAATGACACACGCAGGACACTCATGACCCATGCAAGACACTCAAAGACCCACGCAGGACACTCATGACCCACGCAGGACAATCAATGACGCACGCAGGACACTCATGACCCACGCTGGACAATGAATGACACACGCAGGACACTCAATGACCCACGCAGGACACACTCAATGACTCACGCAGGACACTCATGACCCACACATCACACTCAATGACCCACACAGGACACTCAATGACCCACGCAGGACACGCAATGACCCACGCAGGACACTCATGACCCACGCAAGACACTCAAAGACCCACGCAGGACACTCATGACCCACGCAGGACAATCAATGACCCACGCAGGACACACATGACCCACGCTGGACACTCATGACCCAAGCAGGACACTCAATGACCCATGCAGAACACTCATGACCCACGCAAGACACTCAAAGACTCACGCAGGACACTCATGACCCACGCAGGACAATCAATGACCAACACAGGACACTCAATGACCCACGCTGGACACTCATGACCCACGCAGGACACTCATGACCCACACAGGACACTCAATGACCCACGCATGACACTCATAACCCACACAGGACACTCAATGACCTACGCAGGACACTCATGACCCACGCAGGACACTCAATGACCCATGCAGGACACGCAATGACCCACGCAGGACTCTCATGACCCACGCAGGACACTCAATGATCCATGCAGGACACTCAATTACCCACACAGGACACTCAATGCCCCACGCAGGACACCCGAGACCCACGCAGGACACTCAATGACCCACGCAGCACACTCAATGACCCATGCAGGACACTCATGACGCACACAGGACACTCAATGACCCATGCAGGACACTCATGACCCACACAGCACACTCAATGACCCACACAGGACACTCAATGTCCCACGCAGGACTCTCAATGACCCACGCAGGACACTCATGACCCACGCAGGACACTCAATGACCCACGCAGGACACTCATGGCCCACGCAGGACACTCAACGAACCACACTGGATACTCATGACACTCGCAGGACACTCAATGAACCACGCAATACACTCAATGAGCGACACAGGACACTCATGACCCACGCAGGACACTCAATGACACACGCAGGACATTCAATGACCCACACGGGACACTCAATGACCCACGCAGGTCACTCAATGACCTACGCAGGACACTGAATGACCCACGCAGGACAGTCAATGACCCACACAGGACACTCATGACCCACACAGGACACTCAATGTTCCACGCAGGACACACAATGACCCACACAGGACACTCAATGACCCACGCAGGACTCTCAATGACCCACGCAGGACACTCAATGACCCACACAGGACACTCAATGACCCACGCAGGACACTCAGTGACTCACACAGGACACTCATTGACCCACGCAGGACACTCAACGAACCACACAGGATACTCATGACACTCGCAGGACACTCAATGAACCACGCAGTACACTCAATGACCGACACAGGACACTCATGACCCACGCAGGACACTCAATGACCCACGCAGGACACTCAATGACCCACACGGGACACTCAATGACCCACGCAGGTCACTCAATGACCCACGCAGGACACTGAATGACCCACACAGGACAGTCAATGACCCACACAGGACACTCATGACCCACACAGGACACTAAATGATCCACGCAGGACACACAATGACCCACACAGGGCACTCAATGACCCACGCAGGACACTCAATGACCCACACAGGGCACTCAATGACCCACACCGTACACACATGACCCACGCAGGACACTCAATGACCCACGCAGGACACACTCAATGACCCACGCAGTACACTCAATGACCCATGCAGGACAATCATGACCCACACAGGACACTCAATGACCCACGCAGGACACTCATGACCCACACATCACACTCAATGACCCACACAGGACACTCAATGACCCACGCAGGACACGCAATGACCCACGCAGGACACCCATGACCCACGCAAGACACTCAAAGACCCACGCAGGACACTCATGACCCACGCAGGACAATCAATGACCCACGCAGGACACTCATGACCCACGCTGGACACTCATGACCCAAGCAGGACACTCAATGACCCACGCAGGACACTCATGACCCACACAGCACACTCAACGACCCACACAGGACACTCAATGACCCACGCAGGACTCTCAATGACCCACGCAGGACACTCATGACCCACGCAGGACACTCAATGACCCACGCAGGACACCTAATGACCCACGCAGGACACTCAATGACCCACGCAGGATACGCATGACCCACGCAGGACACTCAATGACCCACGCAGGACACTCAATGACCCACACAGGGCACTCAATGACCCACGCAGGACAATCATGACCCACGCAGGACACTCATGACCCACGCAGCACAATCAACGAACCACACAGGATACTCATGACACTCGCAGGACACACAATGAACCACGCAATACACTCAATGACCGACACAGGACACTCATGACCCACGCAGGACACTCACTGACCCACGCAGGACACTCAATGACCCACACGGGACACTCAATGAACCACGCAGGTAACTCAATGACCCGCGCAGGTCACTGAATGACCCACGCAGGACACTCAATGACCCACACAGGACACTCATGACCCACACAGGACACTCAATGACCCACGCAGGACACACAATGACCCACGCATGACACTCATGACCCACGCAGGACACTCAATGACCTACGCAGGACACTCATGACCCACGCAGGACACTCAATGACCCATGCAGGACACTCAATGACCCACGGAGGACTCTCATGACCCACGCAGGACAATCAATGACCCATGCAGGACACTCAATGACCCACACAGGACACTCAATGCCCCACGCAGGACACTCGGGACCCACGCAGGACACTCAATGACCCACACAAGACACTCATGACCCACACAGGACACTCAATGACTCACGCAGGACACACATGACCCACACAGGACACTCAATGACCCACGCAGGACACTCAATGACCCATGCAGGACACTCATGACGCACACAGGACACTCAATGACCCACACAGGACACTCATGACCCACACAGCACACTCAATGACCCACACAGGACACTCAATGACCCACGCAGGACTCTCAATGACCCACGCAGGACACTCATGACCCACGCAGGACACTCAATGACCCACGCAGGACACTCATGACCCACGCTGGACACTCATGACCCACGCAGGACACTCAACGAACCACACAGGATACTCATGACACTCGCAGGACACTCAATGAACCACGCAATACACTCAATGACCGACAGAGGACACTCATGACCCACGCAGGACACTCAATGACCCACGCAGGACACTCAATGACCCACACGGGACACTCAATGACCCACGCAGGTCACTCAATGACCCACGCAGGACAATCATGACCCACACAGGACACTCAATGACCCACGCAGGACACGTATGACCCACACAGCACACTCAATGACCCACACAGGACACTCAATGAACCACGCAGAACACTCAATGACCGACACAGGACACTCATGACCCACACAGGACACTCAATGACGCACGCAGGACACTCATGACCCACACACGACACTCAATGACCCACGCTGGACACTCATGACCCAAGCAGGACACTCAATGACCCATGCAGGACTCTCATGACCCACGCAGGACACTCAATGACCCACACAGGACACACAATGACCCACGCAGGACACTCATGACCCACGCAGGACACTCAATGACCCATGCAGGACACTGAATGACCCACGCAGGACACTCAATGACCCACGCAGAACACTCATGACCCACACAGGACACTCAATGACCCACGCAGGACTCTCAATGACCCACACAAGGCACTCAATGACCCACACCGGACACACATGACCCACGCAGGACACTCAATGACCCACGCAGGACACACTCAATGACACACGCAGTACACTCAATGACCCATGCAGGACAATCATGACCCACACAGGACACTCAATGACCCACGCAGGACACTCATGACCCACACATCACACTCAATGACCCACACAGGACACTCAATGACCCACGCAGGACACGCAATGACCCACGCAGGACACTCATGACCCATGCAAGACACTCAAAGACCCACGCAGGACACTCATGACCCACGCAGGACAATCAATGACGCACGCAGGACACTCATGACCCACGCTGGACACTCATGACCCAAGCAGGACACTGAATGACCCACGCAGGACAATGAATGACACGCACAGGACACTCAATGACCCACGCAGGACACACTCAATGACTCACGCAGGACACTCATGACCCACACATCACACTCAATGACCCACACAGGACACTCAATGACCCACGCAGGACACGCAATGACCCACGCAGGACACTCATGACCCACGCAAGACACTCAAAGACCCACGCAGGATACTCAATGGCAAACGCAGGACACTCAATGACCCATGCAGGACACTCATGACCCACGCAGGACACTCAATGACCCACGCAGGACACTCAATGACCCACGCAGGACACTCATGACACACGCAGGACACTCAATGACCCACGCAAGACACTCAATGACCCACGCAGGACACTCAATGACCCACGCAGGATACTCATGACCTACGCAGGACACTCAATGACCCACACATCACACTCAATGACCCACACAGGACACTCAATGACCCACGCAGGACACGCAATGACCCACGCAGGACACTCATGACCCACACAAGACACTCTAAGACCCACGCAGGACACTCATGACCCACGCAGGACAATCAATGACCCACGCAGGACAATCAATGACCCACGCTGGACACTCATGACCCAAGCAGGACACTCAATGACCCACGCAGGACACTGAATGACCCACGCAGGACACTCAATGACCCAAGCAGTACCCTCATGACCCACACAGGACACTCAATGACCCACACAGGACACTCATGACCCACGCAGGACACTCAATGACCCACAAAGGGCACTCAATGACCCACACAGGACACTCATGACCCACGCAGGACACTCAATGATCCACGCAGGACACTCAATGACACACGCAGGACCCTCAATGACACATGCAGGACAATCATGACCCACACAGGACACTCAACGACCCACGCAGGACATTCAATGACCCACACAGCACACTCAATGACCCACACAGGACACTCAATGACCCATGCAGGACTCTCATGACCCACGCAGGACACTCATGACCCACGCAGGACACTCATGAACCAGGCAGGACACTCAATGACTCACGCAGGACACTGAATGACCCACGCAGGACACTCAATAACCCACGCAAGACACTCATGACCTATGCAGTACACTCAATAACCCACGCAGGGCACTCAATGACCCACACAGGGCACTCAATGACCCACGCAGGACTCTCATGACCCACGCATGGCACTCAATGACCCACACAGGACACACATGACCCACACAGGACACTCAATGACCCACGCAGGACACTCAATGACCCACGCAGGACACTCATGACTCACACAGGACACTCAATGACCCACGCAAGACACACATGACCCACACAGGACACTCAATGACCCACGCAGGACACTCAATGACCCATGCAGGACACTCATGACCCACACAGGACACTCAATGACCCACGCAGGACACTCATGACCCACACAGGGCACTCAATGACCCACACAGGACCCTCAATGACCCACGCAGGACACTCATGACCCACGCGGGACACTCAATGACCCACGCAGGACACTCATGACCCACGCAGGACACTCATGACCCACGCAGCACAATCAACGAACCACACAGGATACTCATGACACTCGCAGGACACACAATGAACCACGCAATACACTCAATGACCGACACAGGACACTCATGACCCACGCAGGACACTCACTGACCCACGCAGGACACTCAATGACCCACACGGGACACTCAATGACCCACGCAGGTAACTCAATGACCCGCGCAGGTCACTGAATGACCCACGCAGGACACTCAATCACCCACGCAGGACACTCATGACCCACACAGGACACTCAATGACCCACGCAGGACACACAATGACCCACACAGGGCACTCAATGACCCACGCAGGACACTCAATGACCCACGCAGGACACGAAAAGACCCACGCAGGACACTCAATGACCCAAGCACGAAAATCATGACCCACACAGGACACTCAATGACCCACGCAGGACACTGATGACCCACACAGCACACTCAAGGACCCACACAGGACACTCTATGAACCACGCAGGACACTCAATGACCAACACAGGACACTCATCACCCACACAGGTCACTCAATGACTCACGCAGGACACTCGTGACCCACACACGACATTCAATGACCCACGCTGGACACTCATGACCCAAGCAGGACACTCAATGACCAACGCAGGACACTCATGACCCACGCAGGACACTCAATAAACTAGGCAGGACACTCATGACCCACGCAGGACACTCAATGACCCATGCAGGACACTCAATAACCCACGCAGGACTCTCATGACCACGCAGGACACTCGTGACCCACGCAGGACACTCATGACCCACACAGGACACTCATGACCCACACAGGACACTCAATGACCCACGCAGGACACACATGACCCACACAGGACACTCAATGACGCACGCAGGACACTCAATGACCCATGCAGGACACTCATGACGCACACAGGACCCTCAATGACCCACGCAGGACACTCATGCCCCACACATCACACTCAATGACCCACACAGGACACTCAATGACCCACGCAGGACACGCAATGACCCACGCAGGACACTCATGACCCACGCAAGACACTCAAAGACCCACGCAGGACACTCATGACCCACGCAGGACAATCAATGACCCACGCAGGACACTCATGACCCACGCTGGACACTCATGACCCAAGCAGGACACTCAATGACCCATGCAGGACACTCATGACACATGCAGGACATTCAATGACCCACGCAGGACATTCATGACCCACGCAGGACACTCAATGACCCACGCAGGACACTGAATGACCCACGCAGGACACTCAATGACCCACACAGGACACTAAGGACCCACACAGGACACTCAATGATCCACGCAGGACACACAATGACCCACACAGGGCACTCAATGACCCACACAGGACACTCATGACCCACGCAAGACACTCAATGATCCACGCAGGACACTCATGACCCACGCAGGACAATCAATGACCCACGCAGGACACTCATGACCCACGCTGGACACTCATGACCCAAGCAGGACACTGAATGACCCACGCAGGACAATGAATGACACACGCAGACACTCAATGACCCACGCAGGATACTCATGACCCACGCAGGACACTCAATGACCCATGCAGGACACTCAATGACCCATGCAGGACACTCATGACGCACACAGGACACTCAATGACCCACGCAGGACACTCATGACCCACACAGCACACTCAACGACCCACACAGGACACTCAATGACCCACGCAGGACTCTCAATGACCCACGCAGGACACTCATGACCCACGCAGGACACTCAATGACCCACGCAGGACACCTAATGACCCACGCAGGACACTCAATGACCCACGCAGGATACGCATGACCCACGCAGGACACTCAATGACCCACGCAGGACACTCAATGACCCACACAGGGCACTCAATGACCCACGCAGGACAATCATGACCCACGCAGGACACTCATGACCCACGCAGCACAATCAACGAACCACACAGGATACTCATGACACTCGCAGGACACACAATGAACCACGCAATACACTCAATGACCGACACAGGACACTCATGACCCACGCAGGACACTCACTGACCCACGCAGGACACTCAATGACCCACACGGGACACTCAATGAACCACGCAGGTAACTCAATGACCCGCGCAGGTCACTGAATGACCCACGCAGGACACTCAATGACCCACACAGGACACTCATGACCCACACAGGACACTCAATGACCCACGCAGGACACACAATGACCCACGCATGACACTCATGACCCACGCAGGACACTCAATGACCTACGCAGGACACTCATGACCCACGCAGGACACTCAATGACCCATGCAGGACACTCAATGACCCACGGAGGACTCTCATGACCCACGCAGGACAATCAATGACCCATGCAGGACACTCAATGACCCACACAGGACACTCAATGCCCCACGCAGGACACTCGGGACCCACGCAGGACACTCAATGACCCACACAAGACACTCATGACCCACACAGGACACTCAATGACTCACGCAGGACACACATGACCCACACAGGACACTCAATGACCCACGCAGGACACTCAATGACCCATGGAGGACACTCATGACGCACACAGGACACTCAATGACCCACACAGGACACTCATGACCCACACAGCACACTCAATGACCCACACAGGACACTCAATGACCCACGCAGGACTCTCAATGACCCACGCAGGACACTGAATGACCCACACAGGACAGTCAATGACCCACACAGGACACTCATGACCCACACAGGACACTAAATGATCCACGCAGGACACACAATGACCCACACAGGGCACTCAATGACCCACACAGGGCACTCAATGACCCACACCGTACACACATGACCCACGCAGGACACTCAATGACCCACGCAGGACACACTCAATGACCCACGCAGTACACTCAATGACCCATGCAGGACAATCATGACCCACACAGGACACTCAATGACCCACGCAGGACACTCATGACCCACACATCACACTCAATGACCC
The DNA here is from genome assembly GCF_037043375.1 of Chiloscyllium plagiosum. Lineage (NCBI taxonomy): Eukaryota > Metazoa > Chordata > Chondrichthyes > Orectolobiformes > Hemiscylliidae > Chiloscyllium > Chiloscyllium plagiosum. Next base: position 47,536,056 of record NW_028270167.1, read on the forward strand.
ACACAGGACACTCAATGACCCACGCAGGACACGCAATGACCCACGCAGGACACCCATGACCCACGCAAGACACTCAAAGACCCACGCAGGACACTCATGACCCACGCAGGACAATCAATGACCCACGCAGGACACTCATGACCCACGCTGGACACTCATGACCCAAGCAGGACATTGAATGACCCACGCAGGACAATGAATGACACACGCAGACACTCAATGACCCACGCAGGATACTCATGACCCACGCAGGACACTCAATGACCCATGCAGGACACTCAATGACCCATGCAGGACACTCATGACGCACACAGGACACTCAATGACCCACGCAGGACACTCATGACCCACACAGCACACTCAACGACCCACACAGGACACTCAATGACCCACGCAGGACTCTCAATGACCCACGCAGGACACTCATGACCCACGCAGGACACTCAATGACCCACGCAGGACACCTAATGACCCACGCAGGACACTCAATGACCCACGCAGGATACGCATGACCCACGCAGGACACTCAATGACCCACGCAGGACACTCAATGACCCACACAGGGCACTCAATGACCCACGCAGGACAATCATGACCCACGCAGGACACTCATGACCCACGCAGCACAATCAACGAACCACACAGGATACTCATGACACTCGCAGGACACACAATGAACCACGCAATACACTCAATGACCGACACAGGACACTCATGACCCACGCAGGACACTCACTGACCCACGCAGGACACTCAATGACCCACACGGGACACTCAATGAACCACGCAGGTAACTCAATGACCCGCGCAGGTCACTGAATGACCCACGCAGGACACTCAATGACCCACACAGGACACTCATGACCCACACAGGACACTCAATGACCCACGCAGGACACACAATGACCCACGCATGACACTCATGACCCACGCAGGACACTCAATGACCTACGCAGGACACTCATGACCCACGCAGGACACTCAATGACCCATGCAGGACACTCAATGACCCACGGAGGACTCTCATGACCCACGCAGGACAATCAATGACCCATGCAGGACACTCAATGACCCACACAGGACACTCAATGCCCCACGCAGGACACTCGGGACCCACGCAGGACACTCAATGACCCACACAAGACACTCATGACCCACACAGGACACTCAATGACTCACGCAGGACACACATGACCCACACAGGACACTCAATGACCCACGCAGGACACTCAATGACCCATGCAGGACACTCATGACGCACACAGGACACTCAATGACCCACACAGGACACTCATGACCCACACAGCACACTCAATGACCCACACAGGACACTCAATGACCCACGCAGGACTCTCAATGACCCACGCAGGACACTCATGACCCACGCAGGACACTCAATGACCCACGCAGGACACTCATGACCCACGCTGGACACTCATGACCCATGCAGGACACTCAACGAACCACACAGGATACTCATGACACTCGCAGGACACTCAATGAACCACGCAATACACTCAATGACCGACAGAGGACACTCATGACCCACGCAGGACACTCAATGACCCACGCAGGACACTCAATGACCCACACGGGACACTCAATGACCCACGCAGGTCACTCAATGACCCACGCAGGACAATCATGACCCACACAGGACACTCAATGACCCACGCAGGACACGTATGACCCACACAGCACACTCAATGACCCACACAGGACACTCAATGAACCACGCAGAACACTCAATGACCGACACAGGACACTCATGACCCACACAGGACACTCAATGACGCACGCAGGACACTCATGACCCACACACGACACTCAATGACCCACGCTGGACACTCATGACCCAAGCAGGACACTCAATGACCCATGCAGGACTCTCATGACCCACGCAGGACACTCAATGACCCACACAGGACACACAATGACCCACGCAGGACACTCATGACCCACGCAGGACACTCAATGACCCATGCAGGACACTGAATGACCCACGCAGGACACTCAATGACCCACGCAGAACACTCATGACCCACACAGGACACTCAATGACCCACGCAGGACTCTCAATGACCCACACAAGGCACTCAATGACCCACACCGGACACACATGACCCACGCAGGACACTCAATGACCCACGCAGGACACACTCAATGACACACGCAGTACACTCAATGACCCATGCAGGACAATCATGACCCACACAGGACACTCAATGACCCACGCAGGACACTCATGACCCACACATCACACTCAATGACCCACACAGGACACTCAATGACCCACGCAGGACACGCAATGACCCACACAGGACACTCATGACCCATGCAAGACACTCAAAGACCCACGCAGGACACTCATGACCCACGCAGGACAATCAATGACGCACGCAGGACACTCATGACCCACGCTGGACACTCATGACCCAAGCAGGACACTGAATGACCCACGCAGGACAATGAATGACACGCACAGGACACTCAATGACCCACGCAGGACACACTCAATGACTCACGCAGGACACTCATGACCCACACATCACACTCAATGACCCACACAGGACACTCAATGACCCACGCAGGACACGCAATGACCCACGCAGGACACTCATGACCCACGCAAGACACTCAAAGACCCACGCAGGATACTCAATGGCAAACGCAGGACACTCAATGACCCATGCAGGACACTCATGACCCACGCAGGACACTCAATGACCCACGCAGGACACTCAATGACCCACGCAGGACACTCATGACACACGCAGGACACTCAATGACCCACGCAAGACACTCAATGACCCACGCAGGACACTCAATGACCCACGCAGGATACTCATGACCTACGCAGGACACTCAATGACCCACACATCACACTCAATGACCCACACAGGACACTCAATGACCCACGCAGGACACGCAATGACCCACGCAGGACACTCATGACCCACACAAGACACTCTAAGACCCACGCAGGACACTCATGACCCACGCAGGACAATCAATGACCCACGCAGGACAATCAATGACCCACGCTGGACACTCATGACCCAAGCAGGACACTCAATGACCCACGCAGGACACTGAATGACCCACGCAGGACACTCAATGACCCAAGCAGTACCCTCATGACCCACACAGGATACTCAATGACCCACACAGGACACTCATGACCCACGCAGGACACTCCATGACCCACAAAGGGCACTCAATGACCCACACAGGACACTCATGACCCACGCAGGACACTCAATGATCCACGCAGGACACTCAATGACACACGCAGGACCCTCAATGACACATGCAGGACAATCATGACCCACACAGGACACTCAACGACCCACGCAGGACATTCAATGACCCACACAGCACACTCAATGACCCACACAGGACACTCAATGACCCATGCAGGACTCTCATGACCCACGCAGGACACTCATGACCCACGCAGGACACTCATGAACCAGGCAGGACACTCAATGACTCACGCAGGACACTGAATGACCCACGCAGGACACTCAATAACCCACGCAAGACACTCATGACCTATGCAGTACACTCAATAACCCACGCAGGGCACTCAATGACCCACACAGGGCACTCAATGACCCACGCAGGACTCTCATGACCCACGCATGGCACTCAATGACCCACACAGGACACACATGACCCACACAGGACACTCAATGACCCACGCAGGACACTCAATGACCCACGCAGGACACTCATGACCCACACAGGACACTCAATGACCCACGCAAGACACACATGACCCACACAGGACACTCAATGACCCACGCAGGACACTCAATGACCCATGCAGGACACTCATGACCCACACAGGACACTCAATGACCCACGCAGGACACTCATGACCCACACAGGGCACTCAATGACCCACACAGGACCCTCAATGACCCACGCAGGACACTCATGACCCACGCGGGACACTCAATGACCCACGCAGGACACTCATGACCCACGCAGGACACACAATGACCCACACAGGGCACTCAATGACCCACGCAGGACACTCATGACCCACGCAGGACACTAAAAGACCCACGCAGGACACTCAATGACCCAAGCATGAAAATCATGACCCACACAGGACACTCAATGACCCACGCAGGTAACTCAATGACCCGCGCAGGTCACTGAATGACCCACGCAGGACACTCAATCACCCACGCAGGACACTCATGACCCACACAGGACACTCAATGACCCACGCAGGACACACAATGACCCACACAGGGCACTCAATGACCCACGCAGGACACTCATGACCCACGCAGGACACTAAAAGACCCACGCAGGACACTCAATGACCCAAGCACGAAAATCATGACCCACACAGGACACTCAATGACCCACGCAGGACACTGATGACCCACACAGCACACTCAAGGACCCACACAGGACACTCTATGAACCACGCAGGACACTCAATGACCAACACAGGACACACATGACCCACACAGGACACTCAATGACCCACGCAGGACACTCAATGACCCACGCAGGACACTCATGACCCACACAGGACACTCAATGACCCACGCAAGACACACATGACCCACACAGGACACTCAATGACCCACGCAGGACACTCAATGACCCATGCAGGACACTCATGACCCACACAGGACACTCAATGACCCACGCAGGACACTCATGACCCACACAGGGCACTCAATGACCCACACAGGACCCTCAATGACCCACGCAGGACACTCATGACCCACGCGGGACACTCAATGACCCACGCAGGACACTCATGACCCACGCAGGACACTCATGACCCACGCAGCACAATCAACGAACCACACAGGATACTCATGACACTCGCAGGACACACAATGAACCACGCAATACACTCAATGACCGACACAGGACACTCATGACCCACGCAGGACACTCACTGACCCACGCAGGACACTCAATGACCCACACGGGACACTCAATGACCCACGCAGGTAACTCAATGACCCGCGCAGGTCACTGAATGACCCACGCAGGACACTCAATCACCCACGCAGGACACTCATGACCCACACAGGACACTCAATGACCCACGCAGGACACACAATGACCCACACAGGGCACTCAATGACCCACGCAGGACACTCATGACCCACGCAGGACACTAAAAGACCCACGCAGGACACTCAATGACCCAAGCACGAAAATCATGACCCACACAGGACACTCAATGACCCACGCAGGACACTGATGACCCACACAGCACACTCAAGGACCCACACAGGACACTCTATGAACCACGCAGGACACTCAATGACCAACACAGGACACTCATCACCCACACAGGTCACTCAATGACTCACGCAGGACACTCATGACCCACACACGACATTCAATGACCCACGCTGGACACTCATGACCCAAGCAGGACACTCAATGACCAACGCAGGACACTCATGACCCACGCAGGACACTCAATAAACTAGGCAGGACACTCATGACCCACGCAGGACACTCAATGACCCATGCAGGACACTCAATAACCCACGCAGGACTCTCATGACCACGCAGGACACTCAATGACCCACGCAGGACACTCATGACCCACACAGGACACTCAATGCCCCACGCAGGACACTCGTGACCCACGCAGGACACTCAATGACCCACACAGGACACTCATGACCCACACAGGACACTCAATGACCCACGCAGGACACACATGACCCACACAGGACACTCAATGACGCACGCAGGACACTCAATGACCCATGCAGGACACTCATGACGCACACAGGACCCTCAATGACCCACGCAGGACACTCATGCCCCACACATCACACTCAATGACCCACACAGGACACTCAATGACCCACGCAGGACACGCAATGACCCACGCAGGACACTCATGACCCACGCAAGACACTCAAAGACCCACGCAGGACACTCATGACCCACGCAGGACAATCAATGTCCCACGCAGGACACTCATGACCCACGCTGGACACTCATGACCCAAGCAGGACACTCAATGACCCATGCAGGACACTCATGACACATGCAGGACATTCAATGACCCACGCAGGACATTCATGACCCACGCAGGACACTCAATGACCCACGCAGGACACTGAATGACCCACGCAGGACACTCAATGACCCACACAGGACACTAAGGACCCACACAGGACACTCAATGATCCACGCAGGACACACAATGACCCACACAGGGCACTCAATGACCCACACAGGACACTCATGACCCACGCAAGACACTCAATGATCCACGCAGGACACTCATGACCCACGCAGGACAATCAATGACCCACGCAGGACACTCATGACCCACGCTGGACACTCATGACCCAAGCAGGACACTGAATGACCCACGCAGGACAATGAATGACACACGCAGACACTCAATGACCCACGCAGGATACTCATGACCCACGCAGGACACTCAATGACCCATGCAGGACACTCAATGACCCATGCAGGACACTCATGACGCACACAGGACACTCAATGACCCACGCAGGACACTCATGACCCACACAGCACACTCAACGACCCACACAGGACACTCAATGACCCACGCAGGACTCTCAATGACCCACGCAGGACACTCATGACCCACGCAGGACACTCAATGACCCACGCAGGACACCTAATGACCCACGCAGGACACTCAATGACCCACGCAGGATACGCATGACCCACGCAGGACACTCAATGACCCACGCAGGACACTCAATGACCCACACAGGGCACTCAATGACCCACGCAGGACAATCATGACCCACGCAGGACACTCATGACCCACGCAGCACAATCAACGAACCACACAGGATACTCATGACACTCGCAGGACACACAATGAACCACGCAATACACTCAATGACCGACACAGGACACTCATGACCCACGCAGGACACTCACTGACCCACGCAGGACACTCAATGACCCACACGGGACACTCAATGAACCACGCAGGTAACTCAATGACCCGCGCAGGTCACTGAATGACCCACGCAGGACACTCAATGACCCACACAGGACACTCATGACCCACACAGGACACTCAATGACGCACGCAGGACACACAATGACCCACGCATGACACTCATGACCCACGCAGGACACTCAATGACCTACGCAGGACACTCATGACCCACGCAGGACACTCAATGACCCATGCAGGACACTCAATGACCCACGGAGGACTCTCATGACCCACGCAGGACAATCAATGACCCATGCAGGACACTCAATGACCCACACAGGACACTCAATGCCCCACGCAGGACACTCGGGACCCACGCAGGACACTCAATGACCCACACAAGACACTCATGACCCACACAGGACACTCAATGACTCACGCAGGACACACATGACCCACACAGGACACTCAATGACCCACGCAGGACACTCAATGACCCATGCAGGACACTCATGACGCACACAGGACACTCAATGACCCACACAGGACACTCATGACCCACACAGCACACTCAATGACCCACACAGGACACTCAATGACCCACGCAGGACTCTCAATGACCCACGCAGGACACTCATGACCCACGCAGGACACTCAATGACCCACGCAGGACACTCATGACCCACGCTGGACACTCATGACCCACGCAGGACACTCAACGAACCACACAGGATACTCATGACACTCGCAGGACACTCAATGAACCACGCAATACACTCAATGACCGACAGAGGACACTCATGACCCACGCAGGACACTCAATGACCCACGCAGGACACTCAATGACCCACACGGGACACTCAATGACCCACGCAGGTCACTCAATGACCCACGCAGGTCACTGAATGACCCACGCAGGACACTCAATGACCCACGCAGGACAATCATGACCCACACAGGACACTCAATGACCCACGCAGGACACGTATGACCCACACAGCACACTCAATGACCCACACAGGACACTCAAGGAACCACGCAGAACACTCAATGACCGACACAGGACACTCATGACCCACACAGGACACTCAATGACGCACGCAGGACACTCATGACCCACACACGACACTCAATGACCCACGCTGGACACTCATGACCCAAGCAGGACACTCAATGACCCATGCAGGACTCTCATGACCCACGCAGGACACTCAATGACCCACACAGGACACACAATGACCCACGCAGGACACTCATGACCCACGCAGGACACTCAATGACCCATGCAGGACACTGAATGACCCACGCAGGACACTCAATGACCCACGCAGAACACTCATGACCCACACAGGACACTCAATGACCCACGCAGGACTCTCAATGACCCACACAAGGCACTCAATGACCCACACCGGACACACATGACCCACGCAGGACACTCAATGACCCACGCAGGACACACTCAATGACACACGCAGTACACTCAATGACCCATGCAGGACAATCATGACCCACACAGGACACTCAATGACCCACGCAGGACACTCATGACCCACACATCACACTCAATGACCCACACAGGACACTCAATGACCCACGCAGGACACGCAATGACCCACGCAGGACACTCATGACCCATGCAAGACACTCAAAGACCCACGCAGGACACTCATGACCCACGCAGGACAATCAATGACGCACGCAGGACACTCATGACCCACGCTGGACACTCATGACCCAAGCAGGACACTGAATGACCCACGCAGGACAATGAATGACACGCACAGGACACTCAATGACCCACGCAGGACACACTCAATGACTCACGCAGGACACTCATGACCCACACATCACACTCAATGACCCACACAGGACACTCAATGACCCACGCAGGACACGCAATGACCCACGCAGGACACTCATGACCCACGCAAGACACTCAAAGACCCACGCAGGATACTCAATGGCAAACGCAGGACACTCAATGACCCATGCAGGACACTCATGACCCACGCAGGACACTCAATGACCCACGCAGGACACTCAATGACCCACGCAGGACACTCATGACACACGCAGGACACTCAATGACCCACGCAAGACACTCAATGACCCACGCAGGACACTCAATGACCCACGCAGGATACTCATGACCTACGCAGGACACTCAATGACCCACACATCAAACTCAATGACCCACACAGGACACTCAATGACCCACGCAGGACACGCAATGACCCACGCAGGACACTCATGACCCACACAAGACACTCTAAGACCCACGCAGGACACTCATGACCCACGCAGGACAATCAATGACCCACGCAGGACAATCAATGACCCACGCTGGACACTCATGACCCAAGCAGGACACTCAATGACCCACGCAGGACACTGAATGACCCACGCAGGACACTCAATGACCCAAGCAGTACCCTCATGACCCACACAGGACACTCAATGACCCACACAGGACACTCATGACCCACGCAGGACACTCAATGACCCACAAAGGGCACTCAATGACCCACACAGGACACTCATGACCCACGCAGGACACTCAATGATCCACGCAGGACACTCAATGACACACGCAGGACCCTCAATGACACATGCAGGACAATCATGACCCACACAGGACACTCAACGACCCACGCAGGACATTCAATGACCCACACAGCACACTCAATGACCCACACAGGACACTCAATGACCCATGCAGGACTCTCATGACCCACGCAGGACACTCATGACCCACGCAGGACACTCATGAACCAGGCAGGACACTCAATGACTCACGCAGGACACTGAATGACCCACGCAGGACACTCAATAACCCACGCAAGACACTCATGACCTATGCAGTACACTCAATAACCCACGCAGGGCACTCAATGACCCACACAGGGCACTCAATGACCCACGCAGGACTCTCATGACCCACGCATGGCACTCAATGACCCACACAGGACACACATGACCCACACAGGACACTCAATGACCCACGCAGGACACTCAATGACCCACGCAGGACACTCATGACCCACACAGGACACTCAATGACCCACGCAAGACACACATGACCCACACAGGACACTCAATGACCCACGCAGGACACTCAATGACCCATGCAGGACACTCATGACCCACACAGGACACTCAATGACCCACGCAGGACACTCATGACCCACACAGGGCACTCAATGACCCACACAGGACCCTCAATGACCCACGCAGGACACTCATGACCCACGCGGGACACTCAGTGACCCACGCAGGACACTCATGACCCACGCAGGACACTCATGACCCACGCAGCACAATCAACGAACCACACAGGATACTCATGACACTCGCAGGACACACAATGAACCACGCAATACACTCAATGACCGACACAGGACACTCATGACCCACGCAGGACACTCACTGACCCACGCAGGACACTCAATGACCCACACGGGACACTCAATGACCCACGCAGGTAACTCAATGACCCGCGCAGGTCACTGAATGACCCACGCAGGACACTCAATGACCCACGCAGGACACTCATGACCCACACAGGACACTCAATGACCCACGCAGGACACACAATGACCCACACAGGGCACTCAATGACCCACGCAGGACACTCATGACCCACGCAGGACACTAAAAGACCCACGCAGGACACTCAATGACCCAAGCACGAAAATCATGACCCACACAGGACACTCAATGACCCACGCAGGACACTGATGACCCACACAGCACACTCAAGGACCCACACAGGACACTCTATGAACCACGCAGGACACTCAATGACCAACACAGGACACTCATCACCCACACAGGTCACTCAATGACTCACGCAGGACACTCATGACCCACACACGACATTCAATGACCCACGCTGGACACTCATGACCCAAGCAGGACACTCAATGACCAACGCAGGACACTCATGACCCACGCAGGACACTCAATAAACTAGGCAGGACACTCATGACCCACGCAGGACACTCAATGACCCATGCAGGACACTCAATAACCCACGCAGGACTCTCATGACCACGCAGGACACTCAATGACCCACGCAGGACACTCATGACCCACACAGGACACTCAATGCCCCACGCAGGACACTCGTGACCCACGCAGGACACTCAATGACCCACACAGGACACTCATGACCCACACAGGACACTCAATGACCCACGCAGGACACACATGACCCACACAGGACACTCAATGACGCACGCAGGACACTCAATGACCCATGCAGGACACTCATGACGCACACAGGACCCTCAATGACCCACGCAGGACACTCATGCCCCACACATCACACTCAATGACCCACACAGGACACTCAATGACCCACGCAGGACACGCAATGACCCACGCAGGACACTCATGACCCACGCAAGACACTCAAAGACCCACGCAGGACACTCATGACCCACGCAGGACAATCAATGACCCACGCAGGACACTCATGACCCACGCTGGACACTCATGACCCAAGCAGGACACTCAATGACCCATGCAGGACACTCATGACACATGCAGGACATTCAATGACCCACGCAGGACATTCATGACCCACGCAGGACACTCAATGACCCACGCAGGACACTGAATGACCCACGCAGGACACTCAATGACCCACACAGGACACTAAGGACCCACACAGGACACTCAATGATCCACGCAGGACACACAATGACCCACACAGGGCACTCAATGACCCACACAGGACACTCATGACCCACGCAAGACACTCAATGATCCACGCCGGACACTCAATGACACACACAGGACACTCAATGACCCATGCAGGACAATCATGACCCACACAGGATACTCAATGACCCACGCAGGACACTCATGACCCACGCAGAACACTCAATGACCGACACAGGACACTCATGACCTACACAGGACACTCAATGACTCACGCAGGACACTCATGACCCACACACGACACTCAGTGACCCACGCTGGACACTCATGACCCACACATCACACTCAATGACCCACACAGGACACTCAATGACCCACGCAGGACACGCAATGACCCACGCAGGACACTCATGACCCACGCAAGACACTCAAAGACCCACGCAGGACACTCATGACCCACGCAGGACAATCAATGACCCACGCAGGACACTCATGACCCACGCTGGACACTCATGACCCAAGCAGGACACTCAATGTCCCATGCAGGACACTCATGACACATGCAGGACATTCAATGACCCACGCAGGACATTCATGACCCACGCAGGACACTCATGACCCACGCAGGACACTCAATGACCCACGCAGGACACTCAATGACCCACACGGGACACTCAATGACCCACGCAGGTCACTCAATGACCCACGCAGGACACTGAATGACCCACGCAGGACACTCAATGACCCACACAGGACACTAATGACCCACACAGGACACTCAATGATCCACGCAGGACACACAATGACCCACACAGGGCACTCAATGACCCACACAGGACACTCATGACCCACGCAAGACACTCAATGACCCACGCCGGACACTCAATGACACACGCAGGACACTCAATGACCCATGCAGGACAATCATGACCCACACAGGACACTCAATGACCCACGCAGGACACTCATGACCCACACAGCACACTCAATGACCCACACAGGACACTCAATGAACCACGCAGAACACTCAATGACCGACACAGGACACTCATGACCCACACAGGACACTCAATGACTCACGCAGGACACTCATGACCCACACACGACACTCGGTGACCCACGCTGGGCACTCATGACCCACACATCACACTCAATGACCCACACAGGACACTCAATGACCCACGCAGGACACGCAATGACCCACGCAGGACACTCATGACCCACGCAAGACACTCAAAGACCCACGCAGGACACTCATGACCCACGCAGGACACTGAATGACCCACGCTGGACACTCATGACCCAAGCAGGACACTCAATGACCCATGCAGGACACTCATGACACATGCAGGACATTCAATGACCCACGCAGGACATTCATGACCCATGCAGGACACTCATGACCCACGCAGGACACTCAATGACCCACGCAGGACACTGAATGACCCACACGGGACACTCAATGACCCACGCAGGTCACTCAATGACCCACGCAGGGCACTGAATGACCCACGCAGGACACTCAATGACCCACACAGGACACTAATGACCCACACAGGACACTCAATGATCCACGCAGGACACACAATGACCCACACAGGGCACTCAATGACCCACACAGGACACTCATGACCCACGCAAGACACTCAATGACCCACGCCGCACACTCAATGACACACGCAGGACACTCAATGACCCATGCAGGACAATCATGACCCACACAGGACACTCAATGACCCACGCAGGACACTCATGACCCACACAGCACACTCAATGACCCACACAGGACACTCAATGAACCACGCAGAACACTCAATGACCGACACAGGACACTCATCACCCACACAGGACACTCAATGACTCATGCAGGACACTCATGACCCACACACGACACTCAGTGACCCACGCTGGACACTCATGCCTCAAGCAGGACACTCAATGACCCATGCAGGACACTCATGACCCACGCAGGACACTCAATGACCCACGCAGGACACTCAATGACCCACGCAGGACACTCATGACCCACGCAGGACACTCAATGACCCACGCAAGACACTCAATGACCCACGCAGGACACTCAATGACCCACGCAAGACACTCAATGACCCACGCAGGACACTCAATGACCCACGCAGGACACTCATGACCTACGCAGGACACTCAATGACCCACGCAGGACACTCAATGACCCACACAAGGCACTCAATGACCCACACCGGACACAAATGACCCACGCAGGACACACTCAATGACTCACGCAGGACACTCATGACCCACACATCACACTCAATGACCCACACAGGACACTCAATAACCCACGCAGGACATGCAATGACCCACGCAGGACACTCATGACCCACGCAAGACACTCAAAGACCCACGCAGGACACTCATGACCCACGCAGGACAATCAAAGACCCACGCAGGACACTCATGACCCACGCTGGACACTCATGACCCAAGCAGGACACTCAATGACCCATGCAGGACACTCATGACACATGCAGGACATTCAATGACCCACGCAGGACATTCATGACCCACGCAGGACAGTCAATGACCCACGCAGGACACTGAATGACCCACGCAGGACACTCAATGACCCAAGCAGTACCCTCATGACCCACACAGGACACTCAATGACCCACACAGGATACTCATGACCCACGCAGGACACTCAATGACCCACAAAGGGCACTCAATGACCCACACAGGACACTCATGACCCACGCAGGACACTCAATGACCCACGCAGGACACTCAATGACCCACGCAGGACCCTCAATGACACATGCAGGACAATCATGACCCACACAGGACACTCAACGACCCACGCAGGACACTCATGACCCACACAGCACACTCAATGACCCACACAGGACACTCAATGACCCATGCAGGACTCTCATGACCCACGCAGGACACTCATGACCCACGCAGGACACTCATGACCCAGGCAGGACACTCAATGACTCACGCAGGACACTGAATGACCCACGCAGGACACTCAATGACCCACGCAGGACACTGATGACCTATGCAGTACACTCAATAACCCACGCAGGGCACTCAATGACCCACACAGGCCACTCAATGACCCACACCGGACACTCATGACCCAAGCAGGACACTCAATGACCCACGCAGGACACTCAATGACCCATGCAGGACACTCAATGACCCACGCAGGACTCTCATGACCCACGCATGGCACTCAATGACCCACACAGGACACACATGACCCACACAGGACACTCAATGACCCACGCAGGACACTCAATGACCCATGCAGGACACTCATGACCCACACAGGACACTCAATGACCCACGCAGGACACACATGACCCACACAGGACACTCAATGACCCACGCAGGACACTCAATGACCCATGCAGGACACTCATGACCCACACAGGACACTCAATGACCCACGCAGGACACTCATGACCCACACAGGGCACTCAATGACCCACACAGGACCCTCAATGACCCACGCAGGACTCTCAATGACCCACGCAGGACACTCATGACCCACGCAGGACACTCAATGACCCACGCAGGACACTCATGACCCACGCAGGACACTCATGACCCACGCAGCACAATCAACGAACCACACAGGATACTCATGACACTCACAGGACACACAATGAACCACGCAATACACTCAATGACCGACACAGGACACTCATGACCCACGCAGGACACTCACTGACCCACGCAGGACACTCAATGACCCACACGGGACACTCAATGACCCACACGGGACACTCAATGACCCACGCAGGACACTCAATGACCCACACAGGACACTCATGACCCATGCAGGATACTCAATGACCCACGCAGGACACCCATGACCCACGCAGGGCACTCATGACCCACACAGGACACTCAATGACCCACGCATGACACTCATGACCCACACACGACACTCAATGACCCACGCTGGACACTCATGACCCAAGCAGGACACTCAATGACCCATGCAGGACTCTCATGACCCACGCAGGACACTCAATGACCCACACAGGACACACAATGACCCACGCAGGACACTCATGACCCACGCAGGACACTCAATGACCCATGCAGGACACTGAATGACCCACGCAGGACACTCAATGACCCACGCAGAACACTCATGACCCACACAGGACACTCAATGACCCACGCAGGACTCTCAATGACCCACACAGGGCACTCAATGACCCACACCGGACACACATGACCCACGCAGGACACTCAATGACCCACGCAGGACACACTCAATGACACACGCAGTACACTCAATGACCCATGCAGGACAATCATGACTCACACAGGACACTCAATGACCCACGCAGGACAGTCATGACCCACACAGGACACTCAATGACCCACGCAGGACACGCAATGACCCAAGCAGGACACTCATGACCCATGCAAGACACTCAAAGACCCACGCAGGACACTCATGACCCACGCAGGACAATCAATGACGCACGCAGGACACTCATGACCCACGCTGGACACTCATGACCCATGCAAGACACTCAAAGACCCACGCAGGACACTCATGACCTACGCAGGACACTCAATGACCCACGCAGGACACTCAATGACCCACACAAGGCACTCAATGACCCACACCGGACACAAATGACCCACGCAGGACACACTCAATGACTCACGCAGGACACTCATGACCCACACATCACACTCAATGACCCACACAGGACACTCAATAACCCACGCAGGACATGCAATGACCCACGCAGGACACTCATGACCCACGCAAGACACTCAAAGACCCACGCAGGACACTCATGACCCACGCAGGACAATCAAAGACCCACGCAGGACACTCATGACCCACGCTGGACACTCATGACCCAAGCAGGACACTCAATGACCCATGCAGGACACTCATGACACATGCAGGACATTCAATGACCCACGCAGGACATTCATGACCCACGCAGGACAGTCAATGACCCACGCAGGACACTGAATGACCCACGCAGGACACTCAATGACCCAAGCAGTACCCTCATGACCCACACAGGACACTCAATGACCCACACAGGATACTCATGACCCACGCAGGACACTCAATGACCCACAAAGGGCACTCAATGACCCACACAGGACACTCATGACCCACGCAGGACACTCAATGACCCACGCAGGACACTCAATGACCCACGCAGGACCCTCAATGACACATGCAGGACAATCATGACCCACACAGGACACTCAACGACCCACGCAGGACACTCATGACCCACACAGCACACTCAATGACCCACACAGGACACTCAATGACCCATGCAGGACTCTCATGACCCACGCAGGACACTCATGACCCACGCAGGACACTCATGACCCAGGCAGGACACTCAATGACTCACGCAGGACACTGAATGACCCACGCAGGACACTCAATGACCCACGCAGGACACTGATGACCTATGCAGTACACTCAATAACCCACGCAGGGCACTCAATGACCCACACAGGCCACTCAATGACCCACACCGGACACTCATGACCCAAGCAGGACACTCAATGACCCACGCAGGACACTCAATGACCCATGCAGGACACTCAATGACCCACGCAGGACTCTCATGACCCACGCATGGCACTCAATGACCCACACAGGACACACATGACCCACACAGGACACTCAATGACCCACGCAGGACACTCAATGACCCATGCAGGACACTCATGACCCACACAGGACACTCAATGACCCACGCAGGACACACATGACCCACACAGGACACTCAATGACCCACGCAGGACACTCAATGACCCATGCAGGACACTCATGACCCACACAGGACACTCAATGACCCACGCAGGACACTCATGACCCACACAGGGCACTCAATGACCCACACAGGACCCTCAATGACCCACGCAGGACTCTCAATGACCCACGCAGGACACTCATGACCCACGCAGGACACTCAATGACCCACGCAGGACACTCATGACCCACGCAGGACACTCATGACCCACGCAGCACAATCAACGAACCACACAGGATACTCATGACACTCACAGGACACACAATGAACCACGCAATACACTCAATGACCGACACAGGACACTCATGACCCACGCAGGACACTCACTGACCCACGCAGGACACTCAATGACCCACACGGGACACTCAATGACCCACACGGGACACTCAATGACCCACGCAGGACACTCAATGACCCACACAGGACACTCATGACCCATGCAGGATACTCAATGACCCACGCAGGACACCCATGACCCACGCAGGGCACTCATGACCCACACAGGACACTCAATGACCCACGCATGACACTCATGACCCACACACGACACTCAATGACCCACGCTGGACACTCATGACCCAAGCAGGACACTCAATGACCCATGCAGGACTCTCATGACCCACGCAGGACACTCAATGACCCACACAGGACACACAATGACCCACGCAGGACACTCATGACCCACGCAGGACACTCAATGACCCATGCAGGACACTGAATGACCCACGCAGGACACTCAATGACCCACGCAGAACACTCATGACCCACACAGGACACTCAATGACCCACGCAGGACTCTCAATGACCCACACAGGGCACTCAATGACCCACACCGGACACACATGACCCACGCAGGACACTCAATGACCCACGCAGGACACACTCAATGACACACGCAGTACACTCAATGACCCATGCAGGACAATCATGACTCACACAGGACACTCAATGACCCACGCAGGACAGTCATGACCCACACAGGACACTCAATGACCCACGCAGGACACGCAATGACCCAAGCAGGACACTCATGACCCATGCAAGACACTCAAAGACCCACGCAGGACACTCATGACCCACGCAGGACAATCAATGACGCACGCAGGACACTCATGACCCACGCTGGACACTCATGACCCAAGCAGGACACTGAATGACACACGCAGGACACTCAATGACCCACGCAGGACAATGAATGACACACACAGGACACTCAATGACCCACGCAGGAAACACTCAATGACTCACGCAGGACACTCATGACCCACACATCACACTCAATGACCCACACAGGACACTCAATGACCCACGCAGGACACGCAATGACCCACGCAGGACACTCATGACCCACGCAAGACACTCAAAGACCCACGCAGGACACTCATGACCCACGCAGGACAATCAATGACCCACGCAGGACACTCATGACCCACGCTGGACACTCATGACCCAAGCAGGACACTCAATGACCCATGCAGGACACTCATGATCCACGCAAGACACTCAAAGACCCACGCAGGACACTCATGACCCACGCAGGACAATCAATGACCCACACAGGACACTCAATGACCCACGCTGGACACTCATGACCCAAGCAGGACACTCAATGACCCACGCAGGACACTCATGACACACGCAGGACATTCAGTGACCCACGCAGGACATTCATGACCCACGCAGGACACCCATGACCCACGCAGGACACTCAATGACCCACGCAGGACACTCAATGACCCACACGGGACACTCAATGACCCACGCAGGTCACTCAATGACCCACGCAGGACACTCAATGACCCACACAGGACACTAATGACCCACACAGGACACTCAATGATCCACGCAGGACACACAATGACCCACACAGGGCACTCAATGACCCACACAGGACACTCATGACCCACGCAAGACACACAATGACCCACGCCGGACACTCAATGACACATGCAGGACACTCAATGACCCATGCAGGACAATCATGACCCACACAGGACACTCAATGACCCACGCAGGACACTCATGACCCACACAGCACACTCAATGACCCACACAGGACACTCAATGAACCACGCAGAACACTCAATGACCAACACAGGACACTCATGACCCACACAGGACACTCAATGACCCACGCAGGATACTCATGACCCACGCAGGACACTCAATGACCCACGCAAGACACTCAATGACCCACGCAGGACACTCAATGACCCACGCAGGATACTCATGACCTACGCAGGACACTCAATGACCCACGCAGGACACTCAATGGCCCACACAGGGCACTGCATGACCCACACCGGACACACATGACCCACGCAGGACACACTCAATGACTCACGCAGGACACTCATGACCCACACATCACACTCAATGACCCACACAGGACACTCAATGACCCACGCAGGACACGCAATGACCCACGCAGGACACTCATGACCCACGCAAGACACTCAAAGACCCACGCAGGACACTCATGACCCACGCAGGACAATCAATGACCCACGCAGGACACTCACGACCCACGCTGGACACTCATGACCCAAGCAGGACACTCAATGACCCATGCAGGACACTCATGACACATGCAGGACATTCAATGACCGACGCAGGACATTCATGACCCACGCAGGACACTCATGACCCACGCAGGACACTCAATGACCCACGCAGGACACTCAATGACCCACACGGGACACACAATGACCCACGCAGGTCACTCAATGACCCACGCAGGACACTGAATGACCCACGCAGGACACTCAATGACCCACACAGGACACTAATGACCCACACAGGACACTCAATGATCCACGCAGGACACACAATGACCCACACAGGGCACTCAATGACCCACACAGGACACTCATGACTCACGCAAGACACTCAATGACCCACGCTGGACACTCAATGACACACGCAAGGCACTCAATGACCCATGCAGGACAATCATGACCCACACAGGACACTCAATGACCCACGCAGGACACTCAATGACCGACACAGGACACTCATGACCCACACAGGACACTCAATGACTCACGCAGGACACACATGACCCACACACGACACACAGTGACCCACGCTGGACACTCATGCCTCAAGCAGGACACTCAATGACCCATGCAGGACACTCATGACCCACGCAGGACACTCAATGACCCACGCAGGACACTCAATGACCCACGCAGGACACTCATGACCCACGCAGGACACTCAATGACCCATGCAGGACAATCATGACGCACACAGGACACTCAATGACCCACACAGCACACTCAATGACCGACACAGGACACTCATGACCCACACAGGACACTCAATGACTCACGCAGGACACACATGACCCACACACGACACACAGTGACCCACGCTGGACACTCATGCCTCAAGCAGGACACTCAATGACCCATGCAGGACACTCATGACCCACGCAGGACACTCAATGACCCACGCAGGACACTCATGACCCACGCAGGACACTCAATGACCCACGCAAGACACTCAATGACCCACGCAGGACACTCAATGACTCACGCAGGATACTCATGACCTACGCAGGACACTCATGACCCACACATCACACTCAATGACCCACACAGGACACTCAATGACCCACGCAGGACACGCAATGACCCACACAGGACACTAATGACCCACACAGGACACTCAATGATCCACGCAGGACACACAATGACCCACACAGGGCACTCAATGACCCACACAGGACACTCATGACCCACGCAAGACACACAATGACCCACGCCGGACACTCAATGACACATGCAGGACACTCAATGACCCATGCAGGACAATCATGACCCACACAGGACACTCAATGACCCACGCAGGACACTCATGACCCACACAGCACACTCAATGACCCACACAGGACACTCAATGAACCACGCAGAACACTCAATGACCAACACAGGACACTCATGACCCACACAGGACACTCAATGACCCACGCAGGATACTCATGACCCACGCAGGACACTCAATGACCCACGCAAGACACTCAATGACCCACGCAGGACACTCAATGACCCACGCAGGATACTCATGACCTACGCAGGACACTCAATGACCCACGCAGGACACTCAATGGCCCACACAGGGCACTGCATGACCCACACCGGACACACATGACCCACGCAGGACACACTCAATGACTCACGCAGGACACTCATGACCCACACATCACACTCAATGACCCACACAGGACACTCAATGACCCACGCAGGACACGCAATGACCCACGCAGGACACTCATGACCCACGCAAGACACTCAAAGACCCACGCAGGACACTCATGACCCACGCAGGACAATCAATGACCCACGCAGGACACTCACGACCCACGCTGGACACTCATGACCCAAGCAGGACACTCAATGACCCATGCAGGACACTCATGACACATGCAGGACATTCAATGACCGACGCAGGACATTCATGACCCACGCAGGACACTCATGACCCACGCAGGACACTCAATGACCCACGCAGGACACTCAATGACCCACACGGGACACACAATGACCCACGCAGGTCACTCAATGACCCACGCAGGACACTGAATGACCCACGCAGGACACTCAATGACCCACACAGGACACTAATGACCCACACAGGACACTCAATGATCCACGCAGGACACACAATGACCCACACAGGGCACTCAATGACCCACACAGGACACTCATGACTCACGCAAGACACTCAATGACCCACGCTGGACACTCAATGACACACGCAAGGCACTCAATGACCCATGCAGGACAATCATGACCCACACAGGACACTCAATGACCCACGCAGGACACTCAATGACCGACACAGGACACTCATGACCCACACAGGACACTCAATGACTCACGCAGGACACACATGACCCACACACGACACACAGTGACCCACGCTGGACACTCATGCCTCAAGCAGGACACTCAATGACCCATGCAGGACACTCATGACCCACGCAGGACACTCAATGACCCACGCAGGACACTCAATGACCCACGCAGGACACTCATGACCCACGCAGGACACTCAATGACCCATGCAGGACAATCATGACGCACACAGGACACTCAATGACCCACACAGCACACTCAATGACCGACACAGGACACTCATGACCCACACAGGACACTCAATGACTCACGCAGGACACACATGACCCACACACGACACACAGTGACCCACGCTGGACACTCATGCCTCAAGCAGGACACTCAATGACCCATGCAGGACACTCATGACCCACGCAGGACACTCAATGACCCACGCAGGACACTCAATGACCCACGCAGGACACTCATGACCTACGCAGGACACTCAATGACCCACGCAAGACACTCAATGACCCACGCAGGACACTCAATGACTCACGCAGGATACTCATGACCTACGCAGGACACTCATGACCCACACATCACACTCAATGACCCACACAGGACACTCAATGACCCACGCAGGACACGCAATGACCCACGCAGGACACTCATGACCCACACAAGACACTCAAAGACCCACGCAGGACACTCATGACCCACGCAGGACAATCAATGACCCACGCAGGACACTCATGACGCACGCTGGACACTCATGACCCAAGCAGGACACTCAATGACCCACGCAGGACACTCAATGACCCACGCAGGACACTCAATGACCCAAGCAGTACCCTCATGACCCACACAGGACACTCAATGACCCACACAGGACACTCATGACCCACGCAGGACACTCAATGACCCACAAAGGGCACTCATGACCCACGCAGGACACTCAATGATCCACGCAGGACACTCAATGACACACGCAGGACACTCAATGACACATGCAGGACAATCATGACCCACACAGGACACTCAACGACCCACGCAGGACACTCATGACCCACACAGCACACTCAATGACCCACACAGGACACTCAATGACCCATGCAGGACTCTCATGACCCACGCAGGACACTCATGACCCACGCAGGACACTCATGACCCAGGCAGGACACTCAATGACTCACGCAGGACACTGAATGACCCACGCAGGACACTCAATGACCCACGCAAGACACTCATGACCTATGCAGTACACTCAATAACCCACGCATGGCACTCAATGACCCACACAGGGCACTCAATGACCCACACCGGACACTCATGACACACGCAGGACACTCAATGACCCACGCAGGACACTCAATGACCCATGCAGGACACTCAATGACCCACGCAGGACACTCAATGACCCATGCAGGACACTCAATGACCCACGCAGGACACTCAATGACCCACGCAGGACACTCATGACCCACACAGGACACTCAATGACCCACGCAGGACACTCATGACCCACACAGGACACTCAATGCCCCACGCAGGACACTCGTGACCCACGCAGGACACTCAATGACCCACACAGGACACTCATGACCCACACAGGACACTCAATGACCCACGCAGGACACATATGACCCACGCAGGACACTCAATGACCCATGCAGGACACTCATGACGCACACAGGACCCTCAATGACCCACGCAGGACACTCATGACCCACACATCACACTCAATGACCCACACAGGACACTCAATGACCCACGCAGGACACGCAATGACCCACGCAGGACACTCATGACCCACGCAAGACACTCAAAGACCCACGCAGGACACTCATGACCCACGCAGGACAATCAATGACCCACGCAGGACACTCATGACCCACGCTGGACACTCATGACACAAGCAGGACACTCAATGACCCATGCAGGACACTCATGACACATGCAGGACAATCATGACCCACACAGGACACTCAACGACCCACGCAGGACACTCATGACCCACACAGCACACTCAATGACCCACACAGGACACTCAATGACCCATGCAGGACTCTCATGACCCACGCAGGACACTCATGACCCACGCAGGACACTCATGACCCAGGCAGGACACTCAATGACTCACGCAGGACACTGAATGACCCACGCAGGACACTCAATGACCCACGCAGGACACTCATGACCTATGCAGTACACTCAATAACCCACGCAGGGCACACAATGACCCACACAGGGCACTCAATGACCCACACCGGACACTCATGACCCACGCAGGACACTCAATGACCCACGCAGGACACTCAATGACCCATGCAGGACACTCAATGACCCACGCAGGACTCTCATGACCCACGCATGGCACTCAATGACCCACACAGGACACACATGACCCACACAGGACACTCAATGACCCACGCAGGACACTCAATGACCCATGCAGGACACTCATGACCCACACAGGACACTCAATGACCCACGCAGGACACACATGACCCACACAGGACACTCAATGACCCACGCAGGACACTCAATGACCCATGCAGGACACTCATGACCCACACAGGACACTCAATGACCCACGCAGGACACTCATGACCAACACAGGGCACTCAATGACCCACACAGGACCCTCAATGACCCACGCAGGACTCTCAATGACCCACGCAGGACACTCATGACCCACGCAGGACACTCAATGACCCACGCAGGACACTCATGACCCACGCAGGACACTCATGACCCACGCAGCACAATCAACGAACCACACAGGATACTCATGACACTCACAGGACACACAATGAACCACGCAATACACTCAATGACCGACACAGGACACTCATGACCCACGCAGGACACTCACTGACCCACGCAGGACACTCAATGACCCACACGGGACACTCAATGACCCACACGGGACACTCAATGACCCACGCAGGACACTCAAGGACCCACACAGGACACTCATGACCCATGCAGGATACTCAATGACCCACGCAGGACACCCATGACCCACGCAGGGCACTCATGACCCACACAGGACACTCAATGACCCACGCATGACACTCATGACCCACACACGACACTCAATGACCCACGCTGGACACTCATGACACAAGCAGGACACTCAATGACCCATGCAGGACTCTCATGACCCACGCAGGACACTCAATGACCCACACAGGACACACAATGACCCACGCAGGACACTCATGACCCACGCAGGACACTCAATGACCCACACAGGACACACAATGACCCACGCAGGACACTCATGACCCACGCAGGACACTCAATGACCCATGCAGGACACTGAATGACCCACGCAGGACACTCAATGACCCACGCAGAACACTCATGACCCACACAGGACACTCAATGACCCACGCAGGACTCTCAATGACCCACACAGGGCACTCAATGACCCACACCGGACACACATGACCCACGCAGGACACTCAATGACCCACGCAGGACACACTCAATGACACACGCAGTACACTCAATGACCCATGCAGGACAATCATGACCCACACAGGACACTCAATGACCCACGCAGGACAGTCATGACCCACACAGGACACTCAATGACCCACGCAGGACACGCAATGACCCAAGCAGGACACTCATGACCCATGCAAGACACTCAAAGACCCACGCAGGACACTCATGACCCACGCAGGACAATCAATGACGCACGCAGGACACTCATGACCCACGCTGGACACTCATGACCCAAGCAGGACACTGAATGACCCACGCAGGACAATGAATGACACACACAGGACACTCAATGACCCACGCAGGAAACACTCAATGACTCACGCAGGACACTCATGACCCACACATCACACTCAATGACCCACACAGGACACTCAATGACCCACGCAGGACACGCAATGACCCACGCAGGACACTCATGACCCACGCAAGACACTCAAAGACCCACGCAGGACACTCATGACCCACGCAGGACAATCAATGACCCACGCAGGACACACATGACCCACGCTGGACACTCATGACCCAAGCAGGACACTCAATGACCCATGCAGGACACTCATGACCCACGCAAGACACTCAAAGACCCACGCAGGACACTCATGACCCACGCAGGACAATCAATGACCCACACAGGACACTCAATGACCCACGCTGGACACTCATGACCCAAGCAGGACACTCAATGACCCACGCAGGACACTCATGACACACGCAGGACATTCAGTGACCCACGCAGGACATTCATGACCCACGCAGGACACCCATGACCCACGCAGGACACTCAATGACCCACGCAGGACACTCAATGACCCACACGGGACACTCAATGACCCACGCAGGTCACTCAATGACCCACGCAGGACACTCAATGACCCACACAGGACACTAATGACCCACACAGGACACTCAATGATCCACGCAGGACACACAATGACCCACACAGGGCACTCAATGACCCACACAGGACACTCATGACCCACGCAAGACACACAATGACCCACGCCGGACACTCAATGACACATGCAGGACACTCAATGACCCATGCAGGACAATCATGACCCACACAGGACACTCAATGATCCACGCAGGACACTCATGACCCACACAGCACACTCAATGACCCACACAGGACACTCAATGAACCACGCAGAACACTCAATGACCGACACAGGACACTCATGACCCACACAGGACACTCAATGACCCACGCAGGACACTCATGACCCACGCAGGACACTCAATGACCCACGCAAGACACTCAATGACCCACGCAGGACACTCAATGACCCACGCAGGATACTCATGACCTACGCAGGACACTCAATGACCCACGCAGGACACTCAATGGCCCACACAGGGCACTGCATGACCCACACCGGACACACATGACCCACGCAGGACACACTCAATGACTCACGCAGGACACTCATGACCCACACATCACACTCAATGACCCACACAGGACACTCAATGACCCACGCAGGACACGCAATGACCCACGCAGGACACTCATGACCCACGCAAGACACACAAAGACCCACGCAGGACACTCATGACCCACGCAGGACAATCAATGACCCACGCAGGACACTCACGACCCACGCTGGACACTCATGACCCAAGCAGGACACTCAATGACCCATGCAGGACACTCATGACACATGCAGGACATTCAATGACCCACGCAGGACATTCATGACCCACGCAGGACACTCATGACCCACGCAGGACACTCAATGACCCACGCAGGACACTCAATGACCCACACGGGACACACAATGACCCACGCAGGTCACTCAATGACCCACGCAGGACACTGAATGACCCACGCAGGACACTCAATGACCCACACAGGACACTAATGACCCACACAGGACACTCAATGATCCACGCAGGACACACAATGACCCACACAGGGCACTCAATGACCCACACAGGACACTCATGACTCACGCAAGACACTCAATGACCCACGCTGGACACTCAATGACACACGCAGGACACTCAATGACCCATGCAGGACAATCATGACCCACACAGGACACTCAATGACCCACGCAGGACACTCAATGACCGACACAGGACACTCATGACCCACACAGGACACTCAATGACTCACGCAGGACACACATGACCAAACACGACACACAGTGACCCACGCTGGACACTCATGCCTCAAGCAGGACACTCAATGACCCATGCAGGACACTCATGACCCACGCAGGACACTCAATGACCCACGCAGGACACTCAATGACCCACGCAGGACACTCATGACCCACGCAGGACACTCAATGACCCATGCAGGACAATCATGACCCACACAGGACACTCAATGACCCACACAGCACACTCAATGACCGACACAGGACACTCATGACCCACACAGGACACTCAATGACTCACGCAGGACACACATGACCCACACACGACACACAGTGACCCACGCTGGACACTCATGCCTCAAGCAGGACACTCAATGACCCATGCAGGACTCTCATGACCCACGCAGGACACTCAATGACCCACGCAGGACACTCAATGACCCACGCAGGACACTCATGACCCACGCAGGACACTCAATGACCCACGCAAGACACTCAATGACCCACGCAGGACACTCAATGACCCACGCAGGATACTCATGACCTACGCTGGACACTCAATGACCCACGCAGGACACTCAATGACCCACACAGGGCACTCAATGACCCACAACGGACACACATGACCCACGCAGGAGACACTCAATGACTCACGCAGGACACTCATGACCCACACATCACACTCAATGACCCACACAGGACACTCAATGACCCACGCAGGACACGCAATGACCCACGCAGGACACTCATGACCCACACAAGACACTCAAAGACCCACGCAGGACACTCATGACCCACGCAGGACAATCAATGACCCACGCAGGACACTCATGACCCACGCTGGACACTCATGACCCAAGCAGGACACTCAATGACCCACGCAGCACACTCAATGACCCACGCAGGACACTCAATGACCCAAGCAGTACCCTCATGACCCACACAGGACACTCAATGACCCACACAGGACACTCATGACCCACGCAGGACACTCAATGACCCACAAAGGGCACTCATGACCCACGCAGGACTCTCATGACCCACGCAGGACACTCATGACCCACGCAGGACACTCATGACCCAGGCAGGACACTCAATGACTCACGCAGGACACTGAATGACCCACGCAGGACACTCAATGACCCACGCAAGACACTCATGACCTCTGCAGTACACTCAATAACCCACGCATGGCACTCAATGACCCACACAGGGCACTCAATGACCCACACCGGACACTCATGACACACGCAGGACACTCAATGACCCACGCAGGACACTCAATGACCCATGCAGGACACTCAATGACCCACGCAGGACACTCAATGACCCACGCAGGACACTCATGACCCACACAGGACACTCAATGACCCACGCAGGACACTCATGACCCACACAGGACACTCAATGCCCCACGCAGGACACTCGTGACCCACGCAGAACACTCAATGACCCACACAGGACACTCATGACCCACACAGGACGCTCAATGACCCACGCAGGACACACATGACCCACGCAGGACACTCAATGACCCATGCAGGACACTCATGACGCACACAGGACCCTCAATGACCCACGCAGGACACTCATGACCCACACATCACACTCAATGACCCACACAGGACACTCAATGACCCACGCAGGACACGCAATGACCCACGCAGGACACTCATGACCCACGCAAGACACTCAAAGACCCACGCAGGACACTCATGACCCACGCAGGACAATCAATGACCCACGCAGGACACTCATGACCCACGCTGGACACTCATGACCCAAGCAGGACACTCAATGACCCATGCAGGACACTCATGACACATGCAGGACATTCAATGACCCACGCAGGACATTCATGACCCACGCAGGACACTCAATGACCCACACGGGACACTCAATGACCCACGCAGGTCACTCAATGACCCACACAGGACACTCAAAGACCCATGCAGGACTCTCATGACCCACGCAGGACACTCATGACCCACGCAGGACACTCTTGACCCAGGCAGGACACTCAATGACTCACGCAGGACACTGAATGACCCACGCAGGACACTCAATGACCCACGCAAGACACTCATGACCTATGCAGTACACTCAATAACCCACGCAGGGCACTCAATGACCCACACAGGGCACTCAATGACCCACACCGGACACTCATGACACACGCAGGACACTCAATGACCCACGCAGGACACTCAATGACCCATGCAGGACACTCAATGACCCACGCAGGACTCTCATGACCCACACAGGACACACATGACCCACACAGGACACTCAATGACCCACGCAGGAAACTCAATGACCCACGCAGGACACTCATGACCCACACAGGACACTCAATGACCCACGCAGGACACACATGACCCACACAGGACACTCAATGACCCACGCAGGACACTCAATGACCCATGCAGGACACTCATGACCCACACAGGACACTCAATGACCCACGCAGGACACTCATGACCCACACAGGGCACTCAATGACCCACATAGGACCCTCAATGACCCACGCAGGACTCTCAATGACCCACGCAGGACACTCATGACCCACGCAGGTCACTCAATGACCCACGCAGGACACTCATGACCCACGCAGGACACTCATGACCCACGCAGCACAATCAACGAACCACACAGGATACTCATGACACTCGCAGGACACACAATGAACCACGCAATACACTCAATGACCGACACAGGACACTCATGACCCACGCAGGACACTCACTGACACACGCAGGACACTCAATGACCCACACGGGACACTCAATGACCCACGCAGGTAACTCAATGACCCGCGCAGGTCACTGAATGACCCACGCAGGACACTCAATGACCCACGCAGGACACTCATGACCCACACAGGACACTCAATGACCCACGCAGGACACACAATGACCCACACAGGGCACTCAATGACCCACGCAGGACACTCATGACCCACGCAGGACACTAAAAGACCCACGCAGGACACTCAATGACCCAAGCACGAAAATCATGACCCACACAGGACACTCAATGACCCACGCAGGACACTCATGACCCACACAGCACACTCAAGGACCCACACAGGACACTCAATGAACCACGCAGGACACTCAATGACCAACACAGGACACTCATCACCCACACAGGTCACTCAATGACTCACGCAGGACACTCATGACCCACACACGACATTCAATGACCCACGCTGGACACTCATGACCCAAGCAGGACACTCAATGACCAATGCAGGACACTCATGACCCACGCAGGACACTCAATAAACTACGCAGGACACTCATGACCCACGCAGGACACTCAATGACCCATGCAGGACACTCAATAACCCACGCAGGACTCTCATGACCACGCAGGACACTCAATGACCCTCGCAGGACACTCATGACCCACACAGGACACTCAATGCCCCACGCAGGACCCTCGTGACCCACGCAGGACACTCAATGACCCACACAGGACACTCATGACCCACACAGGACACTCAATGACCCACGCAGGACACACATGACCCACACAGGACACTCAATGACGCACGCAGGACACTCAATGACCCATGCAGGACACTCATGACGCACACAGGACCCTCAATGACCCACGCAGGACACTCATGACCCACACATCACACTCAATGACCCACACAGGACACTCAATGACCCACGCAGGACACGCAATGACCCACGCAGGACACTCATGACCCACGCAAGACACTCAAAGACCCACGCAGGACACTCATGACCCACGCAGGACAATCAATGACCCACGCAGGACACTCATGACCCACGCTGGACACTCATGACCCAAGCAGGACACTCAATGACCCATGCAGGACACTCATGACACATGCAGGACATTCAATGACCCACGCAGGACATTCATGACCCACGCAGGACACTCAATGACCCACACGGGACACTCAATGACCCACGCAGGTCACTCAATGACCCACACAGGACACTGAATGACCCACGCAGGACACTCAATGACCTACACAGGACACTAATGACCCACACAGGACACTCAATGATCCACGCAGGACACACAATGACCCACACAGGGCACTCAATGACCCACACAGGACACTCATGACCCACGCAAGACACTCAATGACCCACGCCGGACACTCAATGACACACGCAGGACACTCAATGACCCATGCAGGACAATCATGATCCACACAGGACACTCAATGACCCACGCAGGACACTCATGACCCACACAGCACACTCAATGACCCACACAGGACACTCAATGAACCACGCAGAACACTCAATGACCGACACAGGACACTCATGACCCACACAGGACACTCAATGACTCACGCAGGACACTCATGACCCACACACGACACTCAGTGACCCACGCTGGACACTCATGACCCACACATCACACTCAATGACCCACACAGGACACTCAATGACCCACGCGGGACACGCAATGACCCACGCAGGACACTCATGACCCATGCAAGACACTCAAAGACCCACGCAGGACACTCATGACCCACGCAGGACAATCAATGACCCACGCAGGACACTCATGACCCAAGCAGGACACTCAATGACCCATGCAGGACACTCATGACACATGCAGGACATTCAATGACCCACGCAGGACATTCATGACCCACGCAGGACACTCAATGACCCACACGGGACACTCAATGACCCACGCAGGTCACTCAATGACCCACACAGGACACTCAAAGACCCATGCAGGACTCTCATGACCCACGCAGGACACTCATGACCCACGCAGGACACTCTTGACCCAGGCAGGACACTCAATGACTCACGCAGGACACTGAATGACCCACGCAGGACACTCAATGACCCACGCAAGACACTCATGACCTATGCAGTACACTCAATAACCCACGCAGGGCACTCAATGACCCACACAGGGCACTCAATGACCCACACCGGACACTCATGACACACGCAGGACACTCAATGACCCACGCAGGACACTCAATGACCCATGCAGGACACTCAATGACCCACGCAGGACTCTCATGACCCACACAGGACACACATGACCCACACAGGACACTCAATGACCCACGCAGGAAACTCAATGACCCACGCAGGACACTCATGACCCACACAGGACACTCAATGACCCACGCAGGACACACATGACCCACACAGGACACTCAATGACCCACGCAGGACACTCAATGACCCATGCAGGACACTCATGACCCACACAGGACACTCAATGACCCACGCAGGACACTCATGACCCACACAGGGCACTCAATGACCCACATAGGACCCTCAATGACCCACGCAGGACTCTCAATGACCCACGCAGGACACTCATGACCCACGCAGGTCACTCAATGACCCACGCAGGACACTCATGACCCACGCAGGACACTCATGACCCACGCAGCACAATCAACGAACCACACAGGATACTCATGACACTCGCAGGACACACAATGAACCACGCAATACACTCAATGACCGACACAGGACACTCATGACCCACGCAGGACACTCACTGACACACGCAGGACACTCAATGACCCACACGGGACACTCAATGACCCACGCAGGTAACTCAATGACCCGCGCAGGTCACTGAATGACCCACGCAGGACACTCAATGACCCACGCAGGACACTCATGACCCACACAGGACACTCAATGACCCACGCAGGACACACAATGACCCACACAGGGCACTCAATGACCCACGCAGGACACTCATGACCCACGCAGGACACTAAAAGACCCACGCAGGACACTCAATGACCCAAGCACGAAAATCATGACCCACACAGGACACTCAATGACCCACGCAGGACACTCATGACCCACACAGCACACTCAAGGACCCACACAGGACACTCAATGAACCACGCAGGACACTCAATGACCAACACAGGACACTCATCACCCACACAGGTCACTCAATGACTCACGCAGGACACTCATGACCCACACACGACATTCAATGACCCACGCTGGACACTCATGACCCAAGCAGGACACTCAATGACCAATGCAGGACACTCATGACCCACGCAGGACACTCAATAAACTACGCAGGACACTCATGACCCACGCAGGACACTCAATGACCCATGCAGGACACTCAATAACCCACGCAGGACTCTCATGACCACGCAGGACACTCAATGACCCTCGCAGGACACTCATGACCCACACAGGACACTCAATGCCCCACGCAGGACCCTCGTGACCCACGCAGGACACTCAATGACCCACACAGGACACTCATGACCCACACAGGACACTCAATGACCCACGCAGGACACACATGACCCACACAGGACACTCAATGACGCACGCAGGACACTCAATGACCCATGCAGGACACTCATGACGCACACAGGACCCTCAATGACCCACGCAGGACACTCATGACCCACACATCACACTCAATGACCCACACAGGACACTCAATGACCCACGCAGGACACGCAATGACCCACGCAGGACACTCATGACCCACGCAAGACACTCAAAGACCCACGCAGGACACTCATGACCCACGCAGGACAATCAATGACCCACGCAGGACACTCATGACCCACGCTGGACACTCATGACCCAAGCAGGACACTCAATGACCCATGCAGGACACTCATGACACATGCAGGACATTCAATGACCCACGCAGGACATTCATGACCCACGCAGGACACTCAATGACCCACACGGGACACTCAATGACCCACGCAGGTCACTCAATGACCCACACAGGACACTGAATGACCCACGCAGGACACTCAATGACCTACACAGGACACTAATGACCCACACAGGACACTCAATGATCCACGCAGGACACACAATGACCCACACAGGGCACTCAATGACCCACACAGGACACTCATGACCCACGCAAGACACTCAATGACCCACGCCGGACACTCAATGACACACGCAGGACACTCAATGACCCATGCAGGACAATCATGATCCACACAGGACACTCAATGACCCACGCAGGACACTCATGACCCACACAGCACACTCAATGACCCACACAGGACACTCAATGAACCACGCAGAACACTCAATGACCGACACAGGACACTCATGACCCACACAGGACACTCAATGACTCACGCAGGACACTCATGACCCACACA
Source organism: Chiloscyllium plagiosum (assembly GCF_037043375.1). Lineage (NCBI taxonomy): Eukaryota > Metazoa > Chordata > Chondrichthyes > Orectolobiformes > Hemiscylliidae > Chiloscyllium > Chiloscyllium plagiosum. The sequence goes on from NW_028270167.1 coordinate 47,571,080, forward strand.
CGACACTCAGTGACCCACGCTGGACACTCATGACCCACACATCACACTCAATGACCCACACAGGACACTCAATGACCCACGCGGGACACGCAATGACCCACGCAGGACACTCATGACCCATGCAAGACACTCAAAGACCCACGCAGGACACTCATGACCCACGCAGGACAATCAATGACCCACGCAGGACACTCATGACCCACGCTGGACACTCATGACCCAAGCAGGACACTCAATGTCCCATGCAGGACACTCATGACACATGCAGGACATTCAATGACCCACGCAGGACATTCATGACCCACGCAGGACACTCATGACCCACGCAGGACACTCAATGACCCACGCAGGACACTCAATGACCCACACGGGACACTCAATGACCCACGCAGGTCACTCAATGACCCACGCAGGACACTGAATGACCCACGCAGGACACTCAATGACCCACACAGGACACTAATGACCCACACAGGACACTCAATGATCCACGCAGGACACACAATGACCCACACAGGGCACTCAATGACCCACACAGGACACTCATGACCCACGCAAGACACTCAATGACCCACGCCGGACACTCAATGACACACGCAGGACACTCAATGACCCATGCAGGACAATCATGACCCACACAGGACACTCAATGACCCACGCAGGACACTCATGACCCACACAGCACACTCAATGACCCACACAGGACACTCAATGAATCACGCAGAACACTCAATGACCGACACAGGACACTCATGACCCACACAGGACACTCAATGACTCACGCAGGACACTCATGACCCACACACGACACTCAGTGACCCACGCTGGACACTCAATGACCCACACATCACACTCAATGACCCACACAGGACACTCAATGACCCACGCAGGACACGCAATGACCCACGCAGGACACTCATGACCCACGCAAGACACTCAAAGACCCACGCAGGACACTCATGACCCACGCAGGACAATCAATGACCCACGCAGGACACTCATGACCCACGCTGGACACTCATGACCCAAGCAGGACACTCAATGACCCATGCAGGACACTCATGACACATGCAGGACATTCAATGACCCACGCAGGACATTCATGACCCATGCAGGACACTCATGACCCACGCAGGACACTCAATGACCCACGCAGGACACTCAATGACCCACACGGGACACTCAATGACCCACGCAGGTCACTCAATGACCCACGCAGGGCACTGAATGACCCACGCAGGACACTCAATGACCCACACAGGACACTAATGACCCACGCAGGACACTCAATGATCCACGCAGGACACACAATGACCCACACAGGGCACTCAATGACCCACACAGGACACTCATGACCCACGCAAGACACTCAATGACCCACGCCGGACACTCAATGACACACGCAGGACACTCAATGACCCATGCCGGACAATCATGACCCACACAGGACACTCAATGACCCATGCAGGACACTCATGACCCACACAGCACACTCAATGACCCACACAGGACACTCAATGAACCACGCAGAACACTCAATGACCGACACAGGACACTCATGACCCACACAGGACACTCAATGACTCACGCAGGACACTCATGACCCACACATGACATTCAGTGACCCACGCTGGACACTCATGCCTCAAGCAGGACACTCAATGACCCATGCAGGACACTCATGACCCACGCAGGACACTCAATGACCCACGCAGGACACTCAATGACCCACGCAGGACACTCATGACCCACGCAGGACACTCAATGACCCACGCAAGACACTCAATGACCCACGCAGGACACTCAATGACCCACGCAGGATACTCATGACCTACGCAGGACACTCAATGATCCACGCAGGACACTCATTGACCCACACAAGGCACTCAATGACCCACACCGGACACACATGACCCACGCAGGACACACTCAATGACTCACGCAGGACACTCATGACCCACACATCACACTCAATGACCCACACAGGACACTCAATGACCCACGCAGGACACGCAATGACCCACGCAGGACACTCATGACCCACGCAAGACACTCAAAGACCCACGCAGGACACTCATGACCCACGCAGGACAATCAATGACCCACGCAGGACACTCATGACCCACGCTGGACACTCATGACCCAAGCAGGACACTCAATGACCCATGCAGGACACTCATGACACATGCAGGACATTCAATGACCCACGCAGGACATTCATGACCCACGCAGGACACTCAATGACCCACGCAGGACACTGAATGACCCACGCAGGACACTCAATGACCCAAGCAGTACCCTCATGACCCACACAGGACACTCAATGACCCACACAGGACACTCATGACCCACGCAGGACACTCAATGACCCACAAAGGGCACTCAATGACCCACACAGGACACTCATGACCCACGCAGGACACTCAATGACCCACGCAGGACACTCAATGACCCACGCAGGACCCTCAATGACACATGCAGGACAATCATGACCCACACAGGACACTCAACGACCCACGCAGGACACTCATGACCCACGCAGCACACTCAATGACCCACACAGGACACTCAATGACCCATGCAGGACTCTCATGACCCACGCAGGACACTCATGACCCACGCAGGACACTCATGACCCAGGCAGGACACTCAATGACTCACGCAGGACACTGAATGACCCACGCAGGACACTCAATGACCCACGCAGGACACTCATGACCTATGCAGTACACTCAATAACCCACGCAGGGCACTCAATGACCCACACAGGGCACTCAATGACCCACACCGGACACTCATGACCCACGCAGGACACTCAATGACCCACGCAGGACACTCAATGACCCATGCAGGACACTCAATGACCCACGCAGGACTCTCATGACCCACGCATGGCACTCAATGACCCACACAGGACACACATGACCCACACAGGACACTCAATGACCCACGCAGGACACTCAATGACCCACGCAGGACACTCATGACCCACACAGGACACTCAATGTCCCACGCAGGACACACATGACCCACACAGGACACTCAATGACCCACGCAGGACACTCAATGACCCATGCAGGACACTCATGACCCACACAGGACACTCAATGACCCACGCAGGACACTCATGACCCACGCAGGACACTCAATGACCAACACAGGACCCTCAATGACCCACGCAGGACTCTCAATGACCCACGCGGGACACTCATGACCCACGCAGGACACTCAATGACCCACGCAGGACACTCATGACCCACGCAGCACAATCAACGAACCACACAGGATACTCATGACACTCACAGGACACACAATGAACCACGCAATACACTCAATGACCGACACAGGACACTCATGACCCACGGAGGACACTCACTGACCCACGCAGGACACTCAATGACCCACACGGGACACTCAATGACCCACACGGGACACTCAATGACCCACGCAGGACACTCAATGACCAACACAGGACACTCATGACCCATGCAGGATACTCTCTGACCCACGCAGGACACCCATGACCCACGCAGGGCACTCATGACCCACACAGGACACTCAATGACCCACGCATGACACTCATGACCCACGCAGGACACTCAATGACCCACGCAGGACACTCATGACCCACGCAGGACACTCAATGACCCATGCAGGACACTCAATGACCCACGCAGGACTCTGATGACCCACGCAGGACACTCAATGACCCATGCAGGACACTCAATGACCCACACAGGACACTCAATGCCCCACGCAGGACACTCGTGACCCACGCAGGACACTCAATGACCCACACAGGACACTCATGACCCACACAGGACACTCAATGACCCACGCAGGACACACATGACCCACACAGGACACTCAATGATCAAAGCAGGACACTCAATGACCCATGCAGGACACTCATGACGCACACAGGACACTCAATGACCCACGCAGGACACTCATGACCCACACAGCACACTCAATGACACACACAGGACACTCAATGACCCACGCAGGACTCTCAATGACCCACACAGGACACTCATGACCCACGCAGGACACTCAATGACCCATGCAGGACTCTCAATGACCCACGCAGGACACTCAATGACCCACACGGGACACTCAATGACCCACGCAGGACACTCAATGACCCACACAGGACACTCATGACCCATGCAGGATACTCAATGACCCACGCAGGACACCCATGACCCACGCAGGGCACTCATGACCCACACAGGACACTCAATGACCCACGCATGACACTCATGACCCACGCAGGACACTCAATGACCTACGCAGGACACTCATGACCCACGCTGGACACTCAATGACCCATGCAGGACACTCAATGACCCACGCAGGACTCTCATGACCCACACAGGACACTCAATGACCCATGCAGGACACTCAATGACCCACACAGGACACTCAATGCCCCACGCAGGACACTCGTGACCCACGCAGGACACTCAATGACCCACACAGGACACTCATGACCCACACAGCACACTCAATGACACACACAGGACACTCAATAACCCACGCAGGACACTCAATGACCCACGCAGGACACTCATGACCAACGCAGGACACTCAATGACCCACGCAGGACACCCATGACCCACGCTGGACACTCATGACTCACGCAGGACACTCAACGAACCAAACAGGATACTCATGACACTCGCAGGACACTCAATGAACCACGCAATACACTCAATGACCCACGCAGGACACTCAATGACCCACGCAGGACACTCAATGACCCACGCAGGACACTCATGACCCACCCAGGACACTCAATGACCCACGCAGGACACACAATGACCCACACAGGGCACTCAATGACCCACACAGGACACTCATGACACACGCAAGACACTCAATGACCCACGCCGGACACACAATGACACACGCAGGACACTCAATGACCCATGCAGGACAATCATGACCCACACAAAACACTCAATGACCCACGCAGGACACGCATGAACCACACTCAACACTCAATGACCCACACAGGACCCTCAATGAACCACGCAGAACACTCAATGACCGAAACAGGACACTCATGACCCACACAGGACACTCAATGACTCATGCAGGACACTCATAACCCACACATGACACTCAATGACCCACGCCGGACACTCATGACCCACGCAGGACACTCAACGAACCACACAGGATACTCATGACACTCGCAGGACACTGAATGAACCACGCAATACACTCAATGACTGACACAGGACACTCATGACCCACGCAGGTCACTCAATGACCCATGCAGGACACTGAATGACCCACGCAGGACACTCAATGACCCACACGGGACATTCAATGACCCACGCAGGTCACTCAGTGACCCACGCAGGACACTCATTCCCCACACAGGACACTCAAAGTCCCACGCAGGACACTCATGACCCACGCAGGACACTCAATGACCCACGCAGGACACTCATGACCCACGCAGGACACTCAATGACCCACGCAGGACACTCATGACCCACACAGGACACTCAATGACCCATGCAAGACACTCAATGACGCACGCAGGATACTCAATGGCACACGCAGGACACTCAATGACCCATGCAGGACACTCATGACACACGTAGGACACTCATGACGCACGCAGGGCACTCAATATCCCACGCAGGACACTCAATGACCCAGGCAGGACACTCATAACCCACGCAGGACACTCAATATACCACGCAGGACACTCATGACCCACGCAGGACACTGAATCACCCACGCAGGACACCCATAACCCACGCAGGTCACTCAATGACCCATGCAGGACACTCAATGACACACGCAGGACACTCATGACCCACGCAGGACACTCATGACCCACACAGGACACTCAATGACCCACGCAGGACACTCAATGACCCACGCAGGACACTCATGACCCTCGCAGGACACTCAATGACCCACGTAGGACACTCAATGACCCATGCAGGACACTCAATGACCCATGCAGGACACTCAATGACCAACACAGCCACTCAATGACCTACGCACGACTCTCAATGACCCACTCTGGACACTCATGACCCAAACAGGACACTCAATGACCCACGTAGGACACTCATGACCCACAAAGGACACTCAATGACCCACGCAGGACACTCATAACCCACGCAGTTCACCCAATGACCCACGCAGGTCACTCATGACCCACGCAGGACACTCAATGACCCACGTAGGACACTGAATGACCCATGCAGGACACTCAATGACCCACGTACGACACTCATTAACCAACACAGCCACTCAATGACCCACGAACGACTCTCAATGACCCACGCTGGACACTCAATGGCCAACGCAGGACACTCATGACCCACGCAGGACACTCAATGTCCCACGCAGGACAGTCATGACCCACGCAGGACACTCAATGACCCACGCAGGACACTCATGACCCACGGAGGACACACAATGACCCACGCAGGACATTCATGACCCACGCAGGACACTGAATCACCCACGCAGGACACCCAAACACACGCAGGACACTCAATGACCCACACAGGGCACTCACTGACCCCACACAGGACACTCATGACCCACACAGGACACTCATGACCCACGCAGGACACTCAATGGCCCATACAGAACACGCATAACCCACGCAGGACACTCAATGACCCACGCAGGACACTAAATGTCCCATGCAGGATACTCAACGAACCACACGGGACACTCAATGACCCACGCAGGAGACTCAATGACCCACGCTGGACACTCATGACCCACACACGACACTCAATGACCCACGCAGGCCACTCAATGACCCACGCAGGACACTCAATGACCCACGCAGGACACTCATAACCCACACAGGACACTCAATGACCAACGCAGGGCACTCAATGACCCACACAGGACACTCAATGACCCACGCAGGACACTCATGACCCACACAGGACACTCATGACCCATGCAGGACACTCAATGACCCACGCAGGACACTAAATGTCCCATGCAGGATACTCAACGAACCACACGGGACACTCAATGACCCACGCAGGAGACTCAATGACCCACGCTGGACACTCATGACCCAAGCAGGACACTCAATGACCCACGCAGGACACTCATGACCCACACAGGACACTCAATAACCCACGCAGGACACTCATGACCCACGCTGGACACTCAATGACCCACGCAGGTCACTCATGACCCACGCAGGACACTCAATGACCCCAAAAAGGACACTCATGACCCACACAGGACACTCATGACCCACACAGGACATTCAATGAGCCACACACAGGACACTCAATGACGCACGCAGGATACTGAATGGCCGACGCAGGACACTCAATGACCCATGCAGGACACCCATGACCCACGCAGGACGCTGAATGACCCACGTAGGACAATCAGTGACCCACGCAGGATACTCAATGGCCCACGCAGGACACTCAATGACCCATGCAGGACACGCATGACCCACGCAGGACACTCAATGACCCACGTAGCACACTCAATGACCAACACAGGCCACTCAATGACCCACACAGGATTCTCAATGACCCACGCTGGACACTCATGACCCAAGCAGGACATTCAATGACCCACGCAGGACACTCATGACCTACACAGGACAGTCAATGACCCATGCAGGACACTCATGACCCACGCAGGACACTCAATGACCCACGTAGGACACTCATGACCCACGCAGGACACTCAATGACCCACACAGGACACTTAATGGCCCACGCAGGACACTCATGACCAACGCAGGACACTCATGACCCACGCAGGACACTCAATGACCCACGGAGGACACTCAGTGACACGCGCAGGACACTCAATGAACCACGCAGGATACTCAATGGCCCACGCAGGACACTCAATGACCCATGCAGGACACTCATGACCCACGCAGGACACACAATGACCCATGTAGGACTCTCAATGACCAACACCGGCCACTCAATGATCCACGCATGACTCTCAATGACCCACACAGGACACTCAATGACCCACGCAGGACACTCAATGACCCACGCAGGATACTCAATGGCCCACGCAGGACACTCAATGACCCATGCAGGACGCTCATGACCCACACACGACACTCAATGACCCATGTAGGACTCTCAATGACCAACACCGGCCACTCAATGACCCAGGCGGGACTCTCAATGACCCACGCTGGACACTCATGACCCAAACAGGACACTCAATGACCCACGCAGGACACTCATGGCCCACGCAGGACACTCAATGACCCACGCAGGACACTCATGACCCATGCAGAACACTCATGACCCACACAGGACACTCAAGGACCCACGCAGGACACTCAATGACCCACGCAGGATACTCAATGGCCCACGTAGGACACTCAATGACCCATGCAGGACACTCATGACCCACGCAGGACACTCAATGACCCACGTAGGACACTCAATGACCAACACAGGCCACTCAATGACCCACGCAGGATTCTAAATGACCCACGCTGGACACTCAATGACCCAAGCAGGACACTCAATGACCCACGCAGGACACACATGACCCACACAGGGCATTCAATGACCCACGCAGGACACTCATGACCAGCGCAGGACACTCAATGACCCACGCAGGACACTCATGACCCACGCAGGACACTCATGACCCACACAGGACACTCAATGACCCACGCAGGACACTCAATGACCCACGCAGGATACTCAATGGCTCACACAGGACACTCAATGACCCATGCAGGACACTCAATGACCCACGCAGGACACTCAATGACCCACGCAGGAAACTCAATGACCAACACAGGACACTCATGACCCACACAGGACACTCATGACCCACGCAGGACACTCAATGACCAACGCAGGGCACTCAATGACCCACACAGGACACACAATGACCCACGCAGGACACTCATGACCCACACAGGACACTCATGACCCACGCAGGACACTCAATGACCCACGCAGGACACTCAATGTCCCATGCAGGATACTCAACGAACCACACAGGACACTCAATGACCCACGCAGGAGACTCAATGACCCACGCTGGACACTCATGACCCAAGCAGGACACTCAATGACCCACGCAGGACACTCATGACCCACACAGGACACTCAATAACCCACGCAGGACACTCATGACCCACGCAGGACACTCAATGACCCACGCAGGTCACTCATGACCCACGCAGGACACTCAATGACCCCACAAAGGTCACTCATGACCCACACAGGACACTCATAACCCACACAGGACATTCAATGAGCCACACACAGGACACTCAATGACCCACGCAAGATACTGAATGGCCGACGCAGGACACTCAATGACCCATGCAGGACACTCATGACCCACGCAGGACGCTGATTGACCCACGTAGGACAATCAGTGACCCACGCAGGATACTCAATGGCCCACGCAGGACACTCAATGACCCATGCAGGACACGCATGACCCACGCAGGACACTCAATGACCCACGTAGCACACTCAATGACCAACACAGGCCACTCAATGACCCACGCAGGATACTCAATGACCCACGCTGGACACTCATGACCCAAGCAGGACATTCAATGACCCATGTAGGACACTCATGACCCACACAGGACACTCAATGACCCATGCAGGACACTCATGACCCACGCAGGACACTCAATGACCCACGTAGGACACTCATGACCCACGCAGGACACTCAATTACCCACACAGGACACTTAATGGCCCACGCAGGACACTCATGACCAACGCAGGACACTCATGACCCACGCAGGACACTCAATGACCCACGGAGGACACTCAGTGACACACGCAGGACACTCAATGAACCACGCAGGATACTCAATGGCCCCCGCAGGACACTCAATGACCCATGCAGGACACTCATGACCCACGCAGGACACACAATGACCCATGTAGGACTCTCAATGACCAACACCGGCCACTCAATGAAACACGCATGACTCTCAATGACCCACACAGGACACTCAATGACCCACGCAGGACACTCAATGACCCACGCAGGATACTCAATGGCCCACGCAGGACACTCAATGACCCATGCAGGACGCTCATGACCCACACACGACACTCAATGACCCATGTAGGACTCTCAATGACCAACACCGGCCACTCAATGACCCACGCAGGACTCTCAATGACCCACGCTGGACACTCATGACCCAAACAGGACACTCAATGACCCACGCAGGACACTCATGGCCCACGCAGGACACTCAATGACCCACGCAGGACACTCATGACCCATGCAGAACACTCATGACCCACACAGGACACTCAATGACCCACGCAGGACACTCAATGACCCACGCAGGATACTCAATGGCTCACGTAGGACACTCAATGACCCATGCAGGACACTCATGACCCACGCAGGACACTCAATGACCCACGTAGGAGACTCAATGACCAACCCAGGCCACTCAATGACCCACGCAGGATTCTAAATGACCCACGCTGGACACTCAATGACCCAAGCAGGACACTGAATGACCCACGCAGGACACACATGACCCACACAGGGCATTCAATGACCCACGCAGGACAATCATGACCAGCGCAGGACACTCAATGACCCACGCAGGACACTCATGACCCATGCAGGACACTCATGACCCACACAGGACACTCAATGACCCACGCAGGACACTCAATGACCCACGCAGGATACTCAATGGCCCACGCAGGACACTCAATGACACATGCAGGACACGCATGACCCACGCAGGACACTCAATGACCCACGCAGGATTCTAAATGACCCACGCTGGACACTCAATGACCCAAGCAGGACACTCAATGACCCACGCAGGACACACATGACCCACACAGGGCATTCAATGACCCACGCAGGAAACTCATGACCCACGCAGGAAACTCAATGACCCACGCAGGACACTCATGACCCATGCAGGACACTCAATAACCCACACAGGACACTCAATGGCCCACGCAGGACACTCATGACACAGGCAGGACACTCATGACCCATGCAGGACACACAATGACACACGCAGGACACTCAATGACCCACACCGGACACTCAATGGCCCACGCAGGACAGTCATGACCCACGCAGGACACTCAATGTCCCACGCAGGACACTCAATGACACACGCAGCACACTCAATGACCCACGCAGGGCACTCATGACCCACGCAGGACACTCAATGACCCACGCAGGACACTCACGACCCATGCAGGACACTCAATGACCCATACAGGACACTCATGACACACACAGGATACTTAATGACCCACGCAGGACACTCATGACCCACACACGACAATCAATGACCCACGCAGGACACTCAATGACCCACGCAGTACACTCAATGACCCACGCAGGACACTCATAAACCACACAGGACACTCAATGACCCACGCAGGGCACTCAATGACCCACACAGGACACTCAATGACCCACGCAGGACACTCATGACCCACACAGGACACTCATGACCCACGCAGGACACTCAATGACCCACGCAGGACACTCAATGTCCCATGCAGGACACTCAACGAACCACACAGGACACTCAATGACCCACGCAGGACACTCAATGACCCACGCTGGACACTCATGACCCAAGCAGGATACTCAATGACCCACGCAGGACACTCATGGCCCACACAAGACACTCAATGACCCACGCAAGACACTCATGACCCACGCAGGACACTCAATGACCCACGGAGGTCACTCATGACCCACGCAGGACACTCAATAACCCCACAAAGGACACTCATGACCCACACAGGACACTCGTGACCCACACAGGACACTCAATGAGCCACACACAGGACACTCAATGACCCACGCAGGATACTGAATGGCCGACGCAGGACACTCAATGACCCATGCAGGACACCCATGACCCACGCAGGACACTCAATGACCCACGTAGGACACTCAATGACCAACACAGGCCACTCAATGACCCACGCAGGATTCTCAATGACCCACGCTGGACACTCATGACCCAAGCAGGACACCCATGACCCACGCTGGACACTCAATGACCCAAGCAGGACACTCAATGACCCACGCAGGACACACATGACCCACACAGGGCATTCAATGACCCACGCAGGAAACTCATGACCCACGCAGGAAACTCAATGACCCACGCAGGACACTCATGACCCATGCAGGACACTCAATAACCCACACAGGACACTCAATGGCCCACGCAGGACACTCATGACACAGGCAGGACACTCATGACCCATGCAGGACACACAATGACACACGCAGGACACTCAATGACCCACACCGGACACTCAATGGCCCACGCAGGACAGTCATGACCCACGCAGGACACTCAATGTCCCACGCAGGACACTCAATGACACACGCAGCACACTCAATGACCCACGCAGGGCACTCATGACCCACGCAGGACACTCAATGACCCACGCAGGACACTCACGACCCATGCAGGACACTCAATGACCCATACAGGACACTCATGACACACACAGGATACTTAATGACCCACGCAGGACACTCATGACCCACACACGACAATCAATGACCCACGCAGGACACTCAATGACCCACGCAGTACACTCAATGACCCACGCAGGACACTCATGAACCACACAGGACACTCAATGACCCACGCAGGGCACTCAATGACCCACACAGGACACTCAATGACCCACGCAGGACACTCATGACCCACACAGGACACTCATGACCCACGTAGGACACTCAATGACCCACGCAGGACACTCAATGACCCACGCAGGGCACTCATGACCCACGCAGGACACTCAATGACCCACGCAGGACACTCACGACCCATGCAGGACACTCAATGACCCATACAGGACACTCATGACACACACAGGATCCTTAATGACCCACGCAGGACACTCATGACCCACACACGACAATCAATGACCCACGCAGGACACTCAATGACCCACGCAGGACACTCAATGACCCACGCAGGACACTCATGAACCACACAGGACACTCAATGACCCACGCAGGGCACTCAATGACCCACACAGGACACTCAATGACCCACGCAGGACACTCATGACCCACACAGGACACTCATGACCCACGCAGGACACTCAATGACCCACGCAGGACACTCAATGTCCCATGCAGGACACCCAATGACCCACGCTGGACACTCATGACCCAAGCAGGACACTCAATGACCCACGCAGGACACTCATGACCCACACAGGACACTCAATGACCCACACAGGACACTCATGACCCACGCAGGACACTCAATGACCCACGCAGGTCACTCATGACCCACGCAGGACTTTCAATGACCCCACAAAGGACACTCATGACCCACACAGGACACTCATGACCCACGCAGGACACTCAATGACCCACACAGGACACTCAATGACCCACGCAGGACACTCAATGACCCACGCAGGATACTCAATGGCTCACGTAGGACACTCAATGACCCATGCAGGACACTCATGACCCACGCAGGACACTCAATGACCCACGTAGGACACTCAATGACCAACCCAGGCCACTCAATGACCCACGCAGGATTCTAAATGACCCACGCTGGACACTCAATGACCCAAGCAGGACACTGAATGACCCACGCAGGACACACATGACCCACACAGGGCATTCAATGACCCACGCAGGACAATCATGACCAGCGCAGGACACTCAATGACCCACGCAGGACACTCATGACCCATGCAGGACACTCATGACCCACACAGGACACTCAATGACCCACGCAGGACACTCAATGACCCACGCAGGATACTCAATGGCCCACGCAGGACACTCAATGACACATGCAGGACACGCATGACCCACGCAGGACACTCAATGACCCACGCAGGATTCTAAATGACCCACGCTGGACACTCAATGACCCAAGCAGGACACTCAATGACCCACGCAGGACACTCAATAACCCACACAGGACACTCAATGGCCCACGCAGGACACTCATGACACAGGCAGGACACTCATGACCCATGCAGGACACACAATGACACACGCAGGACACTCAATGACCCACACCGGACACTCAATGGCCCACGCAGGACAGTCATGACCCACGCAGGACACTCAATGTCCCACGCAGGACACTCAATGACCCACGCAGGACACTCATGACCCACACAGGACACTCATGACCCACGTAGGACACTCAATGACCCACGCAGGACACTCAATGTCCCATGCAGGACACCCAATGACCCACGCTGGACACTCATGACCCAAGCAGGACACTCAATGACCCACGCAGGACACTCATGACCCACACAGGACACTCAATGACCCACACAGGACACTCATGACCCACGCAGGACACTCAATGACCCACGCAGGTCACTCATGACCCACGCAGGACTTTCAATGACCCCACAAAGGACACTCATGACCCACACAGGACACTCGTGACCCACACAGGACACTCAATGAGCCACACACAGGACACTCAATGACCCACGCAGGATACTGAATGGCCGACGCAGGACACTCAATGACCCACGCAGGACACTCATGACCCACGCAGGACACTCAATGACCCACGTAGGACACTCAATGACCAACACAGGCCACTCAATGACCCACGCAGGATTCTCAATGACCCACGCTGGACACACATGACCCAAGCAGGACACTCAATGACCCACGCAGGACAATCATGACGCACACAGGACACTCAATGACCCATGCAGGACACTCATCACCCACGCAGGACACTCAATGACCCACACAGGACACTTAATGGCCCACGCAGGACACTCATGACCAACGCAGGACACTCATGACCCACGCAGAACACTCAATGACCCACGCAGGACACTCATTGACACACGCAGGACACTCAATGACCCACGCAGGATACTCAATGGCCCACGCAGGACACTCAATGACCCATGCAGGACACTCATGACCCACGCAGGACACTTAATGACCCATGTAGGACTCTCAATGACCAACACCGGCCACTCAATGACCCACGCAGGACTCTCAATGACCCACACAGGACACTCAATGACCCACGTAGGACACTCAATGACCCACGCAGGATACTCAATGGCCCACGCAGGACACTCAATGACCCATGCAGGACACTCATGACCCACGCAGGACACTCAATGACCCACGTAGGACTCTCAATGACCAACACCGGCCACTCAATGACCCACGCAGGACTCTCAATGACCCACGCTGGACACTCATGACCCAAACAGGACTCTCAATGACCCACACAGGACACCCATGATGCACGCAGGACACTCAATGACCCACGCAGGACACTCATGGCCCACGCAGGACACTCAATGACCCACGCAGGACACTCATGACCCATGCAGAACACTCATGACCCACACAGGACACTCAATAACCCACGCAGGACACTCAATGACCCACGCAGGATACTCACTGGCCCACGTAGGACACTCAATGACCCACGCAGGATTCTAAATGACCCACGCTGGACACTCAATGACCAAGGCAGGACACTCAATGACCCACGCAGGACACACATGACCCACACAGGGCATTCAATGACCCACGCAGGACACTCATGACCCGCGCAGGACACTCAATGACCCACGCAGGACACTCATGACCCACGCAGGACACTCATGAACCACGCAGGACACTCAATGACACACGCAGGACACTCAATGACCCACGCAGGATACTCAATGGCCCACGCAGGACACTCAATGACGCTTGCAGGACACTCATGACCCATGCAGGACACTCAATGACCCATGTAGGACACTCAATGACCAACACAGGCCACTCAATGACCCACGCAGGATTCTCAATGACCCACGCTGGACACTCAATGACCCACGCAGGACACTCAATGACCCACGCAGGACACACATGACCCACACAGGACATTCAATGACCCACGCAGGAAACTCATGACCCATGCAGGACACTCAATGACCCACGCAGGACCCTCATGACACATGCAGGACACTCAATGACCCACACAGGACACTCAATGGCCCACGCAGGACACTCATGATCCACGCAGGACACTCAATGACCCACGCAGGACACTCAATGACCCACGCAGGACACTCAAAGACACATGCAGCACACTCAATGACCCACGCAGGGCACTCATGACCCACGCAGGACACTCAATGACCCATGCAGGACACTCATGACCCACTCAGGACACTCAATGACCCACGCAAGACACTCAATGATCCACGCAGGATGCTCAATGGCCCACGCAGGACACTCAATGACCCATGCAGGACATTCATGACCCACGTAGGACACTCATGACCCACGCTGGACACTCATGACCCACGCAGGACACTCAATGACACACGCAGGACACTCAATGACCCACACCGGACACTCAATGGCCAACGCAGGACACTCATGACCCACGCAGGACACTCAATGTCCCACGCAGGACACTCAATGACACACGCAGCACACTCAATGACCCACGCAGGATTCTCAATGACCCACGCAGGACACTCAATGACACACGCAGGACACTCATGACCCATGCGGGATACTCAATGGCCCACGCAGGACACTCAATGACCCATGCAGGACACTCATGACCCACGCAGGACACTCAATGACCCACACAGGACACTAAATGGCCCACGCAGGACACTAATGACCAACGCAGGACACTCATGACCCCCGCAGGACACTCAATGACCCACGCAGGACACTCAGTGACACACGCAGGACACTCAATGACCCACGCAGGATACTCAATGGCCCACGCAGGACACTCAATGACACATGCAGGACACTCATGACCCTCGCAGGACACTTAATGACCCATGTAGGACTCTCAATGACCCAAACAGGACACTCAATGACCCACGCAGGACAATCAATGACCCACACAGGACACTCAATGACCCACGCAGGACACTCAATGACCCACGCAGGATACTGAATGGCCCACGCAGGACACTCAATGACCCATGCAGGACACTCATGACCCACGCAGGACACTCAATGACCCACGTAGGACTCTCAATGACCAACACCGGCCACTCAATGACCCACGTAGGACTCTCAATGACCCACGCTGGACACTCATGACCCAAACAGGACACTCAATGACCCACGCAGGACACCCATGACCCACGCAGGACACTCAATGACTCACACAGGACACTTTATGGCCCACGCAGGACACTAATGACCAACGCAGGACACTCATGACCCACGCAGGACACTCAATGACCCACGCAGGACACTCAGTGACACACGCAGGACACTCAATGACCCACGCAGGATACTCAATGGCCCACGCAGGACACTCAATGACCCATGTAGGACTCTCAATGAACCAAACAGGACACTCAATGACCTACGCAGGACAATCAATGACCCACACAGGACACTCAATGACCCACGCAGGACACTCAATGGCACACGCAGGATACTCAATGGCCCACGCAGGGAAGTCAATGACCCACGCAGGACACTCATGACCCGCGCAGGACACTCAATGACCCACGCAGGACACTCATGACCCACGCAGGACACTCATGACCCACACAGGACACTCAATGACCCACGCAGGACACTCAATGACCCACGCAGGATACTCAATGGCCCACGCAGGACACTCAATGACCCATGCAGGACAATCATGACCCACGCAGGACACTCAATGACCCACGCAGGACACTCAATGACCAACACAGGCCACACAATGACCCACGCAGGATTCTAAATGACCCACGCTGGACACTCAATGACACAAGCAGGACACTCAATGACCCACGCAGGACACACATGACCAACAGAGGGCATTCAATGACCCACGCAGGAAACTCATGACCCACGCAGGACACTCAATGACCCACGCAGGACACTCATGACCCATGCAGGACACTCAATGACCCACACAGGACACTCAATGGCCCACGCAGGACACTCATGACCCAAGCAGGACACTCAATGTCCCACGCAGGACACTCAATGACACTCGCAGCACACTCAATGACCCACGCAGGGCACTCATGACCCACGCAGGACACTCAATGACACACGCAGGACACTCATGACCCACACAGGACACTCAATGACCCACGCAAGACACTCAATGATCCACGCAGGATGCTCAATGGCCCATGCAGGACACTCAATGACCCATGCAGGACACTCATGACCCACGTAGGACACTCATGACCAACGCAGGACACTCATGACCCACGCAGGACTCTCAATGACACACGCAGGACACTCAATGGCCCACACCGGACACTCAATGGCCCACGCAGAACACTCATGACCCACGCAGGACTTTCAATGTCCCACGCAGGGCACTCAATGACACACGCAGCACACTCAATGAGCCACGCAGGGCACTCATGACCCACGCAGGACACTCAATGACCCACGCAGGACACTCATGACCCACACAGGACACTCAATGACCCACGAAAGACACTCAATGATCCACGCAGGATGCTCAATGGCCCACGCAGGACACTCAATGACCCATGCAGGACACTAATGACCCACGTAGGACACTCAATGACCCACGCAGGACACTCAATGACCCACGCAGGATATTCAATGGCCCACGCAGGACACTCAATGACACATGCAGGACACTATATGACCCACGCAGGACACTCAATGACCCACACAGGATTCTAAAAGACCCACGCTGGACACTCAATGACCCAAGCAGGACACTCAATGACCCACGCAGGACACTCATGACCCACACAGGACATTCAATGACCCACGCAGGACACTCATGACCCACACAGGACACTCAATGACCCACGCAGGACACTCATGACCCATGCAGTACACTCAATGACCCACACAGGACACTCAATGGCCCACGCAGGACACTCATGACCAACGCAGGAAACTCATGACCCACGCAGGTCACTCAACGACACACGCAGGACACTCAAGAACCCACACAGGACACTCAATGACCTACGCAGGATACTCATGCCCCACGCAGGACACTCATGACCCATGCAGGACACTCAATGTCCCACGCAGGGCACTCATGACCCACGCAGGACACTCAATGACCCACACAGGACACTCATGACCCACGCAGGACACTCAATGATCCACGCAGGACACTCAATGACCCATGCAGGACACTGAATCACCCACGCAGGACACCCATGACCCACGCAGGACACTCAATGACACACGCAGGACACTCAATGACCCACACAGGACACTCAATGGCCCACGCAGGACACTCATGACCCACGCAGGACACTCAATGTCCCACGCAGGACACTCATGACCCACGCAGGACACTCAATGACCCACGCAGGACACTCATGACACACGCAGGACACTGAATCACCCACGCAGGACACCCATGACCCACGCAGGACACTCAATGACCCATGCAGGACACTCAATGTCCCACGCAGGACACTCATGACCCACGCAGGATACTCAATGGCCCATGCAGGACACTCAATGACCCATGCAGGACACTCAATGACCCACACAGGGCACTCAATGACCACACACAGGACACTCATGACCCACACAGGACACTCATGACCCACGCAGGACACTCAATGGCCCATACTGGACACGCATGACCCACGCAGGACACTCATGACCCACACAGGACACTCATGACACACACAGGATACTCAATGACCCACGCAGGACACTCATGACCCACACAGGACACTCAATGACCCACGCAGGACACTCATGACCAATGCAGGACACTCATGGCCCACGCAGGTCACTCGATGACACACGCAGGACACTCAAGGACCCACAAAGGAAACTCAATGGCCCACGCAGGACACTCATGCCCCACGCAGGGCACTCATGACCCACGCAGGATACTCACTGGCCCACGTAGGACACTCAATGACCCATGCAGGACACTCATGACCCACACTGGACACTCAATGACCCACGCAGGGCACTCAATGACCCACACAGGATACTCAATGACCCACGCAGGACACTCATGACCCACACAGGACACTCATGACCCACACAGGACACTCAATGACCCACGCAGGACACTCAATGTCCCATGCAGGACACTCTACGAACCACACAGGACACTCATGACCCGCGCAGGACACTCAATGACCCACGCAGGACACTCATGACCCACGCAGGACACTCATGACCCACACAGGACACTCAATGACCCACGCAGGACACTCAATGACCCACGCAGGATACTCAATGGCCCACGCAGGACACTCAATGACGCTTGCAGGACACTCATGACCCACGCAGGACACTCAATGACCCACGCAGGACACTCATGACCCACGCAGGACACTCATGACCCACACAGGACACTCAATGACCCACGCAGAACACTCAATGACCCACGCAGGATACTCAATGGCCCACGCAGGACACTCAATGACGCTTGCAGGACACTCATGACCCACGCAGGACACTCAATGACCCACGTAGGACACTCAATGACCAACACAGGCCACTCAATGACCCACGCAGGATTCTAAATGACCCATGCTGGACACTCAATGACCCAAGCAGGACACTCAATGACCCACGCAGGACACACATGACCCACACAGGGCATTCAATGACCCACGCAGGAAACTCATGACCCACGCAGGACAGTCAATGACCCACGCAGGACACTCATGACCCATGCAGGACACTCAATGACCCACACAGGACACTCAATGGCCCACGCAGGACACTCATGACCCACGCTGGACACTCATGACCCACGCAGGACACTCAATGACACATGCAGGACACTCAATGACCCACACCGGACACTGAATGGCCCACGCAGGACACCCATGACCCACGCAGGACACTCAATGTCCAACGCAGGACACTCAATGACACACGCAGCACACATAATGACCCACGCAGGACACTCATGACCCACGCAGGACACTCAATGACCCACGCAGGACACTCATGACCCACACAGGATTCTAAATGACCCACGCTGGACACTCAATGACCCAAGCAGGACACTCAATGACCCACGCAGGACACACATGACCCACACAGGACATTCAATGACCCACGCAGGAAACTCATGACCCACGCAGGACACTCAATGATCCACGCAGGACACTCATGACCCATGCAGGACACTCAATGACCCACACAGGACACTCAATAGCCCAAACAGGACACTCATGACCCACGCAGGACACTCATGACCAATGCAGGACACTCAATGACACACGCAGGACACTCAATGACCCACACCGGACACTCAATGGCCCACGCAGGACACTGATGACCCACGCAGGACACTCAATGTTCCACGCAGGACACTCAATGACACACGCAGCACACTCAATGACCCACGCAGGGCACTCATGACCCACGCAGGACACTCAATGACCCACGCAGGACACTCATGACCCACGCAGGACACTCAATGACCCACACAGGACACTCATGACAGACAGAGGATACTCAATGACCCACGCAGGACACTCATGACCCACACACGACACTCAATGACCCACGGAGGACACTCAATGACCCACGCAGGACACTCAATGACCCACGCAGGACACTCATGACCCACACTGGACACTCAATGACCCACGCAGGGCACTCAATGACCCACACAGGATACTCAATGACCCACGCAGGACACTCATGACCCACACAGGACACTCATGACCCACACAGGACACTCAATGACCCACGCAGGACACTCAATGTCCCATGCAGGACACTCTACGAACCACACAGGACACTCAATGACCCACGCAGGACACTCAATGACCCACGCTGGACACTCATGACCCAAGCAGGACACTCAATGACCCACGCAGGACACTCATGACCCACACAGGACACTCAATGACCCACGCAGGACACTCATGACCCACGCAGGACACTCAATGACCCACGCAGGTCACTGATGACCCACGCAGGACACTCAATGACACACGTAGGACACTCAATGACCAACACAGTCCACTCAATGACCCACGCAGGATTCTCAATGACCCACGCTGGACACTCATGACCCTCACAGGACACTCAATGACCCATGCAGGACACTCATGACCCACGCAGGACACTCAATGACCCACGCAGGACACTCATGACCCACGCAGGACACTCAATGACCCACACAGGACACTTAATGGCCCACGTAAGACATTCATGACCAACGCAGGACACACATGAACCAGGCAGGACACTCAATGACCCACGCAGGACACTCAGTCATACACGCAGGACACTCAATGACCCACGCAGGATACTCAATGGCCCACGCAGGACACTCAATGACCCATGCAGGACACTCATGACCCATGCAGGACACTTAATGACCCATGTAGGACTCTCAATGACCAACACCGGCCACTCAATGACCCAAGCAGGACTCTCAATGACCTACACAGGACACTCAATGACCCACGCAGGACACTCAATGACCCACGCAGGATACTCAATGGCCCACGCAGACACTCAATGACCCATGCAGGACACTCATGACCCACGCACGACACTCAATGACCCACGTAGGACTCTCAATGACCAACACCGGCCACTCAATGACCCACGAAGGACTCTCAATGACCCACGCTGGACACTCATGACCCAAACAGGACACTCAATGACCCACGCAGGACACAGAAGACCCACGCAGGACACCCAATGACCCACGCAGGACACTCATGGCCCACGCAGGACACTCAATGACCCATGCAGGACACTCATGACCCACGCAGGACACTCAATGACCCACGTAGGACTCTCAATGACCAACACCGGCCACTCAATGACCCACGCAGGACTCTCAATGACCCACGCTGGACACTCATGACCCAAACAGGACACTCAATGACCCACGCAGGACACACAAGACCCACGCAGGACACTCAATGACCCACGCAGGACACTCATGGCCCACGCAGGACACTCAATGACCCACGCAGGACACTCATGACCCATGCAGGACACTCATGACCCACACAGGACACTCAATGACCCACGCAGGACACTCAATGACCCACGAAGGATACTCACTGGCCCACGTAGGACACTCAATGACCCATGCAGGACACTCATGAACCACGCAGAACACTCAATGACCCACGTAGGACACTCAATGACCAACACAGGCCACTCAATGATCCACGCAGGATTCTAAATGACCCACGCTGGACACTCAATGACCCAAGCAGGACACTCAATGACCCACGCAGGACACACATGACCCACACAGGGCATTCAATGACCCACGCAGGACACTCATGACCCGCGCAGGACACGCAATGACCCACGCAGGACACTCATGACCCACGCAGGACACTCATGACCCACACAGGACACTCAATGACCCACGCAGGACACTCAATGACCCACGCAGGATACTCAATGGCCCACGCAGGACACTCAATGACCCATGCAGGATACTCATGACCCACGCAGGACACTCAATGACCCACACAGGCCACTCAATGACCCACGCAGGATTCTAAATGACCCATGCTGGACACTCAATGACCCAAGCAGGACACACAATGACCCACGCAGGACACACATGACCCACACAGGACACTCAATGACCCACGCAGGACACTCATGACCCATGCAGGACACTCAATGACCCGCGCAGGGCATTCAATGACCCACGCAGGACACTCATGACCCGCGCAGGACACGCAATGACCCACGCAGGACACTCATGACCCATGCAGGACACTCAATGGCCCACGCAGGACACTCAATGACCCACGCAGGACACTCATGACCCACGCAGGACACTCAATGACCAACCCAGGCCACTCAATGACCCACGCAGGATTCTAAATGACCCACGCTGGACACTCAATGACCCAAGCAGGACACTGAATGACCCACGCAGGACACACATGACCCACACAGGGCATTCAATGACCCACGCAGGACAATCATGACCAGCGCAGGACACTCAATGACCCACGCAGGACACTCATGACCCATGCAGGACACTCATGACCCACACAGGACACTCAATGACCCACGCAGGACACTCAATGACCCACGCAGGATACTCAATGGCCCACGCAGGACACTCAATGACACATGCAGGACACGCATGACCCACGCAGGACACTCAATGACCCACGCAGGATTCTAAATGACCCACGCTGGACACTCAATGACCCAAGCAGGACACTCAATGACCCACGCAGGACACTCAATAACCCACACAGGACACTCAATGGCCCACGCAGGACACTCATGACACAGGCAGGACACTCATGACCCATGCAGGACACACAATGACACACGCAGGACACTCAATGACCCACACCGGACACTCAATGGCCCACGCAGGACAGTCATGACCCACGCAGGACACTCAATGTCCCACGCAGGACACTCAATGACCCACGCAGGACACTCATGACCCACACAGGACACTCATGACCCACGTAGGACACTCAATGACCCACGCAGGACACTCAATGTCCCATGCAGGACACCCAATGACCCACGCTGGACACTCATGACCCAAGCAGGACACTCAATGACCCACGCAGGACACTCATGACCCACACAGGACACTCAATGACCCACACAGGACACTCATGACCCACGCAGGACACTCAATGACCCACACCGGACACTCAATGGCCCACGCAGGACACTGATGACCCACGCAGGACACTCAATGTTCCACGCAGGACACTCAATGACACACGCAGCACACTCAATGACCCACGCAGGGCACTCATGACCCACGCAGGACACTCAATGACCCACGCAGGACACTCATGACCCACGCAGGACACTCAATGACCCACACAGGACACTCATGACAGACAGAGGATACTCAATGACCCACGCAGGACACTCATGACCCACACACGACACTCAATGACCCACGGAGGACACTCAATGACCCACGCAGGACACTCAATGACCCACGCAGGACACTCATGACCCACACTGGACACTCAATGACCCACGCAGGGCACTCAATGACCCACACAGGATACTCAATGACCCACGCAGGACACTCATGACCCACACAGGACACTCATGACCCACACAGGACACTCAATGACCCACGCAGGACACTCAATGTCCCATGCAGGACACTCTACGAACCACACAGGACACTCAATGACCCACGCAGGACACTCAATGACCCACGCTGGACACTCATGACCCAAGCAGGACACTCAATGACCCACGCAGGACACTCATGACCCACACAGGACACTCAATGACCCACGCAGGACACTCATGACCCACGCAGGACACTCAATGACCCACGCAGGTCACTGATGACCCACGCAGGACACTCAATGACACACGTAGGACACTCAATGACCAACACAGTCCACTCAATGACCCACGCAGGATTCTCAATGACCCACGCTGGACACTCATGACCCTCACAGGACACTCAATGACCCATGCAGGACACTCATGACCCACGCAGGACACTCAATGACCCACGCAGGACACTCATGACCCACGCAGGACACTCAATGACCCACACAGGACACGTAATGGCCCACGTAAGACATTCATGACCAACGCAGGACACACATGAACCAGGCAGGACACTCAATGACCCACGCAGGACACTCAGTCATACACGCAGGACACTCAATGACCCACGCAGGATACTCAATGGCCCACGCAGGACACTCAATGACCCATGCAGGACACTCATGACCCATGCAGGACACTTAATGACCCATGTAGGACTCTCAATGACCAACACCGGCCACTCAATGACCCAAGCAGGACTCTCAATGACCTACACAGGACACTCAATGACCCACGCAGGACACTCAATGACCCACGCAGGATACTCAATGGCCCACGCAGACACTCAATGACCCATGCAGGACACTCATGACCCACGCACGACACTCAATGACCCACGTAGGACTCTCAATGACCAACACCGGCCACTCAATGACCCACGAAGGACTCTCAATGACCCACGCTGGACACTCATGACCCAAACAGGACACTCAATGACCCACGCAGGACACCCATGATGCACGCAGGACACTCAATGACCCACGCAGGACACTCATGGCCCACGCAGGACACTCAATGACCCACGCAGGACACTCATGACCCATGCAGAACACTCATGACCCACACAGGACACTCAATGACCCATGCAGGACACTCATCACCCACGCAGGACACTCAATGACCCACACAGGACACTTAATGGCCCACGCAGGACACTCATGACCAACGCAGGACACTCATGACCCACGCAGAACACTCAATGACCCACGCAGGACACTCATTGACACACGCAGGACACTCAATGACCCACGCAGGATACTCAATGGCCCACGCAGGACACTCAATGACCCATGCAGGACACTCATGACCCACGCAGGACACTTAATGACCCATGTAGGACTCTCAATGACCAACACCGGCCACTCAATGACCCACGCAGGACTCTCAATGACCCACACAGGACACTCAATGACCCACGTAGGACACTCAATGACCCACGCAGGATACTCAATGGCCCACGCAGGACACTCAATGACCCATGCAGGACACTCATGACCCACGCAGGACACTCAATGACCCACGTAGGACTCTCAATGACCAACACCGGCCACTCAATGACCCACGCAGGACTCTCAATGACCCACGCTGGACACTCATGACCCAAACAGGACTCTCAATGACCCACACAGGACACCCATGATGCACGCAGGACACTCAATGACCCACGCAGGACACTCATGGCCCACGCAGGACACTCAATGACCCACGCAGGACACTCATGACCCATGCAGAACACTCATGACCCACACAGGACACTCAATAACCCACGCAGGACACTCAATGACCCACGCAGGATACTCACTGGCCCACGTAGGACACTCAATGACCCACGCAGGATTCTAAATGACCCACGCTGGACACTCAATGACCAAGGCAGGACACTCAATGACCCACGCAGGACACACATGACCCACACAGGGCATTCAATGACCCACGCAGGACACTCATGACCCACGCAGGACACTCAATGACCCACGCAGGACACTCATGACCCACGCAGGACACTCATGAACCACGCAGGACACTCAATGACACACGCAGGACACTCAATGACCCACGCAGGATACTCAATGGCCCACGCAGGACACTCAATGACGCTTGCAGGACACTCATGACCCATGCAGGACACTCAATGACCCATGTAGGACACTCAATGACCAACACAGGCCACTCAATGACCCACGCAGGATTCTCAATGACCCACGCTGGACACTCAATGACCCACGCAGGACACTCAATGACCCACGCAGGACACACATGACCCACACAGGACATTCAATGACCCACGCAGGAAACTCATGACCCATGCAGGACACTCAATGACCCACGCAGGACCCTCATGACACATGCAGGACACTCAATGACCCACACAGGACACTCAATGGCCCACGCAGGACACTCATGATCCACGCAGGACACTCAATGACCCACGCAGGACACTCAATGACCCACGCAGGACACTCAAAGACACATGCAGCACACTCAATGACCCACGCAGGGCACTCATGACCCACGCAGGACACTCAATGACCCATGCAGGACACTCATGACCCACTCAGGACACTCAATGACCCACGCAAGACACTCAATGATCCACGCAGGATGCTCAATGGCCCACGCAGGACACTCAATGACCCATGCAGGACATTCATGACCCACGTAGGACACTCATGACCCACGCTGGACACTCATGACCCACGCAGGACACTCAATGACACACGCAGGACACTCAATGACCCACACCGGACACTCAATGGCCAACGCAGGACACTCATGACCCACGCAGGACACTCAATGTCCCACGCAGGACACTCAATGACACACGCAGCACACTCAATGACCCACGCAGGATTCTCAATGACCCACGCAGGACACTCAATGACACACGCAGGACACTCATGACCCATGCGGGATACTCAATGGCCCACGCAGGACACTCAATGACCCATGCAGGACACTCATGACCCACGCAGGACACTCAATGACCCACACAGGACACTAAATGGCCCACGCAGGACACTAATGACCAACGCAGGACACTCATGACCCCCGCAGGACACTCAATGACCCACGCAGGACACTCAGTGACACACGCAGGACACTCAATGACCCACGCAGGATACTCAATGGCCCACGCAGGACACTCAATGACACATGCAGGACACTCATGACCCTCGCAGGACACTTAATGACCCATGTAGGACTCTCAATGACCCAAACAGGACACTCAATGACCCACGCAGGACAATCAATGACCCACACAGGACACTCAATGACCCACGCAGGACACTCAATGACCCACGCAGGATACTGAATGGCCCACGCAGGACACTCAATGACCCATGCAGGACACTCATGACCCACGCAGGACACTCAATGACCCACGTAGGACTCTCAATGACCAACACCGGCCACTCAATGACCCACGTAGGACTCTCAATGACCCACGCTGGACACTCATGACCCAAACAGGACACTCAATGACCCACGCAGGACACCCATGACCCACGCAGGACACTCAATGACTCACACAGGACACTTTATGGCCCACGCAGGACACTAATGACCAACGCAGGACACTCATGACCCACGCAGGACACTCAATGACCCACGCAGGACACTCAGTGACACACGCAGGACACTCAATGACCCACGCAGGATACTCAATGGCCCACGCAGGACACTCAATGACCCATGTAGGACTCTCAATGAACCAAACAGGACACTCAATGACCTACGCAGGACAATCAATGACCCACACAGGACACTCAATGACCCACGCAGGACACTCAATGGCACACGCAGGATACTCAATGGCCCACGCAGGGAAGTCAATGACCCACGCAGGACACTCATGACCCGCGCAGGACACTCAATGACCCACGCAGGACACTCATGACCCACGCAGGACACTCATGACCCACACAGGACACTCAATGACCCACGCAGGACACTCAATGACCCACGCAGGATACTCAATGGCCCACGCAGGACACTCAAT
Source organism: Chiloscyllium plagiosum (assembly GCF_037043375.1). Lineage (NCBI taxonomy): Eukaryota > Metazoa > Chordata > Chondrichthyes > Orectolobiformes > Hemiscylliidae > Chiloscyllium > Chiloscyllium plagiosum. The sequence goes on from NW_028270167.1 coordinate 47,600,130, forward strand.
GACCCATGCAGGACAATCATGACCCACGCAGGACACTCAATGACCCACGCAGGACACTCAATGACCAACACAGGCCACACAATGACCCACGCAGGATTCTAAATGACCCACGCTGGACACTCAATGACACAAGCAGGACACTCAATGACCCACGCAGGACACACATGACCAACAGAGGGCATTCAATGACCCACGCAGGAAACTCATGACCCACGCAGGACACACAATGACCCACGCAGGACACTCATGACCCATGCAGGACACTCAATGACCCACACAGGACACTCAATGGCCCACGCAGGACACTCATGACCCAAGCAGGACACTCAATGTCCCACGCAGGACACTCAATGACACTCGCAGCACACTCAATGACCCACGCAGGGCACTCATGACCCACGCAGGACACTCAATGACACACGCAGGACACTCATGACCCACACAGGACACTCAATGACCCACGCAAGACACTCAATGATCCACGCAGGATGCTCAATGGCCCATGCAGGACACTCAATGACCCATGCAGGACACTCATGACCCACGTAGGACACTCATGACCAACGCAGGACACTCATGACCCACGCAGGACTCTCAATGACACACGCAGGACACTCAATGGCCCACACCGGACACTCAATGGCCCACGCAGAACACTCATGACCCACGCAGGACTTTCAATGTCCCACGCAGGGCACTCAATGACACACGCAGCACACTCAATGAGCCACGCAGGGCACTCATGACCCACGCAGGACACTCAATGACCCACGCAGGACACTCATGACCCACACAGGACACTCAATGACCCACGAAAGACACTCAATGATCCACGCAGGATGCTCAATGGCCCACGCAGGACACTCAATGACCCATGCAGGACACTAATGACCCACGTAGGACACTCAATGACCCACGCAGGACACTCAATGACCCACGCAGGATATTCAATGGCCCACGCAGGACACTCAATGACACATGCAGGACACTATATGACCCACGCAGGACACTCAATGACCCACACAGGATTCTAAAAGACCCACGCTGGACACTCAATGACCCAAGCAGGACACTCAATGACCCACGCAGGACACTCATGACCCACACAGGACATTCAATGACCCACGCAGGACACTCATGACCCACACAGGACACTCAATGACCCACGCAGGACACTCATGACCCATGCAGTACACTCAATGACCCACACAGGACACTCAATGGCCCACGCAGGACACTCATGACCAACGCAGGAAACTCATGACCCACGCAGGTCACTCAACGACACACGCAGGACACTCAAGAACCCACACAGGACACTCAATGACCCACGCAGGATACTCATGCCCCACGCAGGACACTCATGACCCATGCAGGACACTCAATGTCCCACGCAGGACACTCATGACCCACGCAGGACACTCAATGACCCACACAGGACACTCATGACCCACGCAGGACACTCAATGATCCACGCAGGACACTCAATGACCCATGCAGGACACTGAATCACCCACGCAGGACACCCATGACCCACGCAGGACACTCAATGACACACGCAGGACACTCAATGACCCACACAGGACACTCAATGGCCCACGCAGGACACTCATGACCCACGCAGGACACTCAATGTCCCACGCAGGACACTCATGACCCACGCAGGACACTCAATGACCCACGCAGGACACTCATGACACACGCAGGACACTGAATCACCCACGCAGGACACCCATGACCCACGCAGGACACTCAATGACCCATGCAGGACACTCAATGTCCCACGCAGGACACTCATGACCCACGCAGGATACTCAATGGCCCATGCAGGACACTCAATGACCCATGCAGGACACTCATGACCCACACAGGACACTCATGACCCACGCAGGACACTCAATGGCCCATACTGGACACGCATGACCCACGCAGGACACTCATGACCCACACAGGACACTCATGACACACACAGGATACTCAATGACCCACGCAGGACACTCATGACCCACACAGGACACTCAATGACCCACGCAGGACACTCATGACCAATGCAGGACACTCATGGCCCACGCAGGTCACTCGATGACACACGCAGGACACTCAAGGACCCACAAAGGAAACTCAATGGCCCACGCAGGACACTCATGCCCCACGCAGGGCACTCATGACCCACGCAGGATACTCACTGGCCCACGTAGGACACTCAATGACCCATGCAGGACACTCATGACCCACACTGGACACTCAATGACCCACGCAGGGCACTCAATGACCCACACAGGATACTCAATGACCCACGCAGGACACTCATGACCCACACAGGACACTCATGACCCACACAGGACACTCAATGACCCACGCAGGACACTCAATGTCCCATGCAGGACACTCTACGAACCACACAGGACACTCATGACCCGCGCAGGACACTCAATGACCCACGCAGGACACTCATGACCCACGCAGGACACTCATGACCCACACAGGACACTCAATGACCCACGCAGGACACTCAATGACCCACGCAGGATACTCAATGGCCCACGCAGGACACTCAATGACGCTTGCAGGACACTCATGACCCACGCAGGACACTCAATGACCCACGCAGGACACTCATGACCCACGCAGGACACTCATGACCCACACAGGACACTCAATGACCCACGCAAAACACTCAATGACCCACGCAGGATACTCAATGGCCCACGCAGGACACTCAATGACGCTTGCAGGACACTCATGACCCACGCAGGACACTCAATGACCCACGTAGGACACTCAATGACCAACACAGGCCACTCAATGACCCACGCAGGATTCTAAATGACCCATGCTGGACACTCAATGACCCAAGCAGGACACTCAATGACCCACGCAGGACACACATGACCCACACAGGGCATTCAATGACCCACGCAGGAAACTCATGACCCACGCAGGACAGTCAATGACCCACGCAGGACACTCATGACCCATGCAGGACACTCAATGACCCACACAGGACACTCAATGGCCCACGCAGGACACTCATGACCCACGCTGGACACTCATGACCCACGCAGGACACTCAATGACACATGCAGGACACTCAATGACCCACACCGGACACTGAATGGCCCACGCAGGACACCCATGACCCACGCAGGACACTCAATGTCCCACGCAGGACACTCAATGACACACGCAGCACACATAATGACCCACGCAGGACACTCATGACCCACGCAGGACACTCAATGACCCACGCAGGACACTCATGACCCACACAGGATTCTAAATGACCCACGCTGGACACTCAATGACCCAAGCAGGACACTCAATGACCCACGCAGGACACACATGACCCACACAGGACATTCAATGACCCACGCAGGAAACTCATGACCCACGCAGGACACTCAATGATCCACGCAGGACACTCATGACCCATGCAGGACACTCAATGACCCACACAGGACACTCAATAGCCCAAACAGGACACTCATGACCCACGCAGGACACTCATGACCAATGCAGGACACTCAATGACACACGCAGGACACTCAATGACCCACACCGGACACTCAATGGCCCACGCAGGACACTGATGACCCACGCAGGACACTCAATGTTCCACGCAGGACACTCAATGACACACGCAGCACACTCAATGACCCACGCAGGGCACTCATGACCCACGCAGGACACTCAATGACCCACGCAGGACACTCATGACCCACGCAGGACACTCAATGACCCACACAGGACACTCATGACAGACAGAGGATACTCAATGACCCACGCAGGACACTCATGACCCACACACGACACTCAATGACCCACGGAGGACACTCAATGACCCACGCAGGACACTCAATGACCCACGCAGGACACTCATGACCCACACTGGACACTCAATGACCCACGCAGGGCACTCAATGACCCACACAGGATACTCAATGACCCACGCAGGACACTCATGACCCACACAGGACACTCATGACCCACACAGGACACTCAATGACCCACGCAGGACACTCAATGTCCCATGCAGGACACTCTACGAACCACACAGGACACTCAATGACCCACGCAGGACACTCAATGACCCACGCTGGACACTCATGACCCAAGCAGGACACTCAATGACCCACGCAGGACACTCATGACCCACACAGGACACTCAATGACCCACGCAGGACACTCATGACCCACGCAGGACACTCAATGACCCACGCAGGTCACTGATGACCCACGCAGGACACTCAATGACACACGTAGGACACTCAATGACCAACACAGTCCACTCAATGACCCACGCAGGATTCTCAATGACCCACGCTGGACACTCATGACCCTCACAGGACACTCAATGACCCACGCAGGACACTCAATGACCCACGCAGGACACTCATGACCCACGCAGGACACTCAATGACCCACACAGGACACGTAATGGCCCACGTAAGACATTCATGACCAACGCAGGACACACATGAACCAGGCAGGACACTCAATGACCCACGCAGGACACTCAGTCATACACGCAGGACACTCAATGACCCACGCAGGATACTCAATGGCCCACGCAGGACACTCAATGACCCATGCAGGACACTCATGACCCATGCAGGACACTTAATGACCCATGTAGGACTCTCAATGACCAACACCGGCCACTCAATGACCCAAGCAGGACTCTCAATGACCTACACAGGACACTCAATGACCCACGCAGGACACTCAATGACCCACGCAGGATACTCAATGGCCCACGCAGACACTCAATGACCCATGCAGGACACTCATGACCCACGCACGACACTCAATGACCCACGTAGGACTCTCAATGACCAACACCGGCCACTCAATGACCCACGAAGGACTCTCAATGACCCACGCTGGACACTCATGACCCAAACAGGACACTCAATGACCCACGCAGGACACAGAAGACCCACGCAGGACACCCAATGACCCACGCAGGACACTCATGGCCCACGCAGGACACTCAATGACCCATGCAGGACACTCATGACCCACGCAGGACACTCAATGACCCACGTAGGACTCTCAATGACCAACACCGGCCACTCAATGACCCACGCAGGACTCTCAATGACCCACGCTGGACACTCATGACCCAAACAGGACACTCAATGACCCACGCAGGACACACAAGACCCACGCAGGACACTCAATGACCCACGCAGGACACTCATGGCCCACGCAGGACACTCAATGACCCACGCAGGACACTCATGACCCATGCAGGACACTCATGACCCACACAGGACACTCAATGACCCACGCAGGACACTCAATGACCCACGAAGGATACTCACTGGCCCACGTAGGACACTCAATGACCCATGCAGGACACTCATGAACCACGCAGAACACTCAATGACCCACGTAGGACACTCAATGACCAACACAGGCCACTCAATGATCCACGCAGGATTCTAAATGACCCACGCTGGACACTCAATGACCCAAGCAGGACACTCAATGACCCACGCAGGACACACATGACCCACACAGGGCATTCAATGACCCACGCAGGACACTCATGACCCGCGCAGGACACGCAATGACCCACGCAGGACACTCATGACCCACGCAGGACACTCATGACCCACACAGGACACTCAATGACCCACGCAGGACACTCAATGACCCACGCAGGATACTCAATGGCCCACGCAGGACACTCAATGACCCATGCAGGATACTCATGACCCACGCAGGACACTCAATGACCCACACAGGCCACTCAATGACCCACGCAGGATTCTAAATGACCCATGCTGGACACTCAATGACCCAAGCAGGACACACAATGACCCACGCAGGACACACATGACCCACACAGGACACTCAATGACCCACGCAGGACACTCATGACCCATGCAGGACACTCAATGACCCGCGCAGGGCATTCAATGACCCACGCAGGACACTCATGACCCGCGCAGGACACGCAATGACCCACGCAGGACACTCATGACCCATGCAGGACACTCAATGGCCCACGCAGGACACTCAATGACCCACGCAGGACACTCATGACCCACGCAGGACACTCAATGGCCCACGCAGGACACTCATGACCCACGCAGGACACTCAATGTCCCACGCAGGACACTCAATGACACACGCTGCACACTCAAGGACCCACGCAGGGCAATCATGACCCACGCAGGACACTCAATGACCCACGCAGGACACTCATGACCCACACAGGACAATCAATGACCCACGCAAGACACTCAATTATCCACGCAGGATGCTCAATGGCCCACGCAGGACACTCAATGACCCATGCAGGACACTCATGACCCACGTAGGACACTCATGACCCACGCAGGACAGTCATGACCCACGCAGGACACTCAATGACACACGCAGGACACTCAATGGCCCACACCGGACACTCAATGGCCCACGCAGGACACTCATGACCCACGCAGGACACTCAATGTCCCACGCAGGACATCAAAGACCCACGCAGGACACTCATGACCAACGCAGGACACTCAATGACACACGCAGGACACTCAATGACCCACACCGGACACTCAATGGCCCACGCAGGACACTCATGACCCACGCATGACACTCAATGTCCCACGCAGGACACTCAATGACACACGCAGCACACTCAATGACCCACGCAGGGCACTCATGACCCACGCAGGACACTCAATGACCCACGCAGGACACTCATGACCCACGCAGGACACTCAATGACCCACACAGGACACTCATGACAGACACAGGATACTCAATGACCCACGCAGGACACTCATGACCCACACACGACACTCAATGACCCACGCAGGACACTCAATGTCCCATGCAGGACACTCAACGAACCACACAGGACACTCAATGACCCACGCAGGACACTCAATGACCCACGCTGGACACTCATGACCCAAGCAGGACACTCAATGTCCCACGCAGGACACTCATGACCCACACAGGACACTCAATGACCCACGCAGGACACTCATGACCCACGCAGGACACTCAATGACCCACGCAGGTCACTCATGACCCACGCAGGACACTCAATGAACCCGCAAAGGACACTCATGACCCACACAGGACACTCATGACCCACACAGGACACTCAATGAGCCACACACAGGACACTCAATGACCCATGCATGATACTGAATGCCCGACGCAGGACACTCAATGACCAACACAGGCCACTCAATGACCCACGCAGGATTCTCAATGACCCACGCTGGACAATCATGACCCACACAGGACACTCAATGACCCATGCAGGACACTCATGACCCACGCAGGACACTCAATGACCCATGCAGGACACTCATGACCCACGCAGGACACTCAATGACCCACACAGGACACTTAATGGCCCACGTAAGACACTCATGACCAACGCAGGACACTCATGAACCAGGCAGGACACTCAATGACCCACGCAGGACACTCAGTCACACACGCAGGACACTCAATGACCCATGCAGGATACTCAATGGCCCACGCAGGACACTCAATGACCCATGCAGGACACTCATGACCCACGCAGGACACTTAATGACCCATGTAGGACTCTCAATGACCAACACCGGCCACTCAATGACCCACGCAGGACTCTCAATGACCCACACAGGACACTCAATGACCCACGCAGGACACTCAATGACCCACGCAGGATACTCAATGGCCCACGCAGGACACTCAATGACCCATGCAGGACACTCATGACCCACGCAGGACACTCAATGACCCACGTAGGACTCTCAATGACCAACACCGGCCACTCAATGACCCACGCAGGACTCTCAATGACCCACGCTGGACACTCATGACCCAAACAGGACACTCAATGACCCACGCAGGACACACAAGACCCACGCAGGACACGCAATGACCCACGCAGGACACTCATGACCCACGCAGGACACTCATGACCCACACAGGACACTCAATGACCCACGCAGGACACTCAATGACCCACGCAGGATACTCAATGGCCCACGCAGGACACTCAATGACCCATGCAGGATACTCATGACCCACGCAGGACACTCAATGACCCACGTAGGACACTCAATGACCAACACAGGCCACTCAATGACCCACGCAGGATTCTAAATGACCCATGCTGGACACTCAATGACCCAAGCAGGACACTCAATGATCCACACAGGACACACATGACCCACACAGGGCATTCAATGACCCACGCAGGAAACTCATGACCCACGCAGGACACTCAATGACCCACGCAGGACACTCATGACCCATGCAGGACACTCAATGACCCACACAGGACACTCAATGGCCCACGCAGGACACTCAATGACCCACGCAGGACACTCATGACCCACGCAGGACACTCAATGACACATGCAGGACACTCAATGACACACACCGGACACTCAATGGCCCACGCAGGACACTCATGACCCACGCAGGACACTCAATGTCCCACGCAGGACAATCAATGACCCACGCAGCACACTCAATGACCAACGCAGGGCACTCATGACCCACGCAGGACACTCAATGACCCACGCAGGACACTCATGACCCACACAGGACACTCAATGACCCACGCAAGACACTCAATTATCCACGCAGGATGCTCAATGGCCCACGCAGGACACTCAATGACCCATGCAGGACAATCATGAACCACGTAGGACACTCATGACCCACGCAGGACACTCATGACCCACGCAGGACACTCAATGACACACGCAGGACACTCAATGGCCCACACCGGACACTCAATGGCCCACGCAGGACACTCATGACCCACGCAGGACACTCAATGTCCCACGCAGGACACTCAATGACCCACGTAGGACTCTCAATGACCCACGCAGGGCACTCATGACCCACGCGGGACACTCAATGACCCACGCAGGACACTCATGACCCACACAGGACACTCAATGACCCACGCAAGACACTCAATGATCCACGCAGGATGCTGAATGGCCCACGCAGGACACTCAATGACCCATGCAGGACACTAATGACCCACGTAGGACACTCAATGACCCACGCAGGACACTCAATGACCCACGCAGGATATTCAATGGCCCACGCAGGACACTCAATGACACATGCAGGACACTCATGACCCACGCAGGACAATCAATGACCCACGTAGGACACGCAATGACCAACACAAGCCACTCAATGACCCACACAGGATTCTAAATGACCCATGCTGGACACTCAATGACCCAAGCAGGACACACAATGACCCACGCAGGACACACATGACCCACACAGGACACTCAATGACCCACGCAGGACACTCATGACCCATGCAGGACACTCAATGACCCACACAGGACACTCAATGGCCCACGCAGGACACTCAATGACCCACGCAGGACACTCATGACCCACGCAGGACACTCAATGGCCCACGCAAGACACTCATGACCCACGCAGGACACTCAATATCCCACGCAGGACACTCAATGACACACGCAGCACACTCAAGGACCCACGCAGGGCAATCATGACCCACGCAGGACACTCAATGACCCACGCAGGACACTCATGACCCACACAGGACACTCAATGACCCATGCAAGACACTCAATTATCCACGCAGGATGCTCAATGGCCCACGCAGGACACTCAATGACCCATGCAGGACACTCATGACCCACGTAGGACACTCATGACCCACGCAGGACACTCAATGACACACGCAGGACACTCAATGGCCCACACCGGACACTCAATGGCCCACGCAGGACACTCATGACCCACGCAGGACACTCAATGTCCCACGCAGGACATCAAAGACACACGCAGGACACTCATGACCAACGCAGGACACTCAATGACACACGCAGGACACTCAATGACCCACACCGGACACTCAATGGCCCACGCAGGACACTCATGACCCACGCAGGACATTCAATGTCCCACGCAGGACACTCAATGACACACGCAGCACACTCACTGACCCACGCAGGGCACTCATGACCCACGCAGGACACTCAATGACCCACGCAGGACACTCATGACCCACGCAGGACACTCAATGACCCAGACAGGACACTCATGACACACACAGGATACTCAATGACCCACGCAGGACACTCATGACCCACACACGACACTCAATGACCCACGCAGGACACTCATTGACCCATGCACGACACTCAATGACCCACGCAGGAAACTCATGACCCACACAGGACACTCAATGACCCACGCAGGGCACTCAATGACCCACACAGGACACTCAATGACCCACGCAGGACACTCATGACCCACAAAGGACACTCATGACCCACGCATGACACTCAATGACCCACGCTGGACACTCAATGTCCCATGCAGGACACTCAACGAACCACACAGGACACTCAATGACCCACGCAGGACACTCAATGACCCACGCTGGACACTCATGACCCAAGCAGGACACTCAATGACCCACGCAGGACACTCAATGACCCACGCTGGACACTCATGACCCAAGCAGGACACTCAATGACCCACGCAGGACACTCATGACCCACACAGGACACTTAATGACCCACGCAGGACACTCATGACCCACGCAGGACACTCAATGACCCACGCAGGTCACTCATGACCCACGCAGGACACTCAATGAACCCGCAAAGGACACTCATGACCCACACAGGACACTCATGACCCACACAGGACACTCAATGAGCCACACACAGGACACTCAATGACCCACGCAGGATACTGAATGCCCGACGCAGGACACTCAATGACCCACGCAGGACGCTCAATGACCCACGTAGGACACTCAGTGACCCACGCAGGATAATCAATGGCCCACGCAGGACACTCAATGACCCATGCAGGACACGCATGACCCACGCAGGACACTCAATGACCCACGTAGGACACTCAATGACCAACACAGGCCACTCAATGACCCACGCAGGATTCTCAATGACCCACGCTGGACACTCATGACCCACACAGGACACTCAATGACCCATGCAGGACACTCATGACCCACGCAGGACACTCAATGACCCACGCAGGACACTCATGACCCACGCAGGACACTCAATGACCCACACAGGACACTTAATGGCCCACGTAAGACACTCATGACCAACGCAGGACACTCATGAACCAGGCAGGACACTCAATGACCCACGCAGGACACACAGTCACACACGCAGGACACTCAATGACCCATGCAGGATACTCAATGGCCCACGCAGGACACTCAATGACCCATGCAGGACACTCATGACCCACGCAGGACACTTAATGACCCATGTAGGACTCTCAATGACCAACACAGGACACTCAATGACCCACGCAGGACACTCAATGAACCACGCAGGATACTCAATGGCCCACGCAGGACACTCAATGACCCATGCAGGACACTCATGACCCACGCAGGACACTCAATGACCCACGTAGGACTCTCAATGACCAACACCGGCCACTCAATGACCCACGCAGGACTCTCAATGACCCACGCTGGACACTCATGACCCAAACAGGACACTCAATGACCTACGCAGGACACACAAGACCCACGCAGGACACTCAATGACCCACGCAGGACACTCATGGCCCACGCAGGACACTCAATGACCCACGCAGGACACTCATGAACCACGCAGGACACTCAATGACCCACGCAGGACACTCATGACCCACGCAGGACACTGAATCACCCACGCAGGACACCCATGACCCACGCAGGACACTCAATGACCCATGCAGGACACTCAATGTCCCACGCAGGACACTCATGACCCACGCAGGACACTCAATGACCCACGCAGGACACTCATGACCCACGCAGGACACTGAATCACCCACGCAGGACACCCATGACCCACGCAGGACACTCAATGACCCATGCTGGACACTCAATGTCCCACGCAGGACACTCATGACCCACGCAGGACACTCAATGACCCATGCAGGTCACTCATGACCCACGCAGGACACTCAATGACCCCACAAAGGACACTCATGACCAACACAGGACACTCATGATCCACACAGGACACTCAAGACCCACACAGGACACTCAATGAGCCACACACAGGACACTCAATGACCCACGCAGGATACTGAATGGCCGACGCAGGACACTCAATGACCCATGCAGGACACTCATGACCCACGCAGGACGCTCAATGACCCACGTAGGACACTCATGACCCATGCAGGATACTCAATGGCCCACGCAGGATTCTCAATGACCCCCGCTGGACACTCATGACCCAAGCAGGACACTCAATGACCCACGCAGGACACTCATGACCCACACAGGACACTCAATGACCAGTTCAGGACACGCATGACCCAAGCAGGACACTCAATGACCCACGCAGGACACTCATGACCCACGCAGGACACTCAATGACCCACACAGGACACTTAATGGTCCACGCAGGACACTCATGACCCACGCAGGACACTCATGACCCACGCAGGACACTCAATGACCCACGCAGGACACTCAGTGACACACGCAGGACACTCAAAGACCCACACAGGATACTCAATGGCCCACGCAGGACACTCAATGACCCATGCAGGACACTTATGACCCACGCAGGACACTCAATGACCCACGTAGGACTCTCAATGACCAACACCGGCCACTCAATGACTCACGCAGGACTCTCAATGACCCACACAGGACACTCAATGACCCACGCAGGACACTCAATGACCCATGCAGGACACTCATGACCCACGCAGGACACTCAATGATCCACGCTGGACACTCATGACCCAAACAGGACACTCATAGACCCACGCAGGACACTCATGACCCACGCAGGACACTGAATCACCAACGCAGGACACCCATGACCCACGCAGGACACTCAATGACACACGCAGGACACTCAATGACCCACACAGGACACTCAATGGCCCACGCAGGACACTCATGACCCACGCAGTCCACTCAATGTCCCACGCAGGACACTCATGACCCACGCAGGACACTCAATGACCAACGCAGGACACTCATGACCCACGCAGGACACTGAATCAACCACGCAGGACACCCATGACCCACGCAGGACACTCAATGACCCATGCAGGACACTCAATATCCCACGCAGGACACTCATGACCCACGCAGGATACTCAATGGCCCACGCTGGACACTCAATGACCCATGCAGGACACTCAATGACCCACACAGGGCACTCAATGACCCCACACAGGACACTCATGACCCACACAGGACACTCATGACCCACGCAGGACACTCAATGGCCCATACAGGACACGCATGACCCACGCAGGACACTCACGACCCACGCAGGACACTCAATGACCCACACAGGACACTCATGACACACAGAGGATACCCAATGACCCACGCTGGACACTCATGACCCACACAGGACACTCAATGACCCACGCAGGACACTCATGACCCACGCAGGACACTCAATGACCCACGCAGGACACTCATGACCCACACAGGACACTCAATGACCCACGCAGGACACTCATGACCCACGCAGGACACTCAATGACCCATGCAGGTCACTCATGACCCACGCAGGACACTCAATGACCCCACAAAGGACACTCATGACCAACACAGGACACTCATGACACACACAGGACACTCAATGAGCCACACACAGGACACTCAATGACCCACGCAGGATACTGAATGGCCGACGCAGGACACTCAATGACCCATGCAGGACACTCATGACCCATGCAGGACGCTCAATGACCCAAGTAGGACACTCAGTGACCCATGCAGGATACTCAATGGCCCACGCAGGACACTCAATGACCCATGCAGGACACGCATGTCCCACGCAGGACACTCAATGACCCACGTAGGACACTCAATGACCAACACAGGCCACTCAATGACCAACGCAGGATTCTCAATGACCCCCGCTGGACACTCATGACCCAAGCAGGACACTCAATGACCCACGCAGGACACTCATGACCCACACAGGACACTCAATGACCCATGCAGGACACACATGACCCAAGCAGGACACTCAATAACCCACGCAGGACACTCATGACCCACGCAGGACACACAATGACCCACAAAGGACACTTAATGGTCCACGCAGGACTCTGAATGACCAACACAGGACACTCAATGACCCACGCAGGACACTGAATGACCCACGCAGGATACTCAATGGCCCACGCAGGACACTCAATGACCCATGCAGGACACCCATGACCCACGCAGGACACTCAATGACCCACGTAGGACACTCAATGACCAACACAGGCCACTCAATGACCCACGCAGGATTCTAAATGACCCACGCTGGACACTCAATGACCCAAGCAGGACACTCAATGACCCACGCAGGACACACATGACCCACACAGGGCATTCAATGACCCAAGCAGGACACTCATGACCCGTGCAGGACACTGATTGACCCACGCAGGACACTCATGACCCACGCAGGACACTCATGATCCACACAGGACACTCAATGACCCACGCAGGACACTCAATGACCCACGCAGGATACTCAATGGCCCATGCAGGACACTCAATGACCCATGCAGGACACTCATGACCCACGCAGGACACTCAATGACCCACGTAGGACACTCAATGACCCACGCTGTACTCTCAATGACCCACGCAGGATTCTAAATGACCCACGCAGGACACCCATGACCCACGCAGGACACTAAATGTCCCACGCAGGACACTCAATGACACACGCAGCACACTCAATGACCCACGCAGGACACTCATGACCCACGCAGGACACTCAATGACTCACGCAGGACACTCATGACCCACACAGGACACTCAATGACCCACGCAAGACACTCAATGATCCACGCAGGATGCTCAATGGCCCACGCAGGACACTCAATGACCCATGCAGGACACTCATGACCCACGCAGGACACTCAATGTCCCACGCAGGACATCAAAGACCCACGCAGGACACTCATGACCAACGCAGGACACTCAATGACACACGCAGGACACTCAATGACCCACACCGGACACTCAATGGCCCACACAGGACACTCATGACCCACGCAGGACACTCAATGTCCCACGCAGGACACTCAATGACACACGCAGCACACTCAATGACCCATGCAAGACACTCAATTATCCACGCAGGATGCTCAATGGCCCACGCAGGACACTCAATGACCCATGCAGGACACTCATGACCCACGTAGGACACTCATGACCCACGCAGGACACTCATGACCCACGCAGGACACTCAATGGCCCACACAGTACACTCATGACACACACAGGATACTCAATGACCCACGCAGGACACTCATGACCCACACACGACACTCAATGACCCACGCAGGACACTCAATGACCCACGCACGACACTCAATGACCCACGCAGGACACTCATGACCCACACAGGACACTCAATGACCCACGCAGGGCACTCAATGACCCACACAGGACACTCAATGACCCACGCAGGACACTCATGACCCACACAGGACACTCATGACCCACGCATGACACTCAATGACCCACGCAGGACACTCAATGACCCACGCACGACACTCAATGACCCACGCAGGACACTCATGACCCACACAGGACACTCAATGACCCACGCAGGGCACTCAATGACCCACGCAGGACACTCAATGATCCACGCTGGACACTCATGACCCAAACAGGACACTCATAGACCCACGCAGGACACTCATGACCCACGCAGGACACTGAATCACCAACGCAGGACACCCATGACCCACGCAGGACACTCAATGACACACGCAGGACACTCAATGACCCACACAGGACACTCAATGGCCCACGCAGGACACTCATGACCCACGCAGTCCACTCAATGTCCCACGCAGGACACTCATGACCCACGCAGGACACTCAATGACCAACGCAGGACACTCATGACCCACGCAGGACACTGAATCAACCACGCAGGACACCCATGACCCACGCAGGACACTCAATGACCCATGCAGGACACTCAATATCCCACGCAGGACACTCATGACCCACGCAGGATACTCAATGGCCCACGCTGGACACTCAATGACCCATGCAGGACACTCAATGACCCACACAGGGCACTCAATGACCCCACACAGGACACTCATGACCCACACAGGACACTCATGACCCACGCAGGACACTCAATGGCCCATACAGGACACGCATGACCCACGCAGGACACTCACGACCCACGCAGGACACTCAATGACCCACACAGGACACTCATGACACACAGAGGATACCCAATGACCCACGCTGGACACTCATGACCCACACAGGACACTCAATGACCCACGCAGGACACTCATGACCCACGCAGGACACTCAATGACCCACGCAGGACACTCATGACCCACACAGGACACTCAATGACCCACGCAGGACACTCATGACCCACGCAGGACACTCAATGACCCATGCAGGTCACTCATGACCCACGCAGGACACTCAATGACCCCACAAAGGACACTCATGACCAACACAGGACACTCATGACACACACAGGACACTCAATGAGCCACACACAGGACACTCAATGACCCACGCAGGATACTGAATGGCCGACGCAGGACACTCAATGACCCATGCAGGACACTCATGACCCATGCAGGACGCTCAATGACCCAAGTAGGACACTCAGTGACCCATGCAGGATACTCAATGGCCCACGCAGGACACTCAATGACCCATGCAGGACACGCATGTCCCACGCAGGACACTCAATGACCCACGTAGGACACTCAATGACCAACACAGGCCACTCAATGACCAACGCAGGATTCTCAATGACCCCCGCTGGACACTCATGACCCAAGCAGGACACTCAATGACCCACGCAGGACACTCATGACCCACACAGGACACTCAATGACCCATGCAGGACACACATGACCCAAGCAGGACACTCAATAACCCACGCAGGACACTCATGACCCACGCAGGACACACAATGACCCACAAAGGACACTTAATGGTCCACGCAGGACTCTGAATGACCAACACAGGACACTCAATGACCCACGCAGGACACTGAATGACCCACGCAGGATACTCAATGGCCCACGCAGGACACTCAATGACCCATGCAGGACACCCATGACCCACGCAGGACACTCAATGACCCACGTAGGACACTCAATGACCAACACAGGCCACTCAATGACCCACGCAGGATTCTAAATGACCCACGCTGGACACTCAATGACCCAAGCAGGACACTCAATGACCCACGCAGGACACACATGACCCACACAGGGCATTCAATGACCCAAGCAGGACACTCATGACCCGTGCAGGACACTGATTGACCCACGCAGGACACTCATGACCCACGCAGGACACTCATGATCCACACAGGACACTCAATGACCCACGCAGGACACTCAATGACCCACGCAGGATACTCAATGGCCCATGCAGGACACTCAATGACCCATGCAGGACACTCATGACCCACGCAGGACACTCAATGACCCACGTAGGACACTCAATGACCCACGCTGTACTCTCAATGACCCACGCAGGATTCTAAATGACCCACGCAGGACACCCATGACCCACGCAGGACACTAAATGTCCCACGCAGGACACTCAATGACACACGCAGCACACTCAATGACCCACGCAGGACACTCATGACCCACGCAGGACACTCAATGACTCACGCAGGACACTCATGACCCACACAGGACACTCAATGACCCACGCAAGACACTCAATGATCCACGCAGGATGCTCAATGGCCCACGCAGGACACTCAATGACCCATGCAGGACACTCATGACCCACGCAGGACACTCAATGTCCCACGCAGGACATCAAAGACCCACGCAGGACACTCATGACCAACGCAGGACACTCAATGACACACGCAGGACACTCAATGACCCACACCGGACACTCAATGGCCCACACAGGACACTCATGACCCACGCAGGACACTCAATGTCCCACGCAGGACACTCAATGACACACGCAGCACACTCAATGACCCATGCAAGACACTCAATTATCCACGCAGGATGCTCAATGGCCCACGCAGGACACTCAATGACCCATGCAGGACACTCATGACCCACGTAGGACACTCATGACCCACGCAGGACACTCATGACCCACGCAGGACACTCAATGGCCCACACAGTACACTCATGACACACACAGGATACTCAATGACCCACGCAGGACACTCATGACCCACACACGACACTCAATGACCCACGCAGGACACTCAATGACCCACGCACGACACTCAATGACCCACGCAGGACACTCATGACCCACACAGGACACTCAATGACCCACGCAGGGCACTCAATGACCCACACAGGACACTCAATGACCCACGCAGGACACTCATGACCCACACAGGACACTCATGACCCACGCATGACACTCAATGACCCACGCTGGACACTCAATGTCCCATGCAGGACACTCAACGAACCACACAGGACACTCAATGACCCACGCAGTACACTCAATGACCCACGCTGGACACTCATGACCCAAGCAGGACACTCAATGACCCACGCAGGACACTCAATGACCCACGCTGGACACTCATGACCCAAGCAGGACACTCAATGACCCACGCAGGACACTCATGACCCACACAGGACACTTAATGACCCACGCAGGACACTCATGACCCACGCAGGACACTCAATGACCCACGCAGGTCACTCATGACCCACGCAGGACACTCAATGAACCCGCAAAGGACACTCATGACCCACACAGGACACTCATGACCCACACAGGACACTCAATGAGCCACACACAGGACACTCAATGACCCACGCAGGATACTGAATGCCCGACGCAGGACACTCAATGACCCACGCAGGACGCTCAATGACCCACGTAGGACACTCAGTGACCCACGCAGGATAATCAATGGCCCACGCAGGACACTCAATGACCCATGCAGGACACGCATGACCCACGCAGGACACTCAATGACCCACGTAGGACACTCAATGACCAACACAGGCCACTCAATGACCCACGCAGGATTCTCAATGACCCACGCTGGACACTCATGACCCACACAGGACACTCAATGACCCATGCAGGACACTCATGACCCACGCAGGACACTCAATGACCCACGCAGGACACTCATGACCCATGCAGGACACTCAATGACCCACACAGGACACTTAATGGCCCATGTAAGACACTCATGACCAACGCAGGACACTCATGAACCAGGCAGGACACTCAATGACCCACGCAGGACACACAGTCACACACGCAGGACACTCAATGACCCATGCAGGATACTCAATGGCCCACGCAGGACACTCAATGACCCATGCAGGACACTCATGACCCACGCAGGACACTTAATGACCCATGTAGGACTCTCAATGACCAACACAGGACACTCAATGACCCACGCAGGACACTCAATGAACCACGCAGGATACTCAATGGCCCACGCAGGACACTCAATGACCCATGCAGGACACTCATGACCCACGCAGGACACTCAATGACCCACGTAGGACTCTCAATGACCAACACCGGCCACTCAATGACCCACGCAGGACTCTCAATGACCCACGCTGGACACTCATGACCCAAACAGGACACTCAATGACCTACGCAGGACACACAAGACCCACGCAGGACACTCAATGACACACGCAGGACACTCATGGCCCACGCAGGACACTCAATGACCCACGCAGGACACTCATGACCCACGCAGGACACTCAATGACCCACGCAGGACACTCATGACCCACGCAGGACACTGAATCACCCACGCAGGACACCCATGACCCACGCAGGACACTCAATGACCCATGCAGGACACTCAATGTCCCACGCAGGACACTCATGACCCACGCAGGACACTCAATGACCCACGCAGGACACTCATGACCCACGCAGGACACTGAATCACCCACGCAGGACACCCATGACCCACGCAGGACACTCAATGACCCATGCAGGACACTCAATGTCCCACGCAGGACACTCATGACCCACGCAGGACACTCAATGACCCATGCAGGTCACTCATGACCCACGCAGGATACTCAATGACCCCACAAAGGACACTCATGACCAACACAGGACACTCATGATCCACACAGGACACTCAAGACCCACACAGGACACTCAATGAGCCACACACAGGACACTCAATGACCCACGCAGGATACTGAATGGCCGACGCAGGACACTCAATGACCCATGCAGGACACTCATGACCCACGCAGGACGCTCAATGACCCACGTAGGACACTCATGACCCATGCAGGATACTCAATGGCCCACGCAGGATTCTCAATGACCCCCACTGGGCACTCATGACCCAAGCAGGACACTCATGACCCACGCAGGACACTCATGACCCACACAGGACACTCAATGACCCATTCAGGACACGCATGACCCAAGCAGGACACTCAATGACCCACGCAGGACACTCATGACCCACGCAGGACACTCAATGACCCACACAGGACACTTAATGGTCCACGCAGGACACTCATGACCCACGCAGGACACTCATGACCCACGCAGGACACTCAATGACCCACGCAGGACACTCAGTGACACACGCAGGACACTCAAAGACCCACACAGGATACTCAATGGCCCACGCAGGACACTCAATGACCCATGCAGGACACTTATGACCCACGCAGGACACTCAATGACCCACGTAGGACTCTCAATGACCAACACCGGCCACTCAATGACTCACGCAGGACTCTCAATGACCCACACAGGACACTCAATGACCCACGCAGGACACTCAATGACCCATGCAGGACACTCATGACCCACGCAGGACACTCAATGATCCACGCTGGACACTCATGACCCAAACAGGACACTCATAGACCCACGCAGGACACTCATGACCCACGCAGGACACTGAATCACCAACGCAGGACACCCATGACCCACGCAGGACACTCAATGACACACGCAGGACACTCATGACCCACGCAGTCCACTCAATGTCCCACGCAGGACACTCATGACCCACGCAGGACACTCAATGACCAACGCAGGACACTCATGACCCACGCAGGACACTGAATCACCCACGCAGGACACCCATGACCCACGCAGGACACTCAATGACCCATGCAGGACACTCAATATCCCACGCAGGACACTCATGACCCACGCAGGATACTCAATGGCCCACGCTGGACACTCAATGACCCATGCAGGACACTCAATGACCCACACAGGGCACTCAATGACCCCACACAGGACACTCATGACCCACACAGGACACTCATGACCCACGCAGGACACTCAATGGCCCATACAGGACACGCATGACCCACGCAGGACACTCACGACCCACGCAGGACACTCAATGACCCACACAGGACACTCATGACACACAGAGGATACCCAATGACCCACGCTGGACACTCATGACCCACACAGGACACTCAATGACCCACGCAGGACACTCATGACCCACGCAGGACACTCAATGACCCACGCAGGACACTCATGACCCACACAGGACACTCAATGACCCACGCAGGACACTCATGACCCACGCAGGACACTCAATGACCCATGCAGGTCACTCATGACCCACGCAGGACACTCAATGACCCCACAAAGGACACTCATGACCAACACAGGACACTCATGACACACACAGGACACTCAATGAGCCACACACAGGACACTCAATGACCCACGCAGGATACTGAATGGCCGACGCAGGACACTCAATGATCCATGCAGGACACTCATGACCCATGCAGGACGCTCAATGACCCACGTAGGACACTCAGTGACCCATGCAGGATACTCAATGGCCCACGCAGGACACTCAATGACCCATGCAGGACACGCATGTCCCACGCAGGACACTCAATGACCCACGTAGGACACTCAATGACCAACACAGGCCACTCAATGACCAACGCAGGATTCTCAATGACCCCCGCTGGACACTCATGACCCAAGCAGGACACTCAATGACCCACGCAGGACACTCATGACCCACACAGGACACTCAATGACCCATGCAGGACACACATGACCCAAGCAGGACACTCAATAACCCACGCAGGACACTCATGACCCACGCAGGACACACAATGACCCACACAGGACACTTAATGGTCCACGCAGGACTCTGAATGACCAACACAGGACACTCAATGACCCACGCAGGACACTGAATGACCCACGCAGGATACTCAATGGCCCACGCAGGACACTCAATGACCCATGCAGGACACTCATGACCCACGCAGGACACTCAATGACCCACGTAGGACACTCAATGACCAACACAGGCCACTCAATGACCCACGCAGGATTCTAAATGACCCACGCTGGACACTCAATGACCCAAGCAGGACACTCAATGACCCACGCAGGACACACATGACCCACACAGGGCATTCAATGACCCAAGCAGGACACTCATGACCCGCGCAGGACACTGATTGACCCACGCAGGACACTCATGACCCACGCAGGACACTCATGATCCACACAGGACACTCAATGACCCACGCAGGACACTCAATGACCCACGCAGGATACTCAATGGCCCATGCAGGACACTCAATGACCCATGCAGGACACTCATGACCCACGCAGGACACTCAATGACCCACGTAGGACACTCAATGACCCACGCTGTACTCTCAATGACCCACGCAGGATTCTAAATGACCCACGCAGGACACCCATGACCCACGCAGGACACTAAATGTCCCACGCAGGACACTCAATGACACACGCAGCACACTCAATGACCCACGCAGGACACTCATGACCCACGCAGGACACTCAATGACCCACGCAGGACACTCATGACCCACACAGGACACTCAATGACCCACGCAAGACACTCAATGATCCACGCAGGATGCTCAATGGCCCACGCAGGACACTCAATGACCCATGCAGGACACTCATGACCCACGTAGGACACTCAATGACCCAAGTAGGACACTCATGACCCACGCTGGACACTCAATGACCCACACAGGACAATCAATGACCCACGCAGGATATTCAATGGCCCACGCAGGACACTCAATGACACATGCAGGACACTCATGACCCACGCAGGACACTCAATGACCCACGTAGGACACTCAATGACCAACACAGGCCACTCAATGACCCACACAGGATTCTAAATGACCCACGCTGGACACTCAATGACCCAAGCAGGACACTCAATGACCCACGCATAACACTCATGACCAACACAGGACACTCATGACACACACAGGACACTCAATGAGCCACACACAGGACACTCAATGACCCACGCAGGATACTGAATGGCCGACGCAGGACACTCAATGACCCATGCAGGACACTCATGACCCATGCAGGACGCTCAATGACCCACGTAGGACACTCAGTGACCCATGCAGGATACTCAATGGCCCACGCAGGACACTCAATGACCCATGCAGGACACGCATGTCCCACGCAGGACACTCAATGACCCACGTAGGACACTCAATGACCAACACAGGCCACTCAATGACCAACGCAGGATTCTCAATGACCCCCGCTGGACACTCATGACCCAAGCAGGACACTCAATGACCCACGCAGGACACTCATGACCCACACAGGACACTCAATGACCCATGCAGGACACACATGACCCAAGCAGGACACTCAATAACCCACGCAGGACACTCATGACCCACGCAGGACACACAATGACCCACACAGGACACTTAATGGTCCACGCAGGACTCTGAATGACCAACACAGGACACTCAATGACCCACGCAGGACACTGAATGACCCACGCAGGATACTCAATGGCCCACGCAGGACACTCAATGACCCATGCAGGACACTCATGACCCACACAGGACACTCAATGACCCACGCAGGACACTCATGACCCACGCAGGACACTCAATGACCCATGCAGGTCACTCATGACCCACGCAGGACACTCAATGACCCCACAAAGGACACTCATGACCAACACAGGACACTCATGACACACACAGGACACTCAATGAGCCACACACAGGACACTCAATGACCCACGCAGGATACTGAATGGCCGACGCAGGACACTCAATGATCCATGCAGGACACTCATGACCCATGCAGGACGCTCAATGACCCACGTAGGACACTCAGTGACCCATGCAGGATACTCAATGGCCCACGCAGGACACTCAATGACCCATGCAGGACACGCATGTCCCACGCAGGACACTCAATGACCCACGTAGGACACTCAATGACCAACACAGGCCACTCAATGACCAACGCAGGATTCTCAATGACCCCCGCTGGACACTCATGACCCAAGCAGGACACTCAATGACCCACGCAGGACACTCATGACCCACACAGGACACTCAATGACCCATGCAGGACACACATGACCCAAGCAGGACACTCAATAACCCACGCAGGACACTCATGACCCACGCAGGACACACAATGACCCACACAGGACACTTAATGGTCCACGCAGGACTCTGAATGACCAACACAGGACACTCAATGACCCACGCAGGACACTGAATGACCCACGCAGGATACTCAATGGCCCACGCAGGACACTCAATGACCCATGCAGGACACTCATGACCCACGCAGGACACTCAATGACCCACGTAGGACACTCAATGACCAACACAGGCCACTCAATGACCCACGCAGGATTCTAAATGACCCACGCTGGACACTCAATGACCCAAGCAGGACACTCAATGACCCACGCAGGACACACATGACCCACACAGGGCATTCAATGACCCAAGCAGGACACTCATGACCCGCGCAGGACACTGATTGACCCACGCAGGACACTCATGACCCACGCAGGACACTCATGATCCACACAGGACACTCAATGACCCACGCAGGACACTCAATGACCCACGCAGGATACTCAATGGCCCATGCAGGACACTCAATGACCCATGCAGGACACTCATGACCCACGCAGGACACTCAATGACCCACGTAGGACACTCAATGACCCACGCTGTACTCTCAATGACCCACGCAGGATTCTAAATGACCCACGCAGGACACCCATGACCCACGCAGGACACTAAATGTCCCACGCAGGACACTCAATGACACACGCAGCACACTCAATGACCCACGCAGGACACTCATGACCCACGCAGGACACTCAATGACCCACGCAGGACACTCATGACCCACACAGGACACTCAATGACCCACGCAAGACACTCAATGATCCACGCAGGATGCTCAATGGCCCACGCAGGACACTCAATGACCCATGCAGGACACTCATGACCCACGTAGGACACTCAATGACCCAAGTAGGACACTCATGACCCACGCTGGACACTCAATGACCCACACAGGACAATCAATGACCCACGCAGGATATTCAATGGCCCACGCAGGACACTCAATGACACATGCAGGACACTCATGACCCACGCAGGACACTCAATGACCCACGTAGGACACTCAATGACCAACACAGGCCACTCAATGACCCACACAGGATTCTAAATGACCCACGCTGGACACTCAATGACCCAAGCAGGACACTCAATGACCCACGCATAACACTCATGACCAACACAGGACACTCATGACACACACAGGACACTCAATGAGCCACACACAGGACACTCAATGACCCACGCAGGATACTGAATGGCCGACGCAGGACACTCAATGACCCATGCAGGACACTCATGACCCATGCAGGACGCTCAATGACCCACGTAGGACACTCAGTGACCCATGCAGGATACTCAATGGCCCACGCAGGACACTCAATGACCCATGCAGGACACGCATGTCCCACGCAGGACACTCAATGACCCACGTAGGACACTCAATGACCAACACAGGCCACTCAATGACCAACGCAGGATTCTCAATGACCCCCGCTGGACACTCATGACCCAAGCAGGACACTCAATGACCCACGCAGGACACTCATGACCCACACAGGACACTCAATGACCCATGCAGGACACACATGACCCAAGCAGGACACTCAATAACCCACGCAGGACACTCATGACCCACGCAGGACACACAATGACCCACACAGGACACTTAATGGTCCACGCAGGACTCTGAATGACCAACACAGGACACTCAATGACCCACGCAGGACACTGAATGACCCACGCAGGATACTCAATGGCCCACGCAGGACACTCAATGACCCATGCAGGACACTCATGACCCACGCAGGACACTCAATGACCCACGTAGGACACTCAATGACCAACACAGGCCACTCAATGACCCACGCAGGATTCTAAATGACCCACGCTGGACACTCAATGACCCAAGCAGGACACTCAATGAGCCACGCAGGACACACATGACCCACACAGGGCATTCAATGACCCAAGCAGGACACTCATGACCCGCGCAGGACACTGATTGACCCACGCAGGACACTCATGACCCACGCAGGACACTCATGATCCACACAGGACACTCAATGACCCACGCAGGACACTCAATTACCCACGCAGGATACTCAATGGCCCATGCAGGACACTCAATGACCCATGCAGGACACTCATGACCCACGCAGGACACTCAATGACCCACGTAGGACACTCAATGACCCACGCTGTACTCTCAATGACCCACGCAGGATTCTAAATGACCCACGCAGGACACCCATGACCCACGCAGGACACTAAATGTCCCACGCAGGACACTCAATGACACACGCAGCACACTCAATGACCCACGCAGGACACTCATGACCCACGCAGGACACTCAATGACCCACGCAGGACACTCATGACCCACACAGGACACTCAATGACCCACGCAAGACACTCAATGATCCACGCAGGATGCTCAATGGCCCACGCAGGACACTCAATGACCCATGCAGGACACTCATGACCCACGTAGGACACTCAATGACCCAAGTAGGACACTCATGACCCACGCTGGACACTCAATGACCCACACAGGACAATCAATGACCCACGCAGGATATTCAATGGCCCACGCAGGACACTCAATGACACATGCAGGACACTCATGACCCACGCAGGACACTCAATGACCCACGTAGGACACTCAATGACCAACACAGGCCACTCAATGACCCACGCAGGATTCTAAATGACCCACGCTGGACACTCAATGACCCAAGCAGGACACTCAATGACCCACGCATAACACTCATGACCCACACAGGACATTCAAAGACCCACGCAGGACACTCATGACCCACACAGGACACTCAATGACCCACGCAGGACACTCATGACCCATGCAGTACACTCAATGACCCACACAGGACACTCAATGGCCCACGCAGGACACTCATGACCAACGCAGGACACTCATGACCCACGCAGGTCACTCAATGACACACGCAGGACACTCAAGGACCCACACAGGACACTCAATGGCCCACGCAGGACACTCATGCCCCACGCAGGACACTCATGACCCACGCAGGACACTCAATGTCCCACGCAGGACACCAATGACCCACGCAGGACACTCAATGACCCACGCAGGACACTCATGACCCACGCAGGACACTCAATGATCCACGCAGGACACTCAATGACCCACGCAGGACACTGAATCACCCACGCAGGACACCCATGACCCACGCAGGACACTCAATGACACACGCAGGACACTCAATGACCCACACAGGACACTCAATGGCCCACGCAGGACACTCATGACCCACGCAGGACACTCATGACCCACGCAGGACACTCAATGACACACGCAGGACACTCAATGACCCACACCGGACACTCAATGGCCCACGCAGGACACTCATGACCCACGCAGGACACTCAATGTCCCACGCAGGACACTCAATGACACACGCAGCACACTCAATGACCCACGCAGGACACTCATGACACACGCAGGACACTCAATGACCCACGCAGGACACTCATGACCCACACAGGACACTCAATGACCCACGCAAGACACTCAATGATCCACGCAGATTGCTCAATGGCCCACGCAGGACACTCAATGACCCTTGCAGGACACTCATGACGCACGTAGGAAACTCAATGACCCATGGAGGACACTCATGACCCACACAGGACACTCAATGACCCACGCAGGACACTCAATGACCCACGCAGGATATTCAATGGCCCACGCAGGACACTCAATGACACATGCAGGACACTCATGACCCACGCAGGACACTCAATGACCCACGTAGGACACTCAATGACCAACACAGGCCACTCAATGACCCACGCAGGATTCTAAATGACCCACGCTGGACACTCAATGACCCAAGCCGGACACTCAATGACCCACGCAGGACACACATGACCCACACAGGCATTCAATGACCCACGGAGGACACTCATGACCCACACAGGACACTCAATGGCCCACGCAGGACACTCAATGACCCTTGCAGGACACTCATGACCCACGTAGGACACTCAATGACCCACGCAGGATGCTCATGACCCACACAGGACACTCAATGACCCATGCAAGACACTCAATGATCCACGCAGGATACTCAACGGCCCACGCAGGACCCTCAATGACACATGGAGGACACTCATGACCCACGTAGGACACTCAATGACCCACGTAGGACACTCATGACCCACGTAGGACTCTCAATGACCAACACCGGCCACTCAATGACCCACGCTGGACCCTCATGACCCAAACAGGACACTCAATGACCCACGCAGGACACTCATGACCCACGCAGGACAATCAATGACCCACGCAGGACACTCATGGCCCACGCAGGACACTCAATGACACACGCAGGACACTCATGACCCATGCAGGACACTCATGACCCACACAGGACCCTCAATGACCCACGCAGGACACTCAATGACCCAAGCAGGACACTCAATGACCCACGCAGGACACACATGACCCACACAGGGCATTCAATGACCCACGCAGGACACTCAATGACCCACGCAGGACACTCATGACCCACGCAGGACACTCATGACCCACACAGGACACTCAATAACCCACGCAGGACACTCAATGACCAACGCAGGATACTCAATGGCCCAAGCAGGACACTCAATGACCTATGCAGGACACTCATGACCCACGCAGGACACTCAATGACCCACGTAGTACACTCAATGACCAACACAGGCCACTCAATGACCCACGCAGGATTCTAAATGACCCACGCTGGACACTCAATGACCCAAGCAGGACACTCAATGACCCATGCAGGACACACATGACCCACACAGGGCATTCAATGCCCCACGCAGGAAACCCATGACCCACGCAGGACACTCAATGACCCACGCAGGACACTCATGACCCATGCAGGACACTCAATGACCCACACAGGACACTCAATGGCCCACGCAGGACACCCATGACCCACGCAGGACACTCATGACCCACGCAGGACACTCAATGACCCAGGCAGAACACTCAATGACCCACACCGGACACTCAATGGCCCACGCAGGACACTCATGACCCACGCAGGACACTCAATGTCCCACGCAGGACACTCAATGACACACGCAGCACACTCAATGACCCACGCAGGGCACTCTTGACCCACGCAGGACACTCAATGACCCACTCACGACACTCATGACCCACACAGGACACTCAATGACCCACGCAAGACACTCAATGATCCATGCAGGATGCTCAAAGGCCCACGCAGGACACTCAATGACCCATGCAGGACACTCATGACCCACGTAGGACACTCAATGACCCATGGAGGACACTCATGACCCACAGAGGACACTCAATGACCCACGCAGGACACTCAATGACCCACGCAGGATATTCAATGGCCCACGCAGGACACTCAATGACACATGCAGGACACTCATGACCCACGCAGGACACTCAATGACCCACGTAGGACACTCAATGACCAACACAGGCCACTCAATGACCCACACAGGATTCTAAATGACCCACGCTGGACACTCAATGACCCAAGTAGGACACTCAATGACCCACGCAGGACACTCATGACCCACACAGGACATTCAAAGACCCACGCAGGACACTCATGACCCACACAGGACACTCAATGACCCACGCAGGACACTCATGACCCATGCAGTACACTCAATGACCCACACAGGACACTCAATGGCCCACGCAGGACACTCATGACCAATGCAGGACACTCATGACCCACGCAGGACACTCAATGACACATGCAGGACACTCAATTACACACACAGGACACTCAATGGACCACGCAGGACACTCATGCACCATGCAGGACACTCATGACCCACGCAGGACACTCAATGTCCCACGCAGGACACTCATGACCCACGCAGGACACTCAATGACCCACGCAGGACACTCATGACCCACGCAGGACACTCAATGATGCACGCAGGACACTCAATGACCCACGCAGGACACTGAATCACCCACGCAGGACACCCATGACCCACGCAGGACACTCAATGACAAACGCAGGACACTCAATGACCCACACAGGACACTCAATGGCCCACGCAGGACACTCATGACCCACGCAGGACACTCAATGACCCACACAGGACACTCATGACCCATGCAGGACACTCAATGACCAACGCAGGACACTCATGCCCCACGCAGGACACTCAATGATGCACGCAGGACACTCATTGACCCACGCAGGACACTGAATCACCCACGCAGGACACCCATGACCCACGCAGGACACTCAATGACAAACGCAGGACACTCAATGACCCAATCAGGACACTCAATGACCCACGCAGGACACTCAATGACCCACGCAGGACACTCATGACCCACACAGGACACTCAATGACCCATGCAATACACTCATGACCCACGCAGGACACTCAATGACCCACACAGGACACTCATGACCCATGCAGGACACTCAATGACCAACGCAGGACACTCATGCCCCACGCAGGACACTCAATGATGCACGCAGGACACTCATTGACCCACGCAGGACACTGAATCACCCACGCAGGACACCCATGACCCACGCAGGACACTCTGACAAACGCAGGACACTCAATGACCCACACAGGACACTCAATGGCCCACGCAGGACACTCATGACCCACGCAGGACACTCAATGACCCACACAGGACACTCATGACCCATGCAGGACACTCAATGACCAACGCAGGACACTCATGCCCCACGCAGGACACTCAATGATGCACGCAGGACACTCATTGACCCACGCAGGACACTGAATCACCCACGCAGGACACCCATGACCCACGCAGGACACTCAATGACAAACGCAGGACACTCAATGACCCAATCAGGACACTCAATGACCCACGCAGGACACTCAATGACCCATGCAGGACACTCATGACCCACGAAGGACACTCAATGACCCAAGTAGGACACTCAATGTCCCACGCAGGACACTCAATGACCCACGCAGGACACTCATGACCCACGCAGGACACTCAATGTCCCACGCAGGACACTCAATGACCCACGAAGGACACTCATGACCCACGCAGGACACTCAATGATCCACGCAGGACACTCAATGACACACGCAGGACACTGAATCACCCACGCAGGGCACCCATGACCCACGCAGGACACTCAATGACACACGCAGGACACTCAATGACCCACACAGGACACTCAATGGCCCACGCAGGACACTCATGACCCACGAAGGACACTCATGACCCACGCAGGACACTCAATGACACACGCAGGACACTCAATGACCCACACCGGACACTCAATGGCCCACGCAGGACACTCATGACCCACGCAGGACACTCAATGTCCCACGCAGGACACTCAATGACACACGCAGCACACTCAATGACCCACGCAGGACACTCATGACCCACGCAGGACACTCAATGACCCACGCAGGACACTCATGACCCACACAGGACACTCAATGACCCACGCAAGACACTCAATGATCCACGCAGGTTGCTCAATGGCCCACGCAGGACACTCAATGACCCTTGCAGGACACTCATGACCCACGTAGGACACTCAATGCCCCACGGAGGACACTCATGACCCGCACAGGACACTCAATGACCCACGCAGGACACTCAATGACCCAAGCAGGATATTCAATGGCCCACGCAGGACACTCAATGACACATGCAGGACACTCATGACCCACGCAGGACACTCAATGACCCACGTAGGACACTCCATGACCAACACAGGCCACTCAATGACCCACGCAGGATTCTAAATGACCCACGCTGGACACTCAATGACCCAAGCAGGACACTCAATGACCCACGCAGGACACTCATGACCCATACAGGACATTCAAAGACCCACGCAGGACACTCATGACCCACACAGGACACTCAATGACCCACGCAGGACACTCATGACCCATGCAGTACACACAAAGACCCACACAGGACACTCAATGGCCCACGCAGGACACTCATGAC
Organism: Chiloscyllium plagiosum; assembly: GCF_037043375.1. Taxonomy (NCBI): domain Eukaryota; kingdom Metazoa; phylum Chordata; class Chondrichthyes; order Orectolobiformes; family Hemiscylliidae; genus Chiloscyllium; species Chiloscyllium plagiosum. Next base: position 47,632,537 of record NW_028270167.1, read on the forward strand.
CAACGCAGGACACTCATGATCCACGCAGGTCACTCAATGACACACGCAGGACACTCAAGGACCCACACAGGACACTCAATGGCCCACGCAGGACACTCATGCCCCACGCAGGACACTCATGACACACGCAGGACACTCAATGTCCCATGCAGGACACCAATGACCCACGCAGGACACTCAATGACCCACGCAGGACACCCATGACCCACGCAGGACACTCAATGATCCACGCAAGACACTCAATGACCCACGCAGGACACTGAATCACCCACGCAGGACACCCATGACCCACGCAGGACACTCAATGACACACGCAGGACACTCAATGACCCACAAAGGACACTCAATGGCCCACGCAGGACACTCATGACCCACGCAGGACACTCATGACCCACGCAGGACACTCAATGACACACGCAGGACACTCAATGACCCACACCGGACACTCAATGGCCCACGCAGGACACTCATGACCCACGCAGGACACTCAATGTCCCACGCAGGACACTCAATGACACACGCAGCACACTCAATGACCCACGCAGGACACTCATGACCCACGCAGGACACTCAATGACCCACGCAGGACACTCATGACCCACACAGGACACTCAATGACCCACGCAAGACACTCAATGATCCACGCAGGTTGCTCAATGGCCCACGCAGGACACTCAATGACCCTTGCAGGACACTCATGACCCACGTAGGACACTCAATGACCCACGGAGGACACTCATGACCCACACAGGACACTCAATGACCCACGCAGGACACTCAATGACCCACGCAGGATACTCAATGGCCCACGCAGGACACTCAATGACCCATGCAGGACACTCATGACCCACGCAGGATACTCAATGACCCACGTAGGACACTCAATGACCAACACAGGCCACTCAATGACCCACGCAGGATTCTCAATGACCCACGCTGGACACTCAATGACCCACGCAGGACACTCAATGACCCACGCAGGACACACATGACCCACACAGGCATTCAATGACCCACGGAGGACACTCATGACCCACACAGGACACTCAATGGCCCACGCAGGACACTCAATGACCCTTGCAGGACACTCATGACCCACGTAGGACACTCAATGACCCACGCAGGATGCTCATGACCCACACAGGACACTCAATGACCCATGCAAGACACTCAATGACCCACGCAGGATACTCAACGGCCCACGCAGGACCCTCAATGACACATGGAGGACACTCATGACCCACGTAGGACACTCAATGACCCACGTAGGACATTCATGACCCACGTAGGACTCTCAATGACCAACACCGGCCACTCAATGACCCACGCTGGACACTCATGACCCAAACAGGACACTCAATGACCCACGCAGGACACTTATGACCCACGCAGCACAATCAATGACCCACGCAGGACACTCATGGCCCACGCAGGACACTCAATGACACACGCAGGACACTCATGAACCATGCAGGACACTCATGATCCACACAGGACCCTCAATGACCCACGCAGGACACTCAATGACCCACGCAGGATACTCAATGGCCCACGTAGGACACTCAATGACCCATGCAGGACACTCATGACCCACGCAGGACACTCAATGACCCACGTAGGACACTCAATGACAAACACAGGCCACTCAATGACCCACGCAGGATTCTAAATGACCCAAGCTAGACACTCAATGACCCAAGCAGGACACTCAATGACCCACACAGGACACTCATGACCCACGCAGGACACTCAATGACCCACGCAGGACACTGAATCACCCACGCAGGACACCCATGACCCACGCAGGACACTCAATGACAAACGCAGGACACTCAATGACCCACACAGGACACTCAATGGCCCACGCAGGACACTCATGACCCACGCAGGACACTCAATGACCCACACAGGACACTCATGACCCACGCAGGACACGCAATGATGCACGCAGGACACTCAATGACCCAAGTAGGACACTCAATGTCCCACGCAGGACACTCAATGACCCACGCAGGACACTCATGACCCATGCAGGACACTCAACGTCCCACGCAGGACACTCAATGACCCACGCAGGACACTCATGACCCACGCAGGACACTCAATGACCCACGCAGGAGACTCATGACCCACGCAGGACACTGAATCACCCACATAGGACACCCATGACCCACGCAGGACACTCACGACGCACGCAGGACACTCAATGACCCACGCAGGACACTCATGACCCACACAGGACACTCAATGACCCACACAGGACACTCAATGACCCACGCAGGACACTCATGACCCACGCAGGACACTCAATGACCCACGTAGGACTCTCAATGCCCCATGCAGGATACTCAATGACCCATGCTGGACACTCATGACCCATGCAGGACACTCAATGGCCCACGCAGGACACTCATGACCAACGCAGGACACTCATGACCCACGCAGGATACTCAATGACACACGCAGGACACTCAAGGACTCACACAGGACACTCAATGGCTCACGCAGGACACTCATGCCCCACGCAGGACACTCATGACCCACGCAGGACACTCAATGTCCCATGCAGGACACTCATGACCCACGCAGGACACTCAATGACCCACGCAGGACACTCATGACCCACGCAGGACATTCAATGATCCACGCAGGACACTGAATCACCCACGCAGGACACCCATGACCCAAGCAGTACACTCAATGACACACGCAGGACACTCAATGACGCACACAGGACACTCAATGGCCCACGCAGGACACTCATGACCCACGCAGGACACTCAATGACCCAGGCAGGACACTCATGACCCACACAGGACACTCAATGACCCACGCAAAACACTCAATGACCCACGCAGGATATTCAATGGCCCACGCAGGACCCTCAATGACCCATGCAGGACACTCATGACCCACGTAGGACACTCAATGACCCACGTAGAACACTCATGACCCACGCAGGACACTCAATGTCCCACGCAGGACACTGAATGACCCACGCAGGACACTCAATGACACACGCAGGACACTCAATGACCCACACAGGACACTCAATGGCCCACGCAGGACACTCATGACCCACGAAGGACACTCATGACCCACGCAGGACACTCAATGACACACGCAGGACACTCAATGACCCACACCGGACACTCAATGGCCCACGCAGGACACTCATGACCCACGCAGGACACTCAATGTCCCACGCAGGACACTCAATGACACACGCAGCACACTCAATGACCCACGCAGGACACTCATGACCCACGCAGGACACTCAATGACCCACGCAGGACACTCATGACCCACACAGGACACTCAATGACCCACGCAAGACACTCAATGATCCACGCAGGTTGCTCAATGGCCCACGCAGGACACTCATGACCCACGCAGGACACTCATGACCCACGCAGGACACTCAATGACACACGCAGGACACTCAATGACCCACACCGGACACTCAATGGCCCACGCAGGACACTCATGACCCACGCAGGACACTCAATGTCCCACGCAGGACACTCAATGACACACGCAGCACACTCAATGACCCACGCAGGACACTCATGACCCACGCAGGACACTCAATGACCCACGCAGGACACTCATGACCCACACAGGACACTCAATGACCCACGCAAGACACTCAATGATCCACGCAGGTTGCTCAATGGCCCACGCAGGACACTCAATGACCCTTGCAGGACACTCATGACCCACGTAGGACACTCAATGACCCACGGAGGACACTCATGACCCACACAGGACACTCAATGACCCACGCAGGACACTCAATGACCCACGCAGGATACTCAATGGCCCACGCAGGACACTCAATGACCCATGCAGGACACTCATGACCCACGCAGGATACTCAATGACCCACGTAGGACACTCAATGACCAACACAGGCCACTCAATGACCCACGCAGGATTCTCAATGACCCACGCTGGACACTCAATGACCCACGCAGGACACTCAATGACCCACGCAGGACACACATGACCCACACAGGCATTCAATGACCCACGGAGGACACTCATGACCCACACAGGACACTCAATGGCCCACGCAGGACACTCAATGACCCTTGCAGGACACTCATGACCCACGTAGGACACTCAATGACCCACGCAGGATGCTCATGACCCACACAGGACACTCAATGACCCATGCAAGACACTCAATGACCCACGCAGGATACTCAACGGCCCACGCAGGACCCTCAATGACACATGGAGGACACTCATGACCCACGTAGGACACTCAATGACCCACGTAGGACATTCATGACCCACGTAGGACTCTCAATGACCAACACCGGCCACTCAATGACCCACGCTGGACACTCATGACCCAAACAGGACACTCAATGACCCACGCAGGACACTTATGACCCACGCAGCACAATCAATGACCCACGCAGGACACTCATGGCCCACGCAGGACACTCAATGACACACGCAGGACACTCATGAACCATGCAGGACACTCATGATCCACACAGGACCCTCAATGACCCACGCAGGACACTCAATGACCCACGCAGGATACTCAATGGCCCACGTAGGACACTCAATGACCCATGCAGGACACTCATGACCCACGCAGGACACTCAATGACCCACGTAGGACACTCAATGACAAACACAGGCCACTCAATGACCCACGCAGGATTCTAAATGACCCAAGCTAGACACTCAATGACCCAAGCAGGACACTCAATGACCCACACAGGACACTCATGACCCACGCAGGACACTCAATGACCCACGCAGGACACTGAATCACCCACGCAGGACACCCATGACCCACGCAGGACACTCAATGACAAACGCAGGACACTCAATGACCCACACAGGACACTCAATGGCCCACGCAGGACACTCATGACCCACGCAGGACACTCAATGACCCACACAGGACACTCATGACCCACGCAGGACACGCAATGATGCACGCAGGACACTCAATGACCCAAGTAGGACACTCAATGTCCCACGCAGGACACTCAATGACCCACGCAGGACACTCATGACCCATGCAGGACACTCAACGTCCCACGCAGGACACTCAATGACCCACGCAGGACACTCATGACCCACGCAGGACACTCAATGACCCACGCAGGAGACTCATGACCCACGCAGGACACTGAATCACCCACATAGGACACCCATGACCCACGCAGGACACTCACGACGCACGCAGGACACTCAATGACCCACGCAGGACACTCATGACCCACACAGGACACTCAATGACCCACACAGGACACTCAATGACCCACGCAGGACACTCATGACCCACGCAGGACACTCAATGACCCACGTAGGACTCTCAATGCCCCATGCAGGATACTCAATGACCCATGCTGGACACTCATGACCCATGCAGGACACTCAATGGCCCACGCAGGACACTCATGACCAACGCAGGACACTCATGACCCACGCAGGATACTCAATGACACACGCAGGACACTCAAGGACTCACACAGGACACTCAATGGCTCACGCAGGACACTCATGCCCCACGCAGGACACTCATGACCCACGCAGGACACTCAATGTCCCATGCAGGACACTCATGACCCACGCAGGACACTCAATGACCCACGCAGGACACTCATGACCCACGCAGGACATTCAATGATCCACGCAGGACACTGAATCACCCACGCAGGACACCCATGACCCAAGCAGTACACTCAATGACACACGCAGGACACTCAATGACGCACACAGGACACTCAATGGCCCACGCAGGACACTCATGACCCACGCAGGACACTCAATGACCCAGGCAGGACACTCATGACCCACACAGGACACTCAATGACCCACGCAAAACACTCAATGACCCACGCAGGATATTCAATGGCCCACGCAGGACCCTCAATGACCCATGCAGGACACTCATGACCCACGTAGGACACTCAATGACCCACGTAGAACACTCATGACCCACGCAGGACACTCAATGTCCCACGCAGGACACTGAATGACCCACGCAGGACACTCAATGACACACGCAGGACACTCAATGACCCACACAGGACACTCAATGGCCCACGCAGGACACTCATGACCCACGAAGGACACTCATGACCCACGCAGGACACTCAATGACACACGCAGGACACTCAATGACCCACACCGGACACTCAATGGCCCACGCAGGACACTCATGACCCACGCAGGACACTCAATGTCCCACGCAGGACACTCAATGACACACGCAGCACACTCAATGACCCACGCAGGACACTCATGACCCACGCAGGACACTCAATGACCCACGCAGGACACTCATGACCCACACAGGACACTCAATGACCCACGCAAGACACTCAATGATCCACGCAGGTTGCTCAATGGCCCACGCAGGACACTCAATGACCCTTGCAGGACACTCATGACCCACGTAGGACACTCAATGCCCCACGGAGGACACTCATGACCCGCACAGGACACTCAATGACCCACGCAGGACACTCAATGACCCAAGCAGGATATTCAATGGCCCATGCAGGACACTCAATGACACATGCAGGACACTCATGACCCACGCAGGACACTCAATGACCCACGTAGGACACTCCATGACCAACACAGGCCACTCAATGACCCACGCAGGATTCTAAATGACCCACGCTGGACACTCAATGACCCAAGCAGGACACTCAATGACCCACGCAGGACACTCATGACCCATACAGGACATTCAAAGACCCACGCAGGACACTCATGACCCACACAGGACACTCAATGACCCACGCAGGACACTCATGACCCATGCAGTACACACAAAGACCCACACAGGACACTCAATGGCCCACGCAGGACACTCATGACCCACGCAGGACACTCAATGACCCACGTAGGACACTCAATGACAAACACAGGCCACTCAATGACCCACGCAGGATTCTAAATGACCCAAGCTAGACACTCAATGACCCAAGCAGGACACTCAATGACCCACACAGGACACTCATGACCCACGCAGGACACTCAATGACCCACGCAGGACACTGAATCACCCACGCAGGACACCCATGACCCACGCAGGACACTCAATGACAAACGCAGGACACTCAATGACCCACACAGGACACTCAATGGCCCACGCAGGACACTCATGACCCACGCAGGACACTCAATGACCCACACAGGACACTCATGACCCACGCAGGACACGCAATGATGCACGCAGGACACTCAATGACCCAAGTAGGACACTCAATGTCCCACGCAGGACACTCAATGACCCACGCAGGACACTCATGACCCATGCAGGACACTCAACGTCCCACGCAGGACACTCAATGACCCACGCAGGACACTCATGACCCACGCAGGACACTCAATGACCCACGCAGGAGACTCATGACCCACGCAGGACACTGAATCACCCACATAGGACACCCATGACCCACGCAGGACACTCACGACGCACGCAGGACACTCAATGACCCACGCAGGACACTCATGACCCACACAGGACACTCAATGACCCACACAGGACACTCAATGACCCACGCAGGACACTCATGACCCACGCAGGACACTCAATGACCCACGTAGGACTCTCAATGCCCCATGCAGGATACTCAATGGCCCATGCTGGACACTCATGACCCATGCAGGACACTCAATGGCCCAAGCAGGACACTCATGACCAACGCAGGACACTCATGACCCACGCAGGATACTCAATGACACACGCAGGACACTCAAGGACTCACACAGGACACTCAATGGCTCACGCAGGACACTCATGCCCCACGCAGGACACTCATGACCCACGCAGGACACTCAATGTCCCATGCAGGACACTCATGACCCACGCAGGACACTCAATGACCCACGCAGGACACTCATGACCCACGCAGGACATTCAATGATCCACGCAGGACACTGAATCACCCACGCAGGACACCCATGACCCAAGCAGTACACTCAATGACACACGCAGGACACTCAATGACGCACACAGGACACTCAATGGCCCACGCAGGACACTCATGACCCACGCAGGACACTCAATGACCCAGGCAGGACACTCATGACCCACACAGGACACTCAATGACCCACGCAAAACACTCAATGACCCACGCAGGATATTCAATGGCCCACGCAGGACCCTCAATGACCCATGCAGGACACTCATGACCCACGTAGGACACTCAATGACCCACGTAGAACACTCATGACCCACGCAGGACACTCAATGTCCCACGCAGGACACTGAATGACCCACGCAGGACACTCAATGACACACGCAGGACACTCAATGACCCACACAGGACACTCAATGGCCCACGCAGGACACTCATGACCCACGAAGGACACTCATGACCCACGCAGGACACTCAATGACACACGCAGGACACTCAATGACCCACACCGGACACTCAATGGCCCACGCAGGACACTCATGACCCACGCAGGACACTCAATGTCCCACGCAGGACACTCAATGACACACGCAGCACACTCAATGACCCACGCAGGACACTCATGACCCACGCAGGACACTCAATGACCCACGCAGGACACTCATGACCCACACAGGACACTCAATGACCCACGCAAGACACTCAATGATCCACGCAGGTTGCTCAATGGCCCACGCAGGACACTCAATGACCCTTGCAGGACACTCATGACCCACGTAGGACACTCAATGCCCCACGGAGGACACTCATGACCCGCACAGGACACTCAATGACCCACGCAGGACACTCAATGACCCAAGCAGGATATTCAATGGCCCATGCAGGACACTCAATGACACATGCAGGACACTCATGACCCACGCAGGACACTCAATGACCCACGTAGGACACTCCATGACCAACACAGGCCACTCAATGACCCACGCAGGATTCTAAATGACCCACGCTGGACACTCAATGACCCAAGCAGGACACTCAATGACCCACGCAGGACACTCATGACCCATACAGGACATTCAAAGACCCACGCAGGACACTCATGACCCACACAGGACACTCAATGACCCACGCAGGACACTCATGACCCATGCAGTACACACAAAGACCCACACAGGACACTCAATGGCCCACGCAGGACACTCATGACCAACGCAGGACACTCATGATCCACGCAGGTCACTCAATGACACACGCAGGACACTCAAGGACCCACACAGGACACTCAATGGCCCACGCAGGACACTCATGCCCCACGCAGGACACTCATGACACACGCAGGACACTCAATGTCCCATGCAGGACACCAATGACCCACGCAGGACACTCAATGACCCACGCAGGACACTCATGACCCACGCAGGACACTCAATGATCCACGCAAGACACTCAATGACCCACGCAGGACACTGAATCACCCACGCAGGACACCCATGACCCACGCAGGACACTCAATGACACACGCAGGACACTCAATGACCCACAAAGGACACTCAATGGCCCACGCAGGACACTCATGACCCACGCAGGACACTCATGACCCACGCAGGACACTCAATGACACACGCAGGACACTCAATGACCCACACCGGACACTCAATGGCCCACGCAGGACACTCATGACCCACGCAGGACACTCAATGTCCCACGCAGGACACTCAATGACACACGCAGCACACTCAATGACCCACGCAGGACACTCATGACCCACGCAGGACACTCAATGACCCACGCAGGACACTCATGACCCACACAGGACACTCAATGACCCACGCAAGACACTCAATGATCCACGCAGGTTGCTCAATGGCCCACGCAGGACACTCAATGACCCTTGCAGGACACTCATGACCCACGTAGGACACTCAATGACCCACGCAGGACACTGAATCACCCACGCAGGACACCCATGACCCACGCAGGACACTCAATGACAAACGCAGGACACTCAATGACCCACACAGGACACTCAATGGCCCACGCAGGACACTCATGACCCACGCAGGACACTCAATGACCCACGTAGGACACTCATGACCCACGCAGGACACGCAATGATGCACGCAGGACACTCAATGACCCAAGTAGGACACTCAATGTCCCACGCAGGACACTCAATGACCCACGCAGGACACTCATGACCCATGCAGGACACTCAACGTCCCACGCAGGACACTCAATGACCCACGCAGGACACTCATGACCCACGCAGGACACTCAATGACCCACGCAGGAGACTCATGACCCACGCAGGACACTGAATCACCCACATAGGACACCCATGACCCACGCAGGACACTCACGACGCACGCAGGACACTCAATGACCCACGCAGGACACTCATGACCCACACAGGACACTCAATGACCCACACAGGACACTCAATGACCCACGCAGGACACTCATGACCCACGCAGGACACTCAATGACCCACGTAGGACTCTCAATGCCCCATGCAGGATACTCAATGACCCATGCTGGACACTCATGACCCATGCAGGACACTCAATGGCCCACGCAGGACACTCATGACCAACGCAGGACACTCATGACCCACGCAGGATACTCAATGACACACGCAGGACACTCAAGGACTCACACAGGACACTCAATGGCTCACGCAGGACACTCATGCCCCACGCAGGACACTCATGACCCACGCAGGACACTCAATGTCCCATGCAGGACACTCATGACCCACGCAGGACACTCAATGACCCACGCAGGACACTCATGACCCACGCAGGACATTCAATGATCCACGCAGGACACTGAATCACCCACGCAGGACACCCATGACCCAAGCAGTACACTCAATGACACACGCAGGACACTCAATGACGCACACAGGACACTCAATGGCCCACGCAGGACACTCATGACCCACGCAGGACACTCAATGACCCAGGCAGGACACTCATGACCCACACAGGACACTCAATGACCCACGCAAAACACTCAATGACCCACGCAGGATATTCAATGGCCCACGCAGGACCCTCAATGACCCATGCAGGACACTCATGACCCACGTAGGACACTCAATGACCCACGTAGAACACTCATGACCCACGCAGGACACTCAATGTCCCACGCAGGACACTGAATGACCCACGCAGGACACTCATGACCAACGCAGGACACTCAATGACCCACGCAGGACACTCATGACCCACGCAGGACACTGAATCACCCACGCAGGACACCCATGACCCACGCAGGACACTCACGACGCACGCAGGACACTCAATGACCCACGCAGGACACTCGTGACCCACGCAGGACACTCAATGACCCACGCAGGACACTCATGACCCACGCAGGACACTCAATGACCCACGTAGGACTCTCAATGACCCATGCAGGCCACTCAATGGCCCATGCTGGACACTCATGACCCACGCAGGACACTCAATGACCCACGTAGGACACTCAATGGCCCACGCTGGACACTCATGACCCAAACAGGACACTCACTGACCCACGCAGGACACTCATGACCCACGCAGGACACTCAATGACCCACGCAGGACACTCATGGCCCACGCAGGACACTCAATGACACACGCTGGACACACATGATCCAAACAGGACACTCAATGACCCACGCAGGACACTCATCACCCACACGGGACACTCAATGACCCACGCAGGACACTCAATGACCCACGCAGGATACTCAATGGCCCACGCAGGACACTCAATGACCCATGCAGGACACTCATGACCCGCGCAGGACACTCAATGACCCACGTAGGACTCTCAATGACCAACACCGGCCACTCAATGACCCACGCGGAGTCTCAATGACCCACGCTGGACACTCATGACCCAAACAGGATACTCAATGACCCACGCAGGACACTCAATGACCCACGCAGGACACTCAATGACCCACGCAGGACACTCATGGCCCACGCAGGACACTCAATGACCCACGAAGGATACTCAATGACCCACGCAGGACACTCATGACCCACGCAGGATACTCAATGACCCAAGCAGGACACTCAATGACCCGCGCAGGACACACATGACCCACACAGGGCATTCAATGACCCACGCAGGAAACTCAATGTCCCATGCAGGACACTCATGACCCACGCAGGACACTCAATGACCCACGCAGGACACTCAATGACCCACGCAGGACACTCATGGCCCACGCAGGACACTCAATGACCCACGAAGGATACTCAATGACCCACGCAGGACACTCAATGACCCAAGCAGGACACTCAATGACCCGCGCAGGACACACATGACCCACACAGGGCATTCAATGACCCACGCAGGACACTCAATGTCCCATGCAGGACACTCATGACCCACGCAGGACACTCAATGACCCACGCAGGACACTCAATGACCCACGCAGGACACTCATGGCCCACGCAGGACACTCAATGACCCACGAAGGATACTCAATGACCCACGCAGGACACTCATGACCCACGCAGGACACTCAATGACCCACGCAGGACACTCATGGCCCACGCAGGACACTCAATGACCCACGAAGGACACTCATGACCCACGCAGGACACTCATAACCCACACAGGACACTCAATGACCCACGCAGAACACTCAATGGCCCACGCAGGATACTCAATGGCCCACGCAGGACACTCAATGACCCATGCAGGACACTCATGACCCACGCAGGACACTCAATGACCAACGTAGGACACTCAATGACCAACACAGGCCACTCAATGACCCACGCAGGATTCTAAATGGCCCACGCAGGACACTCAATGACCCAAGCAGGACACTCAATGACCCGCGCAGGACACACATGACCCACACAGGGCATTCAATGACCCACGCAGGAAACTCATGACCCACGCAGGAAACTCAATGACCCACGCAGGACACTCATGACCCATGCAGGACACTCAATGACCCACACAGGACACTCAATGGCCCACGCAGGACACCCATGACCCATGCAGGACACTCATGACCCACGCAGGACATTCAATCACCCAGGCAGGACACTCAATGACCCACACCGGACACTCAATGGCCCACGCAGGACACTCATGACCCACGCAGGACACTCAATGTCCCACGCAGGACACTCAATCACACACTCAGCACACTCAATGACCCACGCAGGGCACTCATGACCCACACAGGACACTCAATGGCCCACGCAGGACACCCATGACCCACGCAGGACACTCATGACCCACGCAGGACACTCAATGACCGAGGCAGGTCACTCAATGACCCACACCGGACACTCAATGATCCACGCAGGACACTCATGACCCACAGAGGACACTCAATGACACACGCAAGACACTCAATGATCCACGCAGGATGCTCAATAGCCCACGCAGGACACTCAATTACCCATGCAGGACACTCATGACCCACGTAGGACACTCAATGACCCATGGAGGACACTCATGACCCACAAAGGACACTCAATGACCCACGCAGGACACTCAATGACCCACGCAGGACACTCAATGACCCACGTAGGACACTCAATGACCAACACAGGCCACTCAATGACCCACACAGGATTCTAAATGACCCACGCTGGACACTCAATGACCCAAGCAGGACACTCAATGACCCACGCAGGACACTCATGACCCACACAGGACATTCAAAGACCCACGCAGGACACTCATGACCCACACAGGACACTCAATGACCCACGCAGGACACTCATGACCCATGCAGTACACTCAATGACCCACAAAGGACACTCAATGGCCCATGCAGGACACTCATGACCAACGCAGGACACTCATGACCCACGCAGGTCACTCAATGACACATGCAGGACACTCAAGGACCCACACAGGACACTCAATGGCCCACGCAGGACACTCATGCCCCATGCAGGTCACTCATGACACACGCAGGACACTCAATGTCCCACGCAGGACACTCACGACCCACGCAGGACACTCAATGATCCACGCAGGACACTCAATGACCCACGCAGGACAATGAATCACCCACGCAGGACACCCATGACCCACGCAGGACACTCAATGACACACGCAGGACACTCAATGACCCACACAGGACACTCAATCGCCCACGCAGGACACTCATGACCCACGCAGGACACTCAATGACCCACGCAGGACACTCATGACCCACACAGGACACTCAATGACCTATGCAAGACACTCAATGACCCACGCAGGATACTCAATGACCCACGCAGGACCCTCAATGACCCATGCAGGACACTCATGACCCACGTAGGACACTCAATGACCTACGTAGGACACTCATGACCCACGCAGGACACTCAATGTCCCACGCAGGACACTCAATGACCCACGCAGGACACTCATGACCCACGCAGGACACTCAATGACCCACGCAGGACACTCATGACCCACGCAGGACACTGAATCACCCCCGCAGGACACCCATGACCCACGCAGAACACTCACGACGCACGCAGGACACTCAATGACCCACGCAGGACACTCATGACACACACAGGACACTCAATGACCCACACAGGACACACAATGACCCACGCAGGACACTCATGACCCACGCAGGACACTCAATGACCCACGTAGGACTCTCAATGACCCATGCTGGACACTCATGACCCATGCAGGACACTCAATGGCCCACGCAGGACACTCATGACCAACGCAGGACACTCATGACCCACGCAGGTCACTCAATGACACACGCAGGACACTCAATGACCCACACAGGACACTCAATCGCCCACGCAGGACACTCATGACCCACGCAGGACACTCAATGACCCACGCAGGACACTCATGACCCACACAGGACACTCAATGACCTATGCAAGACACTCATGACCCAAGCAGGACACTCAATGGCCCACGCAGGACACTCATGCCCCACGCAGGACACTCATGACCCACGCAGGACACTCAATGTCCCATGCAGGACACTCATGACCCACGCAGGACACTCAATGACCCACGCAGGACACTCATGACCCACGCAGGACACTCAATGATCCACGCAGGACACTCAATGACCCACGCAGGACACTGAATCACCCACGCAGGACACCCATCACCCACGCAGGACACCCAATGACACACGCAGGACACTCAATGACCCACACAGGACACTCAATGACCCACGCAGGACACTGAATCACACAAGCAGGACACCCATGACCCACACAGGACACCCAATGACACACGCAGGACACTCAATGACCCACACAGGACACTCAATGGCCCACGCAGGACACTCATGACCCACGCAGGACACTCAATGACCCACGCAGGACACTCATGACCCACACAGGACACTCAATGACCTATGCAAGACACTCATGACCCACACAGGACACTCAATGACCCATGCAAGACACTCAATGACCCACGCAGGATACTCAATGGCCCACGCAGGACCCTCAATGACCCATGCAGGACACTCATGACCCACGTAGGACACTCAATGACCCACGTAGGACACTCATGACCCACGCAGGACACTCAATGTCCCACGCAGGACACTCAATGACCCACGCAGGACACTCATGACCTACGCAGGACACTCAATGACCCACGCAGGACACTCATGACCCACGCAGGACACTGAATCACCCACGCAGGACACCCATGACCCACGCAGGACACTCACAACGCACGCAGGACACTCAATGACCCACGCAGGATACTAAATTACCCACGCAGGACACACAATGACCCACGCAGGACACTCATGACCCACGCAGGACACTCAATGACCCACGTAGGACTCTCAATGACCCATGCAGGCCACTCAATGACCCATGCTGGACACTCATAACCCACGCAGGACACTCAATGACCCACGTAAGACACTCAATGACCAACACCGGTCACTCAATGACCCACACACGACTCTCAATGACACACGCTGGACACTCATGACCCAAACAGGACACTCAATGACCCACGCAGGACACTCATGACCCACGCAGGATACTCAATGGCCCACGCAGGACACTCAATGACCCATGCAGGACACTCATGACCCACGCAGGACACTCAATGACCCACGTAGGACTCTCAATAACCAACACCGGCCACTTAATGACCCACACGGACTCTCAATGACCCACGCTGGACACTCATGACCCAAACAGGACACTCAATGACCCACGCAGGACACTCATGACCCACGCAGGACACTCAATAACCCACGCAGGACACTCATGGCCCACGCAGGACACTCAATGACCCAAGCAGGACACTCATGACCCACGCAGGACACTCATGACCCACACAGGACACTCAATGACCCACGCAGGACACTCAATGGCCCACGCAGGATACTCAATGGCCCACGCAGGACACTCAATGACCCATGCAGGACACTCATGACCCACACAGGACACTCAATGACCCATGCAAGACACTCAATTACCCACGCAGGATACTCAATGGCCCACGCAGGACCCTCAATGACCCATGCAGGACACTCATGACCCACGTAGGACACTCAATGACCCACGTAGGACACTCATGACCCACGCAGGACACTCAATGTTCCACGCAGGACACTCATGATCCACGCAGGACACTCAATGACCCACGCAGGACACTCATGACCCACGCAGGACACTCAATGACCCACGCAGGACACTGAATCACCCACGCAGGACACCCATGACCCACGCAGGACACTCACGATGCACGCAGGACACTCAATGACCCACGCAGGACACTCAATGACCCACGCAGGACACTCATGACCCACGCAGGACACTTAATGACCCACGTAGGACTCTCAATGACCCATGCAGGACACTCAATCACCCATGCAGGACACTCATGACCCACGCAGAACTCTCAATGACCCACGTAGGACACTCAATGACCAACACCGGTCACTCAATGACACACGCACGACTCTCAATGACCCATGCTGGACACTCATGACCCAAACAGGATACTCAATGACCCACGCAGGACACTCATGACCCACACAGGACACTCAATGACCCACGCAGGACACTCAATGACCCACGCAGGATACTCAGTGGCCCACGCAGGACTCTCAATGACCCATGCAGGACACTCATGACCCACGCAGGCTACTCAATGACCCACGTAGGACTCTCAATGACCAACACCGGCCACTCAATGACCCACGCAGGACTCTCAATGACCCACGCTGGATACTCATGACCCAAACAGGACACTCAATGACCCACGCAGGACACTCATGACCCACACAGGACACTCAATGACCCACGCAGGACACTCATGGCCCACGCAGGACACTCAATGACCCACGCAGGACATTCATGACCCACGCAGGACACTCATGACCCACACAGGACACTCAATGACCCACGCAGGACACTCAATGACCCACGCAGGATACTCAATGGCCCACGAAGGACACTCAATGACCCATGCAGGACACTCATGACCCACGCAGGACACTCAATGACCCACGTAGGACAATCAATGACCAACACAGGCCACTCAATGACCCACGCAGGACTCTCAATGACCCACGCTAGACACTCAATGACCCAAGCAGGACACTCAATGACCCACGCACGACACACATGACCCACACAGGGCATTCAATGACCCACGCAGGACACTCATGACACGCGCAGGACACTCAATGACCCACGCAGGACACTCATGACCCACGCAGGACACTCATGACCCACACAGGACACTCAATGACCCACGCAGGACACTCAATGACCCACGCAGGATATTCACTGGCCCACGCAGGACACTCAATGACACATGCAGGACACTCATGACCCACACAGGCATTCAATGACCCACGCAGGAAACTCATGACCCACGCAGGACACTCAATGACCCACGCAGGACACTCATGACCCATGCAGGACCCTCAATGACCCACACAGGACACTCAATGACCCACGCAGGACACTCATGACCCACGCAGGACACTCATGACCCACGCAGGACACTCAATGACACACGCAGGACACTCAATGACCCAAACAGGACACTCAATGACCCACGGAGGACACTCATGACCCACAGAGGACACTCAATGACCCACGCAGGACACTCAATGACCCACGCAGGATATTCACTGGCCCACGCAGGACACTCAATGACACATGCAGGACACTCATGACCCACGCAGGACACTCAATGACCCACGTAGGACACTCAATGACCAACACAGGCCACTCAATGACCCACGCTGGACACTCAATGACCCAAGCAGGACACTCAATGACCCACGCAGGACACTCATGACCCACACAGGACATTCAAAGACCCACGCAGGACACTCATGACCCACACAGGACACTCAATGACCCACGCAGGACACTCAATGACCCACGCAGGATACTAAATGGCCCACGAAGGACACTCAATGACCCATGCAGGACACTCATGACCCACGCAGGACACTCAATGACCCAGGTAGGACAATCAATGACCAACACAGGCCACTCAATGACCCACGCAGGACTCTCAATGACCCACGCTAGACACTCAATGACCCAAGCAGGACACTCAATGACCCACGCACGACACACATGACCCACACAGGGCATTCAATGACCCACGGAGAACACTCATGACACGCGCAGGACACTCAATGACCCACGCAGGACACTCATGACCCACGCAGGACACTCATGACCCACACAGGACACTCAATGACCCACGCAGAACACACAATGACCCACGCAGGATACTCAATGGCCCACGCAGGACACTCAATGACCCATGCAGGACACTCAATGACCCACGCAAGACACTCAATGACCCACGTAGGACACTCAATGTCCAACACAGGCCACTCAATGACCCACGCAGGATTCTAAATGACCCACGCTGGACACTCAATGACCCAAGCAGGACACTCAAAGACCCACGCAGGACACACATGACCCACACAGGCATTCAATGACCCACGCAGGAAACTCATGACCCACGCAGGACACTCAATGACCCACGCAGGACACTCATGACCCATGCAGGACCCTCAATGACCCACACAGGACACTCAATGACCCACGCAGGACACTCATGACCCACGCAGGACACTCATGACCCACGCAGGACACTCAATGACACACGCAGGACACTCAATGACCCAAACAGGACACTCAATGGCCCACGCAGGACACTCATGACCCACGCAGGACACTCAATGTCCCACGCAGGACACTCAATGACACACGCAGCACACTCAATGACCCACGCAGGACACTCATGACCCACGCAGGACACTCAATGACCCACGCAGGACACACATGACCCACGCAGGACACTCAATGACCCACGCAGGACACTCATGACCCACGCAGGACACTGAATCACCCCCGCAGGACACTCATGACCCACGCAGGACACTCAATGACCCACGCAGGACACTCAATGACCCACGCAGGAAACTCAATGACCAACACAGGACACTCATGACCCACACAGGACACTCAATGACCCACACGGGACTCTCAATGACCCACGCTAGACACTCAATGATCCACGCAGGATGCTCAATGGCCCACGCAGGACACTCAATGACCCATGCAGGACACTCATGGCCCACGTAGGACACTCAATGACCCACGGAGGACACTCATGACCCTCAGAGGACACTCAATGACCCACGCAGGACACTCAATGACCCACGCAGGATATTCACTGGCCCACGCAGGACACTCAATGACACATGCAGGACACTCATGACCCACGCAGGACACTCAATGACCCACGTAGGACACTCAATGACCAACACAGGCCACTCAATGACCCACGCTGGACACTCAATGACCCAAGCAGGACACTCAATGACCCACGCAGGACACTCATGACCCACGCAGGACACTCAATGACCCACGTAGGACACTCAATGACCAACACAGGCCACTCAATGACCCACGCTGGACACTCAATGACCCAAGCAGGACACTCAATGACCCACGCAGGACATTCATGACCCACACAGGACACTCAATGACCCACGCAGGACACTCATGACCCATGCAGGACACTCAAGGACCCACACAGGACACTCAATGGCCCACGCAGGACACTCATGCCCCACGCAGGACACTCATGACCCACGCAGGACACTCAATGTCCCACGCAGGACACTCATGACCCACGCAGGACACTCAATGACCCACGCAGGACACTTATGACACACACAGGACACTCAATGATCCACGCAGGACACTCAATTTCCCACGCAGGACACTGAATCACCCACGCAGGACACCCATGACCCACGCATGACACTCAATGACACACGCAGAACACTCAATGACCCGCACAGGACACTCAATGGCCCACGCAGGACACACATGACCCAGGCAGGACACTCAATGTCCCACGCAGGACACTCATGACCCACGCAGGACACACAATGACCCACGCAGTACACTCATGACCCACACAGGACACTCAATGACCCATGCAAGACACTCAATGACCCACGCAGGATACTCAATGGCCCACGCAGGACCCTCAATGACCAATGCAAGACACTCATGACCCACGTAGGAGACTCAATGACCCACGTAGGACACTCATGACCCACGCAGGACACTCAATGTCCCATGCAGGACACTCAATGACCCACGCAGGACACTCATGACCAAGCAGGACACTCAATGACCCACGTAGGACACTCATGACCCACGCAGGCCACTGAATCACCCACGCAGGACACCCATGACCCAAGCAGGACACTCACGACGCACGCAGGACACTCAATGACCCACGCAGGACACTCATGACCCTCACAGGACACTCAATGACCCACGTAGGACTCTCAATGACCCATGCAGGACACTCAATGACCCATGCTGGACACTCATGACCCACGCAGGACACTCAATGACCCACGTAGGACACTCAATGACCAACACCGGTCACTCAATGACCCACGCACGACTCTCAATGACCCACGCTGGACACTCAATGACCCAAGCAGGACACTCAATGACCCACGCAGGACACTCATGACCCACACAGGACATTCAAAGACCCACGCAGGACACTCATGACCCACACAGGACACTCAATGACCCACGCAGGACACTCAATGACCCACGCAGGATACTAAATGGCCCACGAAGGACACTCAATGACCCATGCAGGACACTCATGACCCACGCAGGACACTCAATGACCCAGGTAGGACAATCAATGACCAACACAGGCCACTCAATGACCCACGCAGGACTCTCAATGACCCACGCTAGACACTCAATGACCCAAGCAGGACACTCAATGACCCACGCACGACACACATGACCCACACAGGGCATTCAATGACCCACGGAGGACACTCATGACACGCGCAGGACACTCAATGACCCACGCAGGACACTCATGACCCACGCAGGACACTCATGACCCACACAGGACACTCAATGACCCACGCAGAACACACAATGACCCACGCAGGATACTCAATGGCCCACGCAGGACACTCAATGACCCATGCAGGACACTCATGACCCACGCAAGACACTCAATGACCCACGTAGGACACTCAATGTCCAACACAGGCCACTCAATGACCCACGCAGGATTCTAAATGACCCACGCTGGACACTCAATGACCCAAGCAGGACACTCAAAGACCCACGCAGGACACACATGACCCACACAGGCATTCAATGACCCACACAGGAAACTCATGACCCACGCAGGACACTCACGACGCACGCAGGACACTCAATGACCCATGCAGGACACTCATGACCCACACAGGACACTCAATGACCCACGCAGGACACTCAATGACCCACGCAGGACACTCATGACCCACGAAGGACACTCAATGACCCACGTAGGACTCTCAATGACCCATGCAGGACACTCATGACCCACGCAGAACACTCAATGACCCACGTAGGACACTCAATGACCAACACCGGTCACTCAATGACCCACGCACGACTCTCAATGACCCACACTGGACACTCATGACCCAAACAGGACACTCAATGACCCACGCAGGACACTCATGACCCACACAGGACACTCAATGACCCACGCAGGACACTCAATGACCCACGCAGGATACTCAATGGCCCACGCAGGACACTCAATGACCCATGCAGGACACTCATGACCCACGCAGGACACTCAATGACCCACGTAGGACTCTCAATGCCCCACGTAGGACTCTCAATGACCAACACCGGCCACTCAATGACCCACGCGGACTCTCAATGACCCACGCTGGACACTCATGACCCACAGAGGACACTCAATGACCCACGCAGGACACTCAATGACCCACGCAGGATATTTAATGACCCACGCAGGACACTCAATGACACATGCAGGACACTCATGACCCACGCAGGACACTCAATGACCCACGTAGGACACTCAATGACCAACACAGGCCACTCAATGACCCACACAGGATTCTAAATGACCCACGTTGGACACTCAATGACCCAAGCAGGATACTCAATGACCCACGCAAGACACTCATGACCCACACAGGACATTCAATGACCCACGCAGGACACTCATGACCCGCACAGGACACTCAATGACCCACGCTGGACACTCATGACCCATGCAGGACCCTCAATGACTCACACAGGACACTCAATGTCCCACGCAGGATACTCATGACTCACGCAGGACACTCATGACCCACGCAGGACACTCAAAGACACACGCAGGACACTCAATGACCCACAGCGGACACTCAATGGCCCACGCAGGACACTCATGACCCACGCAGGACACTCAATGTCCAACGCAGGACACTCAATGACCCACGCTGGACACTCATGACCCATGCAGGACACTCAATGACCCACAAAAGGCCACTCAATGGCCCACGCAGGACACCCATGACCCACGCAGGACACTCATGACCCACGCAGGACACTCAATGACCCAGGCAGGACACTCAATGACCCACACCGGACACTCAATGGCCCACGCAGGACACTCATGACCCACGCAGGACACTCAATGTCCCACGCAGGACACTCAATGACACACGCAGCACACTCAATTACCCACGCAGGGCACTCATGACCCACGCAGGACACTCAATGACTCACGAAGGACACTCATGACCCACACAGGACACTCAATGACCCACGCAAGACACTCAATGATCCACGCAGGATGCTCAATAGCCCACGCAGGACACTCAATGACCCATGCAGGACACTCATGACCCACGTAGGACACTCAATGACCCATGGAGGACACTCATGACACACAGAGGACACTCAATGACCCACGCAGGACACTCAATGAAACACGCAGGATATTCAATGGCCCACGCAGGACACACAATGACACATGCAGGACACTCATGACCCACGCAGGACACTCAATGACCCACGTAGGACACTCAATGACCAACACAGGCCACTCAATGACCCACACAGGATTCTAAATGACCCACGCTGGCCACTCAATGACCCAAGCAGGACACTCAATGACCCACGCAGGACACTCATGACCCACACAGGACATTCAAGGACCCACGCAGGACACTCATGACCCACACAGTACATTCAATGACCCACGCAGAACACTCATGACCCATGCAGTACACTCAATGACCCACACAGGACACTCAATGGCCCACGCAGGACACTCATGACCAACGCAGGACACTCATGAACCACGCAGGTAACTCAATGACACACGCAGGACACTCAAGGACCCACACAGGACACTCAATAGCCCACGCAGGACACTCATGCCCCATGCAGGACACTCATGACCCACGCAGGACACTCAATGTCCCACGCAGGACACTCATGACCCACGCAGGACACTCAATGACCCACGCAGGACACTCATGACCCACGCAGGACAATCAATGATCCACGCAGGACACTCAAAGACCCACGCAGGACACTGAATCACCCACGCAGGACACCCATGACCCACGCAGGAAACTCAATGACACACGCAGGACACTCAATGACCCACACAGGACACTCATGACCCACGCAGGACACTCAATGACCCACGTAGGACTCTCAATGACCCATGCAGGCCACTCAATGACCCATGCTGGACACTCATGACCCAAGCAGGACACTCAATGACCCACGTAGGACACTCAATGTCCAACACCGGTCACTCAATGACCCACGCACGACTCTCAATGACACACGCTGGACACTCATGACCCAAACAGGACACTCAATGACCCACGCAGGACACTCATGACCCACACAGCACACTCAATGACCCACGCAGGACACTCAATGACCCACGCAGGATACTCAATGGCCCACGCAGGACACTCAATGACCCATGCAGGACACTCATGACCCACGCAGGACACTCAATGACCCACGTAGGACTCTCAATGACCAACAACGGCCACTCAATGACCCACGCGGACTCTCAATGACCCACGCTGGACACTCATGACCCAGACAGGACACTCAATGACCCACACAGGACACTCATGACCCACGCAGGACACTCAATGACCCACGCAGGACACTCATGGCACACGCAGGACACTCAATGACCCACGCAGGACAGTCATGACCCACGCAGGACACTCATGACCCACACAGGACACTCAATGACCCACGCAGGACACTCAATGGCCCACGCAGGATACTCA
Organism: Chiloscyllium plagiosum; assembly: GCF_037043375.1. Classification (NCBI taxonomy): domain Eukaryota; kingdom Metazoa; phylum Chordata; class Chondrichthyes; order Orectolobiformes; family Hemiscylliidae; genus Chiloscyllium; species Chiloscyllium plagiosum. Next base: position 47,657,081 of record NW_028270167.1, read on the forward strand.
ATGGCCCAGGCAGGACCCTCAATGACCCATGCAGGACACTCATGACCCACGCAGGCCCCTCAATGACCCATTTAGGACACTCATGACCCACGTAGGACACTCAATGACCCACGTAGGACACTCATGGCCCAGGCAGGACACTCAATGTCCCACGCAGGACACTCATGATCCACGCAGGACACTCAATGACCCACGCAAGACACTCATGACCCACGCAGGACACTCAATGACCCACGCAGGACCCTCATGACCCACGCAGGACACTGAATCACCCACGCAGGACACCCATGACTCACGCAGGACAATCACGACGCATTCAGGACACTCAATGACCCACGCAGGACACTCAATGACCCACGCAGGACACTCATGACCCACGCAGAACACTCAATGACCCATGTATGACACTCAATGACCAACACCGGTCACTCAATGACCCATGCACGACTCTCAATGACCCACGCTGGACACTCATGACCCAAACAGGACACTCAATGACCCACGCAGGACACTCATGACCCACACAGGACACTCAATGACTCACGCAGGACACTCAATGACCCACGCAGGACACTCAATGGCCCACGCAGGACACTCAATGACCCATGCAGGACACTCATGACCCACGCAGGACACTCAATGACCCACGTAGGACTCTCAATGACCAACACCGGCCACTCAATGACCCACGCAGGACTCTCAATGACCCACGCTGGACACTCATGACCCAAACAGGACACTCAATGACCCACGCAGGACACTCATGACCCACGCGGGACACTCAATGACCCACGCAGGACACTCATGGCCCACGCAGGACACTCAATGACCCACGCAGGACACTCATGACCCACGCAGGACACTCATGACCCACACAGGACACTCAATGACCCACGCAGGACACTCAATGACTCACGCAGGATACTCAATGGCCCACGTAGGACACTCAATGACCCATGCAGGACACTCATGACCCACGCAGGACACTCAATGACCCACGTAGGACACTCAATGACCAACACAGGCCACTCAATGACCCACGCAGGACTCTCAATGACCCACGCTAGACACTCAATGACCCAAGCAGGACACTCAATGACCCACGCAGGACACACATGACCCACACAGGGCATTCAATGACCCACGCAGGACACTCATGACCCACGCAGGACACTCAATGACCCACGCGGACACTCATGACCCACGCAGGACACTCATGACCCACACAGGACACTCAATGACCCACGCAGGACACACAATGACCCACGCAGGATACTCAATGGCCCACGCAGGACTTTCAATGACGCATGCAGGACACTCATGACCCACGCAGGACACTCAATGACCCACGTAGGACACTCAATGACCAACACAGGCCACTCAATGCCCCACACAGGATTCTAAATGACCCACGCTGGACACTCAATGACCCAAGCAGGACACTCAATGACCCACGCAGGACACACATGACCCACACAGGCATTCAATGACCCACGCAGGAAACTCATGACCCACGCAGGACACTCAATGATGCACGCAGGACACTCAATGACCCACGCAGGACACTGAATCACCCACGCAGGACACCCATGACCCACGCAGGACACTCAATGACACACGCAGGACACTCAATGACCCACACAGGACACTCAATGGCCCACGCAGGACACTCATGACCCACGCAGGACACTCAATGTCCCACGCAGGACACTCATGACCCACGCAGGACACACAAAGACCCACGCAGGACACTCATGACCCACGCAGGATACTCAATGGCCCACGCAGGACACTCAATGAACCATGCAGGACACTCATGACCCACGTAGGACACTCAATGACCCACGTAGGACACTCATGACCCACGCAGGACACTCAATGTCCCACGCAGGACACTCAATGACCCACGCAGGACACTCATGACCAAGCAGGACACTCAATGACCCACGTAGGACACTCATGACCCACGCAGGACACTGAATCACCCACGCAGGACACCATGACCCACGCAGGACACTCACGACACACGCAGGACACTCAATGACCCACGCAGGACAATCATGACCCACACAGGACACTCATGAACCACGAAGGACACTCAATGACCCACGTAGGACTCTCAATGACCCATGCAGGACACTCAATGACCCATGCTGGACACTCATGACCCACGCAGGACACTCAATGACACACGCACGACACTCAATGACCCACACAGGACACTCTATGGCCCATGCAGGACACTCATGACCCACGCAGGACACTCAATGTCCCACGCAGGATACTCAATGGCCCACGTAGGACACTCAATGACCCATGCAGGACACTCATGACCCACGTAGGACACTCAATGACCCACGTAGGACACTCATGACCCACGCAGGACACTCAATGTCCCACGCATGACACTCAATGACCCACGCAGGACACTCATGACCAAGCAGGACACTCAATGACCCACGTAGGACACTCATGACCCACGCAGGACACTGAATCACCCACGCAGGACACCCATCACCCACGCAGGACACTCACGACACACGCAGGACACTCAATGACCCACGCAGGACAATCATGACCCACGCTGGACACTCATGACCCAACCAGGACACTCAATGACCCACGCAAGACACTCATGACCCACGCAGGACACTCAATGACCCACGCAGGACACTCATGGCCCACGCAGGACACTCAATGACCCACGCAGGACACTCGATGACCCACGCAGGACACTCAATGACCCACGTAGGACACTCAATGACCCACGCAGGACACTCATGACCCACACAGGACACTCAATGACCCACGCAGGACACTCAATGGCCCACGTAGGACACTCAATGACCCATGCAGGACACTCATGACCCACGCAGGACACTCAATGACCCACGTAGGACACTCAATGACCAACACAGGCCACTCAATGACCCACGCAGGACTCTCAATGACCCACGCTAGACACTCAATGACCCAAGCAGGACACTCAATGACCCACGCAGGACACACATGACCCACACAGGGCATTCAATGACCCACGCAGGACACTCATGACCCACGCAGGACACTCAATGACCCACGCGGGACACTCATGACCCACGCAGGACACTCATGACCCACACAGGACACTCAATGACCCACGCAGGACACACAATGACCCACGCAGGATACTCAATGGCCCACGCAGGACTTTCAATGACCCATGCAGGGCACTCATGACCCACGCAGGACACTCAATGACCCACGTAGGACACTCAATGACCAACACAGGCCACTCAATGACCCACGCATGATTCTAAATGACCCACGCTGGACACTCAATGACCCAAGCAGGACACTCAATGACCCACGCAGGACACACATGACCCACACAGGCATTCAATGACCCACGCAGGAAACTCATGACCCATGCAGGACACTCAATGACCCACGCAGGACACTCATGACCCATGCAGGACCCTCAATGACCCACACAGGACACTCAATGGCCCACGCAGGACACTCATGACCCACGCAGGACACTCATGACCCACGCAGGACACTCAATGACACACGCAGGACACTCAATGACCCACACCGGACACTCAATGGCCCACGCAGGACACTCATGACCCACGCAGGACACTCAATGTCCCACGCAGGACACTCAATGACACACGCAGCACACTCAATGACCCACGCAGGACACTCATGACCCACGCAGGACACTCAATGACCCACGCAGGACACTCAATGAACCTCGTAGGACACTCAATGACCAACACAGGCCACTCAATGACCCACGCAGGATTCTAAATGACCCACGCTGGACACTCAATGACCCAAGCAGGACACTCAATGACCCACGCAGGACACACATGACCCACACAGGCATTCAATGACCCACGCAGGAAACTCATGACCCACGCAGGACACTCAATGACCCACGCAGGACACTCATGACCCATGCAGGACCCTCAATGACCCACACAGGACACTCAATGGCCCAAGCAGGACACTCATGACCCACGCAGGACACTCATGACCCACGCAGGACACTCAATGACACACGCAGGACACTCAATGACCCACACCGGACACTCAATGGCCCACGCAGGACACTCATGACCCACGCAGGGCACTCAATGTCCCACGCAGGACACTCAATGACACATGCAGCACACTCAATGACCCACACAGGACACTCAATGACCCACGCAGGACACTCAATGACCCACGCAGTACACTCATGCCCCACGCAGGACACTCAATGACCCACGCGGGACACTCATGACACACGCAGGACACTCATGACCCACACAGGACACTCAATGACCCACGCAGGACACACAATGACCCACGCAGGATACTCAATGGCCCACGCAGGACTTTCAATGACCCATGCAGGACACTCATGACCCACGCAGGACACTCAATGACCCACGTAGGACACTCAATGACCAACACAGGCCACTCAATGACCCACGCATGATTCTAAATGACCCACGCTGGACACTCAATGACCCAAGCAGGACACTCATGACCCATGCAGGACCCTCAATGACCCACACAGGCATTCAATGACCCACGCAGGAAACTCATGACCCACGCAGGACACTCAATGACCCACGCAGGACACTCATGACCCATGCAGGACCCTCAATGACCCACACAGGACACTCAATGGCCCACGCAGGACACTCATGACCCACGCAGGACACTCATGACCCACGCAGGACACTCAATGACACACGCAGGACACTCAATGACCCACGCAGGACACTCATGACCCATGCAGGACCCTCAATGACCCACACAGGACACTCAATGGCCCACGCAGGACACTCATGACCCACGCAGGACACTCATGACCCACGCAGGACACTCAATGACACACGCAGGACACTCAATGACCCACACCGGACACTCACTGGCCCACGCAGGACACTCATGACCCACGCAGGACACTCAATGTCCCACGCAGGACACTCAATGACACACGCAGCACACTCAATGACCCACGCAGGACACTCATGACCCACGCAGGACACTCAATGACCCACGCAGGACACTCAATGAACCTCGTAGGACACTCAATGACCAACACAGGCCACTCAATGACCCACGCAGGATTCTAAATGACCCACGCTGGACACTCAATGACCCAAGCAGGACACTCAATGACCCACGCAGGACACACATGACCCACACAGGCATTCAATGACCCACGCAGGAAACTCATGACCCACGCAGGACACTCAATGACCCACGCAGGACACTCATGACCCATGCAGGACCCTCAATGACCCACACAGGACACTCAATGGCCCAAGCAGGACACTCATGACCCACGCAGGACACTCATGACCCACGCAGGACACTCAATGACACACGCAGGACACTCAATGACCCACACCGGACACTCAATGACCCACGCAGGACCCTCATGACCCACGCAGGACACTGAATCACCCACGCAGGACACCCATGACTCACGCAGGACAATCACGACGCATTCAGGACACTCAATGACCCACGCAGGACACTCAATGACCCACGCAGGACACTCATGACCCACGCAGAACACTCAATGACCCATGTATGACACTCAATGACCAACACCGGTCACTCAATGACCCATGCACGACTCTCAATGACCCACGCTGGACACTCATGACCCAAACAGGACACTCAATGACCCACGCAGGACACTCATGACCCACACAGGACACTCAATGACTCACGCAGGACACTCAATGACCCACGCAGGACACTCAATGGCCCACGCAGGACACTCAATGACCCATGCAGGACACTCATGACCCACGCAGGACACTCAATGACCCACGTAGGACTCTCAATGACCAACACCGGCCACTCAATGACCCACGCAGGACTCTCAATGACCCACGCTGGACACTCATGACCCAAACAGGACACTCAATGACCCACGCAGGACACTCATGACCCACGCGGGACACTCAATGACCCACGCAGGACACTCATGGCCCACGCAGGACACTCAATGACCCACGCAGGACACTCATGACCCACGCAGGACACTCATGACCCACACAGGACACTCAATGACCCACGCAGGACACTCAATGACTCACGCAGGATACTCAATGGCCCACGTAGGACACTCAATGACCCATGCAGGACACTCATGACCCACGCAGGACACTCAATGACCCACGTAGGACACTCAATGACCAACACAGGCCACTCAATGACCCACGCAGGACTCTCAATGACCCACGCTAGACACTCAATGACCCAAGCAGGACACTCAATGACCCACGCAGGACACACATGACCCACACAGGGCATTCAATGACCCACGCAGGACACTCATGACCCACGCAGGACACTCAATGACCCACGCGGGACACTCATGACCCACGCAGGACACTCATGACCCACACAGGACACTCAATGACCCACGCAGGACACACAATGACCCACGCAGGATACTCAATGGCCCACGCAGGACTTTCAATGACGCATGCAGGACACTCATGACCCACGCAGGACACTCAATGACCCACGTAGGACACTCAATGACCAACACAGGCCACTCAATGCCCCACACAGGATTCTAAATGACCCACGCTGGACACTCAATGACCCAAGCAGGACACTCAATGACCCACGCAGGACACACATGACCCACACAGGCATTCAATGACCCACGCAGGAAACTCATGACCCACGCAGGACACTCAATGATGCACGCAGGACACTCAATGACCCACGCAGGACACTGAATCACCCACGCAGGACACCCATGACCCACGCAGGACACTCAATGACACACGCAGGACACTCAATGACCCACACAGGACACTCAATGGCCCACGCAGGACACTCATGACCCACGCAGGACACTCAATGTCCCACGCAGGACACTCATGACCCACGCAGGACACACAAAGACCCACGCAGGACACTCATGACCCACGCAGGATACTCAATGGCCCACGCAGGACACTCAATGAACCATGCAGGACACTCATGACCCACGTAGGACACTCAATGACCCACGTAGGACACTCATGACCCACGCAGGACACTCAATGTCCCACGCAGGACACTCAATGACCCACGCAGGACACTCATGACCAAGCAGGACACTCAATGACCCACGTAGGACACTCATGACCCACGCAGGACACTGAATCACCCACGCAGGACACCATGACCCACGCAGGACACTCACGACACACGCAGGACACTCAATGACCCACGCAGGACAATCATGACCCACACAGGACACTCATGAACCACGAAGGACACTCAATGACCCACGTAGGACTCTCAATGACCCATGCAGGACACTCAATGACCCATGCTGGACACTCATGACCCACGCAGGACACTCAATGACACACGCACGACACTCAATGACCCACACAGGACACTCTATGGCCCATGCAGGACACTCATGACCCACGCAGGACACTCAATGTCCCACGCAGGATACTCAATGGCCCACGTAGGACACTCAATGACCCATGCAGGACACTCATGACCCACGTAGGACACTCAATGACCCACGTAGGACACTCATGACCCACGCAGGACACTCAATGTCCCACGCATGACACTCAATGACCCACGCAGGACACTCATGACCAAGCAGGACACTCAATGACCCACGTAGGACACTCATGACCCACGCAGGACACTGAATCACCCACGCAGGACACCCATCACCCACGCAGGACACTCACGACACACGCAGGACACTCAATGACCCACGCAGGACAATCATGACCCACGCTGGACACTCATGACCCAACCAGGACACTCAATGACCCACGCAAGACACTCATGACCCACGCAGGACACTCAATGACCCACGCAGGACACTCATGGCCCACGCAGGACACTCAATGACCCACGCAGGACACTCGATGACCCACGCAGGACACTCAATGACCCACGTAGGACACTCAATGACCCACGCAGGACACTCATGACCCACACAGGACACTCAATGACCCACGCAGGACACTCAATGGCCCACGTAGGACACTCAATGACCCATGCAGGACACTCATGACCCACGCAGGACACTCAATGACCCACGTAGGACACTCAATGACCAACACAGGCCACTCAATGACCCACGCAGGACTCTCAATGACCCACGCTAGACACTCAATGACCCAAGCAGGACACTCAATGACCCACGCAGGACACACATGACCCACACAGGGCATTCAATGACCCACGCAGGACACTCATGACCCACGCAGGACACTCAATGACCCACGCGGGACACTCATGACCCACGCAGGACACTCATGACCCACACAGGACACTCAATGACCCACGCAGGACACACAATGACCCACGCAGGATACTCAATGGCCCACGCAGGACTTTCAATGACCCATGCAGGGCACTCATGACCCACGCAGGACACTCAATGACCCACGTAGGACACTCAATGACCAACACAGGCCACTCAATGACCCACGCATGATTCTAAATGACCCACGCTGGACACTCAATGACCCAAGCAGGACACTCAATGACCCACGCAGGACACACATGACCCACACAGGCATTCAATGACCCACGCAGGAAACTCATGACCCATGCAGGACACTCAATGACCCACGCAGGACACTCATGACCCATGCAGGACCCTCAATGACCCACACAGGACACTCAATGGCCCACGCAGGACACTCATGACCCACGCAGGACACTCATGACCCACGCAGGACACTCAATGACACACGCAGGACACTCAATGACCCACACCGGACACTCAATGGCCCACGCAGGACACTCATGACCCACGCAGGACACTCAATGTCCCACGCAGGACACTCAATGACACACGCAGCACACTCAATGACCCACGCAGGACACTCATGACCCACGCAGGACACTCAATGACCCACGCAGGACACTCAATGAACCTCGTAGGACACTCAATGACCAACACAGGCCACTCAATGACCCACGCAGGATTCTAAATGACCCACGCTGGACACTCAATGACCCAAGCAGGACACTCAATGACCCACGCAGGACACACATGACCCACACAGGCATTCAATGACCCACGCAGGAAACTCATGACCCACGCAGGACACTCAATGACCCACGCAGGACACTCATGACCCATGCAGGACCCTCAATGACCCACACAGGACACTCAATGGCCCAAGCAGGACACTCATGACCCACGCAGGACACTCATGACCCACGCAGGACACTCAATGACACACGCAGGACACTCAATGACCCACACCGGACACTCAATGGCCCACGCAGGACACTCATGACCCACGCAGGGCACTCAATGTCCCACGCAGGACACTCAATGACACATGCAGCACACTCAATGACCCACACAGGACACTCAATGACCCACGCAGGACACTCAATGACCCACGCAGTACACTCATGCCCCACGCAGGACACTCAATGACCCACGCGGGACACTCATGACACACGCAGGACACTCATGACCCACACAGGACACTCAATGACCCACGCAGGACACACAATGACCCACGCAGGATACTCAATGGCCCACGCAGGACTTTCAATGACCCATGCAGGACACTCATGACCCACGCAGGACACTCAATGACCCACGTAGGACACTCAATGACCAACACAGGCCACTCAATGACCCACGCATGATTCTAAATGACCCACGCTGGACACTCAATGACCCAAGCAGGACACTCATGACCCATGCAGGACCCTCAATGACCCACACAGGCATTCAATGACCCACGCAGGAAACTCATGACCCACGCAGGACACTCAATGACCCACGCAGGACACTCATGACCCATGCAGGACCCTCAATGACCCACACAGGACACTCAATGGCCCACGCAGGACACTCATGACCCACGCAGGACACTCATGACCCACGCAGGACACTCAATGACACACGCAGGACACTCAATGACCCACGCAGGACACTCATGACCCATGCAGGACCCTCAATGACCCACACAGGACACTCAATGGCCCACGCAGGACACTCATGACCCACGCAGGACACTCATGACCCACGCAGGACACTCAATGACACACGCAGGACACTCAATGACCCACACCGGACACTCACTGGCCCACGCAGGACACTCATGACCCACGCAGGACACTCAATGTCCCACGCAGGACACTCAATGACACACGCAGCACACTCAATGACCCACGCAGGACACTCATGACCCACGCAGGACACTCAATGACCCACGCAGGACACTCAATGAACCTCGTAGGACACTCAATGACCAACACAGGCCACTCAATGACCCACGCAGGATTCTAAATGACCCACGCTGGACACTCAATGACCCAAGCAGGACACTCAATGACCCACGCAGGACACACATGACCCACACAGGCATTCAATGACCCACGCAGGAAACTCATGACCCACGCAGGACACTCAATGACCCACGCAGGACACTCATGACCCATGCAGGACCCTCAATGACCCACACAGGACACTCAATGGCCCAAGCAGGACACTCATGACCCACGCAGGACACTCATGACCCACGCAGGACACTCAATGACACACGCAGGACACTCAATGACCCACACCGGACACTCAATGGCCCACGCTGGACACTCATGACCCACGCAGGGCACTCAATGTCCCACGCAGGACACTCAATGACACATGCAGCACACTCAATGACCCACACAGGACACTCATGACCCACACAGGACACTCAATGACCCACGCAGTACACTCATGCCCCACGCAGGACACTCAATGACCCACGCGGGACACTCATGACCCACGCAGGACACTCATGACCCACACAGGACACTCAATGACCCACGCAGGACACACAATGACCCACGCAGGATACTCAATGGCCCACGCAGGACTTTCAATGACCCATGCAGGACACTCATGACCCACGCAGGACACTCAATGACCCACGTAGGACACTCAATGACCAACACAGGCCACTCAATGACCCACGCATGATTCTAAATGACCCACGCTGGACACTCAATGACCCAAGCAGGACACTCAATGACCCACGCAGGACACACATGACCCACACAGGCATTCAATGACCCACGCAGGAAACTCATGACCCACGCAGGACACTCAATGACCCACGCAGGACACTCATGACCCATGCAGGACCCTCAATGACCCACACAGGACACTCAATGGCCCACGCAGGACACTCATGACCCACGCAGGACACTCATGACCCACGCAGGACACTCAATGACACACGCAGGACACTCAATGACCCACACCGGACACTCAATGGCCCACGCAGGACACTCATGACCCACGCAGGACACTCAATGTCCCACGCAGGACACTCAATGACACACGCAGCACACTCAATGACCCACGCAGGACACTCATGACCCACGCAGGACACTCAATGACCCACGCAGGACACTCAATGAACCACGTAGGACACTCAATGACCAACACAGGCCACTCAATGACCCACGCAGGATTCTAAATGACCCACGCTGGACACTCAATGACCCAAGCAGGACACTCAATGACCCACGCAGGACACACATGACCCACACAGGCATTCAATGACCCACGCAGGAAACTCATGACCCACGCAGGACACTCAATGACCCACGCAGGACACTCATGACCCATGCAGGACCCTCAATGACCCACACAGGACACTCAATGGCCCACGCAGGACACTCATGACCCACGCAGGACACTCATGACCCACGCAGGACACTCAATGACACACGCAGGACACTCAATGACCCACACCGGACACTCAATGGCCCACGCAGGACACTCATGACCCACGCAGGGCACTCAATGTCCCACGCAGGACACTCAATGACACACGCAGCACACTCAATGACCCACACAGGACACTCATGACCCACGCAGGACGCTCAATGACCCACGCAGTACACTCATGACCCACACAGGACACTCAATGACCCACGCAAGACACTCAATGATCCACGCAGGATGCTCAATGGCCCACAGAGGACAATCAATACCCACGCAGGACACTCAATGACCCACGCAGGAATTCAATGGCCCACGCAGGACACTCAATGACACATGCAGGACACTCATGACCCACGCAGGACACTCAATGACCCACGTAGGACACTCAATGACCAACACAGGCCACTCAATGTCCCACGCTGGACACTCAATGACCCAAGCAGGACACTCAATGACCCACGCAGGACACTCATGACCCACACAGGACATTCAAAGACCCACGCAGGACACTCATGTCCCACACAGGACACTCAATGACCCACGCAGGACACTCATGACCCATGCAGGACACTCAAGGACCCACACAGGACACTCAATGGCCCACGCAGGACACTCATGCCCCACGCAGGACACTCATGACCCACGCAGGACACTCAATGTCCCACGCAGGACACTCATGACCCACGCAGGACACTCAATGACCCACGCAGGACACTCATGACCCATGCAGGACACTCAATGATGCACGCAGGACACTCAATGACCCACGCAGGACACCGAATCACCCACGCAGGACACCCATGACCCACGCAGGACACTCAATGACACACGCAGGACACTCAATGACCCACACAGGACACTCAATGGCCCACGCAGGACAGTCATGACCCACGCAGGACACTCAATGTCCCACGCAGGACACTCATGACCCACGCAGGACACACAATGACCCACGCAGGACACTCATGACCCACACAGGACACTCAATGACCCATGCAAGACACTCAATGACCCACGCAGGATACTCAATGGCCCACGCAGGACACTCAATGACCCATGCAGGACACTCATGACCCACGTAGGACACTCAATGACCCACGTAGGACACTCATGACCCACGCAGGACACTCAATGTCCCACGCAGGACACTCAATGACCCACGCAGGACACTCATGACCAAGCAGGACACTCAATGACCCACGTAGGACACTCATGACCCACGCAGGACACTGAATCACCCATGCAGGACACCCATGACCCACGCAGGACAATCATGACCCACACAGGACACTCATGACCCACGAAGGACACTCAATGACCCACGTAGGACTCTCAATGACCCATGCAGGACACTCAATGACCCATGCTGGACACTCATGACCCACGCAGGACACTCAATGTCCCACGCAGGACACTCAATGACCCACGCAGGACACTCATGACCAAGCAGGACACTCAATGACCCACGTAGGACACTCATGACCCACGCAGGACACTGAATCACCCATGCAGGACACCCATGACCCACGCAGGACGCTCAATGACCCACGCAGTACACTCATGACCCACACAGGACACTCAATGACCCACGCAAGACACTCAATGATCCACGCAGGATGCTCAATGGCCCACAGAGGACAATCAATACCCACGCAGGACACTCAATGACCCACGCAGGAATTCAATGGCCCACGCAGGACACTCAATGACACATGCAGGACACTCATGACCCACGCAGGACACTCAATGACCCACGTAGGACACTCAATGACCAACACAGGCCACTCAATGTCCCACGCTGGACACTCAATGACCCAAGCAGGACACTCAATGACCCACGCAGGACACTCATGACCCACACAGGACATTCAAAGACCCACGCAGGACACTCATGTCCCACACAGGACACTCAATGACCCACGCAGGACACTCATGACCCATGCAGGACACTCAAGGACCCACACAGGACACTCAATGGCCCACGCAGGACACTCATGCCCCACGCAGGACACTCATGACCCACGCAGGACACTCAATGTCCCACGCAGGACACTCATGACCCACGCAGGACACTCAATGACCCACGCAGGACACTCATGACCCATGCAGGACACTCAATGATGCACGCAGGACACTCAATGACCCACGCAGGACACCGAATCACCCACGCAGGACACCCATGACCCACGCAGGACACTCAATGACACACGCAGGACACTCAATGACCCACACAGGACACTCAATGGCCCACGCAGGACAGTCATGACCCACGCAGGACACTCAATGTCCCACGCAGGACACTCATGACCCACGCAGGACACACAATGACCCACGCAGGACACTCATGACCCACACAGGACACTCAATGACCCATGCAAGACACTCAATGACCCACGCAGGATACTCAATGGCCCACGCAGGACACTCAATGACCCATGCAGGACACTCATGACCCACGTAGGACACTCAATGACCCACGTAGGACACTCATGACCCACGCAGGACACTCAATGTCCCACGCAGGACACTCAATGACCCACGCAGGACACTCATGACCAAGCAGGACACTCAATGACCCACGTAGGACACTCATGACCCACGCAGGACACTGAATCACCCATGCAGGACACCCATGACCCACGCAGGACAATCATGACCCACACAGGACACTCATGACCCACGAAGGACACTCAATGACCCACGTAGGACTCTCAATGACCCATGCAGGACACTCAATGACCCATGCTGGACACTCATGACCCACGCAGGACACTCAATGACACACGCACGACACTCAATGACCCACACAGGACACTCAATGGCCCATGCAGGACACTCATGACCCACGCAGGACACTCAATGTCCCACGCAGGACACTCATGACCCACGCAGGACACACAATGACCCATGCAGGACACTCAATGACCCACGTAGCACACTCAATGACCAACACCGGTCACTCAATAACCCACGCACGACTCTCAATGACCCACGCTGGACACTCATGGCCCACGCAGGACACTCAATGACCCATGCAGGACACTCATGACCCACACAGGACACTCAATGACCCACGCAGGACACTCAATGACCCACACAGGATACTCAATGGCCCACGCGGGACACTCAATGACCCATGCCGGACACTCATGACCCACGCAGCACACTCAATGACCCACGTAGGACTCTCAATGACCCACGTAGGACTCTCAATGACCAACACCGGCCACTCAATGACCCACGCGGACTCTCAATGACCCACGCTGGACACTCATGACCCACAGAGGACACTCAATGACCCACGCAGGACACTCAATGACCCACGCAGGATATTCAATGGCCCATGCAGGACACTCAATGACACACGCAGGATACTCATGACCCACGCAGGACACTCAATGACCCACGTAGGACACTCAATGACCAACACAGGCCACTCAATGACCCACACAGGATTCTAAATGACCCACGTTGGACACTCAATGACCCAAGCAGGACACTCAATGACCCACGCAGGACACTCATGACCCACACAGGACATTCAATGACCCACGCAGGACACTCATGACCCGCACAGGACACTCAATGACCCACGCAGGACACTCATGATCCATGCAGTACACTCAATGATCCACACAGGACACTCAATGGCCCACGCAGGACTATCATGACCAACGCAGGACACTCATGACCCACGCAGGTCACTCAATGACCCACGCAGGACACTCATGACCCACGCAGGACAATGAACCACCCACGCAGGACACCCATGACCCACGCAGGACACTCACGATGCATGCAGTACACTCAATGACCCACGCAGGACACTCATGACCCACACAGGACACTCAATGACCCACACAGGACACTAAATGACCCAGGCAGGACACTCATGACCCACGCAGGACACTCAATGACCCACGTAGGACTCTCCATGACCCATGCAGGACACTCAATGACCCATGCTGGACACTCATGACCCACGCAGGACACTCAATGACCCACGTAGGACACTCAATGACCAACACCGGTCACTCAATGACCCACGCATGACTCTCAATGACCCACGCAGGACACTCATGACCCATGCAGGACACTCAATGATCCACGCAGGACACTCAATGACCCACACAGGACACTCAATGACCCAGGCAGGACACTCATGACCCACGCAGGACACTCAATGACCCACGTAGGACTCTCAATGACCCATGCAGGACTCTCAATGACCCATGCTGGACACTCAATGACCCACGCAGAACACTCATGACCCACACAGGACACTTAATGACCCACGAAGGACACTCAATCACCCACGCAGGATACTCAATGGCCCACGCAGGACACTCAATGACCCATGCAGGACACTCATGACCCACGCAGGACACTCAATGACCCACGTAGGACTCTCAATGACAAACACCGGCCACTCAATGACCCACGCGGACTCTCAATGACCCACGCTGGACACTCATGACCCAAACAGGACACTCAATGACCCAGGCAGGACACTCATGACCCACGCAGGACACTCAATGACCCACGCAGGACACTCATGGCCCACGCAGGACACTCAATGACGCATGCAGGACACTCATGACCCACGCAGGAAACTCATGACCAACACAGGACACTCAATGACCCACGCAGGACACTCAATGACCCACGCAGGATTCTCAATGGCCCACGCAGGACATTCAATGACCCACGCAGGACCCTCAATGACCCATGCAGGACACTCATGACCCACGCAGGACACTCATAACCAAGCAGGACACTCAATGACCCACGTAGGACACTCATGATCCACGCAGGACACTGAATCACCCACGCAGGACACCCATGACCCACGCAGGACACTCACGACGCACGCAGGACACTCAATGACCCACGCAGGACACTCATGACCCACACAGGACACTCAATGACCCACGCAGGACACTCAATGACCCACGCAGGACACTCATGACCCACGAAGGACACTCAATGACCCACGCAGGACACTCATGACCCACGAAGGACACTCAATGACCCACGTAGTACTCTCAATGACCCATGCTGGACACTCATGACCCACGCAGAACACTCAATGACCCACGTAGCACACTCAATGACCAACACCGGTCACTCAATGACCCACGCACGACACTCAATGACCCACGCTGGACACTCATGACCCAAACAGGACACTCAATGACCCACGCAGGACACTCATGACCCACACAGGACACTCAATGACCCACGCAGGACACTCAATGACCCACGCAGGATACTCAATGGCCCACGCAGGACACTCAATGACCCATGCAGGACACTCATGACCCACGCAGGACACTCAATGACCCACGTAGGACTCTCAATGACCCACGTAGGACTCTCAATGACCAACACCGGCCACTCAATGACCCACGCGGACTCTCAATGACCCAAGCTGGACACTCATGACCCACAGAGAACACTCAATGACCCACGTAGGACACTCAATGACCCACGCAGGATATTCAATGACCCACGCAGGACACTCAATGACACATGCAGGACACTCATGACCCACGCAGGACACTCAATGACCCACGTAGGACACTCAATGACCAACACAGGCCACTCAATGACCCACACAGGATTCTAAATGACCCACGTTGGACACTCAATGACCCAAGCAGGATACTCAATGACCCACGGAGGACACTCATGACCCACACAGGACATTCAATGACCCACGCAAGACACTCATGACCCGCACAGGACACTCAATGACCCACGCTGGACACTCATGACCCATGCAGGACACACAATGACCCACACAGGACACTCAATGGCCCACGCAGGACACCCATGACCCACGCAGGACACTCATGACCCACGCAGGACACTCAATGACCCAGGCAGGACACTCAATGACCCACACCGGACACTCAATGACCCACGCAGGACACTCATGACCCATGCAGCACACTCAATGATCCACACAGGACACTCAATGGCCCACGCAGGACTATCATGACCAACGCAGGACACTCATGACCCACGCAGGTCACTCAATGACCCACGCAGGACACTCATGACCCACGCAGGACAATGAACCACCCACGCAGGACACCCATGACCCACGCAGGACACTCACGATGCATGCAGTACACTCAATGACCCACGCAGGACACTCATGACCCACACAGGACACTCAATGACCCACACAGGACACTAAATGACCCAGGCAGGACACTCATGACCCACGCAGGACACTCAATGACCCACGTAGGACTCTCAATGACCCATGCAGGACACTCAATGACCCATGCTGGACACTCATGACCCACGCAGGACACTCAATGACCCACGCAGGACACTCAATGACCAACACCGGTCACTCAATGAACCACGCATGACTCTCAATGACCCACGCAGGACACTCATGACCCACGCAGGACACTCAATGATCCACGCAGGACACTCAATGACCCACACAGGACACTCAATGACCCAGGCAGGACACTCATGACCCACGCAGGACACTCAATGACCCACGTAGGACTCTCAATGACCCATGCAGGACTCTCAATGACCCATGCTGGACACTCAATGACCCACGCAGAACACTCATGACCCACACAGGACACTCAATGACCCACGAAGGACACTCAATCACCCACGCAGGATACTCAATGGCCCAAGCAGGACACTCAATGACCCATGCAGGACACTCATGACCCACGCAGGACACTCAATGACCCACGTAGGACTCTCAATGACAAACACCGGCCACTCAATGACCCACGCGGACTCTCAATGACCCACGCTGGACACTCATGACCCAAACAGGACACTCAATGACCCAGGCAGGACACTCATGACCCACGCAGGACACTCAATGACCCACGCAGGACACTCATGGCCCACGCAGGACACTCAATGACGCACGCAGGACACTCATGACCCACGCAGGACACTCATGACCCACGCAGGACACTCAATGACCCACGCAGGACACTCATGACCCACGCAGGACAATCAATGATCCACGCAGGACACTCAAAGACCCACGCAGGACACTGAATCACCCACGCAGGACACCCATGACCCACGCAGGAAACTCAATGACACACGCAGGACACTCAATGACCCACACAGGACACTCATGACCCACGCAGGACACTCAATGACCCACGTAGGACACTCAATGACCCATGCAGGCCACTCAATGACCCATGCTGGACACTCATGACCCAAACAGGACACTCAATGACCCACGTAGGACACTCAATGTCCAACACCGGTCACTCAATGACCCACGCACGACTCTCAATGACCCACGCAGGACACTCATGACCCACACAGGACACTCAATGACCCACGCAGGACACTCAATGACCCACGCAGGATACTCAATGGCCCACGCAGGACACTCAATGACCCATGCAGGACACTCATGACCCACGCAGGACACTCAAGACCCACGAAGGACACTCAATGACCCACGTAGGACTCTCAATGTCCCACGCAGGACACTCATGACCCACGCAGGACACACAATGACCCATGCAGGACACTCAATGACCCACGTAGCACACTCAATGACCAACACCGGTCACTCAATGACCCACGCACGACTCTCAATGACCCACGCTGGACACTCATGGCCCACGCAGGACACTCAATGACCCACGCAGGACACTCATGACCCACACAGGACACTCAATGACCCTCGCAGGACACTCAATGACCCACACAGGATACTCAATGGCCCACGCGGGACACTCAATGACCCATGCAGGACACTCATGACCCACGCAGCACACTCAATGACCCACGTAGGACTCTCAATGACCCACGTAGGACTCTCAATGACCAACACCGGCCACTCAATGACCCACGCGGACTCTCAATGACCCACGCTGGACACTCATGACCCACAGAGGACACTCAATGACCCACGCAGGACACTCAATGACCCACGCAGGATATTCAATGGCCCATGCAGGACACTCAATGACACATGCAGGACACTCATGACCCACGCAGGACACTCAATGACCCACGTAGGACACTCAATGACCAACACAGGCCACTCAATGACCCACACAGGATTCTAAATGACCCACGTTGGACACTCAATGACCCAAGCAGGACACTCAATGACCCACGCAGGACACTCATGACCCACACAGGACATTCAATGACCCACGCAGGACACTCATGACCCGCACAGGACACTCAATGACCCACGCAGGACACTCATGACCCATGCAGTACACTCAATGATCCACACAGGACACTCAATGGCCCACGCAGGACTATCATGACCAACGCAGGACACTCATGACCCACGCAGGTCACTCAATGACCCACGCAGGACACTCATGACCCACGCAGGACAATGAACCACCCACGCAGGACACCCATGACCCACGCAGGACACTCACGATGCATGCAGTACACTCAATGACCCACGCAGGACACTCATGACCCACACAGGACACTCAATGACCCACACAGGACACTAAATGACCCAGGCAGGACACTCATGACCCACGCAGGACACTCAATGACCCACGTAGGACTCTCAATGACCCATGCAGGACACTCAATGACCCATGCTGGACACTCATGACCCACGCAGGACACTCAATGACCCACGTAGGACACTCAATGACCAACACCGGTCACTCAATGAACCACGCATGACTCTCAATGACCCACGCAGGACACTCATGACCCACGCAGGACACTCAATGATCCACGCAGGACACTCAATGACCCACACAGGACACTCAATGACCCAGGCAGGACACTCATGACCCACGCAGGACACTCAATGACCCACGTAGGACTCTCAATGACCCATGCAGGACTCTCAATGACCCATGCTGGACACTCAATGACCCACGCAGAACACTCATGACCCACACAGGACACTCAATGACCCACGAAGGACACGCAATCACCCACGCAGGATACTCAATGGCCCACGCAGGACACTCAATGACCCATGCAGGACACTCATGACCCACGCAGGACACTCAATGACCCACGTAGGACTCTCAATGACAAACACCGGCCACTCAATGACACACGCGGACTCTCAATGACCCACGCTGGACACTCATGACCCAAACAGGACACTCAATGACCCAGGCAGGACACTCATGACCCACGCAGGACACTCAATGACCCACGCAGGACACTCATGGCCCACGCAGGACACTCAATGACGCACGCAGGACACTCATGACCCACGCAGGAAACTCATGACCCACACAGGACACTCAATGACCCACGCAGGACACTCAATGACCCACGCAGGATTCTCAATGGCCCACGCAGGACACTCAATGACCCATGCAGGACACTCATGACCCACACAGGACACTCAATGACCCATGCAAGACACTCAATTACCCACGCAGGATACTCAATGGCCCACGCAGGACCCTCAATGACCCATGCAGGACACTCATGACCCACGCAGGACACTCATGACCAAGCAGGACACTCAATGACCCACGTAGGACACTCATGATCCACGCAGGACACTGAATCACCCACGCAGGACACCCATGACCCACGCAGGACACTCACGACGCACGCAGGACACTCAATGACCCACGCAGGACACTCATGACCCACACAGGACACTCAATGACCCACGCAGGACACTCAATGACCCACGCAGGACACTCATGACCCACGAAGGACACTCAATGACCCACGCAGGACACTCATGACCCACGAAGGACACTCAATGACCCACGTAGGACTCTCAATGACCCATGCTGGACACTCATGACCCACGCAGAACACTCAATGACCCACGTAGCACACTCAATGACCAACACCGGTCACTCAATGACCCACGCACGACTCTCAATGACCCACGCTGGACACTCATGACCCAAACAGGACACTCAATGACCCACGCAGGACACTCATGACCCACACAGGCCACTCAATGACCCACGCAGGACACTCAATGACCCACGCAGGATACTCAATGGCCCACGCAGGACACTCAATGACCCATGCAGGACACTCATGACCCACGCAGGACACTCAATGACCCACGAAGGACACTCAATCACCCACGCAGGATACTCAATGGCCCACGCAGGACACTCAATGACCCATGCAGGACACTCATGACCCACGCAGGACACTCAATGACCCACGTAGGACTCTCAATGACAAACACCGGCCACTCAATGACCCACGCGGACTCTCAATGACCCACGCTGGACACTCATGACCCAAACAGGACACTCAATGACCCAGGCAGGACACTCATGACCCACGCAGGACACTCAATGACCCACGCAGGACACTCATGGCCCACGCAGGACACTCAATGACGCACGCAGGACACTCATGACCCACGCAGGACACTCATGACCCACGCAGGACACTCAATGACCCACGCAGGACACTCATGACCCACGCAGGACAATCAATGATCCACGCAGGACACTCAAAGACCCACGCAGGACACTGAATCACCCACGCAGGACACCCATGACCCACGCAGGAAACTCAATGACACACGCAGGACACTCAATGACCCACACAGGACACTCATGACCCACGCAGGACACTCAATGACCCACGTAGGACACTCAATGACCCATGCAGGCCACTCAATGACCCATGCTGGACACTCATGACCCAAACAGGACACTCAATGACCCACGTAGGACACTCAATGTCCAACACCGGTCACTCAATGACCCACGCACGACTCTCAATGACCCACGCAGGACACTCATGACCCACACAGGACACTCAATGACCCACGCAGGACACTCAATGACCCACGCAGGATACTCAATGGCCCACGCAGGACACTCAATGACCCATGCAGGACACTCATGACCCACGCAGGACACTCAAGACCCACGAAGGACACTCAATGACCCACGTAGGACTCTCAATGTCCCACGCAGGACACTCATGACCCACGCAGGACACACAATGACCCATGCAGGACACTCAATGACCCACGTAGCACACTCAATGACCAACACCGGTCACTCAATGACCCACGCACGACTCTCAATGACCCACGCTGGACACTCATGGCCCACGCAGGACACTCAATGACCCACGCAGGACACTCATGACCCACACAGGACACTCAATGACCCTCGCAGGACACTCAATGACCCACACAGGATACTCAATGGCCCACGCGGGACACTCAATGACCCATGCAGGACACTCATGACCCACGCAGCACACTCAATGACCCACGTAGGACTCTCAATGACCCACGTAGGACTCTCAATGACCAACACCGGCCACTCAATGACCCACGCGGACTCTCAATGACCCACGCTGGACACTCATGACCCACAGAGGACACTCAATGACCCACGCAGGACACTCAATGACCCACGCAGGATATTCAATGGCCCATGCAGGACACTCAATGACACATGCAGGACACTCATGACCCACGCAGGACACTCAATGACCCACGTAGGACACTCAATGACCAACACAGGCCACTCAATGACCCACACAGGATTCTAAATGACCCACGTTGGACACTCAATGACCCAAGCAGGACACTCAATGACCCACGCAGGACACTCATGACCCACACAGGACATTCAATGACCCACGCAGGACACTCATGACCCGCACAGGACACTCAATGACCCACGCAGGACACTCATGACCCATGCAGTACACTCAATGATCCACACAGGACACTCAATGGCCCACGCAGGACTATCATGACCAACGCAGGACACTCATGACCCACGCAGGTCACTCAATGACCCACGCAGGACACTCATGACCCACGCAGGACAATGAACCACCCACGCAGGACACCCATGACCCACGCAGGACACTCACGATGCATGCAGTACACTCAATGACCCACGCAGGACACTCATGACCCACACAGGACACTCAATGACCCACACAGGACACTAAATGACCCAGGCAGGACACTCATGACCCACGCAGGACACTCAATGACCCACGTAGGACTCTCAATGACCCATGCAGGACACTCAATGACCCATGCTGGACACTCATGACCCACGCAGGACACTCAATGACCCACGTAGGACACTCAATGACCAACACCGGTCACTCAATGACCCACGCATGACTCTCAATGACCCACGCAGGACACTCATGACCCACGCAGGACACTCAATGATCCACGCAGGACACTCAATGACCCACACAGGACACTCAATGACCCAGGCAGGACACTCATGACCCACGCAGGACACTCAATGACCCACGTAGGACTCTCAATGACCCATGCAGGACTCTCAATGACCCATGCTGGACACTCAATGACCCACGCAGAACACTCATGACCCACACAGGACACTCAATGACCCACGAAGGACACGCAATCACCCACGCAGGATACTCAATGGCCCACGCAGGACACTCAATGACCCATGCAGGACACTCAATGACCCACGTAGGACTCTCAATGACAAACACCGGCCACTCAATGACCCACGCGGACTCTCAATGACCCACGCTGGACACTCATGACCCAAACAGGACACTCAATGACCCAGGCAGGACACTCATGACCCACGCAGGACACTCAATGACCCACGCAGGACACTCATGGCCCACGCAGGACACTCAATGACGCACGCAGGACACTCATGACCCACGCAGGAAACTCATGACCCACACAGGACACTCAATGACCCACGCAGGACACTCAATGACCCACGCAGGATTCTCAATGGCCCACGCAGGACACTCAATGACCCATGCAGGACACTCATGACCCACACAGGACACTCAATGACCCATGCAAGACACTCAATTACCCACGCAGGATACTCAATGGCCCACGCAGGACCCTCAATGACCCATGCAGGACACTCATGACCCACGCAGGACACTCATGACCAAGCAGGACACTCAATGACCCACGTAGGACACTCATGATCCACGCAGGACACTGAATCACCCACGCAGGACACCCATGACCCACGCAGGACACTCACGACGCACGCAGGACACTCAATGACCCACGCAGGACACTCATGACCCACACAGGACACTCAATGACCCACGCAGGACACTCAATGACCCACGCAGGACACTCATGACCCACGAAGGACACTCAATGACCCACGCAGGACACTCATGACCCACGAAGGACACTCAATGACCCACGTAGGACTCTCAATGACCCATGCTGGACACTCATGACCCACGCAGGACACTCATGACCCACGCAGGACAATCAATGATCCACGCAGGACACTCAAAGACCCACGCAGGACACTGAATCACCCACGCAGGACACCCATGACCCACGCAGGAAACTCAATGACACACGCAGGACACTCAATGACCCACACAGGACACTCATGACCCACGCAGGACACTCAATGACCCACGTAGGACACTCAATGACCCATGCAGGCCACTCAATGACCCATGCTGGACACTCATGACCCAAACAGGACACTCAATGACCCACGTAGGACACTCAATGTCCAACACCGGTCACTCAATGACCCACGCACGACTCTCAATGACCCACGCAGGACACTCATGACCCACACAGGACACTCAATGACCCACGCAGGACACTCAATGACCCACGCAGGATACTCAATGGCCCACGCAGGACACTCAATGACCCATGCAGGACACTCATGACCCACGCAGGACACTCAAGACCCACGAAGGACACTCAATGACCCACGTAGGACTCTCAATGTCCCACGCAGGACACTCATGACCCACGCAGGACACACAATGACCCATGCAGGACACTCAATGACCCACGTAGCACACTCAATGACCAACACCGGTCACTCAATGACCCACGCACGACTCTCAATGACCCACGCTGGACACTCATGGCCCACGCAGGACACTCAATGACCCACGCAGGACACTCATGACCCACACAGGACACTCAATGACCCTCGCAGGACACTCAATGACCCACACAGGATACTCAATGGCCCACGCGGGACACTCAATGACCCATGCAGGACACTCATGACCCACGCAGCACACTCAATGACCCACGTAGGACTCTCAATGACCCACGTAGGACTCTCAATGACCAACACCGGCCACTCAATGACCCACGCGGACTCTCAATGACCCACGCTGGACACTCATGACCCACAGAGGACACTCAATGACCCACGCAGGACACTCAATGACCCACGCAGGATATTCAATGGCCCATGCAGGACACTCAATGACACATGCAGGACACTCATGACCCACGCAGGACACTCAATGACCCACGTAGGACACTCAATGACCAACACAGGCCACTCAATGACCCACACAGGATTCTAAATGACCCACGTTGGACACTCAATGACCCAAGCAGGACACTCAATGACCCACGCAGGACACTCATGACCCACACAGGACATTCAATGACCCACGCAGGACACTCATGACCCGCACAGGACACTCAATGACCCACGCAGGACACTCATGACCCATGCAGTACACTCAATGATCCACACAGGACACTCAATGGCCCACGCAGGACTATCATGACCAACGCAGGACACTCATGACCCACGCAGGTCACTCAATGACCCACGCAGGACACTCATGACCCACGCAGGACAATGAACCACCCACGCAGGACACCCATGACCCACGCAGGACACTCACGATGCATGCAGTACACTCAATGACCCACGCAGGACACTCATGACCCACACAGGACACTCAATGACCCACACAGGACACTAAATGACCCAGGCAGGACACTCATGACCCACGCAGGACACTCAATGACCCACGTAGGACTCTCAATGACCCATGCAGGACACTCAATGACCCATGCTGGACACTCATGACCCACGCAGGACACTCAATGACCCACGTAGGACACTCAATGACCAACACCGGTCACTCAATGACCCACGCATGACTCTCAATGACCCACGCAGGACACTCATGACCCACGCAGGACACTCAATGATCCACGCAGGACACTCAATGACCCACACAGGACACTCAATGACCCAGGCAGGACACTCATGACCCACGCAGGACACTCAATGACCCACGTAGGACTCTCAATGACCCATGCAGGACTCTCAATGACCCATGCTGGACACTCAATGACCCACGCAGAACACTCATGACCCACACAGGACACTCAATGACCCACGAAGGACACGCAATCACCCACGCAGGATACTCAATGGCCCACGCAGGACACTCAATGACCCATGCAGGACACTCATGACCCACGCAGGACACTCAATGACCCACGTAGGACTCTCAATGACAAACACCGGCCACTCAATGACCCACGCGGACTCTCAATGACCCACGCTGGACACTCATGACCCAAACAGGACACTCAATGACCCAGGCAGGACACTCATGACCCACGCAGGACACTCAATGACCCACGCAGGACACTCATGGCCCACGCAGGACACTCAATGACGCACGCAGGACACTCATGACCCACGCAGGAAACTCATGACCCACACAGGACACTCAATGACCCACGCAGGACACTCAATGACCCACGCAGGATTCTCAATGGCCCACGCAGGACACTCAATGACCCATGCAGGACACTCATGACCCACACAGGACACTCAATGACCCATGCAAGACACTCAATTACCCACGCAGGATACTCAATGGCCCACGCAGGACCCTCAATGACCCATGCAGGACACTCATGACCCACGCAGGACACTCATGACCAAGCAGGACACTCAATGACCCACGTAGGACACTCATGATCCACGCAGGACACTGAATCACCCACGCAGGACACCCATGACCCACGCAGGACACTCACGACGCACGCAGGACACTCAATGACCCACGCAGGACACTCATGACCCACACAGGACACTCAATGACCCACGCAGGACACTCAATGACCCACGCAGGACACTCATGACCCACGAAGGACACTCAATGACCCACGCAGGACACTCATGACCCACGAAGGACACTCAATGACCCACGTAGGACTCTCAATGACCCATGCTGGACACTCATGACCCACGCAGAACACTCAATGACCCACGTAGCACACTCAATGACCAACACCGGTCACTCAATGACCCACGCACGACTCTCAATGACCCACGCTGGACACTCATGACCCAAACAGGACACTCAATGACCCACGCAGGACACTCATGACCCACACAGGCCACTCAATGACCCATGCTGGACACTCAATGACCCACGCAGGATACTCAATGGCCCACGCAGGACACTCAATGACCCATGCAGGACACTCATGACCCACGCAGGACACTCAATGACCCACGTAGGACTCTCAATGACCCACGTAGGACTCTCAATGACCAACACCGGCCACTCAATGACCCACGCGGACTCTCAATGACCCAAGCTGGACACTCATGACCCACAGAGAACACTCAATGACCCACGCAGGACACTCAATGACCCACGCAGGATATTCAATGACCCACGCAGGACACTCAATGACACATGCAGGACACTCATGACCCACGCAGGACACTCAATGACCCACGTAGGACACTCAATGACCAACACAGGCCACTCAATGACCCACACAGGATTCTAAATGACCCACGTTGGACACTCAATGACCCAAGCAGGATACTCAATGACCCACGCAGGACACTCATGACCCACACAGGACATTCAATGACCAAGCAAGACACTCATGACCCGCACAGGACACTCAATGACCCACGCTGGACACTCATGACCCATGCAGGACACACAATGACCCACACAGGACACTCAATGGCCCACGCAGGACACCCATGACCCACGCAGGACACTCATGACCCACGCAGGACACTCAATGACCCAGGCAGGACACTCAATGACCCACACCAGACACTCAATGGCCCACGCAGGACACTCATGACCCACGCAGGACACTCAATGACACACGCAGCACACTCAATGACCCACGCAGGGCACTCATGACCCACGCAGGACACTCAATGACTCACGAAGGACACTCATGACCCACACAGGACACTCAATGACCCACGCAAGACACTGAATGATCCACGCAGGATGCTCAATAGCCCACGCAGGACACTCAATGACCCATGCAGGACACTCATGACCCACGTAGGACACTCAATGACCCATGGAGGACACTCATGACCCACAGAGGACACTCAGTGACCCACGCAGGACACTCAATGATCCACGCAGGATGCTCAATAGCCCACGCAGGACACTCAATGACCCATGGAGGACACTCATGACCCACAGAGGACACTTAATGACCCACGCAGGACACTCATGACCCACACAGGACATTTAAGGACCCACGCAGGACACTCATGACCCACACAGTACATTCAATGACCCACGCAGGACACTCATGACCCATGCAGTACACTCAATGACCCACACAGGACACTCAATGGCCCACGCAGGACACTCATGACCAACGCAGGACACTCATGAACCACGCAGGTAACTCAATGACACACGCAGGACACTCAAGGACCCACACAGGACACTCAATAGCCCACGCAGGACACTCATGCCCCATGCAGGACACTCATGACCCACGCAGGACACTCAATGTCCCACGCAGGACACTCATGACCCACGCAGGACACTCAATGACCCACGCAGGACACTCATGACCCACGCAGGACAATCAATGATCCACGCAGGACACTCAAAGACCCACGTAGGACACTGAATCACCCACGCAGGACACCCATGACCCACGCAGGAAACTCAATGACACACGCAGGACACTCAATGACCCACACAGGACACTCATGACCCACGCAGGCCACTCAATGACCCATGCTGGACACTCATGACCCAAACAGGACACTCAATGACCCACGCAGGACACTCAATGACCCATGCAGGATACTCAATGGCCCACGCAGGACACTCAATGACCCATGCAGGATACTCAATGGCCCACGCAGGACACTCAATGACCCATGCAGGACACTCAATGACCCACGTAGGACACTCAATGACCCACGCAGGACACGCAATGGCCCACGCAGGACACTCAATGACCCATGCAGGACACTCATGACCCACGCAGGACACTCAATGACCCACGTAGGACTCTCAATGACCAACACCGGCCACTCAATGACCCACGCAGGACTCTCAATGACCCACGCTAAACACTCATGACCCAAACAGGACACTCAATGACCCACGCAGGACACTCATGACCCACGCAGGACACTCAATGACCCACGCAGGACACTCATGGCCCACGCAGGACACTCAATGACCCACGCAGGACACTCATGACCCACGCAGGACACTCATGACCCACACAGGACACTCAATGACCCACGCAGGACACTCAATGACTCACGCAGGACACTCATGACCCACTCAGGACACTCAATGACCCACGTAGGACACTCAATGACCAACACAGGCCACTCAATGACCCACGCAGGACTCTCAATGACCCACGCTAGACACTCAATGACCCAAGCAGGACACTCAATGACCCACGCAGGACACACATAACCCAAACAGGGCATTCAATGACCCACGCAGGACACTCATGACCCACGCAGGACACTCAATGACCCACGCAGGACACTCATGACCCACGCAGGACACTCAATGACCCACACAGGACACTCAATGACCCACGCAGGACACACAATGACCCACACAGGATACTCAATGGCCCACGCAGGACTTTCAATGACCCATGCAGGACACTCATGACCCACGCGGGACACTCAATGACCCACGTAGGACACTCAATGACCAACACAGGCCACTCAATGACCCACGCATGATTCTAAATGACCTACGCTGGACACTCAATGACCCAAGCAGGACACTCAATGACCCACGCAGGACACACATGACCCACACAGGCATTCAATGACCCACGCAGGAAACTCATGACCCACGCAGGACACTCAATGACCCACGCAGGACACTCATGACCCAACCAGGACCCTCAATGACCCACACAGGACACTCAATGGCCCACGCAGGACACTCATGACCCACGCAGGACACTCATGACCCACGCAGGACACTCAATGACACACGCAGGACACTCAATGATCCACAGCGGACACTCAATGGCCCACGCAGGACACTCATGACCCACGCAGGACACTCAATGTCCCACGCAGGACACTCAATGACACACGCAGCACACTCAATGACCCACGCAGGACACTCATGACACACGCAGGACACTCAATGACCCACGCAGGACACTCAATGACCCACGTAGGACACTCAATGACCAACACAGGCCACTCAATGACCCACACAGGATTCTAAATGACCCACGTTGGACACTCAATGACCCAAGCAGGACACTCAATAATCCACGCAGGACACTCATGACCCACGCAGGACACTCATGACCCACGCAGGACACTCAATGACCCACGCAGGACACTCATGACACACGCAGGACACTCAATGACCCACGCAGGACACACATGACCCACACAGGACACTCAATGACCCATGCAAGACACTCAATGACCCACGCAGGATACTCAATGGCCCACGCAGGACCCTCAATGACCCATGCAGGACACTCATGACCCACATAGGAGACTCAATGACCCACGTAGGACACTCATGACCCACGCACGACTCTCAATAACCCACGCTGGACACTCATGACCCAAACAGGACACTCAATGACCCACGCAGGACACTCATGACCCACACAGGACACTCAATGACCCACGCAGGACACTCAATGACCCACGCAGGATACTCAATGGCCCACGCAGGACACTCAATGACCCATGCAGGACACTCATGACCCACGCAGGACACTCAATGACCCACGTAGGACTCTCATTGACCAACACCGGCCACTCATGACCCACGCAGGACACTCAATGACCCACGCAGGACACTCATGAACCACGCAGGACACTGAATGACCCACGCAGGACACTCATGGCCCACGCAGGACACTCAATGAACCACGCAGGACACTCATGACACACGCAGGACACTCATGACCCACACAGGACACTCAATGACCCATGCAAGACACTCAATGACCCACGCAGGATACTCAATGGCCCACGCAGGACCCTCAATGACCCATGCAGGACACTCATGACCCACGTAGGAGACTCAATGACCCACGTAGGACACTCATGACCCACGCACGACTCTCAATAACCCACGCTGGACACTCATGACCCACACAGGACACTCAATGACCCACGCAGGACACTCAATGACCCACGCAGGATACTCAATGGCCCACGCAGGACACTCAATGACCCATGCAGGACACTCATGACCCACGCAGGACACTCAATGACCCACGTAGGACACTCAATGTCCAACACCGGTCACTCAATGACCCACGCACGACTCTCAATGGCCCACGCAGGACACTCATGAACCACGCAGGACACACAATGACCCACGCAGGACACTCATGACCCACGTAGGACACTCAATGACCCACGCAGGACACGCAATGGCCCACGCAGGACACTCAATGACCCATGCAGGACACTCATGACCCACGCAGGACACTCAATGACCCACGTAGGACTCTCAATGACCAACACCGGCCACTCAATGACCCACGCTAAACACTCATGACCCAAACAGGACACTCAATGACCCACGCAGGACACTCATGACCCACGCAGGACACTCAATGACCCACGCAGGACACTCATGGCCCACGCAGGACACTCAATGACCCACGCAGGACACTCATGACCCACGCAGGACACTCATGACCCACACAGGACACTCAATGACCCACGCAGGACACTCAATGACTCACGCAGGAAACTCAATGGCCCACGAAGGACACTCAATGACCCATGCAGGACACTCATGACCCACTCAGGACACTCAATGACCCACGTAGGACACTCAATGACCAACACAGGCCACTCAATGACCCAAGCAGGACTCTCAATGACCCACGCTAGACACTCAATGACCCAAGCAGGACACTCAATGACCCACGCAGGACACACATAACCCAAACAGGGCATTCAATGACCCACGCAGGACACACATGACCCACGCAGGACACTCAATGACCCACGCAGGACACTCATGAACCACGCAGGACACTCAATGACCCACACAGGACACTCAATGACCCACGCAGGACACACAATGACCCACACAGGATACTCAATGGCCCACGCAGGACTTTCAATGACCCATGCAGGACACTCATGACCCACGCGGGACACTCAATGACCCACGTAGGACACTCAATGACCAACACAGGCCACTCAATGACCCACGCATGATTCTAAATGACCCACGCTGGACACTCAATGACCCAAGCAGGACACTCAATGACCCACGCAGGACACACATGACCCACACAGGCATTCAATGACCCACGCAGGAAACTCATGACCCACGCAGGACACTCAATGACCCACGCAGGACACTCATGACCCAACCAGGACCCTCAATGACCCACACAGGACACTCAATGGCCCACGCAGGACACTCATGACCCACGCAGGACACTCATGACCCACGCAGGACACTCAATGACACACGCAGGACACTCAATGACCCACAGCGGACACTCAATGGCCCACGCAGGACACTCATGACCCACGCAGGACACTCAATGTCCCACGCAGGACACTCAATGACACACGCAGCACACTCAATGACCCACGCAGGACACTCATGACACACGCAGGACACTCAATGACCCACGCAGGACACTCAATGACCCACGTAGGACACTCAATGACCAACACAGGCCACTCAATGACCCACACAGGATTCTAAATGACCCACGTTGGACACTCAATGACCCAAGCAGGACACTCAATAATCCACGCAGGACACTCATGACCCACGCAGGACACTCATGACCCACGCAGGACACTCAATGACCCACGCAGGACACTCATGACACACGCAGGACACTCAATGACCCACGCAGGACACACATGACCCACACAGGACACTCAATGACCCATGCAAGACACTCAATTACCCACGCAGGATACTCAATGGCCCATGCAGGACACTCATGACCCACGCAGGAGACTCAATGACCCACGTAGGACACTCATGACCCACGCACGACTCTCAATAACCCACGCTGGACACTCATGACCCAAACAGGACTCTCACTGACCCACGCAGGACACTCATGACCCACACAGGACACTCAATGACCCACGCAGGACACTCAATGACCCACGCAGGATACTCAATGGCCCACGCAGGACACTCAATGACCCATGCAGGACACTCATGACCCACGCAGGACACTCAATGACCCACGTAGGACTCTCATTGACCAACACCGGCCACTAATGACCCACGCAGGACACTCAATGACCCACGCAGGACACTCATGAACCACGCAGGACACTGAATGACCCACGCAGGACACTCATGGCCCACGCAGGACACTCAATAATCCACGCAGGACACTCATGACACACGCAGGACACTCATGACCCACACAGGACACTCAATGACCCATGCAAGACACTCAATGACCCACGCAGGATACTCAATGGCCCACGCAGGACCCTCAATGACCCATGCAGGACACTCATGACCCACGTAGGAGACTCAATGACCCACGTAGGACACTCATGACCCACGCACGACTCTCAATAACCCACGCTGGACACTCATGACCCAAACAGGACACTCAATGACCCACGCAGGACACTCATGACCCACACAGGACACTCAATGACCCACGCAGGACACTCAATGACCCACGCAGGATACTCAATGGCCCACGCAGGACACTCAATGACCCATGCAGGACACTCATGACCCACGCAGGACACTCAATGACCCACGTAGGACTCTCATTGACCAACACCGGCCACTCATGACCCACTTAGGACACTCAATGGCCCACGCAGGACACTCATGAACCACGCAGGACACACAATGACCCACGCAGGACACTCATGACCCACGCAGGACACTCAATGACCCACGTAGGACACTCATGACCCACGCACGACACTCAATGTCCCACGCAGGACGCTCAATGACCCATGGAGGACACTCATGACCCACACAGGACACTCAATGACCCACGCAGGACACTCAATGACCCACGCAGGATATTCAATGGCCCACGAAGGACACTCAATGACACATGCAGGACACTCAATGACCCACGTAGGACACTCATGACCCACGCAGGACACTCAATGTCCCACGCAGGACGCTCAATGACCCATGGAGGACACTCATGACCCACACAGGACACTCAATGACCCACGCAGGACACACAATGACCCACGTAGGACACTCAATGACCAACACAGGCCACTCAATGACCCACACAGGATTCTAAATGACCCACGCTGGACACTCAATGACCCAAGCAGGACACTCAATGACCCACGCAGGACACTCATGACCCACGCAGGACACTCAATGACCCACGTAGGACTCTCATTGACCAACACCGGCCACTCATGACCCACTTAGGACACTCAATGACCCACGCAGGACACTCATGAACCACGCAGGACACACAATGACCCACGCAGGACACTCATGACCCACGCAGGACACTCAATGACCCACGTAGGACACTCATGACCCACGCACGACACTCAATGTCCCACGCAGGACGCTCAATGACCCATGGAGGACACTCATGACCCACACAGGACACTCAATGACCCACGCAGGACACTCAATGACCCACGCAGGATATTCAATGGCCCACGAAGGACACTCAATGACACATGCAGGACACTCAATGACCCACGTAGGACACTCATGACCCACGCAGGACACTCAATGTCCCACGCAGGACGCTCAATGACCCATGGAGGACACTCATGACCCACACAGGACACTCAATGACCCACGCAGGACACACAATGACCCACGTAGGACACTCAATGACCAACACAGGCCACTCAATGACCCACACAGGATTCTAAATGACCCACGCTGGACACTCAATGACCCAAGCAGGACACTCAATGACCCACGCAGGACACTCATGACCCACACAGGACTTTCAAAGACCCACGCAGGACACTCATGACCCACACAGTATACTCAATGACACACGCAGGACACTCATGACCCATGCAGTACACTCAATGACCCACACAGGACACTCAATGGCCCACGCAGGACATTCATGACCAACGCAGGACACTCATGACCCACGCAGGTCACTCAATGACACACGCAGGACACTCAAGGACCCACACAGGACACTCAATAGCCCACGCAGGAGACTCATGCCCCATGCAGGACACTCATGACGCACGCAGGACACTCAATGTCCCACGCAGGACACTCATGACCCACGTAGGACACTCAATGACCCACGCAGGACACGCAATGGCCCACGCAGGACACTCAATGACCCATGCAGGACACTCATGACCCACGCAGGACACTCAATGACCCACGTAGGACTCTCAATGACCAACACCGGCCACTCAATGACCCACGCAGGACTCTCAATGACCCACGCTAAACACTCATGACCCAAACAGGACACTCAATGACCCACGCAGGACACTCATGACCCACGCAGGACACTCAATGACCCACGCAGGACACTCATGGCCCACGCAGGACACTCAATGACCCACGCAGGACACTCATGACCCACGCAGGACACTCATGACCCACACAGGACACTCAATGACCCACGCAGGACACTCAATGACTCACGCAGGAAACTCAATGGCCCACGAAGGACACTCAATGACCCATGCAGGACACTCATGACCCACTCAGGACACTCAATGACCCACGTAGGACACTCAATGACCAACACAGGCCACTCAATGACCCACGCAGGACTCTCAATGACCCACGCTAGACACTCAATGACCCAAGCAGGACACTCAATGACCCACGCAGGACACACATAACCCAAACAGGGCATTCAATGACCCACGCTGGACACTCATGACCCACGCAGGACACTCAATGACCCACGCAGGACACTCATGACCCACGCAGGACACTCAATGACCCACACAGGACACTCAATGACCCACGCAGGACACACAATGACCCACACAGCAAACTCAATGGCCCACGCAGGACTTTCAATGACCCATGCAGGACACTCATGACCCACACGGGACACTCAATGACCCACGTAGGACACTCAATGACCAACACAGGCCACTCAATGACCCACGCATGATTCTAAATGACCCACGCTGGACACTCAATGACCCAAGCAGGACACTCAATGACCCACGCAGGACACACATGACCCACACAGGCATTCAATGACCCACGCAGGAAACTCATGACCCACGCAGGACACTCAATGACCCACGCAGGACACTCATGACCCAACCAGGACCCTCAATGACCCACACAGGACACTCAATGGCCCACGCAGGACACTCATGACCCACGCAGGACACTCATGACCCACGCAGGACACTCAATGACACACGCAGGACACTCAATGACCCACAGCGGACACTCAATGGCCCACGCAGGACACTCATGACCCACGCAGGACACTCAATGTCCCACGCAGGACACTCAATGACACACGCAGCACACTCAATGACCCACGCAGGACACTCATGACACACGCAGGACACTCAATGACCCACGCAGGACACTCAATGACCCACGTAGGACACTCAATGACCAACACAGGCCACTCAATGACTCACACAGGATTCTAAATGACCCACGTTGGACACTCAATGACCCAAGCAGGACACTCAATAATCCACGCAGGACACTCATGACCCACGCAGGACACTCATGACCCACGCAGGACACTCAATGACCCACGCAGGACACTCATGACACACGCAGGACACTCAATGACCCACGCAGGACACACATGACCCACACAGGACACTCAATGACCCATGCAAGACACTCAATGACCCACGCAGGATACTCAATGGCCCACGCAGGACCCTCAATGACCCATGCAGGACACTCATGACCCACGCAGGAGACTCAATGACCCACGTAGGACACTCATGACCCACGCACGACTCTCAATAACCCACGCTGGACACTCATGACCCAAACAGGACTCTCACTGACCCACGCAGGACACTCATGACCCACACAGGACACTCAATGACCCACGCAGGACACTCAATGACCCACGCAGGATACTCAATGGCCCACGCAGGACACTCAATGACCCATGCAGGACACTCATGACCCACGCAGGACACTCAATGACCCACGTAGGACTCTCATTGACCAACACCGGCCACTCATGACCCACGCAGGACACTCAATGACCCACGCAGGACACTCATGAACCACGCAGGACACTGAATGACCCACGCAGGACACTCATGGCCCACGCAGGACACTCAATGAACCACGCAGGACACTCATGACACACGCAGGACACTCATGACCCACACAGGACACTCAATGACCCATGCAAGACACTCAATGACCCACGCAGGATACTCAATGGCCCACGCAGGACCCTCAATGACCCATGCAGGACACTCATGACCCACGTAGGAGACTCAATGACCCACGTAGGACACTCATGACCCACGCACGACTCTCAATAACCCACGCTGGACACTCATGACCCAAACAGGACACTCAATGACCCACGCAGGACACTCATGACCCACACAGGACACTCAATGACCCACGCAGGACACTCAATGACCCACGCAGGATACTCAATGGCCCACGCAGGACACTCAATGACCCATGCAGGACACTCATGACCCACGCAGGACACTCAATGACCCACGTAGGACTCTCATTGACCAACACCGGCCACTCATGACCCA
Source organism: Chiloscyllium plagiosum (assembly GCF_037043375.1). Lineage (NCBI taxonomy): Eukaryota > Metazoa > Chordata > Chondrichthyes > Orectolobiformes > Hemiscylliidae > Chiloscyllium > Chiloscyllium plagiosum. The sequence goes on from NW_028270167.1 coordinate 47,695,544, forward strand.
CTTAGGACACTCAATGGCCCACGCAGGACACTCATGAACCACGCAGGACACACAATGACCCACGCAGGACACTCATGACCCACGCAGGACACTCAATGACCCACGTAGGACACTCATGACCCACGCACGACACTCAATGTCCCACGCAGGACGCTCAATGACCCATGGAGGACACTCATGACCCACACAGGACACTCAATGACCCACGCAGGACACTCAATGACCCACGCAGGATATTCAATGGCCCACGAAGGACACTCAATGACACATGCAGGACACTCAATGACCCACGTAGGACACTCATGGCCCACGCAGGACACTCAATGTCCCACGCAGGACGCTCAATGACCCATGGAGGACACTCATGACCCACACAGGACACTCAATGACCCACGCAGGACACACAATGACCCACGTAGGACACTCAATGACCAACACAGGCCACTCAATGACCCACACAGGATTCTAAATGACCCACGCTGGACACTCAATGACCCAAGCAGGACACTCAATGACCCACGCAGGACACTCATGACCCACACAGGACTTTCAAAGACCCACGCAGGACACTCATGACCCACACAGTATACTCAATGACACACGCAGGACACTCATGACCCATGCAGTACACTCAATGACCCACACAGGACACTCAATGGCCCACGCAGGACACTCATGACCAACGCAGGACACTCATGACCCACGCAGGTCACTCAATGACACACGCAGGACACTCAAGGACCCACACAGGACACTCAATAGCCCACGCAGGAGACTCATGCCCCATGCAGGACACTCATGACGCACGCAGGACACTCAATGTCCCACGCAGGACACTCATGACCCACGCAGGACACTCAATGACCCACGCAGGACACTCATGACAAACGCAGGACACACAATGATCCACGCAGGACACTCAATGACCCACGCAGGACAATGAATCACCCACGCAGGACACCCATGACCCACGCAGGACACTCAATGACACACGCAGGACACTCAATGACCCACACAGCACACTCAATGGCCCACGCAGGACACTCATGACCCACGCAGGACACTCAATGACCCACGCAGGACACTCATGACCCACGCAGGACACTCAATGACCCACGCAGGACACTCATGACCCACACAGGACACTCAATGACCCATGCAAGACACTCAATGACCCACGCAGGATACTCAATGGCCCACGCAGGACCCTCAATGACCCATGCAGGACACTCATGACCCACATAGGAGACTCAATGACCCACGTAGGACACTCATGACCCACGCACGACTCTCAATAACCCACGCTGGACACTCATGACCCAAACAGGACACTCAATGACCCACGCAGGACACTCATGACCCACACAGGACACTCAATGACCCACGCAGGACACTCAATGACCCACGCAGGATACTCAATGGACCACGCAGGACACTCAATGACCCATGCAGGACACTCATGACCCACGCAGGACACTCAATGACCCACGTAGGACTCTCATTGACCAACACCGGCCACTCATGACCCACGCAGGACACTCAATGACCCACGCAGGACACTCATGAACCACGCAGGACACTGAATGACCCACGCAGGACACTCATGGCCCACGCAGGACACTCAATAACCCACGCAGGACACTCATGACCCACGCAGGACACTCATGACCCACACAGGACACTTAATGACCCACGCAGGACACTCAATGACCCACGCAGGATACTCAATGGCCCACGCAGGACACACAATAGCACATGCAGGACACTCATGACCCACGCAGGACACACAATGACCCACATAGGACACTCAATGACCAACACAGGCCACTCAATGACCCACACAGGATTCTAAATGACCCACGCTGGACATTCAATGACCCAAGCAGGACACTCAATGACCCACGCAGGACACTCATGACCCACACAGGACATTCAAAGACTCACGCAGGACACACATGACCCACACAGTACACTCAATGACCCACGCAGGACACTCATGACCCATGCAGTACACTCAATGACCCACACAGGACACTCAATGGCCCACGCAGGACACGCATGACCAACGCAGGACACTGATGACCCACGCAGGTCACTCAATGACACACGCAGGACACTCAAGGACCCACACAGGACACTCAATAGCCCACGCAGGACACTCATGACCCACGCAGGACACTCAATGACCCACGTAGGACACTCATGACCCACGCAGGACACTCAATGTCCCACGCAGGACGCTCAATGACCCATGGAGGACACTCATGACCCACACAGGACACTCAATGACCCACGCAGGACACTCAATGACCCACGCAGGATATTCAATGGCCCACGCAGGACACACAATGACACATGCAGGACACTCATGACCCACGCAGGACACTCAATGACCCACGAAGGACACTCAATGACCAACACAGGCCACTCAATGACCCACACAGGATTCTAAATGACCCACGCTGGACACTCAATGACCCAAGCAGGACACTCAATGACCCACGCAGGACACTCATGACCCACACAGGACATTCAAAGACCCACGCAGGACACTCATGACCCACACAGTACACTCAATGTCCCACGCAGGACACTCATGACCCATGCAGTACACTCAATGACCCACACAGGACACTCAATGGCCCACGCAGGACATTCATGAGCAACGCAGGACACTCATGACCCACGCAGGTCACTCAATGACACACGCAGGACACTCATGACCCACGCAGGACACTCAATGACCCACGCAGGACACTCATGACCCACGCAGGACACTCAATGATCCACGCAGGACACTCAATGACCCACGCAGGACACTGAATCACCCACGCAGGACACCCATGAACCACGCAGGACACTCAATGACACACGCAGGACACTCAATGACCCACACAGGACACTCAATGGCCCACGCAGGACACTCATGACCCACGCAGGACACTCAATGACCCACGCAGGACACTCATGACACACGCAGGACACTCAATGACCCACGCAGGACACACATGACCCACACAGGACACTCAATGACCCATGCAAGACACTCAATGACCCACGCAGGATACTCAATGGCCCACGCAGGACCCTCAATGACCCATGCAGGACACTCATGACCCACGTAGGAGACTCAATGACCCACGTAGGACACTCATGACCCACGCACGACTCTCAATAACCCACGCTGGACACTCATGACCCAAACAGGACACTCAATGACCCACGCAGGACACTCATGACCCACACAGGACACTCAATGACCCACGCAGGACACTCAATGACCCACGCAGGATACTCAATGGCCCACGCAGGACACTCAATGACCCATGCAGGACACTCATGACCCACGCAGGACACTCAATGACCCACGTAGGACTCTCATTGACCAACACCGGCCACTCATGACCCACGCAGGACACTCAATGACCCACGCAGGACACTCATGAACCACGCAGGACACTGAATGACCCACGCAGGACACTCATGGCCCACGCAGGACACTCAATGACCCACGCAGGACACTCATGACACACGCAGGACACTCATGACCCACACAGGACACTCAATGACCCATGCAAGACACTCAATGACCCACGCAGGATACTCAATGGCCCACGCAGTACCCTCAATGACCCATGCAGGACACTCATGACCCACGTAGGAGACTCAATGACCCACGTAGGACACTCATGACCCACGCACGACTCTCAATGACCCACGCAGGACACTCATGACACACAGGACACTCAATGACCCACGCAGGACACTCAATGACCCACGCAGGATACTCAATGGCCCACGCAGGACAGTCAATGACCCACGCAGGACAGTCAATGACCCATGCAGGACTCTCATGACCCACGCAGGACACTCAATGACCCACGTAGGACTCTCATTGACCAACACCGGCCACTCATGACCCACTTAGGACACTCAATGACCCACGCAGGACACTCATGAACCACGCAGGACACACAACGACCCACGCAGGACACTCATGACCCACGCAGGACACTCAATGACCCACGTAGGACACTCATGACCCACGCAGGACACTCAATGTCCCACGCAGGACGCTCAATGACCCATGGAGGACACTCATGACCCACACAGGACACTCAATGACCCACGCAGGACACTCAATGACCCACGCAGGATATTCAATGGCCCACGAAGGACACTCAATGACACATGCAGGACACTCATGACCCACGCAGGACACTCAATGACCCACGTAGGACACTCAATGACCAACACAGGCCACTCAATGACCCACACAGGATTCTAAATGACCCACGCTGGACACTCAATGACCCAAGCAGGACACTCAATGACCCACGCAGGACACTCATGACCCACACAGGACTTTCAAAGACCCACGCAGGACACTCATGACCCACACAGTATACTCAATGACACACGCATGACACTCATGACCCATGCAGTACACTCAATGACACACACAGGACACTCAATGGCCCACGCAGGACACTCATGACCAATGCAGGACACTGATGACCCACGCAGGTCACTCAATGACACACGCAGGACACTCAAGGACCCACACAGGACACTCAATAGCCCACGCAGGAGACTCATGCCCCATGCAGGACACTCATGACGCACGCAGGACACTCAATGTCCCACGCAGGACACTCATGACCCACGCAGGACACTCAATGACCCACGCAGGACACTCATGACAAACGCAGGACACACAATGATCCACGCAGGACACTCAATGACCCATGCAGGACACTGAATCACCCACGCAGGACACCCATGACCCACGCAGGACACTCAATGACACACGCAGGACACTCAATGACCCACACAGGACACTCAATGGCCCACGCAGGACACTCATGACCCACGCAGGACACTCAATGACCCACGCAGGACACTCATGACCCACGCAGGACACTCAATGACCCACGCAGGACACTCATGACCCACACAGGACACTCAATGACCCATGCAAGACACTCAATGACCCACGCAGGATACTCAATGGCCCACGCAGGACCCTCAATGACCCATGCAGGACACTCATGACCCACATAGGAGACTCAATGACCCACGTAGGACACTCATGACCCACGCACGACTCTCAATAACCCACGCTGGACACTCATGACCCAAACAGGACACTCAATGACCCACGCAGGACACTCATGACCCACACAGGACACTCAATGACCCACGCAGGACACTGAATGACCCACGCAGGATACTCAATGGCCCACGCAGGACACTCAATGACCCATGCAGGACACTCATGTCCCACGCAGGACACTCAATGACCCACGTAGGACTCTCATTGACCAACACCGGCCACTCATGACCCACGCAGGACACTCAATGACCCACGCAGGACACTCATGAACCACGCAGGACACTGAATGACCCACGCAGGAAACTCATGGCCCACGCAGGACACTCAATAATCCACGCAGGACACTCATGACCCACGCAGGACACTCATGACCCACACAGGACACTCAATGACCCACGCAGGACACTCAATGACCCACGCAGGATACTCAATGGCCCACGCAGGACACACAATAGCACATGCAGGACACTCATGACCCACGCAGGACACACAATGACCCACATAGGACACTCAATGACCAACACAGGCCACTCAATGACCCACACAGGATTCTAAATGACCCACGCTGGACATTCAATGACCCAAGCAGGACACTCAATGACCCACGCAGGACACTCATGACCCACACAGGACATTCAAAGACCCACGCAGGACACACATGACCCACACAGGACACTCAATGGCCCACGCAGGACACTCATGACCAACGCAGGACACTGATGACCCACGCAGGTCACTCAATGACACACGCAGGACACTCAAGGACCCACACAGGACACTCAATAGCCCACGCAGGACACTCATGCCCCATGCAGGACACTCATGACCCACGCAGGCCACTCAATGTCCCACGCAGGACACTCATGACCCACACAGTACACTCAATGACCAACGCAGGACACTCATGACCCATGCAGTACACTCAATGACCCACACAGGACACTCAATGGCCCACGCAGGACACTCATGACCAACGCAGGACACTCATGACCCACGCAGGTCACTCAATGACACACGCAGGACACTCAATGACCCACACAGGACACTCAATAGCCCACGCAGGACACTCATGCCCCATGCAGGACACTCATGACCCACGCAGGACACTCAATGTCCCACGCAGGACACTCATGACCCACGCAGGACACTCAATGACCCACGCAGGACACTCATGACCCACGCAGGACACTCAATGATCCACGCAGGACACTCAATGACCCACGCAGGACACTGAATCACCCACGCAGGACACCCATGACCCACGCAGGACACTCAATGACACACGCAGGACACTCAATGACCCACACAGGACACTCAATGGCCCACGCAGGACACTCATGACCCACGCAGGACACTCAATGACCCACGCAGGACACTCATGACCCACGCAGGACACTCAATGACCCACGCAGTACACTCATGACCCACACAGGACACTCAATGACCCATGCAAGACACTCAATGACCCACGCAGGATACTCAATGACCCACGCAGGACACTCAATGGCCCACGCAGGACACTCATGACCAACGCAGGACACTCATGAACCACGCAGGTAACTCAATGACACACGCAGGACACTCAAGGACCCACACAGGACACTCAATAGCCCACGCAGGACACTCATGCCCCATGCAGGACACTCATGACCCACGCAGGACACTCAATGTCCCACGCAGGACACTCATGACCCACGCAGGACACTCAATGACCCACGCAGGACACTCATGACCCACGCAGGACAATCAATGATCCACGCAGGACACTCAAAGACACACGCAGTACACTGAATCACCCACGCAGGACACCCATGACCCACGCAGGAAACTCAATGACACACGCAGGACACTCAATGACCCACACAGGACACTCATGACCCACGCAGGACACTCAATGACCCACGTAGGACTCTCAATGACCCATGCAGGCCACTCAATGACCCATGCTGGACACTCATGACGCAAACAGGACACTCAATGACCCACGTAGGACACTCAATGTCCAACACCGGTCACTCAATGACCCACGCACGACTCTCAATGACCCACGCAGGACACTCATGACCCACACAGGACACTCAATGACCCACGCAGGACACTCAATGACCCACGCAGGATACTCAATGGCCCACGCAGGACACTCAATGACCCATGCAGGACACTCATGACCCACGCAGGACACTCATGACCCACGAAGGACACTCAATGACCCACGTAGGACTCTCAATGTCCCACGCAGGACACTCCTGACCCACGCAGGACACACAATGACCCATGCAGGACACTCAATGACCCACGTAGCACACTCAATGACCAACACCGGTCACTCAATGACCCACGCACGACTCTCAATGACCCACGCTGGACACTCATGGCCCACGCAGGACACTCAATGACCCACGCAGGACACTCATGACCCACACAGGACACTCAATGACCCACGCAGGACACTCAATGACCCACACAGGATACTCAATGGCCCACGCGGGACACTCAATGACCCATGCAGGACACTCATGACCCACGCAGCACACTCAATGACCCACGTAGGACTCTCAATGACCCACGTAGGACTCTCAATGACCAACACCGGCCACTCAATGACCCACGCGGACTCTCAATGACCCACGCTGGACACTCATGACCCACAGAGGACACTCAATGACCCACGCAGGACACTCAATGACCCACGCAGGATATTCAATGGCCCATGCAGGACACTCAATGACACATGCAGGACACTCATGACCCACGCAGGACACTCAATGACCCACGTAGGACACTCAATGACCAACACAGGCCACTCAATGACCCACACAGGATTCTAAATGACCCACGTTGGACACTCAATGACCCAAGCAGGACACTCAATGACCCACGCAGGACACTCATGACCCACACAGGACATTCAATGACCCACGCAGGACACTCATGACCCGCACAGGACACTCAATGACCCACGCAGGACACTCATGACCCATGCAGTACACTCAATGATCCACACAGGACACTCAATGGCCCACGCAGGACTATCATGACCAACGCAGGACACTCATGACCCACGCAGGTCACTCAATGACCCACGCAGGACACTCATGACCCACGCAGGACACACAATGATCCACGCAGGACACTCAATGACCCACGCAGGACACTGAATCACCCACGCAGGACACCCATGACCCACGCAGGACACTCAATGACACACGCAGGACACTCAATGACCCACACAGGACACTCAATGGCCCACGCAGGACACTCATGACCCACGCAGGACACTCAATGACCCACGCAGGACACTCATGACCCACGCAGGACACTCAATGACCCACGCAGGACACTCATGACCCACACAGGACACTCAATGACCCATGCAAGACACTCAATGACCCACGCAGGATACTCAATGGCCCACGCAGGACCCTCAATGACCCATGCAGGACACTCATGACCCACATAGGAGACTCAATGACCCACGTAGGACACTCATGACCCACGCACGACTCTCAATAACCCACGCTGGACACTCATGACCCAAACAGGACACCCAATGACCCACGCAGGACACTCATGACCCACACAGGACACTCAATGACCCACGCAGGACACTCAATGACCCACGCAGGATACTCAATGGCCCACGCAGGACACTCAATGACCCATGCAGGACACTCATGACCCACGCAGGACACTCAATGACCCACGTAGGACTCTCATTGACCAACACCGGCCACTCATGACCCACGCAGGACACTCAATGACCCACGCAGGACACTCATGAACCACGCAGGACACTGAATGACCCACGCAGGAAACTCATGGCCCACGCAGGACACTCAATAATCCACGCAGGACACTCATGACCCACGCAGGACACTCATGACCCACACAGGACACTCAATGACCCACGCAGGACACTCAATGACCCACGCAGGATACTCAATGGCCCACGCAGGACACACAATAGCACATGCAGGACACTCATGACCCACGCAGGACACACAATGACCCACATAGGACACTCAATGACCAACACAGGCCACTCAATGACCCACACAGGATATCTAAATGACCCACGCTGGACATTCAATGACCCAAGCAGGACACTCAATGACCCACGCAGGACACTCATGACCCACACAGGACATTCAAAGACCCACGCAGGACACACATGACCCACACAGGACACTCAATGGCCCACGCAGGACACTCATGACCAACGCAGGACAATGATGACCCACGCAGGTCACTCAATGACACACGCAGGACACTCAAGGACCCACACAGGACACTCAATAGCCCACGCAGGACACTCATGCCCCATGCAGGACACTCATGACCCACGCAGGCCACTCAATGTCCCACGCAGGACACTCATGACCCACACAGTACACTCAATGACCAACGCAGGACACTCATGACCCATGCAGTACACTCAATGACCCACACAGGACACTCAATGGCCCACGCAGGACACTCATGACCAACGCAGGACACTCATGACCCACGCAGGTCACTCAATGACACACGCAGGACACTCAATGACCCACACAGGACACTCAATAGCCCACGCAGGACACTCATGCCCCATGCAGGACACTCATGACCCACGCAGGACACTCAATGTCCCACGCAGGACACTCATGACCCACGCAGGACACTCAATGACCCACGCAGGACACTCATGACCCACGCAGGACACTCAATGATCCACGCAGGACACTCAATGACCCACGCAGGACACTGAATCACCCACGCAGGACACCCATGACCCACGCAGGACACTCAATGACACACGCAGGACACTCAATGACCCACACAGGACACTCAATGGCCCACGCAGGACACTCATGACCCACGCAGGACACTCAATGACCCACGCAGGACACTCATGACCCACGCAGGACACTCAATGACCCACGCAGTACACTCATGACCCACACAGGACACTCAATGACCCATGCAAGACACTCAATGACCCACGCAGGATACTCAATGGCCCACGCAGGACACTCAATGACCCATGCAGGACACTCATGACCCACGTAGGACACTCAATGACCCACGTAGCACACTCAATGACCAACACCGGTCACTCAATGACCCACGCACGACTCTCAATGACCCACGCTGGACACTCATGACCCAAACAGGACACTCAATGACCCACGCAGGACACTCATGACCCACACAGGACACTCAATGACCCACGCAGGACACTCAATGACCCACGCAGGATACTCAATGGCCCACGCAGGACACTCAATGACCCATGCAGGACACTCATGACCCACGCAGGACACTCAATGACCCACGTAGGACTCTCAATGACCCACGTAGGACTCTCAATGACCAACACCGGCCACTCAATGACCCACGCGGACTCTCAATGACCCAAGCTGGACACTCATGACCCACAGAGAACACTCAATGACCCACGCAGGACACTCAATGACCCACGCAGGATATTCAATGACCCACGCAGGACACTCAATGACACATGCAGGACACTCAATGACCCACGTAGGACACTCAATGACCAACACAGGCCACTCAATGACCCACACAGGATTCTAAATGACCCACGTTGGACACTCAATGACCCAAGCAGGATACTCAATGACCCACGCAGGACACTCATGACCCACACAGGACATTCAATGACCCACTCAAGACACTCATGACCCGCACAGGACACTCAATGACCCACGCTGGACACTCATGACCCATGCAGGACACACAATGACCCACACAGGACACTCAATGGCCCACGCAGGACACCCATGACCCACGCAGAACACTCATGACCCACGCAGGACACTCAATGACCCAGGCAGGACACTCAATGACCCACACCGGACACTCAATGGCCCACGCAGGACACTCATGACCCACGCAGGACACTCAATGTCCCACGCAGGACACTCAATGACACACGCAGCACACACAATGACCCACGCAGGGCACTCATGACCCACGCAGGACACTCAATGACTCACGAAGGACACTCATGACCCACACAGGACACTCAATGACCCACGCAAGACACTCAATGATCCACGCAGGATGCTCAATAGCCCACGCAGGACACTCAATGACCCATGCAGGACACTCATGACCCACGTAGGACACTCAATGACCCATGGAGGACACTCATGACCCACAGAGGACACTCAATGACCCACGCAGGACACTCAATGATCCACGCAGGATGCTCAATGACCCATGCAGGCCACTCAATGACCCATGCTGGACACTCATGACGCAAACAGGACACTCAATGACCCACGTAGGACACTCAATGTCCAACACCGGTCACTCAATGACCCACGCACGACTCTCAATGACCCACGCAGGACACTCATGACCCACACAGGACACTCAATGACCCACGCAGGACACTCAATGACCCACGTAGGACTCTCAATGACCCATGCAGGCCACTCAATGACCCATGCTGGACACTCATGACGCAAACAGGACACTCAATGACCCACGTAGGACACTCAATGTCCAACACCGGTCACTCAATGACCCACGCACGACTCTCAATGACCCACGCAGGACACTCATGACCCACACAGGACACTCAATGACCCACGCAGGACACTCAATGACCCACGCAGGATACTCAATGGCCCACGCAGGACACTCAATGACCCATGCAGGACACTCATGACCCACGCAGGACACTCATGACCCACGAAGGACACTCAATGACCCACGTAGGACTCTCAATGTCCCACGCAGGACACTCCTGACCCACGCAGGACACACAATGACCCATGCAGGACACTCAATGACCCACGTAGCACACTCAATGACCAACACCGGTCACTCAATGACCCACGCACGACTCTCAATGACCCACGCTGGACACTCATGGCCCACGCAGGACACTCAATGACCCACGCAGGACACTCATGACCCACACAGGACACTCAATGACCCACGCAGGACACTCAATGACCCACACAGGATACTCAATGGCCCACGCGGGACACTCAATGACCCATGCAGGACACTCATGACCCACGCAGCACACTCAATGACCCACGTAGGACTCTCAATGACCCACGTAGGACTCTCAATGACCAACACCGGCCACTCAATGACCCACGCGGACTCTCAATGACCCACGCTGGACACTCATGACCCACAGAGGACACTCAATGACCCACGCAGGACACTCAATGACCCACGCAGGATATTCAATGGCCCATGCAGGACACTCAATGACACATGCAGGACACTCATGACCCACGCAGGACACTCAATGACCCACGTAGGACACTCAATGACCAACACAGGCCACTCAATGACCCACACAGGATTCTAAATGACCCACGTTGGACACTCAATGACCCAAGCAGGACACTCAATGACCCACGCAGGACACTCATGACCCACACAGGACATTCAATGACCCACGCAGGACACTCATGACCCGCACAGGACACTCAATGACCCACGCAGGACACTCATGACCCATGCAGTACACTCAATGATCCACACAGGACACTCAATGGCCCACGCAGGACTATCATGACCAACGCAGGACACTCATGACCCACGCAGGTCACTCAATGACCCACGCAGGACACTCATGACCCACGCAGGACACACAATGATCCACGCAGGACACTCAATGACCCACGCAGGACACTGAATCACCCACGCAGGACACCCATGACCCACGCAGGACACTCAATGACACACGCAGGACACTCAATGACCCACACAGGACACTCAATGGCCCACGCAGGACACTCATGACCCACGCAGGACACTCAATGACCCACGCAGGACACTCATGACCCACGCAGGACACTCAATGACCCACGCAGGACACTCATGACCCACACAGGACACTCAATGACCCATGCAAGACACTCAATGACCCACGCAGGATACTCAATGGCCCACGCAGGACCCTCAATGACCCATGCAGGACACTCATGACCCACATAGGAGACTCAATGACCCACGTAGGACACTCATGACCCACGCACGACTCTCAATAACCCACGCTGGACACTCATGACCCAAACAGGACACTCAATGACCCACGCAGGACACTCATGACCCACACAGGACACTCAATGACCCACGCAGGACACTCAATGACCCACGCAGGATACTCAATGGCCCACGCAGGACACTCAATGACCCATGCAGGACACTCATGACCCACGCAGGACACTCAATGACCCACGTAGGACTCTCATTGACCAACACCGGCCACTCATGACCCACGCAGGACACTCAATGACCCACGCAGGACACTCATGAACCACGCAGGACACTGAATGACCCACGCAGGAAACTCATGGCCCACGCAGGACACTCAATAATCCACGCAGGACACTCATGACCCACGCAGGACACTCATGACCCACACAGGACACTCAATGACCCACGCAGGACACTCAATGACCCACGCAGGATACTCAATGGCCCACGCAGGACACACAATAGCACATGCAGGACACTCATGACCCACGCAGGACACACAATGACCCACATAGGACACTCAATGACCAACACAGGCCACTCAATGACCCACACAGGATATCTAAATGACCCACGCTGGACATTCAATGACCCAAGCAGGACACTCAATGACCCACGCAGGACACTCATGACCCACACAGGACATTCAAAGACCCACGCAGGACACACATGACCCACACAGGACACTCAATGGCCCACGCAGGACACTCATGACCAACGCAGGACAATGATGACCCACGCAGGTCACTCAATGACACACGCAGGACACTCAAGGACCCACACAGGACACTCAATAGCCCACGCAGGACACTCATGCCCCATGCAGGACACTCATGACCCACGCAGGCCACTCAATGTCCCACGCAGGACACTCATGACCCACACAGTACACTCAATGACCAACGCAGGACACTCATGACCCATGCAGTACACTCAATGACCCACACAGGACACTCAATGGCCCACGCAGGACACTCATGACCAACGCAGGACACTCATGACCCACGCAGGTCACTCAATGACACACGCAGGACACTCAATGACCCACACAGGACACTCAATAGCCCACGCAGGACACTCATGCCCCATGCAGGACACTCATGACCCACGCAGGACACTCAATGTCCCACGCAGGACACTCATGACCCACGCAGGACACTCAATGACCCACGCAGGACACTCATGACCCACGCAGGACACTCAATGATCCACGCAGGACACTCAATGACCCACGCAGGACACTGAATCACCCACGCAGGACACCCATGACCCACGCAGGACACTCAATGACACACGCAGGACACTCAATGACCCACACAGGACACTCAATGGCCCACGCAGGACACTCATGACCCACGCAGGACACTCAATGACCCACGCAGGACACTCATGACCCACGCAGGACACTCAATGACCCACGCAGTACACTCATGACCCACACAGGACACTCAATGACCCATGCAAGACACTCAATGACCCACGCAGGATACTCAATGGCCCACGCAGGACACTCAATGACCCATGCAGGACACTCATGACCCACGTAGGACACTCAATGACCCACGTAGCACACTCAATGACCAACACCGGTCACTCAATGACCCACGCACGACTCTCAATGACCCACGCTGGACACTCATGACCCAAACAGGACACTCAATGACCCACGCAGGACACTCATGACCCACACAGGACACTCAATGACCCACGCAGGACACTCAATGACCCACGCAGGATACTCAATGGCCCACGCAGGACACTCAATGACCCATGCAGGACACTCATGACCCACGCAGGACACTCAATGACCCACGTAGGACTCTCAATGACCCACGTAGGACTCTCAATGACCAACACCGGCCACTCAATGACCCACGCGGACTCTCAATGACCCAAGCTGGACACTCATGACCCACAGAGAACACTCAATGACCCACGCAGGACACTCAATGACCCACGCAGGATATTCAATGACCCACGCAGGACACTCAATGACACATGCAGGACACTCAATGACCCACGTAGGACACTCAATGACCAACACAGGCCACTCAATGACCCACACAGGATTCTAAATGACCCACGTTGGACACTCAATGACCCAAGCAGGATACTCAATGACCCACGCAGGACACTCATGACCCACACAGGACATTCAATGACCCACTCAAGACACTCATGACCCGCACAGGACACTCAATGACCCACGCTGGACACTCATGACCCATGCAGGACACACAATGACCCACACAGGACACTCAATGGCCCACGCAGGACACCCATGACCCACGCAGAACACTCATGACCCACGCAGGACACTCAATGACCCAGGCAGGACACTCAATGACCCACACCGGACACTCAATGGCCCACGCAGGACACTCATGACCCACGCAGGACACTCAATGTCCCACGCAGGACACTCAATGACACACGCAGCACACACAATGACCCACGCAGGGCACTCATGACCCACGCAGGACACTCAATGACTCACGAAGGACACTCATGACCCACACAGGACACTCAATGACCCACGCAAGACACTCAATGATCCACGCAGGATGCTCAATAGCCCACGCAGGACACTCAATGACCCATGCAGGACACTCATGACCCACGTAGGACACTCAATGACCCATGGAGGACACTCATGACCCACAGAGGACACTCAATGACCCACGCAGGACACTCAATGATCCACGCAGGATGCTCAATGGCCCACGCAGGACACTCAATGACCCATGGAGGACACTCATGACCCACAGAGGACACTCAATGACCCACGCAGGACACTCATGACCCACACAGGACATTCAAGGACCCACGCAGGACACTCATGACCCACACAGTACATTCAATGACCCACGCAGGACACTCATGACCCATGCAGTACACTCAATGACCCACACAGGACACTCAATGGCCCACGCAGGACACTCATGACCAACGCAGGACACTCATGAACCACGCAGGTAACTCAATGACACACGCAGGACACTCAAGGACCCACACAGGACACTCAATAGCCCACGCAGGACACTCATGCCCCATGCAGGACACTCATGACCCACGCAGGACACTCAATGTCCCACGCAGGACACTCATGACCCACGCAGGACACTCAATGACCCACACAGGACACTCATGACCCACGCAGGACAATCAATGATCCACGCAGGACACTCAAAGACACACGCAGTACACTGAATCACCCACGCAGGACACCCATGACCCACGCAGGAAACTCAATGACACACGCAGGACACTCAATGACCCACACAGGACACTCATGACCCACGCAGGACACTCAATGACCCACGTAGGACTCTCAATGACCCATGCAGGCCACTCAATGACCCATGCTGGACACTCATGACCCAAACAGGACACTCAATGACCCACGTAGGACACTCAATGTCCAACACCGGTCACTCAATGACCCACGCACGACTCTCAATGACCCACGCAGGACACTCATGACCCACACAGGACACTCAATGACCCACGCAGGACACTCAATGACCCACGCAGGATACTCAATGGCCCACGCAGGACACTCAATGACCCATGCAGGACACTCATGACCCACGCAGGACACTCATGACCCACGAAGGACACTCAATGACCCACGTAGGACTCTCAATGTCCCACGCAGGACACTCCTGACCCACGCAGGACACACAATGACCCATGCAGGACACTCAATGACCCACGTAGCACACTCAATGACCAACACCGGTCACTCAATGACCCACGCACGACTCTCAATGACCCACGCAGGACACTCATGGCCCACGCAGGACACTCAATGACCCACGCAGGACACTCATGACCCACACAGGACACTCAATGACCCACGCAGGACACTCAATGACCCACACAGGATACTCAATGGCCCACGCGGGACACTCAATGACCCATGCAGGACACTCATGACCCACGCAGCACACTCAATGACCCACGTAGGACTCTCAATGACCAACACCGGCCACTCAATGACCCACGCGGACTCTCAATGACCCACGCTGGACACTCATGACCCACAGAGGACACTCAATGACCCACGCAGGACACTCAATGACCCACGCAGGATATTCAATGGCCCATGCAGGACACTCAATGACACATGCAGGACACTCATGACCCACGCAGGACACTCAATGACCCACGTAGGACACTCAATGACCAACACAGGCCACTCAATGACCCACACAGGATTCTAAATGACCCACGTTGGACACTCAATGACCCAAGCAGGACACTCAATGACCCACGCAGGACACTCATGACCCACACAGGACATTCAATGACCCACGCAGGACACTCATGACCCGCACAGGACACTCAATGACCCACGCAGGACACTCATGACCCATGCAGTACACTCAATGATCCACACAGGACACTCAATGGCCCACGCAGGACTATCATGACCAACGCAGGACACTCATGACCCACGCAGGTCACTCAATGACCCACGCAGGACACTCATGACCCACGCAGGACAATGAACCACCCACGCAGGACACCCATGACCCACGCAGGACACTCACGATGCATGCAGTACACTCAATGACCCACGCAGGACACTCATGACCCACACAGGACACTCAATGACCCACACAGGACACTAAATGACCCAGGCAGGACACTCATGACCCACGCAGGACACTCAATGACCCACGTAGGACTCTCAATGACCCATGCAGGACACTCAATGACCCATGCTGGACACTCATGACCCACGCAGGACACTCAATGACCCACGTAGGACACTCAATGACCAACACCGGTCACTCAATGAACCACGCATGACTCTCAATGACCCACGCAGGACACTCATGACCCACGCAGGACACTCAATGATCCACGCAGGACACTCAATGACCCACACAGGACACTCAATGACCCAGGCAGGACACTCATGACCCACGCAGGACACTCAATGACCCACGTAGGACTCTCAATGACCCATGCAGGACTCTCAATGACCCATGCTGGACACTCAATGACCCACGCAGAACACTCATGACCCACACAGGACACTCAATGACCCACGAAGGACACTCAATCACCCACGCAGGATACTCAATGGCCCACGCAGGACACTCAATGACCCATGCAGGACACTCATGACCCACGCAGGACACTCAATGACCCACGTAGGACTCTCAATGACAAACACCGGCCACTCAATGACCCACGCGGACTCTCAATGACCCACGCTGGACACTCATGACCCAAACAGGACACTCAATGACCCAGGCAGGACACTCATGACCCACGCAGGACACTCAATGACCCACGCAGGACACTCATGGCCCACGCAGGACACTCAATGACGCACGCAGGACACTCATGACCCACGCAGGAAACTCATGACCCACACAGGACACTCAATGACCCACGCAGGACACTCAATGACCCACGCAGGATTCTCAATGGCCCACGCAGGACACTCAATGACCCATGCAGGACACTCATGACCCACACAGGACACTCAATGACCCATGCAAGACACTCAATTACCCACGCAGGATACTCAATGGCCCACGCAGGACCCTCAATGACCCATGCAGGACACTTATGACCCACGCAGGACACTCATGACCAAGCAGGACACTCAATGACCCACGTAGGACACTCATGATCCACGCAGGACACTGAATCACCCACGCAGGACACCCATGACCCACGCAGGACACTCACGACGCACGCAGGACACTCAATGACCCACGCAGGACACTCATGACCCACACAGGACACTCAATGACCCACGCAGGACACTCAATGACCCACGCAGGACACTCATGACCCACGAAGGACACTCAATGACCCGCGCAGGACACTCATGACCCACGAAGGACACTCAATGACCCACGTAGGACTCTCAATGACCCATGCTGGACACTCATGACCCACGCAGAACACTCAATGACCCACGTAGCACACTCAATGACCAACACCGGTCACTCAATGACCCACGCACGACTCTCAATGACCCACGCTGGACACTCATGACCCAAACAGGACACTCAATGACCCACGCAGGACACTCATGACCCACACAGGCCACTCAATGACCCACGCAGGACACTCAATGACCCACGCAGGATACTCAATGGCCCACGCAGGACACTCAATGACCCATGCAGGACACTCATGACCCACGCAGGACACTCAATGACCCACGTAGGACTCTCAATGACCCACGTAGGACTCTCAATGACCAACACCGGCCACTCAATGACCCACGCGGACTCTCAATGACCCAAGCTGGACACTCATGACCCAC
The DNA here is from genome assembly GCF_037043375.1 of Chiloscyllium plagiosum. Taxonomy (NCBI): domain Eukaryota; kingdom Metazoa; phylum Chordata; class Chondrichthyes; order Orectolobiformes; family Hemiscylliidae; genus Chiloscyllium; species Chiloscyllium plagiosum. The sequence continues at coordinate 47,714,971 of NW_028270167.1, forward strand.
AGAGAACACTCAATGACCCACGCAGGACACTCAATGACCCACGCAGGATATTCAATGACCCACGCAGGACACTCAATGACACATGCAGGACACTCATGACCCACGCAGGACACTCAATGACCCACGTAGGACACTCAATGACCAACACAGGCCACTCAATGACCCACACAGGATTCTAAATGACCCACGTTGGACACTCAATGACCCAAGCAGGATACTCAATGACCCACGCAGGACACTCATGACCCATACAGGACATTCAATGACCAAGCAAGACACTCATGACCTGCACAGGACACTCAATGACCCACGCTGGACACTCATGACCCATGCAGGACACACAATGACCCACACAGGACACTCAATGGCCCACGCAGGACACCCATGACCCACGCAGGACACTCATGACCCACGCAGGACACTCAATGACCCAGGCAGGACACTCAATGACCCACACCAGACACTCAATGGCCCACGCAGGACACTCATGACCCACGCAGGACACTCAATGACACACGCAGCACACTCAATGACCCACGCAGGGCACTCATGACCCACGCAGGACACTCAATGACTCACGAAGGACACTCATTACCCACACAGGACACTCAATGACCCACGCAAGACACTCAATGATCCACGCAGGATGCTCAATAGCCCACGCAGGATACTCAATGACCCATGCAGGACACTCATGACCCACGTAGGACACACAATGACCCATGGAGGACACTCATGACCCACAGAGGACACTCAATGACCCACGCAGGACACTCAATGATCCACGCAGGATGCTCAATAGCCCACGCAGGACACTCAATGACCCATGGAGGACACTCATGACCCACAGAGGACACTCAATGACCCACGCAGGACACTCATGACCCACACAGGACATTCAAGGACCCACGCAGGACACTCATGACCCATGCAGTACACTCAATGACCCACACAGGACATTCAATGGCCCACGCAGGACACTCATGACCAACGCAGGACACTCATGAACCACGCAGGTAACTCAATGACACACGCAGGACACTCAAGGACCCACACAGGACACTCAATAGCCCACGCAGGACACTCATGCCCCATGCAGGACACTCATGACCCACGCAGGACACTCAATGTCCCACGCAGGACACTCATGACCCACGCAGGACACTCAATAACCCACGCAGGACACTCATGACCCACGCAGGACAATCAATGATCCACGCAGGACACTCAAAGACCCACGCAGGACACCCATGACCCACGCAGGAAACTCAATGACACACGCAGGACACTCAATGACCCACACAGGACACTCATGACCCACGCAGGCCACTCAATGACCCATGCTGGACACTCATGACCCAAACAGGACACTCAATGACCCACGTAGGACACGCAATGTCCAACACCGGTCACTCAATGACCCACGCACGACTCTCAATGACCCACGCAGGACACTCATGACCCACACAGGACACTCAATGACCCACGCAGGACACTCAATGACCCATGCAGGATACTCAATGGCCCACGCAGGACACTCAATGACCCATGCAGGATACTCAATGGCCCACGCAGGACACTCAATGACCCATGCAGGACACTCAATGACCCACGTAGGACACTCAATGACCCACGCAGGACACCCAATGGCCCACGCAGGACACTCAATGACCCATGCAGGACACTCATGACCCATGCAGGACACTCAATGACCCACGTAGGACTCTCAATGACCAACACCGGCCACTCAATGACCCACGCAGGACTCTCAATGACCCACGCTGGACACTCATGACCCAAACAGGACACTGAATGACCCACGCAGGACACTCATGGCCCACGCAGGACACTCAATAACCCACGCAGGACACTCATGAACCACGCAGGACACTCATGACCCACACAGGACACTCAATGACCCACGCAGGACACTCAATGACCCACGCAGGATACTCAATGGCCCACGCAGGACACACAATAGCACATGCAGGACACTCATGACCCACGCAGGACACACAATGACCCACATAGGACACTCAATGACCCACGCAGGATATTCAATGACTCACACAGGATTCTAAATGACCCACGCTGGACATTCAATGACCCAAGCAGGACACTCAATGACCCACGCAGGACACTCATGACCCACACAGGACATTCAAAGACCCACGCAGGACACACATGACCCACACAGTACACTCAATGACCCACGCAGGACACTCATGACCCATGCAGTACACTCAATGACCCACACAGGACACTCAATGGCCCACGCAGGACACGCATGACCAACGCAGGACACTGATGACCCACGCAGGTCACTCAATGACACACGCAGGACACTCAAGGACCCACACAGGACACTCAATAGCCCACGCAGGACACTCATGACCCACGCAGGACACTCAATGACCCACGTAGGACACTCATGACCCACGCAGGACACTCAATGTCCCACGCAGGACGCTCAATGACCCATGGAGGACACTCATGACCCACACAGGACACTCAATGACCCACGCAGGACACTCAATGACCCACGCAGGATATTCAATGGCCCACGCAGGACACTCAATGACACATGCAGGACACTCATGACCCACGCAGGACACACAATGACCCACGTAGGACACTCAATGACCAACACAGGCCACTCAATGACCCACACAGGATTCTAAATGACCCACGCTGGACACTCAATGACCCAAGCAGGACACTCAATGACCCACGCAGGACACTCATGACCCACACAGGACATTCAAAGACCCACGCAGGACACTCAATGGCCCACGCAGGACACTCAATGGCCCACGCAGGACACGCATGACCAACGCAGGACACTGATGACCCACGCAGGTCACTCAATGACACACGCAGGACACTCAAGGACCCACACAGGACACTCAATGGCCCACGCAGGAAACTCATGCCCCACGCAGGACACTCATGACACACGCAGGACACTCAATAACCCACGCAGGACACTCAATGTCCCACGCAGGACGCTCAATGACCCATGGAGGACACTCATGACCCACACAGGACACTCAATGACCCACGCAGGACACACAATGACCCACGTAGGACACTCAATGACCAACACAGGCCACTCAATGACCCACACAGGATTCTAAATGACCCACGCTGGACACTCAATGACCCAAGCAGGACACTCAATGACCCACGCAGAACACTCATGACCCACACAGGACTTTCAAAGACCCACGCAGGACACTCATGACCCACACAGTATACTCAATGACACACGCAGGACATTCATGACCCATGCAGTACACTCAATGACCCACACAGGACACTCAATGGCCCACGCAGGACACTCATGACCAACGCAGGACACTCATGACCCACGCAGGTCACTCAATGACACACGCAGGACACTCAAGGACCCACACAGGACACTCAATAGCCCACGCAGGAGACTCATGCCCCATGCAGGACACTCATGACGCACGCAGGACACTCAATGTCCCACGCAGGACACTCATGACCCACGCAGGACACTCAATGACCCACGCAGGACACTCATGACAAACGCAGGACACACAATGACCCACGTAGGACACTCATGGCCCACGCAGGACACTCAATGACCCACGTAGGACTCTCATTGACCAACACCGGCCACTCATGACCCACGCAGGACACTCAATGACCCACGCAGGACACTCATGAACCACGCAGGACACTGAATGACCCACGCAGGACACTCATGGCCCACGCAGGACACTCAATGACCCACGCAGGACACTCATGACACTCGCAGGACACTCATGACCCACACAGGACACTCAATGACCCATGCAAGACACTCAATGACCCACGCAGGATACTCAATGGCCCACGCAGGACCCTCAATGACCCATGCAGGACACTCATGACCCACGTAGGAGACTCAATGACCCACGTAGGACACTCATGACCCACGCACGACTCTCAATAACCCACGCTGGACACTCATGACCCAAACAGGACACTCAATGACCCACGCAGGACACTCATGACCCACACAGGACACTCAATGACCCACGCAGGACACTCAATGACCCACGCAGGATACTCAATGGCCCACGCAGGACACTCAATGACCCATGCAGGACACTCATGACCCACGCAGGACACTCAATGACCCACGTAGGACTCTCATTGACCAACACCGGCCACTCATGACCCACTTAGGACACTCAATGGCCCACGCAGGACACTCATGAACCACGCAGGACACACAATGACCCACGCAGGACACTCATGACCCACGCAGGACACTCAATGACCCACGTAGGACACTCATGACCCACGCAGGACACTCAATGTCCCACGCAGGACGCTCAATGACCCATGGAGGACACTCATGACCCACACAGGACACTCAATGACCCACGCAGGACACTCAATGACCCACGCAGGATATTCAATGGCCCACGAAGGACACTCAATGACACATGCAGGACACTCAATGACCCACGTAGGACACTCATGACCCACGCAGGACACTCAATGTCCCACGCAGGACGCTCAATGACCCATGGAGGACACTCATGACCCACACAGGACACTCAATGACCCACGCAGGACACACAATGACCCACGTAGGACACTCAATGACCAACACAGGCCACTCAATGACCCACACAGGATTCTAAATGACCCACGCTGGACACTCAATGACCCAAGCAGGACACTCAATGACCCACGCAGGACACTCATGACCCACACAGGACTTTCAAAGACCCACGCAGGACACTCATGACCCACACAGTATACTCAATGACACACGCAGGACACTCATGACCCATGCAGTACACTCAATGACCCACACAGGACACTCAATGGCCCACGCAGGACACTCATGACCAACGCAGGACACTCATGACCCACGCAGGTCACTCAATGACACACGCAGGACACTCAAGGACCCACACAGGACACTCAATAGCCCACGCAGGAGACTCATGCCCCATGCAGGACACTCATGACGCACGCAGGACACTCAATGTCCCACGCAGGACACTCATGACCCACGCAGGACACTCAATGACCCACGCAGGACACTCATGACAAACGCAGGACACACAATGATCCACGCAGGACACTCAATGACCCACGCAGGACACTGAATCACCCACGCAGGACACCCATGAACCACGCAGGACACTCAATGACACACGCAGGACACTCAATGACCCACACAGGACACTCAATGGCCCACGCAGGACACTCATGACCCACGCAGGACACTCAATGACCCACGCAGGACACTCATGACCCACGCAGGACACTCAATGACCCACGCAGGACACTCATGACCCACACAGGACACTCAATGACCCATGCAAGACACTCAATGACCCACGCAGGATACTCAATGGCCCACGCAGGACCCTCAATGACCCATGCAGGACACTCATGACCCACATAGGAGACTCAATGACCCACGTAGGACACTCATGACCCACGCACGACTCTCAATAACCCACGCTGGACACTCATGACCCAAACAGGACACTCAATGACCCACGCAGGACACTCATGACCCACACAGGACACTCAATGACCCACGCAGGACACTCAATGACCCACGCAGGATACTCAATGGCCCACGCAGGACACTCAATGACCCATGCAGGACACTCATGACCCACGCAGGACACTCAATGACCCACGTAGGACACTCATGAACCACGCAGGACACTGAATGACCCACGCAGGACACTCATGGCCCACGCAGGACACTCAATAACCCACGCAGGACACTCATGACCCACGCAGGACACTCATGACCCACACAGGACACTCAATGACCCACGCAGGACACTCAATGACCCACGCAGGATACTCAATGGCCCACGCAGGACACACAATAGCACATGCAGGACACTCATGACCCACGCAGGACACACAATGACCCACATAGGACCATCAATGACCAACACAGGCCACTCAATGACCCACACAGGATTCTAAATGACCCACGCTGGACATTCAATGACCCAAGCAGGACACTCAATGACCCACGCAGGACACTCATGACCCACACAGGACATTCAAAGACCCACGCAGGACACACATGACCCACACAGTACACTCAATGACCCACGCAGGACACTCATGACCCATGCAGCACACTCAATGACCCACACAGGACACTCAATGGCCCACGCAGGACACGCATGACCAACGCAGGACACTGATGACCCACGCAGGTCACTCAATGACACACGCAGGACACTCAAGGACCCACACAGGACACTCAATAGCCCACGCAGGACACTCATGACCCACGCAGGACACTCAATGACCCACGTAGGACACTCATGACCCACGCAGGACACTCAATGTCCCACGCAGGACGCTCAATGACCCATGGAGGACACTCATGACCCACACAGGACACTCAATGACCCACGCAGGACACTCAATGACCCACGCAGGATATTCAATGGCCCACGCAGGACACTCAATGACACATGCAGGACACTCATGACCCACGCAGGACACACAATGACCCACGTAGGACACTCAATGACCAACACAGGCCACTCAATGACCCACACAGGATTCTAAATGACCCACGCTGGACACTCAATGACCCAAGCAGGACACTCAATGACCCACGCAGGACACTCATGACCCACACAGGACATTCAAAGACCCACGCAGGACACACATGACCCACACAGGACACTCAATGGCCCACGCAGGACACTCAATGGCCCACGCAGGACACGCATGACCAACGCAGGACACTCATGACCCACGCAGGACACTCAATGACACACGCAGGACACTCAAGGACACACACAGGACACTCAATGGCCCACGCAGGACACTCATGCCCCACGCAGGACACTCATGACACACGCAGGACACTCAATAACCCACGCAGGACACTCAATGTCCCACGCAGGACGCTCAATGACCCATGGAGGACACTCATGACCCACACAGGACACTCAATGACCCACGCAGGACACACAATGACCCACGTAGGACACTCAATGACCAACACAGGCCACTCAATGACCCACACAGGATTCTAAATGACCCACGCTGGACACTCAATGACCCAAGCAGGACACTCAATGACCCACGCAGGACACTCATGACCCACACAGGACTTTCAAAGACCCACGCAGGACACTCATGACCCACACAGTATACTCAATGACACACGCAGGACACTCATGACCCATGCAGTACACTCAATGACCCACACAGGACACTCAATGGCCCACGCAGGACACTCATGACCAACGCAGGACACTCATGACCCACGCAGGTCACTCAATGACACACGCAGGACACTCAAGGACCCACACAGGACACTCAATAGCCCACGCAGGAGACTCATGCCCCATGCAGGACACTCATGACGCACGCAGGACACTCAATGTCCCACGCAGGACACTCATGACCCACGCAGGACACTCAATGACCCACGCAGGACACTCATGACAAACGCAGGACACACAATGATCCACGCAGGACACTCAATGACCCACGCAGGACACTGAATCACCCACGCAGGACACTCATGACCCACGCAGGACACTCAATGACACCCGCAGGACACTCATGACCCACACAGGACACTCAATGACCCATGCAAGACACTCAATGACCCACGCAGATTACTCAATGGCCCACGCAGGACCCTCAATGACCCATGCAGGACACTCATGACCCACATAGGAGACTCAATGACCCACGTAGGACACTCATGACCCACGCACGACTCTCAATAACCCACGCTGGACACTCATGACCCAAACAGGACACTCAATGACCCACGCAGGACACTCATGACCCACACAGGACACTCAATGACCCACGCAGGACACTCAATGACCCACGCAGGATACTCAATGGCCCACGCAGGACACTCAATGACCCATGCAGGACACTCATGACCCACGCAGGACACTCAATGACCCACGTAGGACTCTCATTGACCAACACCGGCCACTCATGACCCACTTAGGACACTCAATGGCCCACGCAGGACACTCATGAACCACGCAGGACACACAATGACCCACGCAGGACACTCATGACCCACGCAGGACACTCAATGACCCACGTAGGACACTCATGACCCACGCAGGACACTCAATGTCCCACGCAGGACGCTCAATGACCCATGGAGGACACTCATGACCCACACAGGACACTCAATGACCCACGCAGGACACTCAATGACCCACGCAGGATATTCAATGGCCCACGAAGGACACTCAATGACACATGCAGGACACTCAATGACCCACGTAGGACACTCATGACCCACGCAGGACACTCAATGTCCCACGCAGGACGCTCAATGACCCATGGAGGACACTCATGACCCACACAGGACACTCAATGACCCACGCAGGACACACAATGACCCACGTAGGACACTCAATGACCAACACAGGCCACTCAATGACCCACACAGGATTCTAAATGACCCACGCTGGACACTCAATGACCCAAGCAGGACACTCAATGACCCACGCAGGACACTCATGACCCACACAGGACTTTCAAAGACCCACGCAGGACACTCATGACCCACACAGTATACTCAATGACACACGCAGGACACTCATGACCCATGCAGTACACTCAATGACCCACACAGGACACTCAATGGCCCACGCAGGACACTCATGACCAACGCAGGACACTCATGACCCACGCAGGTCACTCAATGACACACGCAGGACACTCAAGGACCCACACAGGACACTCAATAGCCCACGCAGGAGACTCATGCCCCATGCAGGACACTCATGACGCACGCAGGACACTCAATGTCCCACGCAGGACACTCATGACCCACGCAGGACACTCAATGACCCACGCAGGACACTCATGACAAACGCAGGACACACAATGATCCACGCAGGACACTCAATGACCCACGCAGGACACTGAATCACCCACGCAGGACACCCATGAACCACGCAGGACACTCAATGACACACGCAGGACACTCAATGACCCACACAGGACACTCAATGGCCCACGCAGGACACTCATGACCCACGCAGGACACTCAATGACCCACGCAGGACACTCATGACCCACGCAGGACACTCAATGACCCACGCAGGACACTCATGACCCACACAGGACACTCAATGACCCATGCAAGACACTCAATGACCCACGCAGGATACTCAATGGCCCACGCAGGACCCTCAATGACCCATGCAGGACACTCATGACCCACATAGGAGACTCAATGACCCACGTAGGACACTCATGACCCACGCACGACTCTCAATAACCCACGCTGGACACTCATGACCCAAACAGGACACTCAATGACCCACGCAGGACACTCATGACCCACACAGGACACTCAATGACCCACGCAGGACACTCAATGACCCACGCAGGATACTCAATGGCCCACGCAGGACACTCAATGACCCATGCAGGACACTCATGACCCACGCAGGACACTCAATGACCCACGTAGGACACTCATGAACCACGCAGGACACTGAATGACCCACGCAGGACACTCATGGCCCACGCAGGACACTCAATAACCCACGCAGGACACTCATGACCCACGCAGGACACTCATGACCCACACAGGACACTCAATGACCCACGCAGGACACTCAATGACCCACGCAGGATACTCAATGGCCCACGCAGGACACACAATAGCACATGCAGGACACTCATGACCCACGCAGGACACACAATGACCCACATAGGACACTCAATGACCAACACAGGCCACTCAATGACCCACACAGGATTCTAAATGACCCACGCTGGACATTCAATGACCCAAGCAGGACACTCAATGACCCACGCAGGACACTCATGACCCACACAGGACATTCAAAGACCCACGCAGGACACACATGACCCACACAGTACACTCAATGACCCACGCAGGACACTCATGACCCATGCAGCACACTCAATGACCCACACAGGACACTCAATGGCCCACGCAGGACACGCATGACCAACGCAGGACACTGATGACCCACGCAGGTCACTCAATGACACACGCAGGACACTCAAGGACCCACACAGGACACTCAATAGCCCACGCAGGACACTCATGACCCACGCAGGACACTCAATGACCCACGTAGGACACTCATGACCCACGCAGGACACTCAATGTCCCACGCAGGACGCTCAATGACCCATGGAGGACACTCATGACCCACACAGGACACTCAATGACCCACGCAGGACACTCAATGACCCACGCAGGATATTCAATGGCCCACGCAGGACACTCAATGACACATGCAGGACACTCATGACCCACGCAGGACACACAATGACCCACGTAGGACACTCAATGACCAACACAGGCCACTCAATGACCCACACAGGATTCTAAATGACCCACGCTGGACACTCAATGACCCAAGCAGGACACTCAATGACCCACGCAGGACACTCATGACCCACACAGGACATTCAAAGACCCACGCAGGACACACATGACCCACACAGGACACTCAATGGCCCACGCAGGACACTCAATGGCCCACGCAGGACACGCATGACCAACGCAGGACACTCATGACCCACGCAGGACACTCAATGACACACGCAGGACACTCAAGGACACACACAGGACACTCAATGGCCCACGCAGGACACTCATGCCCCACGCAGGACACTCATGACACACGCAGGACACTCAATAACCCACGCAGGACACTCAATGTCCCACGCAGGACGCTCAATGACCCATGGAGGACACTCATGACCCACACAGGACACTCAATGACCCACGCAGGACACACAATGACCCACGTAGGACACTCAATGACCAACACAGGCCACTCAATGACCCACACAGGATTCTAAATGACCCACGCTGGACACTCAATGACCCAAGCAGGACACTCAATGACCCACGCAGGACACTCATGACCCACACAGGACTTTCAAAGACCCACGCAGGACACTCATGACCCACACAGTATACTCAATGACACACGCAGGACACTCATGACCCATGCAGTACACTCAATGACCCACACAGGACACTCAATGACCCACGCAGGATATTCAATGGCCCACGCAGGACACTCAATGACACATGCAGGACACTCATGACCCACGCAGGACACACAATGACCCACGTAGGACACTCAATGACCAACACAGGCCACTCAATGACCCACACAGGATTCTAAATGACCCACGCTGGACACTCAATGACCCAAGCAGGACACTCAATGACCCACGCAGGACACTCATGACCCACACAGGACATTCAAAGACCCACGCAGGACACTCATGACCCACACAGTACACTCAATGTCCCACGCAGGACACTCATGACCCATGCAGTACACTCAATGACCCACACAGGACACTCAATGGCCCACGCAGGACATTCATGAGCAACGCAGGACACTCATGACCCACGCAGGTCACTCAATGACACACGCAGGACACTCAAGGACCCACACAGGACACTGAATAGCCCACGCAGGACACTCATGCCCCATGCAGGACACTCATGACCCACGCAGGACACTCAATGTCCCACGCAGGTCACTCATGACCCACGCAGGACACTCAATGACCCACGCAGGACACTCATGACCCACGCAGGACACTCAATGATCCACGCAGGACACTCAATGACCCACGCAGGACACTGAATCACCCACGCAGGACACCCATGAACCACGCAGGACACTCAATGACACACGCAGGACACTCAATGACCCACACAGGACACTCAATGGCCCACGCAGGACACTCATGACCCACGCAGGACACTCAATGACCCACGCAGGACACTCATGACACACGCAGGACACTCAATGACCCACGCAGGACACACATGACCCACACAGGACACTCAATGACCCATGCAAGACACTCAATGACCCACGCAGGATACTCAATGGCCCACGCAGGACCCTCAATGACCCATGCAGGACACTCATGACCCACATAGGAGACTCAATGACCCACGTAGGACACTCATGACCCACGCACGACTCTCAATAACCCACGCTGGACACTCATGACCCAAACAGGACACTCAATGACCCACGCAGGACACTCATGACCCACACAGGACACTCAATGACCCACGCAGGACACTCAATGACCCACGCAGGATACTCAATGGCCCACGCAGGACACTCAATGACCCATGCAGGACACTCATGACCCACGCAGGACACTCAATGACCCACGTAGGACTCTCATTGACCAACACCGGCCACTCATGACCCACGCAGGACACTCAATGACCCACGCAGGACACTCATGAACCACGCAGGACACTGAATGACCCACGCAGGACACTCATGGCCCACGCAGGACACTCAATGACCCACGCAGGACACTCATGACACACGCAGGACACTCATGACCCACACAGGACACTCAATGACCCATGCAAGACACTCAATGACCCACGCAGGATACTCAATGGCCCACGCAGGACCCTCAATGACCCATGCAGGACACTCATGACCCACGTAGGAGACTCAATGACCCACGTAGGACACTCATGACCCACGCACGACTCTCAATAACCCACGCTGGACACTCATGACCCAAACAGGACACTCAATGACCCACGCAGGACACTCAATGACCCACGCAGGATACTCAATGGCCCACGCAGGACACTCAATGACCCATGCAGGACTCTCATGACCCACGCAGGACACTCAATGACCCACGTAGGACTCTCATTGACCAACACCGGCCACTCATGACCCACTTAGGACACTCAATGACCCACGCAGGACACTCATGAACCACGCAGGACACACAATGACCCACGCAGGACACTCATGACCCACGCAGGACACTCAATGACCCACGTAGGACACTCATGACCCACGCAGGACACTCAATGTCCCACGCAGGATGCTCAATGACCCATGGAGGACACTCATGACCCACACAGGACACTCAATGACCCACGCAGGACACTCAATGACCCACGCAGGATATTTAATGGCCCACGAAGGACACTCAATGACACATGCAGGACACTCATGACCCACGCAGGACACACAATGACCCACGTAGGACACTCAATGACCAACACAGGCCACTCAATGACCCACACAGGATTCTAAATGACCCACGCTGGACACTCAATGACCCAAGCAGGACACTCAATGACCCACGCAGGACACTCATGACCCACACAGGACTTTCAAAGACCCACGCAGGACACTCATGACCCACACAGTATACTCAATGACACACGCAGGACACTCATGACCCATGCAGTACACTCAATGACCCACACAGGACACTCAATGGCCCACGCAGGACACTCATGACCAACGCAGGACACTGATGACCCACGCAGGTCACTCAATGACACACGCAGGACACTCAAGGACCCACACAGGACACTCAATAGCCCACGCAGGAGACTCATGCCCCATGCAGGACACTCATGACGCACGCAGGACACTCAATGTCCCACGCAGGACACTCATGACCCACGCAGGACACTCAATGACCCACGCAGGACACTCATGACAAACGCAGGACACACAATGATCCACGCAGGACACTCAATGACCCACGCAGGACACTGAATCACCCACGCAGGACACCCATGACCCACGTAGGACACTCAATGACACACGCAGGACACTCAATGACCCACACAGGACACTCAATGGCCCACGCAGGACACTCATGACCCACGCAGGACACTCAATGACCCACGCAGGACACTCATGACCCACGCAGGACACTCAATGACCCACGCAGGACACTCATGACCCACACAGGACACTCAATGACCCTGCAAGACACTCAATGACCCACGCAGGATACTCAATGGCCCACGCAGGACCCTCAATGACCCATGCAGGACACTCATGACCCACATAGGAGACTCAATGACCCACGTAGGACACTCATGACCCACACAGGACACTCAATGACCCATGCAAGACACTCAATGACCCACGCAGGATACTCAATGGCCCACGCAGGACCCTCAATGACCCATGCAGGACACTCATGACCCACATAGGAGACTCAATGACCCACATAGGACACTCAATGACACATGCAGGACACTCATGACCCACGCAGGACACACAATGACCCACGTAGGACACTCAATGACCAACACAGGCCACTCAATGACCCACACAGGATTCTAAATGACCCACGCTGGACATTCAATGACCCAAGCAGGACACTCAATGACCCACGCAGGACACTCATGACCCACACAGGACATTCAAAGACCCACGCAGGACACACATGACCCACACAGGACACTCAATGGCCCACGCAGGACACTCATGACCAACGCAGGACACTGATGACCCACGCAGGTCACTCAATGACACACGCAGGACACTCAAGGACCCACACAGGACACTCAATAGCACACGCAGCACACTCATGCCCCATGCAGGACACTCATGACCCACGCAGGCCACTCAATGTCCCACGCAGGACACTCATGACCCACACAGTACACTCAATGACCAACGCAGGACACTCATGACCCATGCAGTACACTCAATGACCCACACAGGACACTCAATGGCCCACGCAGGACACTCATGACCAACGCAGGACACTCATGACCCACGCAGGTCACTCAATGACACACGCAGGACACTCAATGACCCACACAGGACACTGAATAGCCCACGCAGGACACTCATGCCCCATGCAGGACACTCATGACCCACGCAGGACACTCAATGTCCCACGCAGGACACTCATGACCCACGCAGGACACTCAATGACCCACGCAGGACACTCATGACCCACGCAGGACACTCAATGATCCACGCAGGACACTCAATGACCCACGCAGGACACTGAATCACCCACGCAGGACACCCATGACCCACGCAGGACACTCAATGACACATGCAGGACACTCAATGACCCACACAGGACACTCAATGGCCCACGCAGGACACTCATGACCCACGCAGGACACTCAATGACCCACGCAGGACACTCATGACCCACGCAGGACACTCAATGACCCACGCAGTACACTCATGACCCACACAGGACACTCAATGACCCATGCAAGACACTCAATGACCCACGCAGGATACTCAATGGCCCACGCAGGACACTCAATGACCCATGCAGGACACTCATGACCCACGTAGGACACACAATGACCCACGTAGGACACTCATGACCCACGCAGGACACTCAATGTCCCACGCAGGATACTCAATGACCCATGGGGGACACTCATGACCCACACAGGACACTCAATGACCCACGCAGGACACTCAATGACCCACGCAGGATATTCAATGGCCAACGCAGGACACTCTATGACACATGCAGGACACTCATGACCCACGCAGGACACACAATGACCCACGTAGGACACTCAATGACCAACACAGGCCACTCAATGACCCACACAGGATTCTACATGACCCACGCTGGACACTCAATGACCCAAGCAGGACACTCAATGACCCACGCAGGACACTCATGACCCACACAGGACATTCAAAGACCCACGCAGGACACTCATGACCCACACAGTACACTCAATGACCCACGCAGGTCACTCATGACCCATGCAGTACACTCAATGACCCACACAGGACACTCAATGGCCCACGCAGAACACTCATGACAAACGCAGGTCACTCATGACCCACGCAGGTCACTCAATGACACACGCAGGACATTCAAGGACCCACACAGGACACTCAATAGCCCACGCAGGACACTCATGCCCCATGCAGGACACTCATGACCCACGCAGGACACTCAATGTCCCACGCAGGACACTCATGACCCACGCAGGACACTCAATGACCCACGCAGGACACTCATGACCCACGCAGGACACTCAATGATCCACGCAGGACACTCAATGACCCACGCAGGACACTGAATCACCCACGCAGGACACCCATGACCCACGCAGGACACTCAATGACACACGCAGGACACTCAATGACCCACACAGGACACTCAATGGCCCACGCAGGACACTCATGACCCACGCAGGACACTCAATGACCCACGCAGGACACTCATGACCCACGCAGGACACTCAATGACCCACGCAGGACACTCATGACCCACACAGGACACTCAATGACCCATGCAAGACACTCAATGACCCACGCAGGATACTCAATGGCCCACGCAGGACCCTCAATGACCCATGCAGGACACTCATGACCCACGTAGGACACTCAATGACCCACATAGGACACTCATGACTCATGCAGGACACTCAATGACCCACGCAGGACACTCAATGACACACGCAGGACACTCATGACACACGCAGCACACTCAATGACCCACGTAGGACTCTCAATGACCCACGTAGAACACTCAATGACCAACACCGGCCACTCATGACCCACGCAGGACACTCAATGACCCACGCAGGACACTCATGACCCACGCAGGACACTCAATGACCACGCAGGACACTCATGGCCCACGCAGGACACTCAATGACCCACGCAGGACACTCATGACCCACGCAGGACACTCATGACCCACACAGGACACTCAATGACCCACGCAGGACACTCAATGACCCACGCAGGATACTCAATGGCCCACGCAGGACACTCAATGACCCATGCAGGGCACTCATGACCCACGCAGGACACTCAATGACCCACGTAGGACACTCAATGACCAACACAGGCCACTCAATGACCCAGGCAGGATTCTAAATGACCCACGCTGGACACTCAATGACCCAAGCAGGACACTCAATGACCCACGCAGGACACACATGACCCACACAGGGCATTCAATGACCCACGCAGGACACTCATGACCCACGCAGGACACTCAATGACC
Source organism: Chiloscyllium plagiosum (assembly GCF_037043375.1). Taxonomy (NCBI): domain Eukaryota; kingdom Metazoa; phylum Chordata; class Chondrichthyes; order Orectolobiformes; family Hemiscylliidae; genus Chiloscyllium; species Chiloscyllium plagiosum. Next base: position 47,731,807 of record NW_028270167.1, read on the forward strand.
CATGCAGGACACTCATGACCCACGCAGGACACTCATGACCCACACAGGACACTCAATGACCCACGCAGGACACTCAATGACCCACGCAGGATACTCCATGGCCCACGCAGGACACTCAATGACCCATGCAGGACACTCATGACCCACGCAGGACACTCAATGACTCACATAGGACACTCAATGACCAACACAGGCCACTCAATGACGCACGCAGGATTCTAAATGACCCACGCTGGACACTCAATGACCCAAGCAGGACACTCAATGACCCACGCAGGACACACATGACCCACACAGGGCATTCAATGACGCACACAGGAAACGCATGACCCACGCAGGACACTCAATGACCCACGCAGGACACTCATGACCCATGCAGGACACTCAATGACCCACACAGGACACTCAATCGCTCACGCAGGACACTCATGACCCACGCAGGACACTCATGACCCACGCAGGACACTCAATGACACTCGCATAAAACTGAATGACCAACACAGGACACTCAATGGCCCACCCAGGACACTCATGACCCACGCAGGACACTCAATGTCCCACGCAGGACACTCAATGACACATGCAGCACACTCAATGACCCACACAGGACACTCATGACCCACACAGGACACTCAATGACCCACGCAGGACACTCATGACCCACACAGGACACTTAATGACCCACACAAGACAGTCTATGATCCACGCAGGATGCTCAATAGCCCACTCAGGACACTCAATGACCCATGCAGGACACTCATGACCCACGTAGGACACTCAATGACCCACGGAGGACAATCATGACCCACAGAGGACACTCAATGTCCCACACAGGACACTCAATGACCCACGCAGGATATTCAATGGCCCACGCAGGACACTCAATGACACATGCAGGACACTCATGACCCACACAGGACACTCAATGACCCACGTAGGACACTCAATGACCAAAACAGGCCACTCAATGACCCACACAGGATTCTAAATGACCCACGCTGGATACTCAATGACCCAAGCAGGACACTCAATGACCCACGCAGGACACACATGACCCACACAGGACATTCAATGACCCACGCAGGACACTCATGACCCACACAGGACACTCAATGACCCACGCAGGACACTCATGACCCATGCAGTACACTCAATGACCCACTCAGGACACTCAATGGCCCACGCAGGACACTCATGACCAACGCAGGACACTCATGACCCACGCAGGTCACTCAATGACACACGCAGGACACTCAAGGACCCACACAGGACACTCAATGGCCCACGCAGGACACTCATGCCCTACGCAGGACACTCATGACACACGCAGGACACTCAATGACACACACAGCACACTCAATGACCCACGCAGGGCATTCATGACACACGCAGGACACTCAATGACCCACGCAGGACACTCATGACCCACACAGTACACTCAATGACCCACGCAAGACACTCAATGATCCACGCAGGATGCTCAATAGCCCACGCAGGACTCTCAATGACCCATGCAGGACACTCATGACCCACGCAGGACACTCAATGACCCATGGAGGACACTCATGACCCACACAGGACACTCAATGACCCACGCAGGACACTCAATGACCCACGCAGGATATTCAATGGCCCACGCAGGACACTCAATGACACATACAGGACACTCATGACCCACGCAGGACACACAATGACCCACGTAGGACACTCAATGACCAACACAGGCCACTCAATGACCCACACAGGATTCTAAATGACCCACGCTGGACACTCAATGACCCAAGCAGGACACTCAATGACCCACGCAGGACACTCATGACCCACACAAGACATTCAAAGACCAACGCAGGACACTCATGACCCACGCAGGTCACTCAATGACACACGCAGGACACTCAAGGACCCACACAGGACACTCAATAGCCCACGCAGGACACTCATGCCCCATGCAGGACACTCATGACCCACGCAGGACACTCAATGTCCCACGCAGGACACTCATGACCCACGCAGGACACTCAATGACCCACGCAGGACACTCATGACCCACGCAGGACACTCAATGATCCACGCAGGACACTCAATGACCCACGCAGGACACTGAATCACCCACGCAGGACACCCATGACCCACGCAGGACACTCAATGACACACGCAGGACACTCAATGACCCACACAGGACACTCAATGGCCCACGCAGGACACTCATGACCCACGCAGGACACTCAATGACCCACGCAGGGCACTCATGACCCACGCAGGACACTCAATGACCCACGCAGGACACTCATGACCCACACAGGACACTCAATGACCCATGCAAGACACTCAATGACCCACGCAGGATACTCAATGGCCCACGCAGGACCCTCAATGACCCATGCAGGACACTCATGACCCACATAGGAGACTCAATGACCCACGTAGGACACTCATGACCCACGCACGACTCTCAATAACCCACGCTGGACACTCATGACCCAAACAGGACACTCAATGACCCACGCAGGACACTCATGACCCACACAGGACACTCAATGACCCACGCAGGACACTCAATGACCCACGCAGGATACTCAATGGCCCACGCAGGACACTCAATGACCCATGCAGGACACTCATGACCCATGCAGGACACTCAATGACCCACGTAGGACTCTCATTGACCAACACCGGCCACTCATGACCCACGCAGGACACTCAATGACCCACGCAGGACACTCATGAACCACGCAGGACACTGAATGACCCACGCAGGACACTCATGGCCCACGCAGGACACTCAATGACCCACGCAGGACACTCATGACCCACGCAGGACACTCATGACCCACACAGGACACTCAATGACCCACGCAGGACACTCAATGACCCACGCAGGATACTCAATGGCCCTCGCAGGACACTCAATGGCCCACGCAGGACACTCATGACCCACGCAGGACACTCACTGTCCCACGCAGGACACTCAATGACACATGCAGCACACTCAATGACCCACACAGGACACTCATGACCCACGCAGGACACTCAATGACCCAGGCAGGACACTCATGACCCACACAGGAGACTCAATGACCCACGCAAGACACACAATGATCCACGCAGGATGCTCAATGGCCCACGCAGGACACACATGACCCACACAGGACACTCAATGACCCACGCAGGACACTCAATGTCCCACGCAGGACACTCATGACCCACGCAGGACACACAATGACCCACGCAGGACACTCATGACCCACGCAGGATACTCAATGGCCCACTCAGGACCCTCAATGACGCATGCAGGACACTCATGACCAAGCAGGACACTCAATGACCCACGTAGGACACTCATGACCCACGCAGGACACTGAATCACACACGCAGGACACCCATGACCCACGCAGGACACTCACGATGCACGCAGGACACTCAATGGCCCACGCAGGACACTCATGACCCACACAGGACACTCAATGACCCACGCAGGACACTCAATGACCCACGCAGGACACTCATGACCCACGAAGGACACCCAATGACCCACGTAGGACTCTCAATGACCCATGCAGGACACTCAATGACCCATGCTGGACACTCATGACCCACGCAGGACACTCAATGACCCACGTAGGACACTCAATGACCAACACCGGTCACTCAATGACACACGCACGACTCTCAATGACCCACGCTGGACACTCATGACCCAAACAGGACACTCATGACCCACACAGGACACTCAATGACCCACGCAGGACACTCAATGACCCACGCAGGATACTCAATGGCCCACGCAGGACACTCAATGACCCATGCTGGACACTCATGACCCACGCAGGACACTCAATGACCCACGTAGGACACTCAATGACCAACACCGGTCACTCAATGACACACGCACGACTCTCAATGACCCACGCTGGACACTCATGACCCACGCAGGACACTCATGACCCACACAGGACACTCAATGACCCACGCAGGACACTCAATGACCCACGCAGGATACTCAATGGCCCACGCAGGACACTCAATGACACATGCAGGACACTCATAACCCACGCAGGACACTCAATGACCAACGTAGGACACTCAATGACCAACACAGGCCACTCAATGCCCCACACAGGATTCTAAATGACCCACGCTGGACACTCAATGACCCAAGCAGGACACTCAATGACCCACGCAGGACACTGATGACCCACACAGGACATTCAATGACCCACGCAGGACACTCATGACCCACACAGGACACTCAATGACCCACGCAGGACACTCAATGACCCATGCAAGACACTCAATGACCCACGCAGGATACTCAATAGCCCACGCTGGACACTCAATGACCCATGCAGGACAACCATGACCCACGCAGGACACTCAATGTCCCACGCAGGACACTCATGACCCAGGCAGGACACTCAATGACCCACGCAGGACACTCAATGACCAACGTAGGACACTCAATGACCAACACAGGCCACTCAATGCCCCACACAGGATTCTAAATGACCCACGCTGGACACTCAATGACCCAAGCAGGACACTCAATGACCCACGCAGGACACTGATGACCCACACAGGACATTCAATGACCCACGCAGGACACTCATGACCCACACAGGACACTCAATGACCCACGCAGGACACTCAATGACCCACGCAGGATACTCAATGGCCCACGCAGGACACTCAATGACCCATGCTGGACACTCATGACCCACGCAGGACACTCAATGACCCACGTAGGACACTCAATGACCAACACCGGTCACTCAATGACACACGCACGACTCTCAATGACCCACGCTGGACACTCATGACCCACGCAGGACACTCATGACCCACACAGGACACTCAATGACCCACGCAGGACACTCAATGACCCACGCAGGATACTCAATGGCCCACGCAGGACACTCAATGACACATGCAGGACACTCATAACCCACGCAGGACACTCAATGACCAACGTAGGACACTCAATGACCAACACAGGCCACTCAATGCCCCACACAGGATTCTAAATGACCCACGCTGGACACTCAATGACCCAAGCAGGACACTCAATGACCCACGCAGGACACTGCTGACCCACACAGGACATTCAATGACCCACGCAGGACACTCATGACCCACACAGGACACTCAATGACCCACGCAGGACACTCAATGACCCATGCAAGACACTCAATGACCCACGCAGGATACTCAATAGCCCACGCTGGACACTCAATGACCCATGCAGGACAACCATGACCCACGCAGGACACTCAATGTCCCACGCTGGACACTCAATGACCCATGCAGGACAACCATGACCCACGCAGGACACTCAATGTCCCACGCAGGACACTCATGACCCAGGCAGGACACTCAATGACCCACGCAGGATACTCATGACCCACGCAGGACACTCAATGACCCAGGCAGGACACTCAATGACCCAAACCGGACACTCAATGGCCCACGCAGGACACTCATGACCCACACACGACACTCAATGACCCATGCAAGACACTCAATGACGCACGCAGGATACTCAATAGCACACGCAGGACACTCAATGACCCATGCAGGACACTCATGACCCACGTAGGACACACAATGACCCACGTAGGACACTCATGACCCACGCAGGACACTCAATGTCCCACGCAGGACACTCATGATCCACGCAGGACACTCAATGACCCACGCAGGACACTCATGACCCACGCAGGACACTCAATGACCCACGCAGGACACTCATGACCCACGCAGGACACTGAATCACCCGCGCAGGACACCCATGACCCACGCAGGACACCCACGACGCACGCAGGACACTCAATGACCCACACAGGACACTCATGACCCACGCAGGACACTCATGACCCACACAGGACACTCAATGACCCACGCAGGACACTCAATGACCCACGCAAGACACTCATGACCCACGAAGGACACTCAATGACCCACGTAGGACTCTCAATGACCCATGCAGGACACTCAATGACACATGCAGGACACTCATAACCCACGCAGGACACTCAATGACCCACGTAGGACACTCAATGACCAACACCGGTCACTCAATGACCCACGCACGACTCTCAATGACCCACGCTGGACACTCATGACCCAAACAGGACACTCAATGACCCACGCAGGACACTCATGACCCACACAGGACACTCAATGACCCACGCAGGACACTCATGACCCAAACAGGACACTCAATGACCCACGCAGGACACTCATGACCCACACAGGACACTCAATGACCCACGCAGGACACTCAATGACCCACGCAGGATACTCAATGGCCCACGCAGGACACTCAATGACCCATGCAGGACACTCATGACCCACGGAGGACACTCAATGACCCACGCAGGACTCTCATTGACCAACACCGGCCGCTCATGACCCACGCAGGACACTCAATGACCCACGCAGGACACTCATGACCCACGCAGGACACTCATGACCCACGAAGGACACTCAATGACCCACGTAGGACTCTCAATGACCCATGCAGGACATTCAATGACCCATGCAGGACACACATGACGCACGCAGAACACTCAATGACCCACGTAGGACACTCAATGACCAACACCGGTCACTCAATGACCCACGCAAGACTCTCAATGACCCACGCTGGACACTCATGACCCAAACAGGACACTCAATGACCCACGCAGGACACTCATGACCCACACAGGACACTCAATGACCCACGCAGGACACTCAATGACCCACGCAGGATACTCAATGGCCCACGCAGGACACTCAATGACCCATGCAGGACACTCATGACCCACGCAGGACACTCAATGACCCACGTAGGACTCTCATTGACCAACACCGGCCACTCATGACCCACGCAGGACACTCAATGACCCACGCAGGACACTCATGAACCACGCAGGACACTCAATGACCCACGCAGGACACTCATGACCCATGCAGTACACTCAATGACCCACACAGGACACTCAATGGCCCACGCAGGACACTCATGACCAACGCAGGACACTGATGACCCACGCAGGTCACTCAATGACACACGCAGGACACTCAAGGACCCACACAGGACACTCAATAGCCCACGCAGGAGACTCATGCCCCATGCAGGACACTCATGACGCACGCAGGACACTCAATGTCCCACGCAGGACACTCATGACCCACGCAGGACACTCAATGACCCACGCAGGACACTCATGACAAACGCAGGACACACAATGATCCACGCAGGACACTCAATGACCCACGCAGGACACTGAATCACCCACGCAGGACACCCATGACCCACGTAGGACACTCAATGACACACGCAGGACACTCAATGACCCACACAGGACACTCAATGGCCCACGCAGGACACTCATGACCCACGCAGGACACTCAATGACCCACGCAGGACACTCATGACCCACGCAGGACACTCAATGACCCACGCAGGACACTCATGACCCACACAGGACACTCAATGACCCTGCAAGACACTCAATGACCCACGCAGGATACTCAATGGCCCACGCAGGACCCTCAATGACCCATGCAGGACACTCATGACCCACATAGGAGACTCAATGACCAACGTAGGACACTCATGACCCACACAGGACACTCAATGACCCATGCAAGACACTCAATGACCCACGCAGGATACTCAATGGCCCACGCAGGACCCTCAATGACCCATGCAGGACACTCATGACCCACATAGGAGACTCAATGACCCACATAGGACACTCAATGACACATGCAGGACACTCATGACCCACGCAGGACACACAATGACCCACGTAGGACACTCAATGACCAACACAGGCCACTCAATGACCCACACAGGATTCTAAATGACCCACGCTGGACATTCAATGACCCAAGCAGGACACTCAATGACCCACGCAGGACACTCATGACCCACACAGGACATTCAAAGACCCACGCAGGACACACATGACCCACACAGGACACTCAATGGCCCACGCAGGACACTCATGACCAACGCAGGACACTGATGACCCACGCAGGTCACTCAATGACACACGCAGGACACTCAAGGACCCACACAGGACACTCAATAGCACACGCAGGACACTCATGACCCACGCAGGCCACTCAATGTCCCACGCAGGACACTCATGACCCACACAGTACACTCAATGACCAACGCAGGACACTCATGACCCATGCAGTACACTCAATGACCCACACAGGACACTCAATGGCCCACGCAGGACACTCATGACCAACGCAGGACACTCATGACCCACGCAGGTCACTCAATGACACATGCAGGACACTCAATGACCCACACAGGACACTGAATAGCCCACGCAGGACACTCATGCCCCATGCAGGACACTCATGACCCACGCAGGACACTCAATGTCCCACGCAGGACACTCATGACCCACGCAGGACACTCAATGACCCACGCAGGACACTCATGACCCACGCAGGACACTCAATGATCCACGCAGGACACTCAATGACCCACGCAGGACACTGAATCACCCACGCAGGACACCCATGACCCACGCAGGACACTCAATGACACATGCAGGACACTCAATGACCCACACAGGACACTCAATGGCCCACGCAGGACACTCATGACCCACGCAGGACACTCAATGACCCACGCAGGACACTCATGACCCACGCAGGACACTCAATGACCCACGCAGTACACTCATGACCCACACAGGACACTCAATGACCCATGCAAGACACTCAATGACCCACGCAGGATACTCAATGGCCCACGCAGGACACTCAATGACCCATGCAGGACACTCATGACCCACGTAGGACACACAATGACCCACGTAGGACACTCATGACCCACGCAGGACACTCAATGTCCCACGCAGGATACTCAATGACCCATGGGGGACACTCATGACCCACACAGGACACTCAATGACCCACGCAGGACACTCAATGACCCACGCAGGATATTCAATGGCCAACGCAGGACACTCTATGACACATGCAGGACACTCATGACCCACGCAGGACACACAATGACCCACGTAGGACACTCAATGACCAACACAGGCCACTCAATGACCCACACAGGATTCTACATGACCCACGCTGGACACTCAATGACCCAAGCAGGACACTCAATGACCCACGCAGGACACTCATGACCCACACAGGACATTCAAAGACCCACGCAGGACACTCATGACCCACACAGTACACTCAATGACCCACGCAGGTCACTCATGACCCATGCAGTACACTCAATGACCCACACAGGACACTCAATGGCCCACGCAGAACACTCATGACAAACGCAGGTCACTCATGACCCACGCAGGTCACTCATTGACACACGCAGGACATTCAAGGACCCACACAGGACACTCAATAGCCCACGCAGGACACTCATGCCCCATGCAGGACACTCATGACCCTCGCAGGACACTCAATGTCCCACGCAGGACACTCATGACCCACGCAGGACACTCAATGACCCACGCAGGACACTCATGACCCACGCAGGACACTCAATGATCCACGCAGGACACTCAATGACCCACGCAGGACACTGAATCACCCACGCAGGAGACCCATGACCCACGCAGGACACTCAATGACACACGCAGGACACTCAATGACCCACACAGGACACTCAATGGCCCACGCAGGACACTCATGACCCACGCAGGACACTCAATGACCCACGCAGGACACTCATGACCCACGCAGGACACTCAATGACCCACGCAGGACACTCATGACCCACACAGGACACTCAATGACCCATGCAAGACACTCAATGACCCACGCAGGATACTCAATGGCCCACGCAGGACCCTCAATGACCCATGCAGGACACTCATGACCCACGTAGGACACTCAATGACCCACATAGGACACTCATGACTCATGCAGGACACTCAATGACCCACGCAGGACACTCAATGACACACGCAGGACACTCATGACCCACGCAGCACACTCAATGACCCACGTAGGACTCTCAATGACCCACGTAGAACTCTCAATGACCAACACCGGCCACTCATGACCCACGCAGGACACTCAATGACCCACGCAGGACACTCATGACCCACGCAGGACACTCAATGACCACGCAGGACACTCATGGCCCACGCAGGACACTCAATGACCCACGCAGGACACTCATGACCCACGCAGGACACTCATGACCCACACAGGACACTCAATGACCCACGCAGAACACTCAATGACCCACGCAGGATACTCAATGGCCCACGCAGGACACTCAATGACCCATGCAGGGCACTCATGACCCACGCAGGACACTCAATGACCCACGTAGGACACTCAATGACCAACACAGGCCACTCAATGACCCAGGCAGGATTCTAAATGACCCACGCTGGACACTCAATGACCCAAGCAGGACACTCAATGACCCACGCAGGACACACATGACCCACACAGGGCATTCAATGACCCACGCAGGACACTCATGACCCACGCAGGACACTCAATGACCCATGCAGGACACTCATGACCCACGCAGGACACTCATGACCCACACAGGACACTCAATGACCCACGCAGGACACTCAATGACCCACGCAGGATACTCCATGGCCCACGCAGGACACTCAATGACCCATGCAGGACACTCATGACCCACGCAGGACACTCAATGACCCATGCAGGACACTCAATGACCAACACAGGCCACTCAATGACGCACGCAGGATTCTAAATGACCCACGCTGGACACTCAATGACCCAAGCAGGACACTCAATGACCCACGCAGGACACACATGACCCACACAGGGCATTCAATGACGCACACAGGAAACGCATGACCCACGCAGGACACTCAATGACCCACGCAGGACACTCATGACCCATGCAGGACACTCAATGACCCACACAGGACACTCAATCGCTCACGCAGGACACTCATGACCCACGCAGGACACTCATGACCCACGCAGGACACTCAATGACACACGCATAAAACTGAATGACCAACACAGGACACTCAATGACCCACGTAGGACTCTCAATGACCCACGTAGAACTCTCAATGACCAACACCGGCCACTCATGACCCACGCAGGACACTCAATGACCCACGCAGGACACTCATGACCCACGCAGGACACTCAATGACCACGCAGGACACTCATGGCCCACGCAGGACACTCAATGACCCACGCAGGACACTCATGACCCACGCAGGACACTCATGACCCACACAGGACACTCAATGACCCACGCAGGACACTCAATGACCCACGCAGGATACTCAATGGCCCACGCAGGACACTCAATGACCCATGCAGGGCACTCATGACCCACGCAGGACACTCAATGACCCACGTAGGACACTCAATGACCAACACAGGCCACTCAATGACCCAGGCAGGATTCTAAATGACCCACGCTGGACACTCAATGACCCAAGCAGGACACTCAATGACCCACGCAGGACACACATGACCCACACAGGGCATTCAATGACCCACGCAGGACACTCATGACCCACGCAGGACACTCAATGACCCATGCAGGACACTCATGACCCACGCAGGACACTCATGACCCACACAGGACACTCAATGACCCACGCAGGACACTCAATGACCCACGCAGGATACTCCATGGCCCACGCAGGACACTCAATGACCCATGCAGGACACTCATGACCCACGCAGGACACTCAATGACCCACATAGGACACTCAATGACCAACACAGGCCACTCAATGACGCACGCAGGATTCTAAATGACCCACGCTGGACACTCAATGACCCAAGCAGGACACTCAATGACCCACGCAGGACACACATGACCCACACAGGGCATTCAATGACGCACACAGGAAACGCATGACCCACGCAGGACACTCAATGACCCACGCAGGACACTCATGACCCATGCAGGACACTCAATGACCCACACAGGACACTCAATCGCTCACGCAGGACACTCATGACCCACGCAGGACACTCATGACCCACGCAGGACACTCAATGACACACGCATAAAACTGAATGACCAACACAGGACACTCAATGGCCCACCCAGGACACTCATGACCCACGCAGGACACTCAATGTCCCACGCACGACACTCAATGACACATGCAGCACACTCAATGACCCACACAGGACACTCATGACCCACACAGGACACTCAATGACCCACGCAGGACACTCATGACCCACACAGGACACTTAATGACCCACGCAAGACACTCAATGATCCACGCAGGATGCTCAATAGCCCACTCAGGACACTCAATGACCCATGCAGGACACTCATGACCCACGTAGGACACTCAATGACCCACGGAGGACAATCATGACCCACAGAGGACACTCAATGACCCACACAGGACACTCAATGACCCACGCAGGATATTCAATGGCCCACGCAGGACACTCAATGACACATGCAGGACACTCATGACCCACGCAGGACACTCAATGACCCACGTAGGACACTCAATGACCAACACAGGCCACTCAATGACCCACACAGGATTCTAAATGACCCACGCTGGATACTCAATGACCCAAGCAGGACACTCAATGACCCACGCAGGACACACATGACCCACACAGGACATTCAATGACCCACGCAGGACACTCATGACCCACACAGGACACTCAATGACCCACGCAGGACACTCATGACCCATGCAGTACACTCAATGACCCACACAGGACACTCAATGGCCCACGCAGGACACTCATGACCAACGCAGGACACTCATGACCCACGCAGGTCACTCAATGACACACGCAGGACACTCAAGGACCCACACAGGACACTCAATGGCCCACGCAGGACACTCATGCCCTACGCAGGACACTCATGACACACGCAGGACACTCAATGACACACACAGCACACTCAATGACCCACGCAGGGCATTCATGACACACGCAGGACACTCAATGACCCACGCAGGACACTCATGACCCACACAGTACACTCAATGACCCACGCAAGACACTCAATGATCCACGCAGGATGCTCAATAGCCCACGCAGGACTCTCAATAACCCATGCAGGACACTCATGACCCACGCAGGACACTCAATGACCCATGGAGGACACTCATGACCCACACAGGACACTCAATGACCCACGCAGGACACTCAATGACCCACGCAGGATATTCAATGGCCCACGCAGGACACTCAATGACACATACAGGACACTCATGACCCACGCAGGACACACAATGACCCACGTAGGACACTCAATGACCAACACAGGCCACTCAATGACCCACACAGGATTCTAAATGACCCACGCTGGACACTCAATGACCCAAGCAGGACACTCAATGACCCACGCAGGACACTCATGACCCACACAAGACATTCAAAGACCAACGCAGGACACTCATGACCCACGCAGGTCACTCAATGACACACGCAGGACACTCAAGGACCCACACAGGACACTGAATAGCCCACGCAGGACACTCATGCCCCATGCAGGACACTCATGACCCACGCAGGACACTCAATGTCCCACGCAGGACACTCATGACCCACGCAGGACACTCAATGACCCACGCAGGACACTCATGACCCACGCAGGACACTCAATGATCCACGCAGGACACTCAATGACCCACGCAGGACACTGAATCACCCACGCAGGACACCCATGACCCACGCAGGACACTCAATGACACACGCAGGACACTCAATGACCCACACAGGACACTCAATGGCCCACGCAGGACACTCATGACCCACGCAGGACACTCAATGACCCACGCAGGACACTCATGACCCACGCAGGACACTCAATGACCCACGCAGGACACTCATGACCCACACAGGACACTCAATGTCCCATGCAAGACACTCAATGACCCACGCAGGATACTCAATGGCCCACGCAGGACCCTCAATGACCCATGCAGGACACTCATGACCCACATAGGAGACTCAATGACCCACGTAGGACACTCATGACCCACGCACGACTCTCAATAACCCACGCTGGACACTCATGACCCAAACAGGACACTCAATGACCCACGCAGGACACTCATGACCCACACAGGACACTCAATGACCCACGCAGGACACTCAATGGCCCACGCAGGACACTCAATGACCCATGCAGGACACTCATGACCCACGCAGGACACTCAATGACCCACGTAGGACTCTCATTGACCAACACCGGCCACTCATGACCCACGCAGGACACTCAATGACCCACGCAGGACACTCATGAACCACGCAGGACACTCAATGACCCACGCAGGACACTCATGGCCCACGCAGGACACTCAATGACCCACGCAGGACACTCATGACCCACGCAGGACACTCATGACCCACACAGGACACTCAATGACCCACGCAGGACACTCAATGACCCACGCAGGATACTCAATGGCCCTCGCAGGACACTCAATGGCCCACGCAGGACACTCATGACCCACGCAGGACACTCAATGTCCCACGCAGGACACTCAATGACACATGCAGCACACTCAATGACCCACACAGGACACTCATGACCCACGCAGGACACTCAATGACCCAGGCAGGTCACTCATGACCCACACAGGAGACTCAATGACCCACGCAAGACACACAATGATCCACGCAGGATGCTCAATGGCCCACGCAGGACACACATGACCCACACAGGACACTCAATGACCCACGCAGGACACTCAATGTCCCACGCAGGACACTCATGACCCACGCAGGACACACAATGACCCACGCAGTACACTCATGACCCACACAGGACACTCAATGAACCATGCAAGACACTCAATGACCCACGCAGGATACTCAATGGCCCACTCAGGACCCTCAATGACGCATGCAGGACACTCATGACCAAGCAGGACACTCAATGACCCACGTAGGACACTCATGACCCACGCAGGACACTGAATCACACACGCAGGACACCCATGACCCACGCAGGACACTCACGATGCACGCAGGACACTCAATGGCCCACGCAGGACACTCATGACCCACACAGGACACTCAATGACCCACGCAGGACACTCAATGACCCACGCAGGACACTCATGACCCACGAAGGACACTCAATGACCCACGTAGGACTCTCAATGACCCATGCAGGACACTCAATGACCCATGCTGGACACTCATGACCCACGCAGGACACTCAATGACCCACGTAGGACACTCAATGACCAACACCGGTCACTCAATGACACACGCACGACTCTCAATGACCCACGCTGGACACTCATGACCCAAACAGGACACTCATGACCCACACAGGACACTCAATGACCCACGCAGGACACTCAATGACCCACGCAGGATACTCAATGGCTCACGCAGGACACTCAATGACCCATGCTGGACACTCATGACCCACGCAGGACACTCAATGACCCACGTAGGACACTCAATGACCAACACCGGTCACTCAATGACACACGCACGACTCTCAATGACCCACGCTGGACACTCATGACCCACGCAGGACACTCATGACCCACACAGGACACTCAATGACCCACGCAGGACACTCAATGACCCACGCAGGATACTCAATGGCCCACGCAGGACACTCAATGACACATGCAGGACACTCATAACCCACGCAGGACACTCAATGACCAACGTAGGACACTCAATGACCAACACAGGCCACTCAATGCCCCACACAGGATTCTAAATGACCCACGCTGGACACTCAATGACCCAAGCAGGACACTCAATGACCCACGCAGGACACTGATGACCCACACAGGACATTCAATGACCCACGCAGGACACTCATGACCCACACAGGACACTCAATGACCCACGCAGGACACTCAATGACCCATGCAAGACACTCAATGACCCACGCAGGATACTCAATAGCCCACGCTGGACACTCAATGACCCATGCAGGACAACCATGACCCACGCAGGACACTCAATGTCCCACGCAGGACACTCATGACCCAGGCAGGACACTCAATGACCCACGCAGGACACTCAATGACCAACGTAGGACACTCAATGATCAACACAGGCCACTCAATGCCCCACACAGGATTCTAAATGACCCACGCTGGACACTCAATGACCCAAGCAGGACACTCAATGACCCACGCAGGACACTGATGACCCACACAGGACATTCAATGACCCACGCAGGACACTCATGACCCACACAGGACACTCAATGACCCACGCAGGACACTCAATGACCCATGCAAGACACTCAATGACCCACTCAGGATACTCAATAGCCCACGCTGGACACTCAATGACCCATGCAGGACAACCATGACCCACGCAGGACACTCAATGTCCCACGCAGGACACTCATGACCCAGGCAGGACACTCAATGACCCACGTAGGACACTCAATGACCCACGCATGATACTCATGACCCACGCAGGACACTCAATGACCCAGGCAGGACACTCAATGACCCAAACCGGACACTCAATGGCCCACGCAGGACACTCATGACCCACACACGACACTCAATGACCCATGCAAGACACTCAATGACGCACGCAGGATACTCAATAGCACACGCAGGACACTCAATGACCCATGCAGGACACTCATGACCCACGTAGGACACACAATGACCCACGTAGGACACTCATGACCCACGCAGGACACTCAATGTCCCACGCAGGACACTCATGATCCACGCAGGACACTCAATGACCCACGCAGGACACTCATGACCCACGCAGGACACTCAATGACCCACGCAGGACACTCATGACCCACGCAGGACACTGAATCACCCGCGCAGGACACCCATGACCCACGCAGGACACCCACGACGCACGCAGGGCACTCAATGACCCACACAGGACACTCAATGACCCATGCAGGACACTCATGACCCACGTAGGACACACAATGACCCACGTAGGACACTCATGACCCACGCAGGACACTCAATGTCCCACGCAGGACACTCATGATCCACGCAGGACACTCAATGACCCACGCAGGACACTCATGACCCACGCAGGACACTCAATGACCCACGCAGGACACTCATGACCCACGCAGGACACTGAATCACCCGCGCAGGACACCCATGACCCACGCAGGACACCCACGACGCACGCAGGGCACTCAATGACCCACACAGGACACTCAATGAAACACGCAGGACACTCATGACCCACGCAGGACACTCAATGACCCACGCAGGACACTCATGACCCACGCAGGACACTCAATGAAACACGCAGGACACTCATGACCCACGCAGGACACTCATGACCCACACAGGACACTCAATGACCCACGCAGGACACTCAATGACCCACGCAAGACACTCATGACCCACGAAGGACACTCAATGACCCACGTAGGACTCTCAATGACCCATGCAGGACACTCAATGACACATGCAGGACACTCATAACCCACGCAGGACACTCAATGACCCACGTAGGACACTCAATGACCAACACCGGTCACTCAATGACCCACGCACGACTCTCAATGACCCACGCTGGACACTCATGACCCAAACAGGACACTCAATGACCCACGCAGGACACTCATGACCCACACAGGACACTCAATGACCCACGCAGGACACTCATAACCCAAACAGGACACTCAATGACCCACGCAGGACACTCATGACCCACACAGGACACTCAATGACCCACGCAGGACACTCAATGACCCACGCAGGATACTCAATGGCCCACGCAGGACACTCAATGACCCATGCAGGACACTCATGACCCACGGAGGACACTCAATGACCCACGCAGGACTCTCATTGACCAACACCGGCCACTCATGACCCACGCAGGACACTCAATGACCCACGCAGGACACTCATGACCCACGCAGGACACTCATGACCCACGAAGGACACTCAATGACCCACGTAGGACTCTCAATGACCCATGCAGGACATTCAATGACCCATGCAGGACACACATGACGCACGCAGAACACTCAATGACCCACGTAGGACACTCAATGACCAACACCGGTCACTCAATGACCCACGCAAGACTCTCAATGACCCACGCTGGACACTCATGACCCAAACAGGACATTCAATGACCCACGCAGGACACTCATGACCCACACAGGACACTCAATGACCCACGCAGGACACTCAATGACCCACGCAGGATACTCTATGGCCCACGCAGGACACTCAATGACCCATGCAGGACACTCATGACCCACGCAGGACACTCAATGACCCACGTAGGACTCTCATTGACCAACACCGGCCACTCATGACCCACGCAGGACACTCAATGACCCATGCAGGACACTCATGAACCACGCAGGACACTCAATGACCCACGCAGGACACTCACGGCCCACGCAGGACACTCAATTACCCACGCAGGACACTCATGACCCACGCAGGACACTCATGACCCACACAGGACACTCAATGACCCACGCAGGACACTCAATGACCCACGCACGATACTCAATGGCCCACGCAGGACAGTCAATGACCCAAGCAGGACCCTCATGACCCACGCAGGACTCTCAATGACCCACGTAGGACACTCAATGACCAACACAGGCCACTCAATGACCCACGCAGGATTCTAAATGACCCACGCTGGACTCTCAATGACCCAAGCAGGACACTCAATGACCCACGCAGGACACACATGACCCAGACAGGGCATTCAATGACCCACGCAGGACACTCATGACCCGCGCAGGAAACTCAATGACCCACACCGGACACTCATGACCCACGCAGGACACTCATGACCCACACAGGACACTCAATGAACCACGCAGGACACTCAATGACCCACGCAGGATACTCAATGGCACATGCAGGACACTCAATGACCCATGCAGGACACTCATGACCCACGCAGGACACTCAATGACCCACGTAGGACACTCAATGTCCAACACAGGCCACTCAATGACCCACGCAGGATTCTAAATGAGCCACGCTGGACACTCAATGACCCAAGCAGGACACTCAATGACCCACGCAGGACACACATGACCCACACAGGGCATTCAATGACGCACACAGGAAACTCATGACCCATGCAGGACACTCAATGACCCACGCAGGACACTCATGACCCATGCAGGACACTCAATGACCCACACAGGACACTCAATGGCTCACGCAGGACACTCAATGACCCACGCAGGACACTCATGACCCACACAGGACACTCAATGAACCATGCAAGACACTCAATGACCCACGCAGGATACTCAATGGCCCACTCAGGACCCTCAATGACGCATGCAGGACACTCATGACCAAGCAGGACACTCAATGACCCACGTAGGACACTCATGACCCACGCAGGACACTGAATCACACAAGCAGGACACCCATGACCCACGCAGGACACTCACGATACACGCAGGACACTCAATGGCCCACGCAGGACACTCATGACCAACCAGGACACTCAATGACCCACGCAGGACACTCAATGACCCACGCAGGACACTCATGACTCACGAAGGACACTCAATGACCCACGTAGGACTCTTAATGACCCATGCAGGACACTCAATGACCCATGCTGGACACTCATGACCCACGCAGGACACTCAATGACCCACGTAGGACACTCAATGACCAACACCGGTCACTCAATGACACACGCACGACTCTCAATGACCCACGCTGGACACTCATGACCCAAACAGGACACTCAATGACCCACGCAGGACACTCATGACCCGCACAGGACACTCAATGACCCACGCAGGACACTCAATGACCCACGCAGGATACTCAATGGCCCACGCAGGACACTCAATGACACATGCAGGACACTCATAACCCACGCAGGACACTCAATGACCAACGTAGGACACTCAATGACCAACACAGGCCACTCAATGCCCCACACAGGATTCTAAATGACCCACGCTGGACACTCAATGACCCAAGCAGGACACTCAATGACCCACGCAGGACACTGATGACCCACACAGGACATTCAATGACCCACGCAGGACACTCATGACCCACACAGGACACTCAATGACCCACGCAGGACACTCAATGACCCATGCAAGACACTCAATGACCCACGCAGGATACTCAATAGCCCACGCTGGACACTCAATGACCCATGCAGGACAACCATGACCCACGCAGGACACTCAATGGCCCACGCAGGACACTCATGACCCAGGCAGGACACTCAATGACCCACGCAGGACACTCAATGACCAACGTAGGACACTCAATGACCAACACAGGCCACTCAATGCCCCACACAGGATTCTAAATGACCCACGCTGGACACTCAATGACCCAAGCAGGACACTCAATGACCCACGCAGGACACTGATGACCCACACAGGACATTCAATGACCCACGCAGGACACTCATGACCCACACAGGACACTCAATGACCCACGCAGGACACTCAATGACCCATGCAAGACACTCAATGACCCACGCAGGATACTCAATAGCCCACGCTGGACACTCAATGACCCATGCAGGACAACCATGACCCACGCAGGACACTCAATGTCCCACGCAGGACACTCATGACCCAGGCAGGACACTCAATGACCCACGCAGGACACTCAATGACCCACGCAGGATACTCATGACCCACGCAGGACACTCAATGACCCAGGCAGGACACTCAATGACCCACACCGGACACTCAATGGCCCACGCAGGACACTCATGACCCACACACGACACTCAATGACCCATGCAAGACACTCAATGACGCACGCAGGATACTCAATAGCACACGCAGGACACTCAATGACCCACGCAGGACACTCATGACTCACGAAGGACACTCAATGACCCACGTAGGACTCTTAATGACCCATGCAGGACACTCAATGACCCATGCAAGACACTCAATGACCCACGCAGGATACTCAATGGCCCACGCAGGACCCTCAATGACCCATGCAGGACACTCATGACCCACATAGGAGACTCAATGACCCACGTAGGACACTCATGACCCACGCACGACTCTCAATAACCCACGCTGGACACTCATGACCCAAACAGGACACTCAATGACCCACGCAGGACACTCATGACCCACACAGGACACTCAATGACCCACGCAGGACACTCAATGACCCACGCAGGATACTCAATGGCCCACGCAGGACACTCAATGACCCATGCAGGACACTCATGACCCACGCAGGACACTCAATGACCCACGTAGGACTCTCATTGACCAACACCGGCCACTCATGACCCACGCAGGACACTCAATGACCCACGCAGGACACTCATGAACCACGCAGGACACTCAATGACCCACGCAGGACACTCATGGCCCACGCAGGACACTCAATGACCCACGCAGGACACTCATGACCCACGCAGGACACTCATGACCCACACAGGACACTCAATGACCCACGCAGGACACTCAATGACCCACGCAGGATACTCAATGGCCCTCGCAGGACACTCAATGGCCCACGCAGGACACTCATGACCCACGCAGGACACTCAATGTCCCACGCAGGACACTCAATGACACATGCAGCACACTCATAACCCACGCAGGACACTCAATGACCAACGTAGGACACTCAATGACCAACACAGGCCACTCAATGCCCCACACAGGATTCTAAATGACCCACGCTGGACACTCAATGACCCAAGCAGGACACTCAATGACCCACGCAGGACACTGATGACCCACGTAGGACACTCAATGACCCACGCAGGACACTCATGACCCACACAGGACACTCAATGACCCACGCAGGACACTCAATGACCCATGCAAGACACTCAATGACCCACGCAGGATACTCAATAGCCCACGCTGGACACTCAATGACCCATGCAGGACAACCATGACCCACGCAGGACACTCAATGTCCCACGCAGGACACTCATGACCCACGCAGGACACTCATGACCCACACAGTACACTCAATGACCCACGCAAGACACTCAATGATCCACGCAGGATGCTCAATAGCCCACGCAGGACTCTCAATAACCCATGCAGGACACTCATGACCCACGCAGGACACTCAATGACCCATGGAGGACACTCATGACCCACACAGGACACTCAATGACCCACGCAGGACACTCAATGACCCACGCAGGATATTCAATGGCCCACGCAGGACACTCAATGACACATACAGGACACTCATGACCCACGCAGGACACACAATGACCCACGTAGGACACTCAATGACCAACACAGGCCACTCAATGACCCACACAGGATTCTAAATGACCCACGCTGGACACTCAATGACCCAAGCAGGACACTCAATGACCCACGCAGGACACTCATGACCCACACAAGACATTCAAAGACCAACGCAGGACACTCATGACCCACGCAGGTCACTCAATGACACACGCAGGACACTCAAGGACCCACACAGGACACTGAATAGCCCACGCAGGACACTCATGCCCCATGCAGGACACTCATGACCCACGCAGGACACTCAATGTCCCACGCAGGACACTCATGACCCAC
The DNA here is from genome assembly GCF_037043375.1 of Chiloscyllium plagiosum. Lineage (NCBI taxonomy): Eukaryota > Metazoa > Chordata > Chondrichthyes > Orectolobiformes > Hemiscylliidae > Chiloscyllium > Chiloscyllium plagiosum. Next base: position 47,754,279 of record NW_028270167.1, read on the forward strand.
GCAGGACACTCAATGACCCACGCAGGACACTCATGACCCACGCAGGACACTCAATGATCCACGCAGGACACTCAATGACCCACGCAGGACACTGAATCACCCACGCAGGACACCCATGACCCACGCAGGACACTCAATGACACACGCAGGACACTCAATGACCCACACAGGACACTCAATGGCCCACGCAGGACACTCATGACCCACGCAGGACACTCAATGACCCACGCAGGACACTCATGACCCACGCAGGACACTCAATGACCCACGCAGGACACTCATGACCCACACAGGACACTCAATGTCCCATGCAAGACACTCAATGACCCACGCAGGATACTCAATGGCCCACGCAGGACCCTCAATGACCCATGCAGGACACTCATGACCCACATAGGAGACTCAATGACCCACGTAGGACACTCATGACCCACGCACGACTCTCAATAACCCACGCTGGACACTCATGACCCAAACAGGACACTCAATGACCCACGCAGGACACTCATGACCCACACAGGACACTCAATGACCCACGCAGGACACTCAATGGCCCACGCAGGACACTCAATGACCCATGCAGGACACTCATGACCCACGCAGGACACTCAATGACCCACGTAGGACTCTCATTGACCAACACCGGCCACTCATGACCCACGCAGGACACTCAATGACCCACGCAGGACACTCATGAACCACGCAGGACACTCAATGACCCACGCAGGACACTCATGGCCCACGCAGGACACTCAATGACCCACGCAGGACACTCATGACCCACGCAGGACACTCATGACCCACACAGGACACTCAATGACCCACGCAGGACACTCAATGACCCACGCAGGATACTCAATGGCCCTCGCAGGACACTCAATGGCCCACGCAGGACACTCATGACCCACGCAGGACACTCAATGTCCCACGCAGGACACTCAATGACACATGCAGCACACTCAATGACCCACACAGGACACTCATGACCCACGCAGGACACTCAATGACCCAGGCAGGTCACTCATGACCCACACAGGAGACTCAATGACCCACGCAAGACACACAATGATCCACGCAGGATGCTCAATGGCCCACGCAGGACACACATGACCCACACAGGACACTCAATGACCCACGCAGGACACTCAATGTCCCACGCAGGACACTCATGACCCACGCAGGACACACAATGACCCACGCAGTACACTCATGACCCACACAGGACACTCAATGAACCATGCAAGACACTCAATGACCCACGCAGGATACTCAATGGCCCACTCAGGACCCTCAATGACGCATGCAGGACACTCATGACCAAGCAGGACACTCAATGACCCACGTAGGACACTCATGACCCACGCAGGACACTGAATCACACACGCAGGACACCCATGACCCACGCAGGACACTCACGATGCACGCAGGACACTCAATGGCCCACGCAGGACACTCATGACCCACACAGGACACTCAATGACCCACGCAGGACACTCAATGACCCACGCAGGACACTCATGACCCACGAAGGACACTCAATGACCCACGTAGGACTCTCAATGACCCATGCAGGACACTCAATGACCCATGCTGGACACTCATGACCCACGCAGGACACTCAATGACCCACGTAGGACACTCAATGACCAACACCGGTCACTCAATGACACACGCACGACTCTCAATGACCCACGCTGGACACTCATGACCCAAACAGGACACTCATGACCCACACAGGACACTCAATGACCCACGCAGGACACTCAATGACCCACGCAGGATACTCAATGGCTCACGCAGGACACTCAATGACCCATGCTGGACACTCATGACCCACGCAGGACACTCAATGACCCACGTAGGACACTCAATGACCAACACCGGTCACTCAATGACACACGCACGACTCTCAATGACCCACGCTGGACACTCATGACCCACGCAGGACACTCATGACCCACACAGGACACTCAATGACCCACGCAGGACACTCAATGACCCACGCAGGATACTCAATGGCCCACGCAGGACACTCAATGACACATGCAGGACACTCATAACCCACGCAGGACACTCAATGACCAACGTAGGACACTCAATGACCAACACAGGCCACTCAATGCCCCACACAGGATTCTAAATGACCCACGCTGGACACTCAATGACCCAAGCAGGACACTCAATGACCCACGCAGGACACTGATGACCCACACAGGACATTCAATGACCCACGCAGGACACTCATGACCCACACAGGACACTCAATGACCCACGCAGGACACTCAATGACCCATGCAAGACACTCAATGACCCACGCAGGATACTCAATAGCCCACGCTGGACACTCAATGACCCATGCAGGACAACCATGACCCACGCAGGACACTCAATGTCCCACGCAGGACACTCATGACCCAGGCAGGACACTCAATGACCCACGCAGGACACTCAATGACCAACGTAGGACACTCAATGATCAACACAGGCCACTCAATGCCCCACACAGGATTCTAAATGACCCACGCTGGACACTCAATGACCCAAGCAGGACACTCAATGACCCACGCAGGACACTGATGACCCACACAGGACATTCAATGACCCACGCAGGACACTCATGACCCACACAGGACACTCAATGACCCACGCAGGACACTCAATGACCCATGCAAGACACTCAATGACCCACTCAGGATACTCAATAGCCCACGCTGGACACTCAATGACCCATGCAGGACAACCATGACCCACGCAGGACACTCAATGTCCCACGCAGGACACTCATGACCCAGGCAGGACACTCAATGACCCACGTAGGACACTCAATGACCCACGCATGATACTCATGACCCACGCAGGACACTCAATGACCCAGGCAGGACACTCAATGACCCAAACCGGACACTCAATGGCCCACGCAGGACACTCATGACCCACACACGACACTCAATGACCCATGCAAGACACTCAATGACGCACGCAGGATACTCAATAGCACACGCAGGACACTCAATGACCCATGCAGGACACTCATGACCCACGTAGGACACACAATGACCCACGTAGGACACTCATGACCCACGCAGGACACTCAATGTCCCACGCAGGACACTCATGATCCACGCAGGACACTCAATGACCCACGCAGGACACTCATGACCCACGCAGGACACTCAATGACCCACGCAGGACACTCATGACCCACGCAGGACACTGAATCACCCGCGCAGGACACCCATGACCCACGCAGGACACCCACGACGCACGCAGGGCACTCAATGACCCACACAGGACACTCAATGACCCATGCAGGACACTCATGACCCACGTAGGACACACAATGACCCACGTAGGACACTCATGACCCACGCAGGACACTCAATGTCCCACGCAGGACACTCATGATCCACGCAGGACACTCAATGACCCACGCAGGACACTCATGACCCACGCAGGACACTCAATGACCCACGCAGGACACTCATGACCCACGCAGGACACTGAATCACCCGCGCAGGACACCCATGACCCACGCAGGACACCCACGACGCACGCAGGGCACTCAATGACCCACACAGGACACTCAATGAAACACGCAGGACACTCATGACCCACGCAGGACACTCAATGACCCACGCAGGACACTCATGACCCACGCAGGACACTCAATGAAACACGCAGGACACTCATGACCCACGCAGGACACTCATGACCCACACAGGACACTCAATGACCCACGCAGGACACTCAATGACCCACGCAAGACACTCATGACCCACGAAGGACACTCAATGACCCACGTAGGACTCTCAATGACCCATGCAGGACACTCAATGACACATGCAGGACACTCATAACCCACGCAGGACACTCAATGACCCACGTAGGACACTCAATGACCAACACCGGTCACTCAATGACCCACGCACGACTCTCAATGACCCACGCTGGACACTCATGACCCAAACAGGACACTCAATGACCCACGCAGGACACTCATGACCCACACAGGACACTCAATGACCCACGCAGGACACTCATAACCCAAACAGGACACTCAATGACCCACGCAGGACACTCATGACCCACACAGGACACTCAATGACCCACGCAGGACACTCAATGACCCACGCAGGATACTCAATGGCCCACGCAGGACACTCAATGACCCATGCAGGACACTCATGACCCACGGAGGACACTCAATGACCCACGCAGGACTCTCATTGACCAACACCGGCCACTCATGACCCACGCAGGACACTCAATGACCCACGCAGGACACTCATGACCCACGCAGGACACTCATGACCCACGAAGGACACTCAATGACCCACGTAGGACTCTCAATGACCCATGCAGGACATTCAATGACCCATGCAGGACACACATGACGCACGCAGAACACTCAATGACCCACGTAGGACACTCAATGACCAACACCGGTCACTCAATGACCCACGCAAGACTCTCAATGACCCACGCTGGACACTCATGACCCAAACAGGACATTCAATGACCCACGCAGGACACTCATGACCCACACAGGACACTCAATGACCCACGCAGGACACTCAATGACCCACGCAGGATACTCTATGGCCCACGCAGGACACTCAATGACCCATGCAGGACACTCATGACCCACGCAGGACACTCAATGACCCACGTAGGACTCTCATTGACCAACACCGGCCACTCATGACCCACGCAGGACACTCAATGACCCACGCAGGACACTCATGAACCACGCAGGACACTCAATGACCCACGCAGGACACTCACGGCCCACGCAGGACACTCAATTACCCACGCAGGACACTCATGACCCACGCAGGACACTCATGACCCACACAGGACACTCAATGACCCACGCAGGACACTCAATGACCCACGCACGATACTCAATGGCCCACGCAGGACAGTCAATGACCCAAGCAGGACCCTCATGACCCACGCAGGACTCTCAATGACCCACGTAGGACACTCAATGACCAACACAGGCCACTCAATGACCCACGCAGGATTCTAAATGACCCACGCTGGACTCTCAATGACCCAAGCAGGACACTCAATGACCCACGCAGGACACACATGACCCAGACAGGGCATTCAATGACCCACGCAGGACACTCATGACCCGCGCAGGAAACTCAATGACCCACACCGGACACTCATGACCCACGCAGGACACTCATGACCCACACAGGACACTCAATGAACCACGCAGGACACTCAATGACCCACGCAGGATACTCAATGGCACATGCAGGACACTCAATGACCCATGCAGGACACTCATGACCCACGCAGGACACTCAATGACCCACGTAGGACACTCAATGTCCAACACAGGCCACTCAATGACCCACGCAGGATTCTAAATGAGCCACGCTGGACACTCAATGACCCAAGCAGGACACTCAATGACCCACGCAGGACACACATGACCCACACAGGGCATTCAATGACGCACACAGGAAACTCATGACCCATGCAGGACACTCAATGACCCACGCAGGACACTCATGACCCATGCAGGACACTCAATGACCCACACAGGACACTCAATGGCTCACGCAGGACACTCAATGACCCACGCAGGACACTCATGACCCACACAGGACACTCAATGAACCATGCAAGACACTCAATGACCCACGCAGGATACTCAATGGCCCACTCAGGACCCTCAATGACGCATGCAGGACACTCATGACCAAGCAGGACACTCAATGACCCACGTAGGACACTCATGACCCACGCAGGACACTGAATCACACAAGCAGGACACCCATGACCCACGCAGGACACTCACGATACACGCAGGACACTCAATGGCCCACGCAGGACACTCATGACCAACCAGGACACTCAATGACCCACGCAGGACACTCAATGACCCACGCAGGACACTCATGACTCACGAAGGACACTCAATGACCCACGTAGGACTCTTAATGACCCATGCAGGACACTCAATGACCCATGCTGGACACTCATGACCCACGCAGGACACTCAATGACCCACGTAGGACACTCAATGACCAACACCGGTCACTCAATGACACACGCACGACTCTCAATGACCCACGCTGGACACTCATGACCCAAACAGGACACTCAATGACCCACGCAGGACACTCATGACCCACACAGGACACTCAATGACCCACGCAGGACACTCAATGACCCACGCAGGATACTCAATGGCCCACGCAGGACACTCAATGACACATGCAGGACACTCATAACCCACGCAGGACACTCAATGACCAACGTAGGACACTCAATGACCAACACAGGCCACTCAATGCCCCACACAGGATTCTAAATGACCCACGCTGGACACTCAATGACCCAAGCAGGACACTCAATGACCCACGCAGGACACTGATGACCCACACAGGACATTCAATGACCCACGCAGGACACTCATGACCCACACAGGACACTCAATGACCCACGCAGGACACTCAATGACCCATGCAAGACACTCAATGACCCACGCAGGATACTCAATAGCCCACGCTGGACACTCAATGACCCATGCAGGACAACCATGACCCACGCAGGACACTCAATGGCCCACGCAGGACACTCATGACCCAGGCAGGACACTCAATGACCCACGCAGGACACTCAATGACCAACGTAGGACACTCAATGACCAACACAGGCCACTCAATGCCCCACACAGGATTCTAAATGACCCACGCTGGACACTCAATGACCCAAGCAGGACACTCAATGACCCACGCAGGACACTGATGACCCACACAGGACATTCAATGACCCACGCAGGACACTCATGACCCACACAGGACACTCAATGACCCACGCAGGACACTCAATGACCCATGCAAGACACTCAATGACCCACGCAGGATACTCAATAGCCCACGCTGGACACTCAATGACCCATGCAGGACAACCATGACCCACGCAGGACACTCAATGTCCCACGCAGGACACTCATGACCCAGGCAGGACACTCAATGACCCACGCAGGACACTCAATGACCCACGCAGGATACTCATGACCCACGCAGGACACTCAATGACCCAGGCAGGACACTCAATGACCCACACCGGACACTCAATGGCCCACGCAGGACACTCATGACCCACACACGACACTCAATGACCCATGCAAGACACTCAATGACGCACGCAGGATACTCAATAGCACACGCAGGACACTCAATGACCCACGCAGGACACTCATGACCCACGCAGGACACTCAATGACCCACGCAGGACACTCATGACCCACACAGGACACTCAATGACCCATGCAAGACACTCAATGACCCACGCAGGATACTCAATGGCCCACGCAGGACCCTCAATGACCCATGCAGGACACTCATGACCCACATAGGAGACTCAATGACCCACGTAGGACACTCATGACCCACGCACGACTCTCAATAACCCACGCTGGACACTCATGACCCAAACAGGACACTCAATGACCCACGCAGGACACTCATGACCCACACAGGACACTCAATGACCCACGCAGGACACTCAATGACCCACGCAGGATACTCAATGGCCCACGCAGGACACTCAATGACCCATGCAGGACACTCATGACCCACGCAGGACACTCAATGACCCACGTAGGACTCTCATTGACCAACACCGGCCACTCATGACCCACGCAGGACACTCAATGACCCACGCAGGACACTCATGAACCACGCAGGACACTCAATGACCCACGCAGGACACTCATGGCCCACGCAGGACACTCAATGACCCACGCAGGACACTCATGACCCACGCAGGACACTCATGACCCACACAGGACACTCAATGACCCACGCAGGACACTCAATGACCCACGCAGGATACTCAATGGCCCTCGCAGGACACTCAATGGCCCACGCAGGACACTCATGACCCACGCAGGACACTCAATGTCCCACGCAGGACACTCAATGACACATGCAGCACACTCATAACCCACGCAGGACACTCAATGACCAACGTAGGACACTCAATGACCAACACAGGCCACTCAATGCCCCACACAGGATTCTAAATGACCCACGCTGGACACTCAATGACCCAAGCAGGACACTCAATGACCCACGCAGGACACTGATGACCCACGTAGGACACTCAATGACCCACGCAGGACACTCATGACCCACACAGGACACTCAATGACCCACGCAGGACACTCAATGACCCATGCAAGACACTCAATGACCCACGCAGGATACTCAATAGCCCACGCTGGACACTCAATGACCCATGCAGGACAACCATGACCCACGCAGGACACTCAATGTCCCACGCAGGACACTCATGACCCAGGCAGGACACTCAATGACCCACGCAGGACATTCAATGACCAACGTAGGACACTCAATGACCAACACAGGCCACTCAATGCCCCACACAGGATTCTAAATGACCCACGCTGGACACTCAATGACCCAAGCAGGACACTCAATGACCCACGCAGGACACTGATGACCCACACAGGACATTCAATGACCCACGCAGGACACTCATGACCCACACAGGACACTCAATGACCCACGCAGGACACTCAATGACCCATGCAAGACACTCAATGACCCACGCAGGATACTCAATAGCCCACGCTGGACACTCAATGACCCATGCAGGACAACCATGACCCACGCAGGACACTCAATGTCCCACGCAGGACACTCATGACCCAGGCAGGACACTCAATGACCCACGCAGGACACTCAATGACCCACGCAGGATACTCATGACCCACGCAGGACACTCAATGACCCAGGCAGGACACTCAATGACCCACACCGGACACTCAATGGCCCACGCAGGACACTCATGACCCACACACGACACTCAATGACCCATGCAAGACACTCAATGACGCACGCAGGATACTCAATAGCACACGCAGGACACTCAATGACCCATGCAGGACACTCATGACCCACGTAGGACACACAATGACCCACGTAGGACACTCATGACCCACGCAGGACACTCAATGTCCCACGCAGGACACTCATGATCCACGCAGGACACTCAATGACCCACGCAGGACACTCATGACCCACGCAGGACACTCAATGACCCACGCAGGACACTCATGACCCACGCAGGACACTGAATCACCCGCGCAGGACACCCATGACCCACGCAGGACACCCACGACGCACGCAGGACACTCAATGACCCACACAGGACACTCATGACCCACGCAGGACACTCATGACCCACACAGGACACTCAATGACCCACGCAGGACACTCAATGACCCACGCAAGACACTCATGACCCACGAAGGACACTCAATGACCCACGTAGGACTCTCAATGACCCATGCAGGACACTCAATGACACATGCAGGACACTCATAACCCACGCAGAACACTCAATGACCCACGTAGGACACTCAATGACCAACACCGGTCACTCAATGACCCACGCACGACTCTCAATGACCCACGCTGGACACTCATGACCCAAACAGGACACTCAATGACCCACGCAGGACACTCATGACCCACACAGGACACTCAATGACCCACGCAGGACACTCATGACCCAAACAGGACACTCAATGACCCACGCAGGACACTCATGACCCACACAGGACACTCAATGACCCACGCAGGACACTCAATGACCCACGCAGGATACTCAATGGCCCACGCAGGACACTCAATGACTCATGCAGGACACTCATGACCCACGGAGGACACTCAATGACCCACGCAGGACTCTCATTGACCAACACCGGCCACTCATGACCCACGCAGGACACTCAATGACCCACGCAGGACACTCATGACCCACGCAGGACACTCATGACCCACGAAGGACACTCAATGACCCACGTAGGACTCTCAATGACCCATGCAGGACATTCAATGACCCATGCAGGACACACATGACGCACGCAGAACACTCAATGACCCACGTAGGACACTCAATGACCAACACCGGTCACTCAATGACCCACGCAAGACTCTCAATGACCCACGCTGGACACTCATGACCCAAACAGGACACTCAATGACCCACGCAGGACACTCATGACCCACACAGGACACTCAATGACCCACGCAGGACACTCAATGACCCACGCAGGATACTCAATGGCCCACGCAGGACACTCAATGACCCATGCAGGACACTCATGACCCACGCAGGACACTCAATGACCCACGTAGGACTCTCATTGACCAACACCGGCCACTCATGACCCACGCAGGACACTCAATGACCCACGCAGGACACTCATGAACCACGCAGGACACTCAATGACCCACGCAGGACACTCATGGCCCACGCAGGACACTCAATGACCCACGCAGGACACTCATGACCCACGCAGGACACTCATGACCCACACAGGACACTCAATGATCACGCAGGGCACTCAATGACCCACGCACGATACTCAATGGCCCACGCAGGACAGTCAATGACCCAAGCAGGACCCTCATGACCCACGCAGGACTCTCAATGACCCACGTAGGACACTCAATGACCAACACAGGCCACTCAATGACCCACGCAGGATTCTAAATGACCCACGCTGGACTCTCAATGACCCAAGCAGGACACTCAATGACCCACGCAGGACACACATGACCCAGACAGGGCATTCAATGACCCACGCAGGACACTCATGACCCGCGCAGGAAACTCAATGACCCACACCGGACACTCATGACCCACGCAGGACACTCATGACCCACACAGGACACTCAATGAACCACGCAGGACACTCAATGACCCACGCAGGATACTCAATGGCACACGCAGGACACTCAATGACCCATGCAGGACACTCATGACCCACGCAGGACACTCAATGACCCACGTAGGACACTCAATGACCAACACAGGCCACTCAATGACCCACGCAGGATTCTAAATGAGCCACGCTGGACACTCAATGACCCAAGCAGGACACTCAATGACCCACGCAGGACACACATGACCCACACAGGGCATTCAATGACGCACACAGGAAACTCATGACCCATGCAGGACACTCAATGACCCACGCAGGACACTCATGACCCATGCAGGACACTCAATGACCCACACAGGACACTCAATGGCTCACGCAGGACACTCAATGACCCACGCAGGACACTCATGACCCACACAGGACACTCAATGAACCATGCAAGACACTCAATGACCCACGCAGGATACTCAATGGCCCACTCAGGACCCTCAATGACGCATGCAGGACACTCATGACCCACGCACGACTCTCAATTACCCACGCTGGACACTCATGACCCAAACAGGACACTCAATGACCCACGCAGGACACTCATGACCCACACAGGACACTCAATGACCCACGCAGGACACTCATGACCCAAACAGGACACTCAATGACCCACGCAGGACACTCATGACCCACACAGGACACTCAATGACCCACGCAGGACACTCAATGACCCACGCAGGATACTCAATGGCCCACGCAGGACACTCAATGACCCATGCAGGACACTCATGACCCACGGAGGACACTCAATGACCCACGCAGGACTCTCATTGACCAACACCGGCCACTCATGACCCACGCAGGACACTCAATGACCCACGCAGGACACTCATGACCCACGCAGGACACTCATGACCCACGAAGGACACTCAATGACCCACGTAGGACTCTCAATGACCCATGCAGGACATTCAATGACCCATGCAGGACACACATGACGCACGCAGAACACTCAATGACCCACGTAGGACACTCAATGACCAACACCGGTCACTCAATGACCCACGCAAGACTCTCAATGACCCACGCTGGACACTCATGACCCAAACAGGACACTCAATGACCCACGCAGGACACTCATGACCCACACAGGACACTCAATGACCCACGCAGGACACTCAATGACCCACGCAGGATACTCAATGGCCCACGCAGGACACTCAATGACCCATGCAGGACACTCATGACCCACGCAGGACACTCAATGACCCACGTAGGACTCTCATTGACCAACACCGGCCACTCATGACCCACGCAGGACACTCAATGACCCACGCAGGACACTCATGAACCACGCAGGACACTCAATGACCCACGCAGGACACTCATGGCCCACGCAGGACACTCAATGACCCACGCAGGACACTCATGACCCACGCAGGACACTCATGACCCACACAGGACACTCAATGACCCACGCAGGGCACTCAATGACCCACGCACGATACTCAATGGCCCACGCAGGACAGTCAATGACCCAAGCAGGACCCTCATGACCCACGCAGGACTCTCAATGACCCACGTAGGACACTCAATGACCAACACAGGCCACTCAATGACCCACGCAGGATTCTAAATGACCCACGCTGGACTCTCAATGACCCAAGCAGGACACTCAATGACCCACGCAGGACACACATGACCCAGACAGGGCATTCAATGACCCACGCAGGACACTCATGACCCGCGCAGGAAACTCAATGACCCACACCGGACACTCATGACCCACGCAGGACACTCATGACCCACACAGGACACTCAATGAACCACGCAGGACACTCAATGACCCACGCAGGATACTCAATGGCACACGCAGGACACTCAATGACCCATGCAGGACACTCATGACCCACGCAGGACACTCAATGACCCACGTAGGACACTCAATGACCAACACAGGCCACTCAATGACCCACGCAGGATTCTAAATGAGCCACGCTGGACACTCAATGACCCAAGCAGGACACTCAATGACCCACGCAGGACACACATGACCCACACAGGGCATTCAATGACGCACACAGGAAACTCATGACCCATGCAGGACACTCAATGACCCACGCAGGACACTCATGACCCATGCAGGACACTCAATGACCCACACAGGACACTCAATGGCTCACGCAGGACACTCAATGACCCACGCAGGACACTCATGACCCACACAGGACACTCAATGAACCATGCAAGACACTCAATGACCCACGCAGGATACTCAATGGCCCACTCAGGACCCTCAATGACGCATGCAGGACACTCATGACCAAGCAGGACACTCAATGACCCACGTAGGACACTCATGACCCACGCAGGACACTGAATCACACACGCAGGACACCCATGACCCACGCAGGACACTCACGATGCACGCAGGACACTCAATGGCCCACGCAGGACACTCATGACCCACACAGGACACTCAATGACCCACGCAGGACACTCAATGACCCACGCAGGACACTCATGACCCACGAAGGACACTCAATGACCCACGTAGGACTCTCAATGACCCATGCAGGACACTCAATGACCCATGCTGGACACTCATGACCCACGCAGGACACTCAATGACCCACGTAGGACACTCAATGACCAACACCGGTCACTCAATGACACACGCACGACTCTCAATGACCCACGCTGGACACTCATGACCCAAACAGGACACTCAATGACCCACGCAGGACACTCATGACCCACACAGGACACTCAATGACCCATGCAGGACACTCAATGACCCACGCAGGATACTCAATGGCCCACGCAGGACACTCAATGACACATGCAGGACACTCATAACCCACGCAGGACACTCAATGACCAACGTAGGACACTCAATGACCAACACAGGCCACTCAATGCCCCACACAGGATTCTAAATGACCCACGCTGGACACTCAATGACCCAAGCAGGACACTCAATGACCCACGCAGGACACTGATGACCCACACAGGACATTCAATGACCCACGCAGGACACTCATGACCCACACAGGACACTCAATGACCCACGCAGGACACTCAATGACCCATGCAAGACACTCAATGACCCACGCAGGATACTCAATAGCCCACGCTGGACACTCAATGACCCATGCAGGACAACCATGACCCACGCAGGACACTCAATGTCCCACGCAGGACACTCATGACCCAGGCAGGACACTCAATGACCCACGCAGGACACTCAATGACCAACGTAGGACACTCAATGACCAACACAGGCCACTCAATGCCCCACACAGGATTCTAAATGACCCACGCTGGACACTCAATGACCCAAGCAGGACACTCAATGACCCACGCAGGACACTGATGACCCACACAGGACATTCAATGACCCACGCAGGACACTCATGACCCACACAGGACACTCAATGACCCACGCAGGACACTCAATGACCCATGCAAGACACTCAATGACCCACGCAGGATACTCAATAGCCCACGCTGGACACTCAATGACCCATGCAGGACAACCATGACCCACGCAGGACACTCAATGTCCCACGCAGGACACTCATGACCCAGGCAGGACACTCAATGACCCACGCAGGACACTCAATGACCCACGCAGGATACTCATGACCCACGCAGGACACTCAATGACCCAGGCAGGACACTCAATGACCCACACCGGACACTCAATGGCCCACGCAGGACACTCATGACCCACACACGACACTCAATGACGCACGCAGGATACTCAATAGCACACGCAGGACACTCAATGACCCACGCAGGACACTCATGACCCACGCAGGACACTCAATGACCCACGCAGGACACTCATGACCCACACAGGACACTCAATGACCCATGCAAGACACTCAATGACCCACGCAGGATACTCACTGGCCCACGCAGGACCCTCAATGGCCCACGCAGGACACTCATGACCCACACAGGACACTCAATGACCCACGCAGGACACTCAATGACCCACGCAGGACACTCATGACCCACGAAGGACACTCAATGACCCACGTAGGACTCTCAATGACCCATGCAGGACACTCAATGACCCATGCTGGACACTCATGACCCACGCAGGACACTCAATGACCCACGTAGGACACTCAATGACCAACACCGGTCACTCAATGACACACGCACGACTCTCAATGACCCACGCTGGACACTCATGACCCAAACAGGACACTCAATGACCCACGCAGGACACTCATGACCCACACAGGACACTCAATGACCCACGCAGGACACTCAATGACCCACGCAGGATACTCAATGGCCCACGCAGGACACTCAATGACACATGCAGGACACTCATAACCCACGCAGGACACTCAATGACCAACGTAGGACACTCAATGACCAACACAGGCCACTCAATGCCCCACACAGGATTCTAAATGACCCACGCTGGACACTCAATGACCCAAGCAGGACACTCAATGACCCACGCAGGACACTGATGACCCACACAGGACATTCAATGACCCACGCAGGACACTCATGACCCACACAGGACACTCAATGACCCACGCAGGACACTCAATGACCCATGCAAGACACTCAATGACCCACGCAGGATACTCAATAGCCCACGCTGGACACTCAATGACCCATGCAGGACAACCATGACCCACGCAGGACACTCAATGTCCCACGCAGGACACTCATGACCCAGGCAGGACACTCAATGACCCACGCAGGACACTCAATGACCAACGTAGGACACTCAATGACCAACACAGGCCACTCAATGCCCCACACAGGATTCTAAATGACCCACGCTGGACACTCAATGACCCAAGCAGGACACTCAATGACCCACGCAGGACACTGATGACCCACACAGGACATTCAATGACCCACGCAGGACACTCATGACCCACACAGGACACTCAATGACCCACGCAGGACACTCAATGACCCATGCAAGACACTCAATGACCCACGCAGGATACTCAATAGCCCACGCTGGACACTCAATGACCCATGCAGGACAACCATGACCCACGCAGGACACTCAATGTCCCACGCAGGACACTCATGACCCAGGCAGGACACTCAATGACCCACGCAGGACACTCAATGACCCACGCAGGATACTCATGACCCACGCAGGACACTCAATGACCCAGGCAGGACACTCAATGACCCACACCGGACACTCAATGGCCCACGCAGGACACTCATGACCCACACACGACACTCAATGACGCACGCAGGATACTCAATAGCACACGCAGGACACTCAATGACCCACGCAGGACACTCATGACCCACGCAGGACACTCAATGACCCACGCAGGACACTCATGACCCACACAGGACACTCAATGACCCATGCAAGACACTCAATGACCCACGCAGGATACTCACTGGCCCACGCAGGACCCTCAATGACCCATGCAGGACACTCATGACCCACATAGGAGACTCAATGACCCACGTAGGACACTCATGACCCACGCACGACTCTCAATGACCCACGCTGGACACTCATGACCCAAACAGGACACTCAATGACCCACGCAGGACACTCATGACCCACACAGGACACTCAATGACCCACGCAGGACACTCAATGACCCACGCAGGACACTCAATGGCCCACGCAGGACACTCAATGACCCATGCAGGACACTCATGACCCACGCAGGACACTCAATGACCCACGTAGGACTCTCATTGACCAACACCGGCCACTCATGACCCACGCAGGACACTCAATGACCCACGCAGGACACTCATGAACCACGCAGGACACTCAATGACCCACGCAGGACACTCATGGCCCACGCAGGACACTCAATGACCCACGCAGGACACTCAATGACACATGCAGCACACTCAATGACCCACACAGGACACTCAATGACCCACGCAGGACACTCAATGATCCACGCAGGACACTCATGACCCACACAGGAGACTCAATGACCCACGCAAGACACACAATGATCCACGCAGGATGCTCAATGGCCCACGCAGGACACACATGACCCACACAGGACACTCAATGACCCACGCAGGACACTCATGACCCACACAGGACACTCAATGACCCACGCAGGACACTCAATGACCCATGCAAGACACTCAATGACCCACGCAGGATACTCAATAGCCCACGCTGGACACTCAATGACCCATGCAGGACAACCATGACCCACGCAGGACACTCAATGTCCCACGCAGGACACTCATGACCCAGGCAGGACACTCAATGACCCACGCAGGACACTCAATGACCAACGTAGGACACTCAATGACCAACACAGGCCACTCAATGCCCCACACAGGATTCTAAATGACCCACGCTGGACACTCAATGACCCAAGCAGGACACTCAATGACCCACGCAGGACACTGATGACCCACACAGGACATTCAATGACCCACGCAGGACACTCATGACCCACACAGGACACTCAATGACCCACGCAGGACACTCAATGACCCATGCAAGACACTCAATGACCCACGCAGGATACTCAATAGCCCACGCTGGACACTCAATGACCCATGCAGGACAACCATGACCCACGCAGGACACTCAATGTCCCACGCAGGACACTCATGACCCAGGCAGGACACTCAATGACCCACGCAGGACACTCAATGACCCACGCAGGATACTCATGACCCACGCAGGACACTCAATGACCCAGGCAGGACACTCAATGACCCACACCGGACACTCAATGGCCCACGCAGGACACTCATGACCCACACACGACACTCAATGACCCATGCAAGACACTCAATGACGCACGCAGGATACTCAATAGCACACGCAGGACACTCAATGACCCATGCAGGACACTCATGACCCACGTAGGACACACAATGACCCACGTAGGACACTCATGACCCACGCAGGACACTCAATGTCCCACGCAGGACACTCATGATCCACGCAGGACACTCAATGACCCACGCAGGACACTCATGACCCACGCAGGACACTCAATGACCCACGCAGGACACTCATGACCCACGCAGGACACTGAATCACCCGCGCAGGACACCCATGACCCACGCAGGACACCCACGACGCACGCAGGACACTCAATGACCCACACAGGACACTCATGACCCACGCAGGACACTCATGACCCACACAGGACACTCAATGACCCACGCAGGACACTCAATGACCCAAGCAAGACACTCATGACCCACGAAGGACACTCAATGACCCACGTAGGACTCTCAATGACCCATGCAGGACACTCAATGACACATGCAGGACACTCATAACCCACGCAGAACACTCAATGACCCACGTAGGACACTCAATGACCAACACCGGTCACTCAATGACCCACGCACGACTCTCAATGACCCACGCTGGACACTCATGACCCAAACAGGACACTCAATGACCCACGCAGGACACTCATGACCCACACAGGACACTCAATGACCCACGCAGGACACTCATGACCCAAACAGGACACTCAATGACCCACGCAGGACACTCATGACCCACACAGGACACTCAATGACCCACGCAGGACACTCAATGACCCACGCAGGATACTCAATGGCCCACGCAGGACACTCAATGACCCATGCAGGACACTCATGACCCACGGAGGACACTCAATGACCCACGCAGGACTCTCATTGACCAACACCGGCCACTCATGACCCACGCAGGACACTCAATGACCCACGCAGGACACTCATGACCCACGCAGGACACTCATGACCCACGAAGGACACTCAATGACCCACGTAGGACTTTCAATGACCCATGCAGGACATTCAATGACCCATGCAGGACACACATGACGCACGCAGAACACTCAATGACCCACGTAGGACACTCAATGACCAACACCGGTCACTCAATGACCCACGCAAGACTCTCAATGACCCACGCTGGACACTCATGACCCAAACAGGACACTCAATGACCCACGCAGGACACTCATGACCCACACAGGACACTCAATGACCCACGCAGGACACTCAATGACCCACGCAGGATACTCAATGGCCCACGCAGGACACTCAATGACCCATGCAGGACACTCATGACCCACGCAGGACACTCAATGACACACGTAGGACTCTCATTGACCAACACCGGCCACTCATGACCCACGCAGGACACTCAATGACCCACGCAGGACACTCATGAACCACGCAGGACACTCAATGACCCACGCAGGACACTCATGGCCCACGCAGGACACTCAATGACCCACGCAGGACACTCATGACCCACGCAGGACACTCATGACCCACACAGGACACTCAATGACCCACGCAGGACACTCAATGACCCACGCACGATACTCAATGGCCCACGCAGGACAGTCAATGACCCAAGCAGGACCCTCATGACCCACGCAGGACTCTCAATGACCCACGTAGGACACTCAATGACCAACACAGGCCACTCAATGACCCACGCAGGATTCTAAATGACCCACGCTGGACTCTCAATGACCCAAGCAGGACACTCAATGACCCACGCAGGACACACATGACCCAGACAGGGCATTCAATGACCCACGCAGGACACTCATGACCCGCGCAGGATACTCAATGACCCACACCGGACACTCATGACCCACGCAGGACACTCATGACCCACACAGGACACTCAATGAACCACGCAGGACACTCAATGACCCACGCAGGATACTCAATGGCACACGCAGGACACTCAATGACCCATGCAGGACACTCATGACCCACGCAGGACACTCAATGACCCACGTAGGACACTCAATGACCAACACAGGCCACTCAATGACCCACGCAGGATTCTAAATGAGCCACGCTGGACACTCAATGACCCAAGCAGGACACTCAATGACCCACGCAGGACACACATGACCCACACAGGGCATTCAATGACGCACACAGGAAACTCATGACCCATGCAGGACACTCAATGACCCACGCAGGACACTCATGACCCATGCAGGACACTCAATGACCCACACAGGACACTCAATGGCTCACGCAGGACACTCAATGACCCACGCAGGACACTCATGACCCACACAGGACACTCAATGAACCATGCAAGACACTCAATGACCCACGCAGGATACTCAATGGCCCACTCAGGACCCTCAATGAAGCATGCAGGACACTCATGACCAAGCAGGACACTCAATGACCCACGTAGGACACTCATGACCCACGCAGGACACTGAATCACACACGCAGGACACCCATGACCCACGCAGGACACTCACGATGCACGCAGGACACTCAATGGCCCACGCAGGACACTCATGACCCACACAGGACACTCAATGACCCACGCAGGACACTCAATGACCCACGCAGGACACTCATGACCCACGAAGGACACTCAATGACCCACGTAGGACTCTCAATGACCCATGCAGGACACTCAATGACCCATGCTGGACACTCATGACCCACGCAGGACACTCAATGACCCACGTAGGACACTCAATGACCAACACCGGTCACTCAATGACACACGCACGACTCTCAATGACCCACGCTGGACACTCATGACCCAAACAGGACACTCAATGACCCACGCAGGACACTCATGACCCACACAGGACACTCAATGACCCACGCAGGACACTCAATGACCCACGCAGGATACTCAATGGCCCACGCAGGACACTCAATGACACATGCAGGACACTCATAACCCACGCAGGACACTCAATGACCAACGTAGGACACTCAATGACCAACACAGGCCACTCAATGCCCCACACAGGATTCTAAATGACCCACGCTGGACACTCAATGACCCAAGCAGGACACTCATGACCCACGCAGGACACTGATGACCCACACAGGACATTCAATGACCCACGCAGGACACTCATGACCCACACAGGACACTCAATGACCCACGCAGGACACTCAATGACCCATGCAAGACACTCAATGACCCACGCAGGATACTCAATAGCCCACGCTGGACACTCAATGACCCATGCAGGACAACCATGACCCACGCTGGACACTCAATGTCCCACGCAGGACACTCATGACCCAGGCAGGACACTCAATGACCCACGCAGGACACTCAATGACCAACGTAGGACACTCAATGACCAACACAGGCCACTCAATGCCCCACACAGGATTCTAAATGACCCACGCTGGACACTCAATGACCCAAGCAGGACACTCAATGACCCACGCAGGACACTGATGACCCACACAGGACATTCAATGACCCACGCAGGACACTCATGACCCACACAGGACACTCAATGACCCACGCAGGACACTCAATGACCCATGCAAGACACTCAATGACCCACGCAGGATACTCAATAGCCCACGCTGGACACTCAATGACCCATGCAGGACAACCATGACCCACGCAGGACACTCAATGTCCCACGCAGGACACTCATGACCCAGGCAGGACACTCAATGACCCACGCAGGACACTCAATGACCCACGCAGGATACTCATGACCCACGCAGGACACTCAATGACCCAGGCAGGACACTCAATGACCCACACCGGACACTCAATGGCCCACGCAGGACACTCATGACCCACACACGACACTCAATGACCCATGCAAGACACTCAATGACGCACGCAGGATACTCAATAGCACACGCAGGACACTCAATGACCCACGCAGGACACTCATGACCCACGCAGGACACTCAATGACCCACGCAGGACACTCATGACCCACACAGGACACTCAATGACCCATGCAAGACACTCAATGACCCACGCAGGATACTCAATGGCCCACGCAGGACCCTCAATGACCCATGCAGGACACTCATGACCGACATAGGAGACTCAATGACCCACGTAGGACACTCATGACCCACGCACGACTCTCAATGACCCACGCTGGACACTCATGACCCAAACAGGACACTCAATGACCCACGCAGGACACTCATGACCCACACAGGACACTCAATGACCCACGCAGGACACTCAATGACCCACGCAGGATACTCAATGGCCCACGCAGGACACTCAATGACCCATGCAGGACACTCATGACCCACGCAGGACACTCAATGACCCACGTAGGACTCTCATTGACCAACACCGGCCACTCATGACCCACGCAGGACACTCAATGACCCACGCAGGACACTCATGAACCACGCAGGACACTCAATGACCCACGCAGGACACTCATGGCCCACGCAGGACACTCAATGACCCACGCAGGACACTCATGACCCACGCAGGACACTCATGACCCACACAGGACACTCAATGACCCACGCAGGACACTCAATGACCCACGCAGGATACTCAATGGCCCTCGCAGGACACTCAATGGCCCACGCAGGACAGGCATGACCCACGCAGGACACTCAATGTCCCACGCAGGACACTCAATGACACATGCAGCACACTCAATGACCCACACAGGACACTCATGACCCACGCAGGACACTCAATGACCCACGCAGGACACTCATGACCCACACAGGAGACTCAATGACCCACGCAAGACACACAATGATCCACGCAGGATGCTCAATGGCCCACGCAGGACACACATGACCCACACAGGACACTCAATGACCCACGCAGGACACTCAATGTCCCACGCAGGACACTCATGACCCACGCAGGACACACAATGACCCACGCAGTACACTCATGACCCACACAGGACACTCAATGAACCATGCAAGACACTCAATGACCCACGCAGGATACTCAATGGCCCACTCAGGACCCTCAATGACGCATGCAGGACACTCATGACCAAGCAGGACACTCAATGACCCACGTAGGACACTCATGACCCACGCAGGACACTGAATCACACACGCAGGACACCCATGACCCACGCAGGACACTCACGATGCACGCAGGACACTCAATGGCCCACGCAGGACACTCATGACCCACACAGGACACTCAATGACCCACGCAGTACACTCAATGACCCACGCAGGACACTCATGACCCACGAAGGACACTCAATGACCCACGTAGGACTCTCAATGACCCATGCAGGACACTCAATGACCCATGCTGGACACTCATGACCCACGCAGGACACTCAATGACCCACGTAGGACACTCAATGACCAACACCGGTCACTCAATGACACACGCACGACTCTCAATGACCCACGCTGGACACTCATGACCCAAACAGGACACTCAATGACCCACGCAGGACACTCATGACCCACACAGGACACTCAATGACCCACGCAGGACACTCAATGACCCACGCAGGATACTCAATGGCCCACGCAGGACACTCAATGACACATGCAGGACACTCATAACCCACGCAGGACACTCAATGACCAACGTAGGACACTCAATGACCAACACAGGCCACTCAATGCCCCACACAGGATTCTAAATGACCCACGCTGGACACTCAATGACCCAAGCAGGACACTCAATGACCCACGCAGGACACTGATGACCCACACAGGACATTCAATGACCCACGCAGGACACTCATGACCCACACAGGACACTCAATGACCCACGCAGGACACTCAATGACCCATGCAAGACACTCAATGACCCACGCAGGATACTCAATAGCCCACGCTGGACACTCAATGACCCATGCAGGACAACCATGACCCACGCAGGACACTCAATGTCCCACGCAGGACACTCATGACCCAGGCAGGACACTCAATGACCCACGCAGGACACTCAATGACCAACGTAGGACACTCAATGACCAACACAGGCCACTCAATGCCCCACACAGGATTCTAAATGACCCACGCTGGACACTCAATGACCCAAGCAGGACACTCAATGACCCACGCAGGACACTGATGACCCACACAGGACATTCAATAACCCACGCAGGACACTCATGACCCACACAGGACACTCAATGACCCACGCAGGACACTCAATGACCCATGCAAGACACTCAATGACCCACGCAGGATACTCAATAGCCCACGCTGGACACTCAATGACCCATGCAGGACAACCATGACCCACGCAGGACACTCAATGTCCCACGCAGGACACTCATGACCCAGGCAGGACACTCAATGACCCACGCAGGACACTCAATGACCCACGCAGGATACTCATGACCCACGCAGGACACTCAATGACCCAGGCAGGACACTCAATGACCCACACCGGACACTCAATGGCCCACGCAGGACACTCATGACCCACACACGACACTCAATGACCCATGCAAGACACTCAATGACGCACGCAGGATACTCAATAGCACACGCAGGACACTCAATGACCCATGCAGGACACTCATGACCCACGTAGGACACACAATGACCCACGTAGGACACTCATGACCCACGCAGGACACTCAATGTCCCACGCAGGACACTCATGATCCACGCAGGACACTCAATGACCCACGCAGGACACTCATGACCCACGCAGGACACTCAATGACCCACGCAGGACACTCATGACCCACGCAGGACACTGAATCACCCGCGCAGGACACCCATGACCCACGCAGGACACCCACGACGCACGCAGGACACTCAATGACCCACACAGGACACTCATGACCCACGCAGGACACTCATGACCCACACAGGACACTCAATGACCCACGCAGGACACTCAATGACCCACGCAAGACACTCATGACCCACGAAGGACACTCAATGACCCACGTAGGACTCTCAATGACCCATGCAGGACACTCAATGACACATGCAGGACACTCATAACCCACGCAGAACACTCAATGACCCACGTAGGACACTCAATGACCAACACCGGTCACTCAATGACCCACGCACGACTCTCAATGACCCACGCTGGACACTCATGACCCAAACAGGACACTCAATGACCCACGCAGGACACTCATGACCCACACAGGACACTCAATGACCCACGCAGGACACTCATGACCCAAACAGGACACTCAATGACCCACGCAGGACACTCATGACCCACACAGGACACTCAATGACCCACGCAGGACACTCAATGACCCACGCAGGATACTCAATGGCCCACGCAGGACACTCAATGACCCATGCAGGACACTCATGACCCACGGAGGACACTCAATGACCCACGCAGGACTCTCATTGACCAACACCGGCCACTCATGACCCACGCAGGACACTCAATGACCCACGCAGGACACTCATGACCCACGCAGGACACTCATGACCCACGAAGGACACTCAATGACCCACGTAGGACTCTCAATGACCCATGCAGGACATTCAATGACCCATGCAGGACACACATGACGCACGCAGAACACTCAATGACCCACGTAGGACACTCAATGACCAACACCGGTCACTCAATGACCCACGCAAGACTCTCAATGACCCACGCTGGACACTCATGACCCAAACAGGACACTCAATGACCCACGCAGGACACTCATGACCCACACAGGACACTCAATGACCCACGCAGGACACTCAATGACCCACGCAGGATACTCAATGGCCCACGCAGGACACTCAATGACCCATGCAGGACACTCATGACCCACGCAGGACACTCAATGACCCACGTAGGACTCTCATTGACCAACACCGGCCACTCATGACCCACGCAGGACACTCAATGACCCACGCAGGACACTCATGAACCACGCAGGACACTCAATGGCCCACGCAGGACACTCATGACCCACACAGGACACTCAATGACCCACGCAGGACACTCATGACCCACACAGGACACTCAATGACCCACGCAGGACACTCAATGACCCATGCAGTACACTCAATGACCCACGCAGGATACTTTATGGAATTCAATGTAGCTAAGTGCGAGGTGATTCACTTTGGGAAGAATAACAAAAAGATGGGGTACTGGGCTAATGGTCGGATACTTGGTAGTGTGGATGAGCAGAGGGATCTTGGTGTCCATGTACACAGATCTCTGAAAGTTGCCACCCAGGTAAATAGTGCGGTGAGGAAGGCATATGGCGTACTGGCTTTTATTGGTAGAGGAATTGAGTTCCGGAGTCCTGAGGTCATGATGCAGTTGTATAAGACTCTGGTACGGCCGCATCTGGAATATTGTGTGCAGTTTTGGTCGCCATACTATAGGAAGGATGTGGAGGCATTGGAACGTGTGCAGAGGAGGTTTACCAGGATGTTGCCTGGTATGGAAGGAAAATCGTATGAGGAAAGACTGAGGCACTTGGGGCTGTTTTCACTAGAGAAAAGAAGGTTTAGGGGTGACTTGATTGAGGTGTACAAGATGATTAGGGGGTTAGATAGGGTCGACAGTATGAACCTTTTCCCGCGTATTGAGTCGGGTATTACAAGGGGGCATAGCTTTAAATTAAGGGGGGGTAGATATAGGACTGATGTTAGGGGTAGGTTCTTCACTCAGCGAGTCGTTAGTTCATGGAATGCCCTGCCAGTAACAGTGGTGGACTCTCCCTCTTTATGGGCATTTAAGAGGGCATTGGATAGGTATATGGAGGATAGTGGGTTAGTGTAGTTTAGGTGGGCTTGGATCGGCGCAACATCGAGGGCCCAAGGGCCTGTACTGCGCTGTATTCTTCTATGTTCTATGTTCTATGTTCAATAGCCCACGCTGGACACTCAATGACCCATGCAGGACAACCATGACCCATGCAGGACACTCAATGTCCCACGCAGGACACTCATGACCCAGGCAGGACACTCAATGACCCACGCAGGACACTCAATGACCCACGCAGGATACTCATGACCCACGCAGGACACTCAATGACCCAGGCAGGACACTCAATGACCCACACCGGACACTCAATGGCCCACGCAGGACACTCATGACCCACACACGACACTCAATGACCCATGCAAGACACTCAATGACGCACGCAGGATACTCAATAGCACACGCAGGACACTCAATGACCCATGCAGGACACTCATGACCCACGTAGGACACACAATTACCCACGTAGGACACTCATGACCCACGCAGGACACTCAATGTCCCACGCAGGACACTCATGATCCACGCAGGACACTCAATGACCCACGCAGGACACTCATGACCCACGCAGGACACTCAATGACCCACGCAGGACACTCATGACCCACGCAGGACACTGAATCACCCGCGCAGGACACCCATGACCCACGCAGGACACTCACGACGCACGCAGGACACTCAATGACCCACACAGGACACTCATGACCCACGCAGGACACTCATGACCCACACAGGACACTCAATGACCCACGCAGGACACTCAATGACCCACGCAAGACACTCATGACCCACGAAGGACACTCAATGACCCACGTAGGACTCTCAATGACCCATGCAGGACACTCAATGACACATGCAGGACACTCATAACCCACGCAGAACACTCAGTGACCCACGTAGGACACTCAATGACCAACACCGGTCACTCAATGACCCACGCACGACTCTCAATGACCCACGCTGGACACTCATGACCCAAATAGGACACTCAATGACCCACGCAGGACACTCATGACCCACCCAGGACACTCAATGACCCACGCAGGACACTCATGACCCAAACAGGACACTCAATGACCCACGCAGGACACTCATGACCCACACAGGACACCTAATGACCCACGCAGGACACTCAATGACCCACGCAGGATACTCAATGGCCCACGCAGGACACTCAATGACCCATGCAGGACACTCATGACCCACGGAGGACACTCAATGACCCACGCAGGACTCTCATTGACCAACACTGGCCACTCATGACCCACGCAGGACACTCAATGACCCACGCAGGACACTCATGACCCACGCAGGACACTCATGACCCACGAAGGACACACAATGACCCACGTAGGACTCTCAATGACCCATGCAGGACATTCAATGACCCATGCAGGACACACATGACGCACGCAGAACACTCAATGACCCACGTAGGACACTCAATGACCAACACCGGTCACTCAATGACCCACGCAAGACTCTCAATGACCCACGCTGGACACTCATGACCCAAACAGGACACTCAATGACCCACGCAGGACACTCATGACCCACACAGGACACTCAATGACCCACGCAGGACACTCAATGACCCACGCAGGATACTCAATGGCCCACGCAGGACACTCAATGACCCATGCAGGACACTCATGACCCACGCAGGACACTCAATGACCCACGTAGGACTCTCATTGACCAACACCGTCCACTCATGACCCACGCAGGACACTCAATGACCCACGCAGGACACTCATGACCCACGCAGGACACTCATGACCCACGAAGGACACTCAATGACCCACGTAGGACTCTCAATGACCCATGCAGGACATTCAATGACCCATGCAGGACACACATGACGCACGCAGAACACTCAATGACCCACGTAGGACACTCAATGACCAACACCGGTCACTCAATGACCCACGCAAGACTCTCAATGACCCACGCTGGACACTCATGAACCAAACAGGACACTCAATGACCCATGCAGGACACTCATGACCAACGCAGGACACTCATGACCCACGCAGGTCACTCAATGAGACACGCAGGACACTCAAGGACCCACACAGGACACTCAATAGCCCACGCAGGACACTCATGCCCCATGCAGGACACTCATGACCCACGCAGGACACTCAATGTCCCACGCAGGACACTCATGACCCACGCAGGACACTCAATGACCCACGCAGGACACTCATGACCCACGCAGGACACTCAATGATCCACGCAGGACACTCAATGACCCACGCAGGACACTGAATCACCCACGCAGGACACCCATGACCCACGCAGGACACTCAATGACACACGCAGGACACTCAATGACCCACACAGGACACTCAATGGCCCACGCAGGACACTCATGACCCACGCAGGACACTCAATGACCCACGCAGGACACTCATGACCCACGCAGGACACTCAATGACCCACGCAGGACACTCATGGCCCACACAGGACACTCAATGACCCATGCAAGACACTCAATGACCCACGCAGGATACTCAATGGCCCACGCAGGACCCTCAATGACCCATGCAGGACACTCATGACCCACGTAGGACACTCAATGACCCACATAGGACACTCATGACTCATGCAGGACACTCAATGACCCACGCAGGACACTCAATGACACACGCAGGACACTCATGACCCACGCAGCACACTCAATGACCCACGTAGGACTCTCAATGACCCACGTAGGACTCTCAATGACCAACACCGGCATCTCATGACCCACGCAGGACACTCAATGACCCACGCAGGACACTCATGACCCACGCAGGACATTCAATGACCCACGCAGGACACTCATGGCCCACGCAGGACACTCAATGACCCACGCAGGACACTCATGACCCACGCAGGACACTCATGACCCACACAGGACACTCAATGACCCACGCAGGACACTCAATCACCCACGCAGGATACTCAATGGCCCACGCAGGACACTCAATGACCCATGCAGGGCACTCATGACCCACGCAGGACACTCAATGACCCACGTAGGACACTCAATGACCAACACAGGCCACTCAATGACCCAGGCAGGATTCTAAATGACCCACGCTGGACACTCAATGACCCAAGCAGGACACTCAATGACCCACGCAGGACACACATGACCCACACAGGGCATTCAATGACCCACGCAGGACACTCATGACCCACGCAGGACACTCAATGACCCATGCAGGACACTCATGACCCACGCAGGACACTCATGACCCACACAGGACACTCAATGACCCACGCAGGATACTCCATGGCCCACGCAGGACACTCAATGACCCATGCAGGACACTCATGACCCACGCAATGACCCACGCAGGATACTCCATGGCCCACGCAGGACACTCAATGACCCATGCAGGACACTCATGACCCACGCAGGACACTCAATGACCCACGTAGGACACTCAATGACCAACACAGGCCACTCAATGACGCACGCAGGATTCTAAATGACCCACGCTGGACACTCAATGACCCAAGCAGGACACTCAATGACCCACGCAGGACACACATGACCCACACAGGGCATTCAATGACGCACACAGGAAACGCATGACCCACGCAGGACACTCAATGACCCACGCAGGACACTCATGACCCATGCAGGACACTCAATGACCCACACAGGACACTCAATCGCTCACGCATGACACTCATGACCCACGCAGGACACTCATGACCCACGCAGGACACTCAATGACACACGCATAAAACTGAATGACCAACACAGGACACTCAATGGCCCACCCAGGACACTCATGACCCACGCAGGACACTCAATGTCCCACGCAGGACACTCAATGACACATGCAGCACACTCAATGACCCACACAGGACACTCATGACCCACACAGGACACTCAATGACCCACGCAGGACACTCATGACCCACACAGGACACTTAATGACCCATGCAAGACACTCAATGATCCACACAGGATGCTCAATAGCCCACTCAGGACACTCAATGACCCATGCAGGACACTCATGACCCACGTAGGACATTCAATGACCCACGGAGGACAATCATGACCCACAGAGAACACTCAATGACCCACACAGGACACTCAATGACCCACGCAGGATATTCAATGGCCCACGCAGGACACTCAATGACACATGCAGGACACTCATGACCCACGCAGGACACTCAATGACCCACGTAGGACACTCAATGACCAACACAGGCCACTCAATGACCCACACAGGATTCTAAATGACCCACGCTGGATACTCAATGACCCAAGCAGGACACTCAATGACCCACGCAGGACACACATGACCCACACAGGACATTCAATGACCCACGCAGGACACTCATGACCCACACAGGACACTCAATGACCCACGCAGGACACTCATGACCCATGCAGTACACTCAATGACCCACACAGGACACTCAATGGCCCACGCAGGACACTCATGACCAACGCAGGACACTCATGACCCACGCAGGTCACTCAATGACACACGCAGGACACTCAAGGACCCACACAGGACACTCAATGGCCCACGCAGGACACTCATGCCCCACGCAGGACACTCATGACACACGCAGGACACTCAATGACACACACAGCACACTCAATGACCCACGCAGGGCATTCATGACACACGCAGGACACTCAATGACCCACGCAGGACACTCATGACCCACACAGTACACTCAATGACCCACGCAAGACACTCAATGATCCACGCAGGATGCTCAATAGCCCACGCAGGACTCTCAATGACCCATGCAGGACACTCATGACCCACGCAGGACACTCAATGACCCATGGAGGACACTCATGACCCACACAGGACACTCAATGACCCACACAGGACACTCAATGACCCACGCAGGATATTCAATGACCCACGCAGGACACTCAATGACACATACAGGACACTCATGACCCATGCAGGACACACAATGACCCACGTAGGACACTCAATGACCAACACAGGCCACTCAATGACCCACACAGGATTCTAAATGACCCACGCTGGACACTCAATGACCCAAGCAGGACACTCAATGACCCACGCAGGACACTCATGACCCACACAAGACATTCAAAGACCAACGCAGGACACTCATGACCCACGCAGGTCACTCAATGACACACGCAGGACACTCAAGGACCCACACAGGACACTCAATAGCCCACGCAGGACACTCATGCCCCATGCAGGACACTCATGACCCACGCAGGACACTCAATGTCCCACGCAGGACACTCATGACCCACGCAGGACACTCAATGACCCACGCAGGACACTCATGACCCACGCAGGACACTCAATGATCCACGCAGGACACTCAATGGCTCACGCAGGACACTCATGACCCATGCAGGACACTCATGACCCACGCAGGACACTCAATGACACACGCAGGACACTGAATGACCAACAGAGGACACTCAATGGCCCACGCAGGACACTCATGACCCACGCAGGACACTCAATGTCCCACGCAGGACACTCAATGACACATGCAGCACACTGAATGACCCACACAGGACACTCATGACTCACACAGGACACTCAATGACCCACGCAGGACACTCATGAACCACACAGGACACTCAATGACCCACGCAAGACACTCATTGATCCACGCAGGATGCTCAATGGCCCACGCAGGACACTCAATGACCCATGCAGGACACTCATGACCCACGTAGGACACTCAATGACCCACGGAGGACACTCATGACCTACACAGGACACTCAATGACCCACGCAGGACACTCAATGACCCACGCAGGATATTCAATGGCCCACGCAGGACACTCAATGACACATGCAGGACACTCATGGCCCACGCAGGACACTCAATGACCCACGTAGGACACTCAATGACCAACACAGGCCACTCAATGACCCACACACGATTCTAAATGACCCACGCTGGACACTCAATGACCCAAGCAGGAATCTCAATGACCCACGCAGGACACTCATGACCCACACAGGACATTCAATGACCCACGCAGGACACTCATGACCCACACAGGACACTCAATGACCCACGCAGGACACTCATGACCCATGCAGTACACTCAATGACCCACACAGGACACTCAATGGCCCACGCAGGACACTCATGACCAACGCAGGACACTCATGACCCATGCAGGTCACTCAATGACACACGCAGGACACTCAAGGACCCACACAGGACACTCAATGGCCCACGCAGGACACTCATGCCCCACGCAGGACACTCATGACACACGCAGGACACTCAATGACACACGCAGGACACTCAAGGACCCACGCAGGACACTCAATGGCCCACGCAGGACACTCATGCCCCACGCAGGACACTCATGACACACGCAGGACACTCAATGACCCACGCAGGACACTCATGACCCACACAGGACACTCAATGACCCAACAAAGGACACTCATGACCCACACAGGACACTCATGACCAACACAGGACACTCAATGAGCCACACGCAGGACACTCAATGACCCACGCAGGACACTCATGACCCACACAGGACACTCAATGACCCACGCAGGACACTCAATGACGCACGCAGGACACTCATGACCGACGAAGGACACTCAATGACCCACGTAGGACTCTCAATGACCCATGCAGGACACTCAATGACCCATGCTGGGCACTCATGACCCACGCAGGACACTCAATGACCCACGTAGGACACACAATGACCAACACCGGTCACTCAATGACACACGCACGACTCTCAATGACCCACGCTGGACACTCATGACCCAAACAGGACACTCAATGACCCACGCAGGGCACTCATGACCCACACAGGACACTCAATGACCCACGCAGGACACTCAATGACCCACGCAGGATACTCAATGGCCCACGCAGGACACTCAATGACACATGCAGGACACTCATAACCCACGCAGGACACTCAATGACCAACGTAGGACACTCAATGACCAACACAGGCCACTCAATGCCCCACACAGGATTCTAAATGACCCACGCTGGACACTCAATGACCCAAGCAGGACACTCAATGACCCACACAGGACACTGATGACCCACACAGGACCTTCAATGACCCACGCAGGACACTCATGACCCACACAGGACACTCAATGACCCACGCAGGACACTCATGACCCATGCAGGACACTCATGACCCACACAGGACACTCAATGACCCATGCAAGACACTCAATGACCCACGCAGGATACTCAATAGCCCACGCTGGACACTCAATGACCCATGCAGGACACTCATGACCCACGTAGGACACTCAATGACCCACGTAGGACACTCATGACCCACGCAGGAGACTCAATGACCCATGCAAGACACTCAATGACGCACGCAGGATACTCAATAGCACACGCAGGACACTCAATGACCCATGCAGGACACTCATGACCCACGTAGGACACACAATGACCCACGTAGGACACTCATGACCCACGCAGGACACTCAATGTCCCACGCAGGACACTCATGATCCACGCAGGACACTCAATGACCCACGCAGGACACTCATGACCCACGCAGGACACTCAATGACCCACGCAGGCACTCATGACCCACGCAGGACACTGAATCACCCACGCAGGACACCCATGACCCACGCAGGACACTCACGACGCACGCAGGACACTCAATGACCCACACAGGACACTCATGACCCACGCAGGACACTCATGACCCACACAGGACACTCAATGACCCACGCAGGACACTCAATGACCCACGCAGGACACTCATGACCCACGAAGGACACTCAATGACCCACGTAGGACTCTCAATGACCCATGCAGGACACTCAATGACACATGCAGGACACTCATGACCCACGCAGAACACTCAATGACCCACGTAGGACACTCAATGACCAACACCGGTCACTCAATGACCCACGCACGACTCTCAATGACCCATGCTGGACACTCATGACCCAAACAGGACACTCAATGACCCACGCAGGACACTCATGACCCAAACAGGACACTCAATGACCCACGCAGGACACTCATGACCCAAACAGGACACTCAATGACCCACGCAGGACATTCATGACCCACACAGGACACTCAATGACCCACGCAGGACACTCAATGACCCACACGGGACACTCAATGGCCCACGCAGGACACTCAATGACCCATGCAGGACACTCATGACCCACGCAGGACACCCAATGACCCACGCAGGACTCTCATTGACCAACACCGGCCACTCATGACCCACGCAGGACACTCAATGACCCACGCAGGACACTCATGACCCACGCAGGACACTCATGACCCACGAAGGACACTCAATGACCCACGTAGGACTCTCAATGACCCATGCAGGACATTCAATGACCCATGCAGGACACTCATGACCCACGCAGAACACTCAATGACCCACGTAGGACACTCAATGACCAACACCGGTCACTCAATGACCCACGCAAGACTCTCAATGACCCACGCTGGACACTCATGACCCAAACAGGACACTCAATGACCCACGCAGGACACTCATGACCCACACAGGACACTCAATGACCCACGCAGGACACTCAATGACCCACGCAGGATACTCAATGGCCCACGCAGGACACTCAATGACCCATGCAGGACACTCATGACCCACGCAGGACACTCAATGACCCACGTAGGACTCTCATTGACCAACACCGGCCACTCATGACCCACGCAGGACACTCAATGACCCACGCAGGACACTCATGAACCACGCAGGACACTCAATGACCCACGCAGGACACTCATGGCCCACGCAGGACACTCAATGACCCACGCAGGACACTCATGACCCACGCAGGACACTCATGACCCACACAGGACACTCAATGACCCACGCAGGACACTCAATGACCCACGCAGGATACTCAATGGCCCACGCAGGACACTCAATGACCCATGCAGGACACTCATGACCCACGCAGGACACTCAATGACCCACGTAGGACACTCAATGACCAACACAGGCCACTCAATGACCCACGCAGGATTCTAAATGACACACGCTGGACACTCAATGACCCAAGCAGGACACTCAATGACCCACGCAGGACACACATGACCCACACAGGGCATTCAATGACCCACGCAGGACACTCATGACCCACGCAGGACACTCAATGACCCACGCAGGACACTCATGACCCACGCAGGACACTCATGACCCACACAGGACACTCAATGAACCACGCAGGACACTCAATGGCACACGCAGGATACTCAATGGCCCACGCAGGACACTCAATGACCCATGCAGGACACTCATGACCCACACAGGACACTCAATGACCCACGTAGGACACTCAATGACCAACACAGGCCACTCAATGACCCACGCAGGATTCTAAATGAGCCACGCTGGACACTCAATTACCCACGCAGGACACACATGACCCACACAGGGCATTCAGTGACGCACACAGGAAACTCATGACCCATGCAGGACACTCAATGACCCACGCAGGACACTCATGACCCATGCAGGACACTCAATGACCCACACAGGACACTCAATGGCTCACGCAGGACACTCATGACCCATGCAGGACACTCATGACCCACGCAGGACACTCAATGACACACGCAGGACACTGAATGACCAACACAGGACACTCAATGGCCCACGCAGGACACTCAATGACCCACGCAGGACACTCAATGTCCCACGCAGGACACTCAATGACACATGCAGCACACTCAATGACCCACACAGGACACTCATGACTCACACAGGACACTCAATGACCCACGCAGGACACTCATGAACCACACAGGACACTCATGACCCACGCAAGACACTCATTGATCCACGCAGGATGCTCAATGGCCCACGCAGGACACTCAATGACCCATGCAGGACACTCATGACCCACGTAGGACACTCAATGACCCACGGAGGACACTCATGACCCACAGAGGACACTCAATGACCCACGCAGCAGACTCAATGACCCACGCAGGATATTCAATGGCCCACGCAGGACACTCAATGACACATGCAGGACACTCATGACCCATGCAGGACACTCAATGACCCACGTAGGACACTCAATGACCAACACAGGCCACTCAATGACCCACACAGGATTCTAAATGACCCACGCTGGACACTCAATGAGGAGAAAGTGAGGTCTGCAGATGCTGGAGATCAAAGTTGAAACTTTATTGCTGGAACAGCACAGCAGGTCAGGCAGCATCCAGTGAACAGGAGATTCGACGTTTCGGGCACAGGCCCTTCTTCAGGAATGAAGGAGATCAAAGTTGAAACTTTGTTGCTGGAACAGCACAGCAGGTCAGGCAGCATCCAGGGAACAGGAGATTCGACGTTTCGGGCACAGGCCCTTCTTCAGGAAGGGCCTTTTATCTTCTCCTTTTATCTTCTCCTGCTGAACACTCTCTGCTCATTCCTGAAGAAGGGCCTGTGCCCGAAACGTCGAATCTCCTGTTCCCTGGATGCTGCCTGACCTGCTGTGCTGTTCCAGCAATAAAGTTTCAACCTGGACACTCAATGACCCACGTAGGACTCTCAATGACCCATGCAGGACACTCAATGACACATGCAGGACACTCATGACCCACGCAGAACACTCAATGACCCACGTAGGACACTCAATGACCAACACCGGTCACTCAATGACCCACGCACGACTCTCAATGACCCATGCTGGACACTCATGACCCAAACAGGACACTCAATGACCCACGCAGGACACTCATGACCCAAACAGGACACTCAATGACCCACGCAGGACACTCATGACCCACGTAGGACTCTCAATGACCCATGCAGGACATTCAATGACCCATGCAGGACACTCATGACCCACGCAGAACACTCAATGACCCACGTAGGACACTCAATGACCAACACCGGTCACTCAATGACCCACGCAAGACTCTCAATGACCCACGCTGGACACTCATGACCCAAACAGGACACTCAATGACCCACGCAGGACACTCATGACCCACACAGGACACTCAATGACCCACGCAGGACACTCAATGACCCACGCAGGATACTCAATGGCCCACGCAGGACACTCAATGACCCATGCAGGACACTCATGACCCACGCAGGACACTCAATGACCCACGTAGGACTCTCATTGACCAACACCGGCCACTCATGACCCACGCAGGACACTCAATGACCCACGCAGGACACTCATGAACCACGCAGGACACTCAATGACCCACGCAGGACACTCATGGCCCACGCAGGACACTCAATGACCCACGCAGGACACTCATGACCCACGCAGGACACTCATGACCCACACAGGACACTCAATGACCCACGCAGGACACTCAATGACCCACGCAGGATACTCAATGGCCCACGCAGGACACTCAATGACCCATGCAGGACACTCATGACCCACGCAGGACACTCAATGACCCACGTAGGACACTCAATGACCAACACAGGCCACTCAATGACCCACACAGGATTCTAAATGACACACGCTGGACACTCAATGACCCAAGCAGGACACTCAATGACCCACGCAGGACACACATGACCCACACAGGGCATTCAATGACCCACGCAGGACACTCATGACCCACGCAGGACACTCAATGACCCACGCAGGACACTCATGACCCACGCAGGACACTCATGACCCACACAGGACACTCAATGAACCACGCAGGACACTCAATGACCCACGCAGGATACTCAATGGCCCACGCAGGACACTCAATGACCCATGCAGGACACTCATGACCCACACAGGACACTCAATGACCCACGTAGGACACTCAATGACCAACACAGGCCACTCAATGACCCACGCAGGATTCTAAATGAGCCACGCTGGACACTCAATTACCCACGCAGGACACACATGACCCACACAGGGCATTCAGTGACGCACACAGGAAACTCATGACCCATGCAGGACACTCAATGACCCACGCAGGACACTCATGACCCATGCAGGACACTCAATGACCCACACAGGACACTCAATGGCTCACGCAGGACACTCATGACCCATGCAGGACACTCATGACCCACGCAGGACACTCAATGACACACGCAGGACACTGAATGACCAACACAGGACACTCAATGGCCCACGCAGGACACTCAATGACCCACGCAGGACACTCAATGTCCCACGCAGGACACTCAATGACACATGCAGCACACTCAATGACCCACACAGGACACTCATGACTCACACAGGACACTCAATGACCCACGCAGGACACTCATGAACCACACAGGACACTCATGACCCACGCAAGACACTCATTGATCCACGCAGGATGCTCAATGGCCCACGCAGGACACTCAATGACCCATGCAGGACACTCATGACCCACGTAGGACACTCAATGACCCACGGAGGACACTCATGACCCACAGAGGACACTCAATGACCCACGCAGCAGACTCAATGACCCACGCAGGATATTCAATGGCCCACGCAGGACACTCAATGACACATGCAGGACACTCATGACCCATGCAGGACACTCAATGACCCACGTAGGACACTCAATGACCAACACAGGCCACTCAATGACCCACACAGGATTCTAAATGACCCACGCTGGACACTCAATGAGGAGAAAGTGAGGTCTGCAGATGCTGGAGATCAAAGTTGAAACTTTATTGCTGGAACAGCACAGCAGGTCAGGCAGCATCCAGTGAACAGGAGATTCGACGTTTCGGGCACAGGCCCTTCTTCAGGAATGAAGGAGATCAAAGTTGAAACTTTGTTGCTGGAACAGCACAGCAGGTCAGGCAGCATCCAGGGAACAGGAGATTCGACGTTTCGGGCACAGGCCCTTCTTCAGGAAGGGCCTTTTATCTTCTCCTTTTATCTTCTCCTGCTGAACACTCTCTGCTCATTCCTGAAGAAGGGCCTGTGCCCGAAACGTCGAATCTCCTGTTCCCTGGATGCTGCCTGACCTGCTGTGCTGTTCCAGCAATAAAGTTTCAACCTGGACACTCAATGACCCACGTAGGACTCTCAATGACCCATGCAGGACACTCAATGACACATGCAGGACACTCATGACCCACGCAGAACACTCAATGACCCACGTAGGACACTCAATGACCAACACCGGTCACTCAATGACCCACGCACGACTCTCAATGACCCATGCTGGACACTCATGACCCAAACAGGACACTCAATGACCCACGCAGGACACTCATGACCCAAACAGGACACTCAATGACCCACGCAGGACACTCATGACCCAAACAGGACACTCAATGACCCACGCAGGACATTCATGACCCACACAGGACACTCAATGACCCACGCAGGACACTCAATGACCCACACGGGACACTCAATGGCCCACGCAGGACACTCAATGACCCATGCAGGACACTCATGACCCACGCAGGACACCCAATGACCCACGCAGGACTCTCATTGACCAACACCGGCCACTCATGACCCACGCAGGACACTCAATGACCCACGCAGGACACTCATGACCCACGCAGGACACTCATGACCCACGAAGGACACTCAATGACCCACGTAGGACTCTCAATGACCCATGCAGGACATTCAATGACCCATGCAGGACACTCATGACCCACGCAGAACACTCAATGACCCACGTAGGACACTCAATGACCAACACCGGTCACTCAATGACCCACGCAAGACTCTCAATGACCCACGCTGGACACTCATGACCCAAACAGGACACTCAATGACCCACGCAGGACACTCATGACCCACACAGGACACTCAATGACCCACGCAGGACACTCAATGACCCACGCAGGATACTCAATGGCCCACGCAGGACACTCAATGACCCATGCAGGACACTCATGACCCACGCAGGACACTCAATGACCCACGTAGGACTCTCATTGACCAACACCGGCCACTCATGACCCACGCAGGACACTCAATGACCCACGCAGGACACTCATGAACCACGCAGGACACTCAATGACCCACGCAGGACACTCATGGCCCACGCAGGACACTCAATGACCCACGCAGGACACTCATGACCCACGCAGGACACTCATGACCCACACAGGACACTCAATGACCCATGCAGGACACTCATGACCCACGCAGGACACTCAATGACCCACGTAGGACACTCAATGACCAACACAGGCCACTCAATGACCCACGCAGGATTCTAAATGACACACGCTGGACACTCAATGACCCAAGCAGGACACTCAATGACCCACGCAGGACACACATGACCCACACAGGGCATTCAATGACCCACGCAGGACACTCATGACCCACGCAGGACACTCAATGACCCACGCAGGACACTCATGACCCACGCAGGACACTCATGACCCACACAGGACACTCAATGAACCACGCAGGACACTCAATGACCCACGCAGGATACTCAATGGCCCACGCAGGACACTCAATGACCCATGCAGGACACTCATGACCCACACAGGACACTCAATGACCCACGTAGGACACTCAATGACCAACACAGGCCACTCAATGACCCACGCAGGATTCTAAATGAGCCACGCTGGACACTCAATTACCCACGCAGGACACACATGACCCACACAGGGCATTCAGTGACGCACACAGGAAACTCATGACCCATGCAGGACACTCAATGACCCACGCAGGACACTCATGACCCATGCAGGACACTCAATGACCCACACAGGACACTCAATGGCTCACGCAGGACACTCATGACCCATGCAGGACACTCATGACCCACGCAGGACACTCAATGACACACGCAGGACACTGAATGACCAACACAGGACACTCAATGGCCCACGCAGGACACTCAATGACCCACGCAGGACACTCAATGTCCCACGCAGGACACTCAATGACACATGCAGCACACTCAATGACCCACACAGGACACTCATGACTCACACAGGACACTCAATGACCCACGCAGGACACTCATGAACCACACAGGACACTCATGACCCACGCAAGACACTCATTGATCCACGCAGGATGCTCAATGGCCCACGCAGGACACTCAATGACCCATGCAGGACACTCATGACCCACGTAGGACACTCAATGACCCACGGAGGACACTCATGACCCACAGAGGACACTCAATGACCCACGCAGCAGACTCAATGACCCACGCAGGATATTCAATGGCCCACGCAGGACACTCAATGACACATGCAGGACACTCATGACCCACGCAGGACACTCAATGACCCACGTAGGACACTCAATGACCAACACAGGCCACTCAATGACCCACACAGGATTCTAAATGACCCACGCTGGACACTCAATGAGGAGAAAGTGAGGTCTGCAGATGCTGGAGATCAAAGTTGAAACTTTATTGCTGGAACAGCACAGCAGGTCAGGCAGCATCCAGTGAACAGGAGATTCGACGTTTCGGGCACAGGCCCTTCTTCAGGAATGAAGGAGATCAAAGTTGAAACTTTGTTGCTGGAACAGCACAGCAGGTCAGGCAGCATCCAGGGAACAGGAGATTCGACGTTTCGGGCACAGGCCCTTCTTCAGGAAGGGCCTTTTATCTTCTCCTTTTATCTTCTCCTGCTGAACACTCTCTGCTCATTCCTGAAGAAGGGCCTGTGCCCGAAACGTCGAATCTCCTGTTCCCTGGATGCTGCCTGACCTGCTGTGCTGTTCCAGCAATAAAGTTTCAACCTGGACACTCAATGACCCAAGCAGGAATCTCAATGACCCACGCAGGACACTCATGACCCACACAGGACATTCAATGACCCACGTAGGACACTCATGACCCAAGCAGGACACTCAATGTCCCACGCAGGACACTCATGACCCAGGCAGGACACTCAATGACCCACGCAGGACACTCAATGACCCACGCAGGACACTCATGACCCACGCAGGACACTGAATGACCCACGCCGGACACCCATGACCCACGCAGGACACTGAATGACACACGCATGACACTGAATCACACACACAGGACACTCAATGACCCACGCAGGACACTCATGACCCACACACGACACTCAATGACCCATGCAAGACACTCAATGACGCACGCAGGATACTCAATGGCACACGCAGGACACTCAATGACCCACGTAGGACACTCATGACCCACGCAGGACACTCAATGTCCCACGCAGGACACTCATGACCCAGGCAGGACACTCAATGACCCACGCAGGACACTCAATGACCCACGCAGGACACTCATGACCCACGCAGGACACTGAATCACCCACGCCGGACACCCATGACCCACGCAGGACACTGAATGACCCACGCATGACACTGAATCACCCACACAGGACACTCAATGACCCACGCTGGACACTCATGACCCACACACGACACTCAATGACCCATGCAAGACACTCAATGACGCACGCAGGATACTCAATGGCACACGCAGGACACTCAATGACCCATGCAGGACACTCATGACACACGCAGGGCACTCAATGTCCCACGCAGGACACTCAATGACCCACGCAGGACACTGAATCACCCACGCAGGACACCCATAACCCAAGCAGGTCACTCAATGACCCATGCAGGACACTCAATGACACACGCAGGACACTCATGACCCACGCAGGACACTCATGACCCACACAGGACACTCAATGACCCACGCAGGACACTCATGACCCACGCAGGACACTCAATGAACCACGTAGGACACGCAATGACCCATGCAGGACACTCAATGACCCATGCAGGACACTCAATGACCAACACAGCCACTCAATGACCCACGCACGACTCTCAATGACCCACGCTGGACACTCATGACCCAAACAGGACACTCAATGACCCACGTAGGACACTCATGACCCACACAGGACACTCAATGACCCACGCAGGACACTCATGACCCACGCAGTACACACAATGACCCACGCAGGTCAGTCATGACCCACGCAGGACACTCAATGACCCACGTAGGACACTCAATGACTCATGCAGGACACTCAATGACCCACGTACGACACTCAATAACCAACACAGCCACTCAATGACCCACGCACGACTCTCAATGACCCACGCTGGACACTCAATGGCCAACGCAGGACACTCATGACCCACGCAGGCCACTCAATGTCCCACGCAGGACACTCATGACCCACGCAGGACACTCAATGACCCACGCAGGACACTCATGACCCACGCAGGACACTCAATGACCCACGCAGGACACTCATGATCCACGCAGGACACTGAATCACCCACGCAGGACACCCATGACACACGCAGGACACTCAATGACCCATGCAGGACACTCAATGTCCCACGCAGGACACTCATGACCCACGCAGGATACTCAATGGCCCATGCAGGACACTCAATGACACATGCAGGACACTCAATGACCCACACAGGGCACTCAATGACCCCACACAGGACACTCATGACCCACACAGGACACTCATGACCGATGCAAGGCACTCAATGACGCATGCAGGATACTCAATGGCACATGCAGGACACTCAATGACCCGTGCAGGACACTCATGACCCACGTAGGACACACAATGACCCACGTAGCACACTCATGACACACGCAGGGCACTCAATGTCCCACGCAGGACCCTCATGACCCACGCATGACACTCAATGACCCACGAAGGACAATGAATCACCCACGCAGGACACCCATAACCCACGCAGGTCACTCAATGACCCGTGCAGGACACTCAATGACACACGCAGTACACTCATGACCCACGAAGGACACTCATGACCCACACAGGACACTCAATGACCCACGCAGGACACTCAATGACCCACGCAGGACACTCATGACCCACGCAGGACACTCAATGACCCACGCAGGACACTCATGACCCACACAGGACATTCAATGACCCACGCAGGACATTCATGACCCACACAGTACACTCAATGACCCACGCAGGACACTCATGACCCATGCAGTACACTCAATGACCCACACAGGACACTCAATGCCCCACGCAGGACACTCATGACCAACGCAGGACACTCATGACCCACGCAGGTCACTCAATGACACACGCAGGACACTCAAGGACCCACACAGGACACTCAATAGCCCACGCAGGACACTCATGACCCATGCAGGACACTCATGACCCACGCAGGACACTCAATGACACACGCAGGACACTGAATGACCAACACAGGACACTCAATGGCCCACGCAGGACACTCATGACCCACGCAGGACACTCAATGTCCCACGCAGGACACTCAATGACACATGCAGCACACTGAATGACCCACACAGGACACTCATGACTCACACAGGACACTCAATGACCCACGCAGGACACTCATGAACCACACAGGACACTCAATGACCCACGCAAGACACTCATTGATCCACGCAGGATGCTCAATGGCCCACGCAGGACACTCAATGACCCATGCAGGACACTCATGACCCACGTAGGACACTCAATGACCCACGGAGGACACTCATGACCCACAGAGGACACTCAATGACCCACGCAGCAGACTCAATGACCCACGCAGGA
This sequence comes from Chiloscyllium plagiosum, assembly GCF_037043375.1. Taxonomy (NCBI): domain Eukaryota; kingdom Metazoa; phylum Chordata; class Chondrichthyes; order Orectolobiformes; family Hemiscylliidae; genus Chiloscyllium; species Chiloscyllium plagiosum. Next base: position 47,798,949 of record NW_028270167.1, read on the forward strand.
TATTCAATGGCCCACGCAGGACACTCAATGACACATGCAGGACACTCATGACCCACGCAGGACACTCAATGACCCACGTAGGACACTCAATGACCAACACAGGCCACTCAATGACCCACACAGGATTCTAAATGACCCACGCTGGACACTCAATGACCCAAGCAGGAATCTCAATGACCCACGCAGGACACTCATGACCCACACAGGACATTCAATGACCCACGCAGGACACTCATGACCCACACAGGACACTCCCGGACCCACGCAGGACACTCATGACCCATGCAGTACACTCAATGACCCACACAGGACACTCAATGGCCCACGCAGGACACTCATGACCAACGCAGGACACTCATGACCCATGCAGGTCACTCAATGACACACGCAGGACACTCAAGGACCCACACAGGACACTCAATGGCCCACGCAGGACACTCATGCCCCACGCAGGACACTCATGACACACGCAGGACACTCAATGACCCACGCAGGACACTCATGACCCACGCAGGACACTCAATGACCCACGGAGGACACTCATGACCAACAGAGGACACTCAATGACCCACGCAGGACACTCAACGACCCACGCAGGATATTCAATGGCCCACGCAGGACACTCAATGACACATGCAGGACACTCATGACCCACGCAGGACACTCAATGACCCACGTAGGACACTAAATCACCAACACAGGCCACTCAATGACCCACACAGGATTCTAAATGACCCACGCTGGACACTCAATGACCCAAGCAGGACACTCAATGACCCACGCAGGACACTGATGACCCACAAAGGACATTCAATGACCCACGCAGGACACTCATGACCCACACAGGACACTCAATGACCCACGCAGGACACTCATGACCCATGCAGGACACTCATGACCCACACAGGACACTCAATGACCCATGCAAGACACTCAATGACCCACGCAGGATACTCAATGGCCCACACAGGACACTCAATGACCCATGCAGGACACTCATGACCCACGTAGGACACTCAATGACCCACGTAGGACACTCATGACCCAAGCAGGACACTCAATGTCCCACGCAGGACACTCATGACCCAGGCAGGACACTCAATGACCCACGCAGGACACTCAATGACCCACGCAGGACACTCATGACCCACGCAGGACACTGAATGACCCACGCCGGACACGCATGACCCACGCAGGACACTGAATGACCCACGCATGACACTGAATCACACACACAGGACACTCAATGACCCACGCAGGACACTCATGACCCACACACGACACACAATGACCCATGCAAGACACTCAATGACGCACGCAGGATACTCAATGGCACACGCAGGACACTCAATGACCCACGTAGGACACTCATGACCCACGCAGGACACTCAATGTCCCACGCAGGACACTCATGACCCTGGCAGGACACTCAATGACCCACGCAGGACACTCAATGACCCACGCAGGACACTCATGACCCACGCAGGACACTGAATCACCCACGCCGGACACCCATGACCCACGCAGGACACTGAATGACCCACGCATGACACTGAATCACCCACACAGGACACTCAATGACCCACGCTGGACACTCATGACCCACACACGACACTCAATGACCCATGCAAGACACTCAATGACGCACGCAGGATACTCAATGGCACACGCAGGACACTCAAGGACCCACACAGGACACTCAATGGCCCACGCAGGACACTCATGCCCCACGCAGGACACTCATGACACACGCAGGACACTCAATGACCCACGCAGGACACCCATAACCCAAGCAGGTCACTCAATGACCCATGCAGGACACTCAATGACACACGCAGGACACTCATGACCCACGCAGGACACTCATGACCCACACAGGACACTCAATGACCCACGCAGGACACTCAATGACCCACGCAGGACACTCATGACCCACGCAGGACACTCAATGAACCACGTAGGACACGCAATGACCCATGCAGGACACTCAATGACCCATGCAGGACACTCAATGACCAACACAGCCACTCAATAACCCACGCACGACTCTCAATGACCCACGCTGGACACTCATGACCCAAACAGGACACTCAATGACCCACGTAGGACACTCATGACCCACACAGGACACTCAATGACCCACGCAGGACACTCATGACCCACGCAGTACACACAATGACCCACGCAGGTCAGTCATGACCCACGCAGGACACTCAATGACCCACGTAGGACACTCAATGACTCATGCAGGACACTCAATGACCCACGTACGACACTCAATAACCAACACAGCCACTCAATGACCCACGCACGACTCTCAATGACCCACGCTGGACACTCAATGGCCAACGCAGGACACTCATGACCCACGCAGGACACTCAATGTCCCACGCAGGACACTCATGACCCACGCAGGACACTCAATGACCCACGCAGGACACTCATGACCCACGCAGGACACTCAATGACCCACGCAGGACACTCATGATCCACGCAGGACACTGAATCACCCACGCAGGACACCCATGACACACGCAGGACACTCAATGACCCATGCAGGACACTCAATGTCCCACGCAGGACACTCATGACCCACGCAGGATACTCAATGGCCCATGCAGGACACTCAATGACACATGCAGGACACTCAATGACCCACACAGGGCACTCAATGACCCCACACAGGACACTCATGACCCACACAGGACACTCATGACCGATGCAAGGCACTCAATGACGCATGCAGGATACTCAATGGCACATGCAGGACACTCAATGACCCATGCAGGACACTCATGACCCACGTAGGACACACAATGACCCACGTAGCACACTCATGACACACGCAGGGCACTCAATGTCCCACGCAGGACCCTCATGACCCACGCATGACACTCAATGACCCACGAAGGACAATGAATCACCCACGCAGGACACCCATAACCCACGCAGGTCACTCAATGACCCGTGCAGGACACTCAATGACACACGCAGTACACTCATGACCCACGAAGGACACTCATGACCCACACAGGACACTCAATGACCCACGCAGGACACTCAATGACCCACGCAGGACACTCGTGACCCACGCAGGACACTCAATGACCCACGCAGGACACTCATGACCCACACAGGACATTCAATGACCCACGCAGGACATTCATGACCCACACAGTACACTCAATGACCCACGCAGGACACTCATGACCCATGCAGTACACTCAATGACCCACACAGGACACTCAATGCCCCACGCAGGACACTCATGACCAACGCAGGACACTCATGACCCACGCAGGTCACTCAATGACACACGCAGGACACTCAAGGACCCACACAGGACACTCAATAGCCCACGCAGGACACTCATGCCCCATGCAGGACACTCATGACCCACGCAGGACACTCAATGTCCCACGCAGGACACTCATGACCCACGCAGGACACTCAATGACCCACGCAGGACACTCATGACCCACGCAGGACACTCAATGATCCACGCAGGACACTCAATGACCCACGCAGGACACTGAATCACCCACGCAGGACACCCATGACCCACGCAGGACACTCAATGACACACGCAGGACACTCAATGACCCACACAGGACACTCAATGGCCCACGCAGGACACTCATGACCCACGCAGGACACTCATGACCCACGCAGGACACTCATGACCCACGCAGCACACTAAATGACCCACGCAGGATACTCATGACCCACACAGGACACTCAATGACCCATGCAAGACACTCAATGACCCACGCAGGATACTCAATGGCCCACGCAGGACCCTCAATGACCCATGCAGGACACTCATGACCCACGTAGGACACTCAATGACCCACGCAGGACACTCATGACCCACGCAGGACACTCAATCTCCCACGCAGGACACTCAATGACCCATGGAGGACATTCATGACCCACACAGGACACTCAATGACCCACGCAGGACACTCAATGACCCACGCAGGATATTCAATGGCCCACGCAGGACACTCTATGACCCACGCAGGACACTCAATGACCCACGCAGGACACTCATGACCCACGCAGGACACTCAATGAACCACGTAGGACACGCAATGACCCATGCAGGACACTCAATGACCCATGCAGGACACTCAATGACCAACACAGCCACTCAATAACCCACGCACGACTCTCAATGACCCACGCTGGACACTCATGACCCAAACAGGACACTCAATGACCCACGTAGGACACTCATGACCCACACAGGACACTCAATGACCCACGCAGGACACTCATGACCCACGCAGTACACACAATGACCCACGCAGGTCAGTCATGACCCACGCAGGACACTCAATGACCCACGTAGGACACTCAATGACTCATGCAGGACACTCAATGACCCACGTACGACACTCAATAACCAACACAGCCACTCAATGACCCACGCACGACTCTCAATGACCCACGCTGGACACTCAATGGCCAACGCAGGACACTCATGACCCACGCAGGACACTCAATGTCCCACGCAGGACACTCATGACCCACGCAGGACACTCAATGACCCACGCAGGACACTCATGACCCACGCAGGACACTCAATGACCCACGCAGGACACTCATGATCCACGCAGGACACTGAATCACCCACGCAGGACACCCATGACACACGCAGGACACTCAATGACCCATGCAGGACACTCAATGTCCCACGCAGGACACTCATGACCCACGCAGGATACTCAATGGCCCATGCAGGACACTCAATGACACATGCAGGACACTCAATGACCCACACAGGGCACTCAATGACCCCACACAGGACACTCATGACCCACACAGGACACTCATGACCGATGCAAGGCACTCAATGACGCATGCAGGATACTCAATGGCACATGCAGGACACTCAATGACCCATGCAGGACACTCATGACCCACGTAGGACACACAATGACCCACGTAGCACACTCATGACACACGCAGGGCACTCAATGTCCCACGCAGGACCCTCATGACCCACGCATGACACTCAATGACCCACGAAGGACAATGAATCACCCACGCAGGACACCCATAACCCACGCAGGTCACTCAATGACCCGTGCAGGACACTCAATGACACACGCAGTACACTCATGACCCACGAAGGACACTCATGACCCACACAGGACACTCAATGACCCACGCAGGACACTCAATGACCCACGCAGGACACTCGTGACCCACGCAGGACACTCAATGACCCACGCAGGACACTCATGACCCACACAGGACATTCAATGACCCACGCAGGACATTCATGACCCACACAGTACACTCAATGACCCACGCAGGACAGTCATGACCCATGCAGTACACTCAATGACCCACAGAGGACACTCAATGCCCCACGCAGGACACTCATGACCAACGCAGGACACTCATGACCCACGCAGGTCACTCAATGACACACGCAGGACACTCAAGGACCCACACAGGACACTCAATAGCCCACGCAGGACACTCATGCCCCATGCAGGACACTCATGACCCACGCAGGACACTCAATGTCCCACGCAGGACACTCATGACCCACGCAGGACACTCAATGACCCACGCAGGACACTCATGACCCACGCAGGACACTCAATGATCCACGCAGGACACTCAATGACCCACGCAGGACACTGAATCACCCACGCAGGACACCCATGACCCACGCAGGACACTCAATGACACACGCAGGACACTCAATGACCCACACAGGACACTCAATGGCCCACGCAGGACACTCATGACCCACGCAGGACACTCATGACCCACGCAGGACACTCATGACCCACGCAGCACACTAAATGACCCACGCAGGATACTCATGACCCACACAGGACACTCAATGACCCATGCAAGACACTCAATGACCCACGCAGGATACTCAATGGCCCACGCAGGACCCTCAATGACCCATGCAGGACACTCATGACCCACGTAGGACACTCAATGACCCACGCAGGACACTCATGACCCACGCAGGACACTCAATCTCCCACGCAGGACACTCAATGACCCATGGAGGACATTCATGACCCACACAGGACACTCAATGACCCACGCAGGACACTCAATGACCCACGCAGGATATTCAATGGCCCACGCAGGACACTCTATGACACATGCAGGACACTCATGACCCACGCAGGACACACAATGACCCACGTAGGACACTCAATGACCAACACAGGCCACTCAATGACCCACACAGGATTCTAAATGACCCACGCTGGACACTCAATGACCCAAGCAGGAATCTAAATGACCCACGCAGGACACTCATGACCCACACAGGACATTCAATGACCCACGCAGGACACTCATGACCCACACAGGACACTCAATGACCCACGCAGGACACTCATGACCCATGCAGTACACTCAATGACCCACACAGGACACTCAATGACCCACGCAGGACACTCATGACCAACGCAGGACACTCATGACCCATGCAGATCACTCAATGACACACGCAGGACACTCAAGAACCCACACAGGACACTCAATGGCCCACGCAGGACACTCATGCCCCACGCAGGACACTCATGACACACGCAGGACACTCAATGACCCACGCAGGACACTCATGACCCACACAGGACACTCAATGACCCACGGAGGACACTCATGACCCACAGAGGACACTCAATGACCCACGCAGGACACTCAATGACCCACACAGGATATTCAATGGCCAACGCAGGACACTCAATGACACATGCAGGACACTCATGTCCCACGCAGGACACTCATGACCCACGCAGGATACTCAATGGCCCATGCAGGACACTCAATGACACATGCAGGACACTCAATGACCCACACAGGGCACTCAATGACCCCACACAGGACACTCATGACCCACACAGGACACTCATGACCCATGCAAGGCACTCAATGACGCATGCAGGATACTCAATGGCACATGCAGGACACTCAATGACCCATGCAGGACACTCATGACCCACGTAGGACACACAATGACCCACGTAGCACACTCATGACACACGCAGGGCACTCAATGTCCCACGCAGGACCCTCATGACCCACGCATGACACTCAATGACCCACGAAGGACAATGAATCACCCACGCAGGACACCCATAACCCACGCAGGTCACTCAATGACCCGTGCAGGACACTCAATGACACACGCAGGACACTCATGACACACGCAGGACACTCAATAACCCACGCAGGACAGTCATGACCCACACAGGACACGCAATGACCCACGGAGGACACTCATGACCCACAGAGGACACTCAATGACCCACGCAGGACACTCAATGACCCACGCAGGATATTCAATGGCCCACACAGGACACTCAATGACCCATGCAGGACACTCATGACCCACGTAGGACACTCAATGACCCACGTAGGACACTCATGACCCACGCAGGACACTCAATGTCCCACGCAGGACACTCATGACCCAGGCAGGACACTCAATGACCCACGCAGGACACTCAATGACCCACGCAGGACACTCATGACCCACGCAGGACACTGACTCACCCACGCCGGACACCCATGACCCACGCAGGACACTGAATGACCCATGCAGGACACTCATGACCGACACAGGACACTCAATGACCCACGCAGGACACTCATGACCCACACACGACACTCAATGACCCATGCAAGACACTCAATGACGCACACAGGATACTCAATGGCACACGCAGGACACTCAATGACCCACGTAGGACACTCATGACCCAGGCAGGACACTCAATGACCCACGCAGGACACTCAATGACCCACGCAGGACACTCATGACCCACGCAGGACACTGAATCACCCACGCCGGACACCCACGACCCACGCAGGACACTGAATGACCCACGCATGACACTGAATCACCCACACAGGACACTCAATGACCCACGCAGGACACTCATGACCCACACACGACACTCAATGACCCATGCAAGACACTCAATGACGCACGCAGGATACTCAATGGCACACGTAGGACACTCAATGACCCATGCAGGACACTCATGACCCACGTAGGCCACACAATGACCCACGTAGGACACTCATGACACACGCAGTGCACTCAATGTCCCACGCAGGACACTCAATGACCCACGCAGGACACTCATGACCGACGCAGGACACTCAATGACCCACGCAGGACACTCATGACCCACGCAGGACACTGAATCACCCACGCAGGACACCCATAACCCATGCAGGTCACTCAATGACCCATGCAGGACACTCAATGACACACGCAGGACACTCATGACCCACGCAGGACACTAATGACCCACACAGGACACTCAATGACCCACGCAGGACACTCAATGACCCACGCAGGACACTCATGACCCACGCAGGACACTCAATGAACCACGTAGGACACGCAATGACCCATGCAGGACACTCAATGTCCCATGCAGGACACTCAATGACCAACACAGCCACTCAATGACCCACGCACGACTCTCAATGACCCACGCTGGACACTCATGACCCAAACAGGACACTCAATGACCCACGTAGGACACTCATGACCCACACAGGACACTCAATGACCCACGCAGGACACTCATGACCCACGCAGTACACTCAATGACCCACGCAGGTCAGTCATGACCCACGCAGGACACTCAATGACCCACGTAGGACACTCAATGACCCATGCAGGACAATCAATGACCCACGTACGACACTCAATAACCAACACAGCCACTCAATGACCCACGCACGACTCTCAATGACCCACGCTGGACACTCAATGGCCAACGCAGGACACTCATGACCCACGCAGGACACTCAATGTCCCACGCAGGACACTCATGACCCACGCAGGACACTCAATGACCCACGCAGGACACTCATGACCCACGCAGGACACTCAATGACCCACGCAGGACACTCATGATCCACGCAGGACACTGAATCACCCACGCAGGACACCCATGACACACGCAGGACACTCAATGACCCATGCAGGACACTCAATGTCCCACGCAGGACACTCATGACCCACGCAGGACACTCAATGGCCCACGCAGGACACTCAATGACACATGCAGGACACTCAATGACCCACACAGGGCACTCAATGACCCCACACAGGACACTCATGACCCACACAGGACACTCATGACCCATGCAAGGCACTCAATGACGCACGCAGGATTCTAAATGACCCACGCTGGACACTCAATGACCCAAGCAGGACACTCAATGACACACGCAGGACACTCATGACACACGCAGGACACTCAATAACCCACGCAGGACAGTCATGACCCACACAGGACACGCAATGACCCACGGAGGACACTCATGACCCACAGAGGACACTCAATGACCCACGCAGGACACTCAATGACCCACGCAGGATATTCAATGGCCCACACAGGACACTCAATGACCCATGCAGGACACTCATGACCCACGTAGGACACTCAATGACCCACGTAGGACACTCATGACCCACGCAGGACACTCAATGTCCCACGCAGGACACTCATGACCCAGGCAGGACACTCAATGACCCACGCAGGACACTCAATGACCCACGCAGGACACTCATGACCCACGCAGGACACTGACTCACCCACGCCGGACACCCATGACCCACGCAGGACACTGAATGACCCATGCAGGACACTCATGACCGACACAGGACACTCAATGACCCACGCAGGACACTCATGACCCACACACGACACTCAATGACCCATGCAAGACACTCAATGACGCACACAGGATACTCAATGGCACACGCAGGACACTCAATGACCCACGTAGGACACTCATGACCCAGGCAGGACACTCAATGACCCACGCAGGACACTCAATGACCCACGCAGGACACTCATGACCCACGCAGGACACTGAATCACCCACGCCGGACACCCACGACCCACGCAGGACACTGAATGACCCACGCATGACACTGAATCACCCACACAGGACACTCAATGACCCACGCAGGACACTCATGACCCACACACGACACTCAATGACCCATGCAAGACACTCAATGACGCACGCAGGATACTCAATGGCACACGTAGGACACTCAATGACCCATGCAGGACACTCATGACCCACGTAGGCCACACAATGACCCACGTAGGACACTCATGACACACGCAGTGCACTCAATGTCCCACGCAGGACACTCAATGACCCACGCAGGACACTCATGACCGACGCAGGACACTCAATGACCCACGCAGGACACTCATGACCCACGCAGGACACTGAATCACCCACGCAGGACACCCATAACCCATGCAGGTCACTCAATGACCCATGCAGGACACTCAATGACACACGCAGGACACTCATGACCCACGCAGGACACTAATGACCCACACAGGACACTCAATGACCCACGCAGGACACTCAATGACCCACGCAGGACACTCATGACCCACGCAGGACACTCAATGAACCACGTAGGACACGCAATGACCCATGCAGGACACTCAATGTCCCATGCAGGACACTCAATGACCAACACAGCCACTCAATGACCCACGCACGACTCTCAATGACCCACGCTGGACACTCATGACCCAAACAGGACACTCAATGACCCACGTAGGACACTCATGACCCACACAGGACACTCAATGACCCACGCAGGACACTCATGACCCACGCAGTACACTCAATGACCCACGCAGGTCAGTCATGACCCACGCAGGACACTCAATGACCCACGTAGGACACTCAATGACCCATGCAGGACAATCAATGACCCACGTACGACACTCAATAACCAACACAGCCACTCAATGACCCACGCACGACTCTCAATGACCCACGCTGGACACTCAATGGCCAACGCAGGACACTCATGACCCACGCAGGACACTCAATGTCCCACGCAGGACACTCATGACCCACGCAGGACACTCAATGACCCACGCAGGACACTCATGACCCACGCAGGACACTCAATGACCCACGCAGGACACTCATGATCCACGCAGGACACTGAATCACCCACGCAGGACACCCATGACACACGCAGGACACTCAATGACCCATGCAGGACACTCAATGTCCCACGCAGGACACTCATGACCCACGCAGGACACTCAATGGCCCACGCAGGACACTCAATGACACATGCAGGACACTCAATGACCCACACAGGGCACTCAATGACCCCACACAGGACACTCATGACCCACACAGGACACTCATGACCCATGCAAGGCACTCAATGACGCACGCAGGATTCTAAATGACCCACGCTGGACACTCAATGACCCAAGCAGGACACTCAATGACCCACGCAGGACACACATGACCCACACAGGGCATTCAATGACGCACACAGGAAACGCATGACCCACGCAGGACACTCAATGACACACGCAGGACACTCATGACCCAGGCAGGACACTCATGACCCACACAGGACACTCAATGACCCACACAGGACACTCAATGACCCACGCAGGACACTCATGACCCACGCAGGACACTCAATGACCCACGTAGGACACTCAATGACCCATGCAGGACACTCAATGACCCATGCAGGACACTCAATGACCAACACAGCCACTCAATGACCCACGCTGGACACTCAAGACCCAAACAGGACACTCAATGACCCACGTAGGACACTCATGTCCCACACAGGACACTCAATGACCCACGCAGGACACTCATGACCCACGCAGTAAACTCAATGACCCACGCAGGTCACTCATGACCCACGCAGGACACTCAATGACCTACGTAGGACACTCAATGACCCATGCAGGACACTCAATGACCCACGTACGACACTCAATAACCAACACAGCCACTCAATGACCCACGCACGACTCTCAATGACCCACGCTGGACACACACTGACCCATGCAGGACACTCAATGTCCCACGAAGGACACTCATGACCCACGCAGGATACTCAATGACCCATGCAGGACACTCAATGACCCACACAGGGCACTCAATGACCCCACACAGGAAACTCATGACCCACGCAGGACCCTCATGACCCACGCAGGACACTCAATGGCCCATACAGGACACGCATGACCCATGCAGGACACTCACGACCCACGCAGGACACTCAATGACCCACAGAGGACACTCATGACCCACGCAGGACACTCAATGTCCCACGCAGGACACTCAATGACACATGCAGCACACTCAATGACCCACACAGGACACTCATGACCCACACAGGACACTCAATGACCCACGCAGGACACTCATGACCCACACAGGACACTCAATGACCCACGCAAGACACTCAATGATCCACGCAGGATGCTCAATGGCCCACGCAGGACACTCAATGACCCATGCCGGACACTCATGACCCACGTAGGACACTCAATGACCCACGGAGGACACTCATGACCCACAGAGGACACTCAATGACCCACGCAGGACACTCAATGACCCACGCAGGATATTCAATGGCCCACGCAGGACACTCAATGACACATGCAGGACACTCATGACCCACGCAGGACACTCAATGACCCACGTAGGATACTCAATGACCAACACAGGCCACTCAATGACCCACACAGGATTCTAAATGACCCACGCTGGACACTCAATGACCCAAGCAGGAATCTCAATGACCCACGCAGGACACTCATGACCCACACAGGACATTCAATGACCCACGCAGGACACTCAATGACCCACACAGGACACTCAATGACCCACGCAGGACACTCATGACCCATGCAGTACACTCAATGACCCACACAGGACACTCAATGGCCCACGCAGGACACTCATGACCAACGCAGGACACTCATGACCCATGCAGGTCACTCAATGACACACGCAGGACACTCAAGGACCCACACAGGACACTCAATGGCCCACGCAGGACACTCATGCCCCACGCAGGACACTCATGACACACGCAGGACACTCAATGACACACGCAGGACATTCATGACCCACACAGGACACTCAATGACCCACGGAGGACACTCATGACCCACAGAGGACACTCAATGACCCACGCAGGACACTCAATGACCCACGCAGGATATTCAATGGCCCACGCAGGACACTCAATGACACATAGAGGACACTCATGACCCACGCAGGACACTCAATGACCCACGTAGGATACTCAATGACCAACACAGGCCACTCAATGACCCACACAGGATTCTAAATGACCCACGCTGGACACTCAATGACCCAAGCAGGAATCTCAATGACCCACGCAGGACACTCATGACCCACACAGGACATTCAATGACCCACGCAGGACACTCATGACCCACACAGGACACTCAATGACCCACGCAGGACACTCATGACCCATGCAGTACACTCAATGACCCACACAGGACACTCAATGGCCCACGCAGGACACTCATGACCAACGCAGGACACTCATGACCCATGCAGGTCACTCAATGACACACGCAGGACACTCAAGGACCCACACAGGACACTCAATGGCCCACGCAGGACACTCATGCCCCACGCAGGACACTCATGACACACGCAGGACACTCAATGACCCACGCAGGACACTCATGACCCACACAGGACACTCAATGACCCACGGAGGACACTCAATGACCCACGCAGGACACTCAATGACCCACGGAGGACACTCAATGACCCACACAGGACACTCAATGACCCACGCAGGACACTCAATGACCCACGCAGGATATTCAATGGCCCACGCAGGACACTCAATGACACATGCAGGACACTCATGACCCACGCAGGACACTCAATAACCCACGTAGGATACTCAATGACCAACACAGGCCACTCAATGACCCACACAGGATTCTAAATGACCCACGCTGGGCACTCAATGACCCAAGCAGGACACTCAATGACCAACGCAGGACACTGATGACCCACACAGGACATTTAATGACCCACGCAGGACACTCATGACCCACACAGGACACTCAATGACCCACGCAGGACACTCATGACCCATGCAGGACACTCATGACCCACACAGGACACCCAATGACCCATGCAAGACACTCAATGACCCACGCAGGATACTCAATGGCCCACACAGGACACTCAATGACCCATGCAGGACACTCATGACCCACGTAGGACACTCAATGACCCATGTAGGACACTCATGACCCACGCAGGACACTCAATGTCCCATGCAAGACACTCAATGACCCACGCAGGATACTCAATGGCCCACACAGGACACTCAATGACCCATGCAGGACACTCATGACCCACGTAGGACACTCAATGACCCACGTAGGACACTCATGACCCACGCAGGACACTCAATGTCCCACGCAGGACACTCATGACCCAGGCAGGACACTCAATGACCCACGCAGGACACTCAATGACCCACGCAGGACACTGAATCACCCACGCCGGACACCCATGACCGACGCAGGACACTGAATGACCCATGCAGGACACTCATGACCCACACAGGACACTCAATGACCCACGCAGGACACTCATGACCCACACACGACACTCAATGACCCATGCAAGACACTCAATGACGCACGCAGGATACTCAATGGCACACGCAGGACACTCAATGACCCACGTAGGACACTCATGACCCAGGCAGGACACTCAATGACCCACGCAGGACACTCAATGACCCACGCAGGACACTCATGACCCACGCAGGACACTGAATCACCCACGCCGGACACCCACGACCCACGCAGGACACTGAATGACCCACGCATGACACTGAATCACCCACACAGGACACGCAATGACCCACGCAGGACACTCATGACCCACACACGACACTCAATGACCCATGCAAGACACTCAATGACGCACGCAGGATACTCAATGGCACACGCAGGACACTCAATGACCCATGCAGGACACTCATGACCCACGTAGGCCACACAATGACCCACGTAGGACACTCATGACACACGCAGTGCACTCAATGTCCCACGCAGGACACTCAATGACCCACGCAGGACACTCATGACCGACGCAGGACACTCAATGACCCATGCAGGACACTCATGACCCACGCAGGACACTGAATCACCCACGCAGGACACCCATAACCCATGCAGGTCACTCAATGACCCATGCAGGACACTCAATGACACACGCAGGACACTCATGACCCACGCAGGACACTAATGACCCACACAGGACACTCAATGACCCACGCAGGACACTCAATGACCCACGCAGGACACTCATGACCAACGCAGGACACTCAATGAACCACGTAGGACACGCAATGACCAATGCAGGACACTCAATGACCCATGCAGGACACTCAATGACCAACACAGCCACTCAATGACCCACGCACGACTCTCAATGACCCACGCTGGACACTCATGACCCAAACAGGACACTCAATGACCCACGTAGGACACTCATGACCCACACAGGACACTCAATGACCCACGCAGGACACTCATGACCCATGCAGTACACTCAATGACCCACGCAGGTCAGTCATGACCCACGCAGGACATTCAATGACCCACGTAGGACACTCAATGACCCATGCAGGACACTCAATGACCCACGTACGACACTCAATAACCAACACAGTCACTCAATGACCCACGCACAACTCTCAATGACCCACGCTGGACACTCAATGGCCAACGCAGGACACTCATGACCCACGCAGGACACTCAATATCCCACGCAGGACACTCATGACCCACGCAGGACACTCAATGACCCACGCAGGACACTCATGACCCACGCAGGACACTCAATGACCCACGCAGGACACTCATGATCCACGCAGGACACTGAATCACCCACGCAGGACACCCATGACACACGCAGGACACTCAATGACCCATGCAGGACACTCAATGTCTCACGCAGGACACTCATGACCCACGCAGGATACTCAATGGCCCACGCAGGACACTCAATGACACATGCAGGACACTCAATGACCCACACAGGGCACTCAATGACCCCACAAAGGACACTCATGACCCACACAGGACACTCATGACCCATGCAAGGCACTCAATGACGCACGCAGGATACTCAATGGCACATGCAGGACACTCAATGACCCATGCAGGACACTCATGACCCAAACAGGACACTCAATGACCCACGTAGGACACTCATGACCCACACAGGACACTCAATGACCCACGCAGGACACTCATGACCCATGCAGTACACTCAATGACCCACGCAGGTCAGTCATGACCCACGCAGGACATTCAATGACCCACGTAGGACACTCAATGACCCATGCAGGACACTCAATGACCCACGTACGACACTCAATAACCAACACAGCCACTCAATGACCCACGCACGAATCTCAATGACCCACGCTGGACACTCAATGGCCAACGCAGGACACTCATGACCCACGCAGGACACTCAATGTCCCACGCAGGACACTCATGACCCACGCAGGACACTCAATGACCCACGCAGGACACTCAATGACCCACGCAGGACACTCATGATCCACGCAGGACACTGAATCACCCACGCAGGACACCCATGACACACGCAGGACACTCAATGACCCATGCAGGACACTCAATGTCCCACGCAGGACACTCATGACCCACGCAGGATACTCAATGGCCCACGCAGGACACTCAATGACACATGCAGGACACTCAATGACCCACACAGGGCACTCAATGACCCCACACAAGACACTCATGACCCACACAGGACACTCATGACCCATGCAAGGCACTCAATGACGCACGCAGGATACTCAATGGCACATGCAGGACACTCAATGACCCATGCAGGACACTCATGACCCACGTAGGACACACAATGACCCACGTAGCACACTCATGACACACGCAGGGCACTCAATGTCCCACGCAGGACCCTCATGACCCACGCATGACACTCAATGACCCACGAAGGACAATGAATCACCCACGCAGGACACCCATAACCCACGCAGGTCACTCAATGACCCACACAGGACACTCAATGACCCACGCAGGACACTCATGACCCATGCAGTACACTCAATGACCCACGCAGGTCAGTCATGACCCACGCAGGACATTCAATGACCCACGTAGGACACTCAATGACCCATGCAGGACACTCAATGACCCACGTACGACACTCAATAACCAACACAGCCACTCAATGACCCACGCACGACTCTCAATGACCCACGCTGGACACTCAATGGCCAACGCAGGACACTCATGACCCACGCAGGACACTCAATGTCCCACGCAGGACACTCATGACCCACGCAGGACACTCAATGACCCACGCAGGACACTCAATGACCCACGCAGGACACTCATGATCCACGCAGGACACTGAATCACCCACGCAGGACACCCATGACACACGCAGGACACTCAATGACCCATGCAGGACACTCAATGTCCCACGCAGGACACTCATGACCCACGCAGGATACTCAATGGCCCACGCAGGACACTCAATGACACATGCAGGACACTCAATGACCCACACAGGGCACTCAATGACCCCACACAGGACACTCATGACCCACACAGGACACTCATGACCCATGCAAGGCACTCAATGACGCACGCAGGATACTCAATGGCACATGCAGGACACTCAATGACCCATGCAGGACACTCATGACCCACGTAGGACACACAATGACCCACGTAGCACACTCATGACACACGCAGGGCACTCAATGTCCCACGCAGGACCCTCATGACCCACGCATGACACTCAATGACCCACGAAGGACAATGAATCACCCACGCAGGACACCCATAACCCACGCAGGTCACTCAATGACCCGTGCAGGACACTCAATGACACACGCAGGACACTCATGACCCACGCAGGACACTCATGACCCACACAGGACACTCAATGACCCACGCAGGACACTCAATGACCCACGCAGGACACTCATGACCCACGCAGGACACTCAATGACCCACAGAGGACACTCAATGACCCATGCAGGACACTCAATGACCCATGCAGGACACTCAATGACCAACACAGCCACTCAATGACCCACGCACGACTCTCAATGACCCACGCTGGACACTCATGACCCAAACAGGACACTCAATGACCCACGTAGGACACTCATGACCCACACAGGACACTCAATGACCCACGCAGGACACTCATGACCCACGCAGTAAACTCAATGACCCACGCAGGTCACTCATGACCCACGCAGGACACTCAATGACCTACGTAGGACACTCAATGACCCATGCAGGACACTCAATGACCCACGTACGACACTCAATAACCAACACAGCCACTCAATGACCCACGCACGACTCTCAATGACCCACGCTGGACACACACTGACCCATGCAGGACACTCAATGTCCCACGAAGGACACTCATGACCCACGCAGGATACTCAATGACCCATGCAGGACACTCAATGACCCACACAGGGCACTCAATGACCCCACACAGGAAACTCATGACCCACACAGGACCCTCATGACCCACGCAGGACACTCAATGGCCCATACAGGACACGCATGACCCATGCAGGACACTCACGACCCACGCAGGACACTCAATGACCCACAGAGGACACTCATGACACACACAGGATACTCAATGACACACGCAGGACACTCAATGACCCACACACGACACTCAATGACCCACGCAGGACACTCAATGACCCACGCAGGACACTCAATGACCCACGCAGGACACTCATGACCCACACAGGACACTCAATGACCCATGCAGGGCACTCAATGACCCACACAGGACACTCAATGACCCACGCAGGACACGCATGACCCACACAGGACACTCATGATCCACGCAGGACACTCAATGACCCACGCGGGACACTCAATGTCCCATGCAGGACACTCAACGAACCACACAGGACACTCAATGACGCACGCAGGACACTCAATGACAGACGTTGGACACTCATGACCCAAGCAGGACACTCAATGGCCCATACAGGACACGCATGACCCATGCAGGACACTCACGACCCACGCAGGACACTCAATGACCCACAGAGGACACTCATGACACACACAGGATACTCAATGACCCACGCAGGACACTCAATAACCCACACACGACATTCAATGACCCACGCAGGACACTCAATGACCCACGCAGGACACTCAATGACCCACGCAGGACACTCATGACCCACACAGGACACTCAATGACCCACGCAGGGCACTCAATGACCCACACAGGACACTCAATGACCCACGCAGGACACGCATGACCCACACAGGACACTCATGATCCACGCAGGACACTCAATGACCCACGCAGGACACTCAATGTCCCATGCAGGACACTCAACGAACCACACAGGACACTCAATGACCCACGCAGGACACTCAATGACCCATGCAGGACACTCATGACCCACGTAGGACACTCAATGACCCACGCAGGACACTCATGACCCACGCAGGACACTCAATGTCCCACGCAGGACACTCAATGACCCATGGAGGACACTCATGACCCACACAGGACACTCAATGACCCACGCAGGACACTCAATGACCCACGCAGGATATTCAATGGCCCACGCAGGACACTCTATGACACATGCAGGACACTCATGACCCACGCAGGACACACAATGACCCACGTAGGACACTCAATGACCAACACAGGCCACTCAATGACCCACACAGGATTCTAAATGACCCACGCTGGACACTCAATGACCCAAGCAGGAATCTCAATGACCCACGCAGGACACTCATGACCCACACAGGACATTCAATGACCCACGCAGGACACTCATGACCCACACAGGACACTCAATGACCCACGCAGGACACTCATGACCCAAGCAGTACACTCAATGACCCACACAGGACACTCAATGACCCACGCAGGACACTCATGATCAACGCAGGACACTCATGACCCATGCAGGTCACTCAATGACACACGCAGGACACTCAAGGACCCACACAGGACACTCAATGGCCCACGCAGGACACTCATGCCCCACGCAGGACACTCATGACACACGCAGGACACTCAATAACCCACGCAGGACACTCATGACCCACACAGGACACGCAATGACCCACGGAGGACACTCATGACCCACAGAGGACACTCAATGACCCACGCAGGACACTCAATGACCCACGCAGGATATTCAATGGCCCACACAGGACACTCAATGACCCATGCAGGACACTCATGACCCACGTAGGACACTCAATGACCCACGTAGGACACTCATGACCCACGCAGGACACTCAATGTCCCACGCAGGACACTCATGACCCAGGCAGGACACTCAATGACCCACGCAGGACACTCAATGACCCACGCAGGACACTCATGACCCACGCAGGACACTGACTCACCCACGCCGGACACCCATGACCCACGCAGGACACTGAATGACCCATGCAGGACACTCATGACCCACACAGGACACTCAATGACCCACGCAGGACACTCATGACCCACACACGACACTCAATGACCCATGCAAGACACTCAATGACGCACGCAGGATACTCAATGGCACACGCAGGACACTCAATGACCCACGTAGGACACTCATGACCCAGGCAGGACACTCAATGACCCACGCAGGACACTCAATGACCCACGCAGGACACTCATGACCCACGCAGGACACTGAATCACCCACGCCGGACACCCACGACCCACGCAGGACACTGAATGACCCACGCATGACACTGAATCACCCACACAGGACACTCAATGACCCACGCAGGACACTCATGACCCACACACGACACTCAATGACCCATGCAAGACACTCAATGACGCACGCAGGATACTCAATGGCACACGCAGGACACTCAATGACCCATGCAGGACACTCATGACCCACGTAGGCCACACAATGACCCACGTAGGACACTCATGACACACGCAGTGCACTCAATGTCCCATGCAGGACACTCAATGACCCACGCAGGACACTCATGACCGACGCAGGACACTCAATGACCCACGCAGGACACTCATGACCCACGCAGGACACTGAATCACCCACGCAGGACACCCATAACCCATGCAGGTCACTCAATGACCCATGCAGGACACTCAATGACACACGCAGGACACTCATGACCCACGCAGGACACTAATGACCCACACAGGACACTCAATGACCCACGCAGGACACTCAATGACCCACGCAGGACACTCATGACCCACGCAGGACACTCAATGAACCACGTAGGACACGCAATGACCCATGCAGGACACTCAATGACCCATGCAGGACACTCAATGACCAACACAGCCACTCAATGACCCACGCACGACTCTCAATGACCCACGCTGGACACTCATGACCCAAACAGGACACTCAATGACCCACGTAGGACACTCATGACCCACACAGGACACTCAATGACCCACGCAGGACACTCATGACCCACACAGGACACTCAATGACCCACGCAGGACACTCAATGACCCACGCAGGACACTCATGACCCACGCAGGACACTCAATGACCCACAGAGAACACTCAATGACCCATGCAGGACACTCAATGACCCATGCAGGACACTCAATGACCAACACAGCCACTCAATGACCCACGCACGACTCTCAATGACCCACGCTGGACACTCATGACCCAAACAGGACACTCAATGACCCACGTAGGACACTCATGACCCACACAGGACACTCAATGACCCACGCAGGACACTCATGACCCACGCAGTAAACTCAATGACCCACGCAGGTCACTCATGACCCACGCAGGACACTCAATGACCTACGTAGGACACTCAATGACCCATGCAGGACACTCAATGACCCACGTACGACACTCAATAACCAACACAGCCACTCAATGACCCACGCACGACTCTCAATGACCCACGCTGGACACACACTGACCCATGCAGGACACTCAATGTCCCACGAAGGACACTCATGACCCACGCAGGATACTCAATGACCCATGCAGGACACTCAATGACCCACACAGGGCACTCAATGACCCCACACAGGAAACTCATGACCCACACAGGACCCTCATGACCCACGCAGGACACTCAATGGCCCATACAGGACACGCATGACCCATGCAGGACACTCACGACCCACGCAGGACACTCAATGACCCACAGAGGACACTCATGACACACACAGGATACTCAATGACACACGCAGGACACTCAATGACCCACACACGACACTCAATGACCCACGCAGGACACTCAATGACCCACGCAGGACACTCATGACCCACGCAGTAAACTCAATGACCCACGCAGGTCACTCATGACCCACGCAGGACACTCAATGACCTACGTAGGACACTCAATGACCCATGCAGGACACTCAATGACCCACGTACGACACTCAATAACCAACACAGCCACTCAATGACCCACGCACGACTCTCAATGACCCACGCTGGACACACACTGACCCATGCAGGACACTCAATGTCCCACGAAGGACACTCATGACCCACGCAGGATACTCAATGACCCATGCAGGACACTCAATGACCCACACAGGGCACTCAATGACCCCACACAGGAAACTCATGACCCACACAGGACCCTCATGACCCACGCAGGACACTCAATGGCCCATACAGGACACGCATGACCCATGCAGGACACTCACGACCCACGCAGGACACTCAATGACCCACAGAGGACACTCATGACACACACAGGATACTCAATGACACACGCAGGACACTCAATGACCCACACACAACACTCAATGACCCACGCAGGACACTCAATGACCCACGCAGGACACTCAATGACCCACGCAGGACACTCATGACCCACACAGGACACTCAATGACCCATGCAGGGCACTCAATGACCCACACAGGACACTCAATGACCCACGCAGGACACGCATGACCCACACAGGACACTCATGATCCACGCAGGACACTCAATGACCCACGCGGGACACTCAATGTCCCATGCAGGACACTCAACGAACCACACAGGACACTCAATGACGCACGCAGGACACTCAATGACACACGTTGGACACTCATGACCCAAGCAGGACACTCAATGGCCCAAACAGGACACGCATGACCCATGCAGGACACTCACGACCCACGCAGGACACTCAATGACCCACAGAGGACACTCATGACACACACAGGATACTCAATGACCCACGCAGGACACTCAATAACCCACACACGACATTCAATGACCCACGCAGGACACTCAATGACCCACGCAGGACACTCAATGACCCACGCAGGACACTCATGACCCACACAGGACACTCAATGACCCACGCAGGGCACTCAATGGCCCATACAGGACACGCATGACCCATGCAGGACACTCACGACCCACGCAGGACACTCAATGACCCACAGAGGACACTCATGACACACACAGGATACTCAATGACCCACGCAGGACACTCAATAACCCACACACGACACTCAATGACCCACGCAGGACACTCAATGACCCACGCAGGACACTCAATGACCCACGCAGGACACTCATGACCCAAGCAGGACACTCAATGACCCACGCAGGGCACTCAATGACCCACACAGGACACTCAAGACCCACACAGGACACTCATGATCCACGCAGGACACTCAATGACCCACGCGGGACACTCAATGTCCCATGCAGGACACTCAACGAACCACACAGGACACTCAATGACGCACGCAGGACACTCAATGACACACGTTGGACACTCATGACCCAAGCAGGACACTCAATGGCCCATACAGGACACGCATGACCCATGCAGGACACTCACGACCCACGCAGGACACTCAATGACCCACAGAGGACACTCATGACACACACAGGATACTCAATGACCCACGCAGGACACTCAATAACCCACACACGACATTCAATGACCCATGCAGGACACTCAATGACCCACGCAGGACACTCAATGACCCACGCAGGACACTCATGACCCACACAGGACACTCAATGACCCACGCAGGGCACTCAATGACCCACACAGGACACTCAATGACCCACGCAGGACACGCATGACCCACACAGGACACACATGATCCACGCAGGACACTCAATGACCCACGCAGGACACTCAATGACCCACGCAGGACACTCATGACCCACACAGGACACTCAATGACCCACGCAGGGCACTCAATGGCCCATACAGGACACGCATGACCCATGCAGGACACTCACGACCCACGCAGGACACTCAATGACCCACAGAGGACACTCATGACACACACAGGATACTCAATGACCCACGCAGGACACTCAATAACCCACACACGACACTCAATGACCCACGCAGGACACTCAATGACCCACGCAGGACACTCAATGACCCACGCAGGACACTCATGACCCAAGCAGGACACTCAATGACCCACGCAGGGCACTCAATGACCCACACAGGACACTCAAGACCCACACAGGACACTCATGATCCACGCAGGACACTCAATGACCCACGCGGGACACTCAATGTCCCATGCAGGACACTCAACGAACCACACAGGACACTCAATGACGCACGCAGGACACTCAATGACACACGTTGGACACTCATGACCCAAGCAGGACACTCAATGGCCCATACAGGACACGCATGACCCATGCAGGACACTCACGACCCACGCAGGACACTCAATGACCCACAGAGGACACTCATGACACACACAGGATACTCAATGACCCACGCAGGACACTCAATAACCCACACACGACATTCAATGACCCACGCAGGACACTCAATGACCCACGCAGGACACTCAATGACCCACGCAGGACACTCATGACCCACACAGGACACTCAATGACCCACGCAGGGCACTCAATGACCCACACAGGACACTCAATGACCCACGCAGGACACGCATGACCCACACAGGACACACATGATCCACGCAGGACACTCAATGACCCACGCAGGACACTCAATGTCCCATGCAGGACACTCAACGAACCACACAGGACACTCAATGACCCACGCAGGGCACTCAATGACCCACACAGGACACTCAATGACCCACGCAGGACACGCATGACCCACACAGGACACTCATGATCCACGCAGGACACTCAATGACCCACGCAGGACACTCAATGTCCCATGCAGGACACTCAACGAACCACACAGGACACTCAATGACCCACGCAGGACACTCAATGACCCATGCAGGACACTCATGACCCACGTAGGACACTCAATGACCCACGCAGGACACTCATGACCCACGCAGGACACTCAATGTCCCACGCAGGACACTCAATGACCCATGGAGGACACTCATGACCCACACAGGACACTCAATGACCCACGCAGTACACTCAATGACCCACGCAGGATATTCAATGGCCCACGCAGGACACTCTATGACACATGCAGGACACTCATGACCCACGCAGGACACACAATGACCCACGTAGGACACTCAATGACCAACACAGGCCACTCAATGACCCACACAGGATTCTAAATGACCAACGCTGGACACTCAATGACCCAAGCAGGAATCACAATGACCCACGCAGGACACTCATGACCCACACAGGACTTTCAATGACCCACGCAGGACACTCATGACCCACACAGGACACTCAATGACCCACGCAGGACACTCATGACCCATGCAGTACACTCAATGACCCACACAGGACACTCAATGACCCACGCAGGACACTCATGACCAACGCAGGACACTCATGACCCATGCAGGTCACTCAATGACACACGCAGGACACTCAAGGACCCACACAGGACACTCAATGGCCCACGCAGGACACTCATGCCCCACGCAGGACACTCATGACACACGCAGGACACTCAATAACCCACGCAGGACACTCATGACCCACACAGGACACGCAATGACCCACGGAGGACACTCATGACCCACAGAGGACACTCAATGACCCACGCAGGACACTCAATGACCCACGCAGGATATTCAATGGCCCACACAGGACACTCAATGACCCATGCAGGACACTCATGACCCACGTAGGACACTCAATGACCCACGTAGGACACTCATGACCCACGCAGGACACTCAATGTCCCACGCAGGACACTCATGACCCAGGCAGGACACTCAATGACCCACGCAGGACACTCAATGACCCACGCAGGACACTCATGACCCACGCAGGACACTGACTCACCTACGCCGGACACCCATGACCCACGCAGGACACTGAATGACCCATGCAGGACACTCATGACCCACACAGGACACTCAATGACCCACGCAGGACACTCATGACCCACACACGACACTCAATGACCCATGCAAGACACTCAATGACGCACGCAGGATACTCAATGGCACACGCAGGACACTCAATGACCCACGTAGGACACTCATGACCCAGGCAGGACACTCAATGACCCACGCAGGACACTCAATGACCCACGCAGGACACTCATGACCCACGCAGGACACTGAATCACCCACGCCGGACACCCACGACCCACGCAGGACACTGAATGACCCACGCATGACACTGAATCACCCACACAGGACACTCAATGGCCCACGCAGGACACTCATGACCCACACACGACACTCAATGACCCATGCAAGACACTCAATGACGCACGCAGGATACTCAATGGCACACGCAGGACACTCAATGACCCATGCAGGACACTCATGACCCACGTAGGCCACACAATGACCCACGTAGGACACTCATGACACACGCAGTGCACTCAATGTCCCACGCAGGACACTCAATGACCCACGCAGGACACTCATGACCGACGCAGGACACTCAATGACCCACGCAGGACACTCATGACCCACGCAGGACACTGAATCACCCACGCAGGACACCCATAACCCATGCAGGTCACTCAATGACCCATGCAGGACACTCAATGACACACGCAGGACACTCATGACCCACGCAGGACACTAATGACCCACACAGGACACTCAATGACCCACGCAGGACACTCAATGACCCACGCAGGACACTCATGACCCACGCAGGACACTCAATGAACCACGTAGGACACGCAATGACCCATGCAGGACACTCAATGACCTATGCAGGACACTCAATGACCAACACAGCCACTCAATGACCCACGCACGACTCTCAATGACCCACGCTGGACACTCATGACCCAAACAGGACACTCAATGACCCACGTAGGACACTCATGACCCACACAGGACACTCAATGACCCACGCAGGACACGCATGACCCATGCAGTACACTCAATGACCCACGCAGGTCAGTCATGACCCACGCAGGACACTCAATGACCCACGTAGGACACTCAATGACCCATGCAGGACACTCAATGACCCACGTACGACACTCAATAACCAACACAGCCACTCAATGACCCACGCACGACTCTCAATGACCCATGCAGGACACTCAATGGCCAACGCAGGACACTCATGACCCACGCAGGACACTCAATGTCCCACGCAGGACACTCATGACCCACGCAGGACACTCAATGACCCACGCAGGACACTCATGACCCACGCAGGACACTCAATGACCCACGCAGGACACTCATGATCCACGCAGGACACTGAATCACCCACGCAGGACACCCATGACACACGCAGGACACTCAATGACTCATGCAGGACACTCATGACCCACGCAGGACACTCAATGTCCCACGCAGGACACTCAATGACCCATGGAGGACACTCATGACCCACACAGGACACTCAATGACCCACGCAGGACACTCAATGACCCACGCAGGATATTCAATGGCCCACGCAGGACACTCTATGACACATGCAGGACACTCATGACCCATGCAGGACACACAATGACCCACGTAGGACACTCAATGACCAACACAGGCCACTCAATGACCCACACAGGATTCTAAATGACCCACGCTGGACACTCAATGACCCAAGCAGGAATCTCAATGACCCACGCAGGACACTCATGACCCACACAGGACATTCAATGACCCACGCAGGACACTCATGACCCACACAGGACACTCAATGACCCACGCAGGACACTCATGACCCATGCAGTACACTCAATGACCCACACAGGACACTCAATGACCCACGCAGGACACTCATGACCAACGCAGGACACTCATGACCCATGCAGGTCACTCAATGACACACGCAGGACACTCAAGGACCCACACAGGACACTCAATGGCCCACGCAGGACACTCATGCCCCACGCAGGACACTCATGACACACGCAGGACACTCAATAACCCACGCAGGACACTCATGACCCACACAGGACACGCAATGACCCACGGAGGACACTCATGACCCACAGAGGACAGTCAATGACCCACGCAGGACACTCAATGACCCACGCAGGATATTCAATGGCCCACACAGGACACTCAATGACCCATGCAGGACACTCATGACCCACGTAGGACACTCAATGACCCACGTAGGACACTCATGACACACGCAGGACACTCAATGTCCCACGCAGGACACTCATGACCCAGGCAGGACACTCAATGACCCACGCAGGACACTCAATGACCCACGCAGGACACTCATGATCCACGCAGGACACTGAATCACCCACGCAGGACACCCATGACACACGCAGGACACTCAATGACTCATGCAGGACACTCATGACCCACGCAGGACACTCAATGTCCCACGCAGGACACTCAATGACCCATGGAGGACACTCATGACCCACACAGGACACTCAATGACCCACGCAGGACACTCAATGACCCACGCAGGATATTCAATGGCCCACGCAGGACACTCTATGACACATGCAGGACACTCATGACCCACGCAGGGCACACAATGACCCACGTAGGACACTCAATGACCAACACAGGCCACTCAATGACCCACACAGGATTCTAAATGACCCACGCTGGACACTCAATGACCCAAGCAGGAATCTCAATGACCCACGCAGGACACTCATGACCCACACAGGACATTCAATGACCCACGCAGGACACTCATGACCCACACAGGACACTCAATGACCCACGCAGGACACTCATGACCCATGCAGTACACTCAATGACCCACACAGGACACTCAATGACCCACGCAGGACACTCATGACCAACGCAGGACACTCATGACCCATGCAGGTCACTCAATGACACACGCAGGACACTCAAGGACCCACACAGGACACTCAATGGCCCACGCAGGACACTCATGCCCCACGCAGGACACTCATGACACACGCAGGACACTCAATAACCCACGCAGGACACTCATGACCCACACAGGACACGCAATGACCCACGGAGGACACTCATGACCCACAGAGGACACTCAATGACCCACGCAGGACACTCAATGACCCACGCAGGATATTCAATGGCCCACACAGGACACTCAATGACCCATGCAGGACACTCATGACCCACGTAGGACACTCAATGACCCACGTAGGACACTCATGACACACGCAGGACACTCAATGTCCCACGCAGGACACTCATGACCCAGGCAGGACACTCAATGACCCACGCAGGACACTCAATGACCCACGCAGGACACTCATGACCCACGCAGGACACTGACTCACCTACGCCGGACACCCATGACCCACTCAGGACACTGAATGACCCATGCAGGACACTCATGACCCACACAGGACACTCAATGACCCACGCAGGACACTCATGACCCACACACGACACTCAATGACCCATGCAAGACACTCAATGACGCACGCAGGATACTCAATGGCACACGCAGGACACTCAATGACCCACGTAGGACACTCATGACCCAGGCAGGACACTCAATGACCCACGCAGGACACTCAATGACCCACGCAGGACACTCATGACCCACGCAGGACACTGAATCACCCACGCCGGACACCCACGACCCACGCAGGACACTGAATGACCCACGCATGACACTGAATCACCCACACAGGACACTCAATGACCCACGCAGGACACTCATGACCCACACACGACACTCAATGACCCATGCAAGACACTCAATGACGCACGCAGGATACTCAATGGCACACGCAGGACACTCAATGACCCATGCAGGACACTCATGACCCACGTAGGCCACACAATGACCCACGTAGGACACTCATGACACACGCAGTGCACTCAATGTCCCACGCAGGACACTCAATGACCCACGCAGGACACTCATGACCGACGCAGGACACTCAATGACCCACGCAGGACACTCATGACCCACGCAGGACACTGAATCACCCACGCAGGACACCCATAACCCATGCAGGTCACTCAATGACCCATGCAGGACACTCAATGACACACGCAGGACACTCATGACCCACGCAGGACACTAATGACCCACACAGGACACTCAATGACCCACGCAGGACACTCAATGACCCACGCAGGACACTCATGACCCACGCAGGACACTCAATGAACCATGTAGGACACGCAATGACCCATGCAGGACACTCAATGACCCATGCAGGACACTCAATGACCAACACAGCCACTCAATGACCCACGCACGACTCTCAATGACCCACGCTGGACACTCATGACCCAAACAGGACACTCAATGACCCACGTAGGACACTCATGACCCACACAGGACACTCAATGACCCACGCAGGACACTCATGACCCATGCAGTACACTCAATGACCCACGCAGGTCAGTCATGACCCACGCAGGACACTCAATGACCCACGTAGGACACTCAATGACCCATGCAGGACACTCAATGACCCACGTACGACACTCAATAACCAACACAGCCACTCAATGACCCACGCACGACTCTCAATGA
Organism: Chiloscyllium plagiosum; assembly: GCF_037043375.1. Taxonomy (NCBI): domain Eukaryota; kingdom Metazoa; phylum Chordata; class Chondrichthyes; order Orectolobiformes; family Hemiscylliidae; genus Chiloscyllium; species Chiloscyllium plagiosum. Next base: position 47,829,674 of record NW_028270167.1, read on the forward strand.
CCCATGCAGGACACTCAATGGCCAACGCAGGACACTCATGTCCCACGCAGGACACTCATGACCCACGCAGGACACTCAATGACCCACGCAGGACACTCATGACCCACGCAGGACACTCAATGACCCACGCAGGACACTCATGACCCACGCAGGACACTCAATGACCCACGCAGGACACTCATGTCCCACGCAGGACACTCATGACCCACGCAGGACACCCATGACACACGCAGGACACTCAATGACCCATGCAGGACACTCAATGTCCCACGCAGGACACTCAATGACACATGCAGGACACTCAATGACCCACACAGGGCACTCAATGACTCCACACAGGACACTCATGACCCACACAGGACACTCATGACCCATGCAAGGCACTCAATGACGCACGCAGGATACTCAATGGCACATGCAGGACACTCAATGACCCATGCAGGACACTCATGACCCACGTAGGACACACAATGACCCACGTAGCACACTCATGACACACGCAGGGCACTCAATGTCCCACGCAGGACCCTCATGACCCACGCATGACACTCAATGACCCACGAAGGACAATGAATCACCCACGCAGGACACCCATAACCCACGCAGGTCACTCAATGACCCGTGCAGGACACTCAATGACACACGCAGGACACTCATGACCCACGCAGGACACTCATGACCCACACAGGACACTCAATGACCCACGCAGGACACTCAATGACCCACGCAGGACACTCATGACCCACGCAGGACACTCAATGACCCACAGAGGACACTCAATGACCAACACAGCCACTCAATGACCCACGCACGACTCTCAATGACCCACGCTGGACACTCATGACCCAAACAGGACACTCAATGACCCACGTAGGACACTCATGACCCACACAGGACACTCAATGACCCACGCAGGACACTCATGACCCACGCAGTAAACTCAATGACCCACGCAGGTCACTCATGACCCACGCAGGACACTCAATGACCTACGTAGGACACTCAATGACCCATGCAGGACACTCAATGACCCACGTACGACACTCAATAACCAACACAGCCACTCAATGACCCACGCACGACTCTCAATGACCCACGCTGGACACACACTGATCCATGCAGGACACTCAATGTCCCACGAAGGACACTCATGACCCACGCAGGATACTCAATGACCCATGCAGGACACTCAATGACCCACACAGGGCACTCAATGACCCCACACAGGAAACTCATGACCCACACAGGACCCTCATGACCCACGCAGGACACTCAATGGCCCATACAGGACACGCATGACCCATGCAGGACACTCACGACCCACGCAGGACACTCAATGACCCACAGAGGACACTCATGACACACACAGGATACTCAATGACACACGCAGGACACTCAATGACCCACACACGACACTCAATGACCCACGCAGGACACTCAATGACCCACGCAGGACACTCAATGACCCACGCAGGACACTCATGACCCACACAGGACACTCAATGACCCATGCAGGGCACTCAATGACCCACACAGGACACTCAATGACCCACGCAGGACACGCATGACCCACACAGGACACTCATGATCCACGCAGGACACTCAATGACCCACGCGGGACACTCAATGTCCCATGCAGGACACTCAACGAACCACACAGGACACTCAATGACGCACGCAGGACACTCAATGACACACGTTGGACACTCATGACCCAAGCAGGACACTCACGACCCACGCAGGACACTCAATGACCCACAGAGGACACTCATGACACACACAGGATACTCAATGACCCACGCAGGACACTCAATAACCCACACACGACATTCAATGACCCACGCAGGACACTCAATGACCCACGCAGGACACTCAATGACCCACGCAGGACACTCATGACCCACACAGGACACTCAATGACCCACGCAGGGCACTCAATGACCCACACAGGACACTCAATGACCCACGCAGGACACGCATGACCCACACAGGACACTCATGATCCACGCAGGACACTCATGACTCACGCAGGACACTCAATGTCCCATGCAGGACACTCAACGAACCACACAGGACACTCAATGTCCCACGCAGGACACTCAATGACCCATGCAGGACACTCATGACCCACGTAGGACACTCAATGACCCACGCAGGACACTCATGACCCACGCAGGACACTCAATGTCCCACGCAGGACACTCAATGACCCATGGAGGACACTCATGACCCACACAGGACACTCAATGACCCACGCAGGACACTCAATGACCCACGCAGGATATTCAATGGCCCACGCAGGACACTCTATGACACATGCAGGACACTCATGACCCACGCAGGACACACAATGACCCACGTAGGACACTCAATGACCAACACAGGCCACTCAATGACCCACACAGGATTCTAAATGACCCACGCTGGACACTCAATGACCCAAGCAGGAATCTCAATGACCCACGCAGGACACTCATGACCCACACAGGACATTCAATGACCCACGCAGGACACTCATGACCCACACAGGACACTCAATGACCCACGCAGGACACTCATGACCCATGCAGTACACTCAATGACCCACACAGGACACTCAATGACCCACGCAGGACACTCATGACCAACGCAGGACACTCATGACCCATGCAGGTCACTCAATGACACACGCAGGACACTCAGGGACCCACACAGGACACTCAATGGCCCACGCAGGACAATCATGCCCCACGCAGGACACTCATGACACACGCAGGACACTCAATAACCCACGCAGGACACTCATGACCCACACAGGACACGCAATGACCCACGGAGGACACTCATGACCCACAGAGGACACTCAATGACCCACGCAGGACACTCAATGACCCACGCAGGATATTCAATGGCCCACACAGGACACTCAATGACCCATGCAGGACACTCATGACCCACGTAGGACACTCAATGACCCACGTAGGACACTCATGACCCACGCAGGACACTCAATGACCCACAGAGGACACTCATGACACACACAGGATACTCAATGACCCACGCAGGACACTCAATAACCCACACACGACATTCAATGACCCACGCAGGACACTCAATGACCCACGCAGGACACTCAATGACCCACGCAGGACACTCATGACCCACACAGGACACTCAATGACCCACGCAGGGCACTCAATGACCCACACAGGACACTCAATGACCCACGCAGGACACGCATGACCCACACAGGACACTCATGATCCACGCAGGACACTCATGACCCACGCAGGACACTCAATGTCCCATGCAGGACACTCAACGAACCACACAGGACACTCAATGTCCCACGCAGGACACTCAATGACCCATGCAGGACACTCATGACCCACGTAGGACACTCAATGACCCACGCAGGACACTCATGACCCACGCAGGACACTCAATGTCCCACGCAGGACACTCAATGACCCATGGAGGACACTCATGACCCACACAGGACACTCAATGACCCACGCAGGACACTCAATGACCCACGCAGGATATTCAATGGCCCACGCAGGACACTCTATGACACATGCAGGACACTCATGACCCACGCAGGACACACAATGACCCACGTAGGACACTCAATGACCAACACAGGCCACTCAATGACCCACACAGGATTCTAAATGACCCACGCTGGACACTCAATGACCCAAGCAGGAATCTCAATGACCCACGCAGGACACTCATGACCCACACAGGACATTCAATGACCCACGCAGGACACTCATGACCCACACAGGACACTCAATGACCCACGCAGGACACTCATGACCCATGCAGTACACTCAATGACCCACACAGGACACTCAATGACCCACGCAGGACACTCATGACCAACGTAGGACACTCATGACCCATGCAGGTCACTCAATGACACACGCAGGACACTCAGGGACCCACACAGGACACTCAATGGCCCACGCAGGACAATCATGCCCCACGCAGGACACTCATGACACACGCAGGACACTCAATAACCCACGCAGGACACTCATGACCCACACAGGACACGCAATGACCCACGGAGGACACTCATGACCCACAGAGGACAGTCAATGACCCACGCAGGACACTCAATGACCCACGCAGGATATTCAATGGCCCACACAGGACACTCAATGACCCATGCAGGACACTCATGACCCACGTAGGACACTCAATGACCCACGTAGGACACTCATGACCCACGCAGGACACTCAATGTCCCACGCAGGACACTCATGACCCAGGCAGGACACTCAATGACCCACGCAGGACACTCAATGACCCACGCAGGACACTCATGACCCACGCAGGACACTGAATCACCCACGCAGGACACCCATAACCCATGCAGGTCACTCAATGACCCATGCAGGACACTCAATGACACACGCAGGACACTCATGACCCACGCAGGACACTAATGACCCACACAGGACACTCAATGACCCACGCAGGACACTCAATGACCCACGCAGGACACTCATGACCCACGCAGGACACTCAATGAACCACGTAGGACACGCAATGACCCATGCAGGACACTCAATGACCCATGCAGGACACTCAATGACCAACACAGCCACTCAATGACCCACGCACGACTCTCAATGACCCACGCTGGACACTCATGACCCAAACAGGACACTCAATGACCCACGTAGGACACTCATGACCCACACAGGACACTCAATGACCCACGCAGGACACTCATGACCCACGCAGTACACACAATGACCCACGCAGGTCAGTCATGACCCACGCAGGACACTCAATGACCCACGTAGGACACTCAATGACCCATGCAGGACACTCAATGACCCACGTACGACACTCAATAACCAACACAGCCACTCAATGACCCACGCACGACTCTCAATGACCCACGCTGGACACTCAATGGCCAACGCAGGACACTCATGACCCACGCAGGACACTCAATGTCCCACGCAGGACACTCATGACCCACGCAGGACACTCAATGACCCACGCAGGACACTCATGACCCACGCAGGACACTCAATGACCCACGCAGGACATTCATGATCCACGCAGGACACTGAATCACCCACGCAGGACACCCATGACACACGCAGGACACTCAATGACCCACACAGGGCACTCAATGACCCACGCAGGACACTCATGACCCACACAGGACACTCATGACCCATGCAAGGCACTCAATGACGCACGCAGGATACTCAATGGCACATGCAGGACACTCAATGACCCATGCAGGACACTCATGACCCACGTAGGTCACACAATGACCCACGTAGGACACTCATGACACACGCAGGGCACACAATGTCCCACGCAGGACCCTCATGACCCACGCATGACACTCAATGACCCACGAAGGACAATGAATCACCCACGCAGGACACCCATAACCCACGCAGGTCACTCAATGACCCATGCAGGACTCTCAATGACACATGCAGGACACTCATGACCCAGGCAGGACACTCATGACCCACACAGGACACTCAATGACCCACACAGGACACTCAATGACCCACGCAGGACACTCATGACCCACGCAGGACACTCAATGACCCACGTAGGACACTCAATGACCCATGCAGGACACTCAATGACCCATGCAGGACACTCAATGACCAACACAGCCACTCAATGACCCACGCTGGACACTCAAGACCCAAACAGGACACTCAATGACCCACGTAGGACACTCATGTCCCACACAGGACACTCAATGACCCACGCAGGACACTCATGACCCACGCAGTAAACTCAATGACCCACGCAGGTCACTCATGACCCACGCAGGACACTCAATGACCTACGTAGGACGCTCAATGACCCATGCAGGACACTCAATGACCCACGTACGACACTCAATAACCAACACAGCCACTCAATGACCCACGCACGACTCTCAATGACCCACGCTGGACACACACTGACCCATGCAGGACACTCAATGTCCCACGAAGGACACTCATGACCCACGCAGGATACTCAATGACCCATGCAGGACACTCAATGACCCACACAGGGCACTCAATGACCCCACACAGGAAACTCATGACCCACACAGGACCTTCATGACCCACGCAGGACACTCAATGGCCAATAGAGGACACGCATGACCCATGCAGGACACTCACGACCCACGCAGGACACTCAATGACCCACAGAGGACACTCATGACCCACGCAGGACACTCAATGTCCCACGCAGGACACTCAATGACACATGCAGCACACTCAATGACCCACACAGGACACTCATGACCCACACAGGACACTCAATGACCCACGCAGGACACTCATGACCCACACAGGACACTCAATGACCCACGCAAGACACTCATGACCCACGTAGGACACTCAATGACCCACGGAGGACACTCATGACCCACACAGGACACTCAATGACCCACGCAGGATGCTCAATGGCCCACGCAGGACACTCAATGACCCATGCAGGACACTCATGACCCACGTAGGACACTCAATGACCCACGGAGGACACTCATGACCCACACAGGACACTCAATGACCCACGCAGGACACTCAATGACCCACGCAGGATATTCAATGGCCCACGCAGGACACTCATGACTCACACAGGACACTCAATGACCCACGCAGGACACTCATGACCCATGCAGTACACTCAATGACCCACACAGGACACTCAATGGCCCACGCAGGACACTCATGACCCACGCAGGACACTCATGACCCATGCAGGTCACTCAATGACACACGCAGGACACTCAAGGACCCACACAGGACACTCAATGGCCCACGCAGGACACTCATACCCCACGCAGGACACTCATGACACACGCAGGACACTCAATGACACACGCAGGACATTCATGACCCACACAGGACACTCAATGACCCACGGAGGACACTCATGACCCACAGAGGACACTCAATGACCCACGCAGGACACTCAATGACCCACGCAGGATATTCAATGGCCCACGCAGGACACTCAATGACACATGCAGGACACTCATGACCCACGCAGGACACTCAATGACCCACGTAGGATACTCAATGACCAACACAGGCCACTCAATGACCCACACAGGATTCTAAATGACCCACGCTGGACACTCAATGACCCAAGCAGGAATCTCAATGACCCACGCAGGACACTCATGACCCACACAGGACATTCAATGACCCACGCAGGACACTCATGACCCACACAGGACACTCAATGACCCACGCAGGACACTCATGACCCATGCAGTACACTCAATGACCCACACAGGACACTCAATGGCCCACGCAGGACACTCATGACCAACGCAGGACACTCATGACCCATGCAGGTCACTCAATGACACACGCAGGACACTCAAGGACCCACACAGGACACTCAATGGCCCACGCAGGACACTCATGCCCCACGCAGGACACTCATGACACACGCAGGACACTCAATGACCCACGCAGGACACTCATGACCCACACAGGACACTCAATGACCCACGGAGGACACTCATGACCCACAGAGGACACTCAATGACCCACGCAGGACACTCAATGACCCACGCAGGATATTCAAAGGCCCACGCAGGACACTCAATGACACATGCAGGACACTCATGGCCCACGCAGGACACTCAATGACCCACGTAGGACACTCAATGACCAACACAGGCCACTCAATGACCCACACAGGATTCTAAATGACCAACGCTGGACACTCAATGACCCAAGCAGGACACTCAATGACCCACGCAGGACACTGATGACCCACACAGGACATTCAATGACCCACGCAGGACACTCATGACCCACACAGGACACTCAATGACCCACACAGGACACTCATGACCCATGCAGGACACTCATGACCCACACAGGACACTCAATGACCCATGCAAGACACTCAATGACCCACGCAGGATACTCAATGGCCCACACAGGACACTCAATGACCCATGCAGGACACTCATGACCCACGTAGGACACTCAATGACCCACGTAGGACACTCATGACCCACGCAGGACACTCAATGTCCCATGCAAGACACTCAATGACCCACGCAGGATACTCAATGGCCCACACAGGACACTCAATGACCCATGCAGGACACTCATGACCCACGTAGGACACTCAATGACCCACGTAGGACACTCATGACCCACGCAGGACACTCAATGTCCCACGCAGGACACTCATGACCCAGGCAGGACACTCAATGACCCACGCAGGACACTCAATGACCCACGCAGGACACTGAATCACCCACGCCGGACACCCATGACCCACGCAGGACACTGAATGACCCATGCAGGACACTCATGACCCACACAGGACACTCAATGACCCACGCAGGACACTCATGACCCACACACGACACTCAATGACCCATGCAAGACACTCAATGACGCACGCAGGATACTCAATGGCACACGCAGGACACTCAATGACCCACGTAGGACACTCATGACCCAGGCAGGACACTCAATGACCCACGAAGGACAATGAATCACCCACGCAGGACACCCATAACCCACGCAGGTCACTCAATGACCCGTGCAGGACTCTCAATGACACATGCAGGACACTCATGACCCAGGCAGGACACTCATGACCCACACAGGACACTCAATGACCCACACAGGACACTCAATGACCCACGCAGGACACTCATGACCCACGCAGGACACTCAATGACCCACGTAGGACACTCAATGACCCATGCAGGACACTCAATGACCCATGCAGGACACTCAATGACCAACACAGCCACTCAATGACCCACGCTGGACACTCAAGACCCAAACAGGACACTCAATGACCCACGTAGGACACTCATGTCCCACACAGGACACTCAATGACCCACGCAGGACACTCATGACCCACGCAGTAAACTCAATGACCCACGCAGGTCACTCATGACCCACGCAGGACACTCAATGACCTACGTAGGACACTCAATGACCCATGCAGGACACTCAATGACCCACGTACGACACTCAATAACCAACACAGCCACTCAATGACCCACGCACGACTCTCAATGACCCACGCTGGACACACACTGACCCATGCAGGACACTCAATGTCCCACGAAGGACACTCATGACCCATGCAGGATACTCAATGACCCATGCAGGACACTCAATGACCCACACAGGGCACTCAATGACCCCACACAGGAAACTCATGACCCACACAGGACCTTCATGACCCACGCAGGACACTCAATGGCCAATAGAGGACACGCATGACCCATGCAGGACACTCACGACCCACGCAGGACACTCAATGACCCACAGAGGACACTCATGACCCACGCAGGACACTCAATGTCCCACGCAGGACACTCAATGACACATGCAGCACACTCAATGACCCACACAGGACACTCATGACCCACACAGGACACACAATGACCCACGCAGGACACTCATGACCCACACAGGACACTCAATGACCCACGCAAGACACTCAATGATCCACGCAGGATGCTCAATGGCCCACGCAGGACACTCAATGACCCATGCAGGACACTCATGACCCACGTAGGACACTCAATGACCCACGGAGGACACTCATGACCCACACAGGACACTCAATGACCCACGCAGGACACTCAATGACTCACGCAGGATATTCAATGGCCCACGCAGGACACTCAATGACACATGCAGGACACTCATGACCCACGCAGGACACTCAATGACCCACGTAGGATACTCAATGACCAACACAGGCCACTCAATGACCCACACAGGATTCTAAATGACCCACGCTGGACACTCAATGACCCAAGCAGGAATCTCAATGACCCACGCAGGACACTCATGACCCACACAGGACATTCAATGACCCACGCAGGACACTCATGACTCACACAGGACACTCAATGACCCACACAGGACACTCAATGGCCCACGCAGGACACTCATGACCCACGCAGGACACTCATGACCCATGCAGGTCACTCAATGACACACGCAGGACACTCAAGGACCCACACAGGACACTCAATGGCCCACGCAGGACACTCATACCCCACGCAGGACACTCATGACACACGCAGGACACTCAATGACACACGCAGGACATTCATGACCCACACAGGACACTCAATGACCCACGGAGGACACTCATGACCCACAGAGGACACTCAATGACCCACGCAGGACACTCAATGACCCACGCAGGATATTCAATGGCCCACGCAGGACACTCAATGACACATGCAGGACACTCATGACCAACGCAGGACACTCAATGACCCACGTAGGATACTCAATGACCAACACAGGCCACTCAATGACCCACACAGGATTCTAAATGACCCACGCTGGACACTCAATGACCCAAGCAGGAATCTCAATGACCCACGCAGGACACTCATGACCCACACAGGACATTCAATGACCCACGCAGGACACTCATGACCCACACAGGACACTCAATGACCCACGCAGGACACTCATGACCCATGCAGGACACTCAATGACCCACACAGGACACTCAATGGCCCACGCAGGACACTCATGACCAACGCAGGACACTCATGACCCATGCAGGTCACTCAATGACACACGCAGGACACTCAAGGACCCACACAGGACACTCAATGGCCCACGCAGGACACTCATGCCCCACGCAGGACACTCATGACACACGCAGGACACTCAATGACCCACGCAGGACACTCATGACCCACACAGGACACTCAATGACCCACGGAGGACACTCATGACCCACAGAGGACACTCAATGACCCACGCAGGACACTCAATGACCCACGCAGGATATTCAAAGGCCCACGCAGGACACTCAATGACACATGCAGGACACTCATGACCCACGCAGGACACTCAATGACCCACGTAGGACACTCAATGACCAACACAGGCCACTCAATGACCCACACAGGATTCTAAATGACCAACGCTGGACACTCAATGACCCAAGCAGGACACTCAATGACCCACGCAGGACACTGATGACCCACACAGGACATTCAATGACCCACGCAGGACACTCATGACCCACACAGGACACTCAATGACCCACACAGGACACTCATGACCCATGCAGGACACTCATGACCCACACAGGACACTCAATGACCCATGCAAGACACTCAATGACCCACGCAGGATACTCAATGGCCCACACAGGACACTCAATGACCCATGCAGGACACTCATGACCCACGTAGGACACTCAATGACCCACGTAGGACACTCATGACCCACGCAGGACACTCAATGTCCCATGCAAGACACTCAATGACCCACGCAGGATACTCAATGGCCCACACAGGACACTCAATGACCCATGCAGGACACTCATGACCCAGGTAGGACACTCAATGACCCACGTAGGACACTCATGACCCACGCAGGACACTCAATGTCCCACGCAGGACACTCATGACCCAGGCAGGACACTCAATGACCCACGCAGGACACTCAATGACCCACGCAGGACACTTAATCACCCACGCCGGACACCCATGACCCACGCAGGACACTGAATGACCCATGCAGGACACTCATGACCCACACAGGACACTCAATGACCCACGCAGGACACTCATGACCCACACACGACACTCAATGACCCATGCAAGACACTCAATGACGCACGCAGGATACTCAATGGCACACGCAGGACACTCAATGACCCACGTAGGACACTCATGACCCAGGCAGGACACTCAATGACCCACGAAGGACAATGAATCACCCACGCAGGACACCCATAACCCACGCAGGACACTGAATCACCCACGCCGGACACCCACGACCCACGCAGGACACTGAATGACCCACGCAGGACACTGAATCACCCACGCAGGACACCCATGACCCACGCAGGACACTCAATGACCCACGCAGGACACTGAATCACCCACGCAGGATACCCATAACCCATGCAGGTCACTCAATGACCCATGCAGGACACTCAATGACACACGCAGGACACTCATGACCCACGCAGGACACTAATGACCCACACAGGACACTCAATGACCCACGCAGGACACTCAATGACCCACGCAGGACACTCATGACCAACGCAGGACACTCAATGAACCACGTAGGACACGCAATGACCCATGCAGGACACTCAATGACCCATGCAGGACACTCAATGACCAACACAGCCACTCAATGACCCACGCACGACTCTCAATGACCCACGCTGGACACTCATGACCCAAACAGGACACTCAATGACCCACGTAGGACACTCATGACCCACACAGGACACTCAATGACCCACGCAGGACACTCATGACCCATGCAGTACACTCAATGACCCACGCAGGTCAGTCATGACCCACGCAGGACACTCAATGACCCACGTAGGACACTCAATGACCCATGCAGGACACTCAATGACCCACGTACGACACTCAATAACCAACACAGCCACTCAATGACCCACGCACGACTCTCAATGACCCACGCTGGACACTCAATGGCCAACGCAGGACACTCATGACCCACGCAGGACACTCAATGTCCCACGCAGGACACTCATGACCCACGCAGGACACTCAATGACCCACGCAGGACACTCATGACCCACGCAGGACACTCAATGACCCACGCAGGACACTCATGATCCACGCAGGACACTGAATCACCCACGCAGGACACCCATGACACACGCAGGACACTCAATGACCCATGCAGGACACTCAATGTCACACGCAGGACACTCATGACCCACGCAGGATACTCAATGGCCCACGCAGGACACTCAATGACACATGCAGGACACTCAATGACCCACACAGGGCACTCAATGACCCCACACAGGACACTCATGACCCACACAGGACACTCATGACCCATGCAAGGCACTCAATGACGCACGCAGGATACTCAATGGCACATGCAGGACATTCAATGACCCATGCAGGACACTCATGACCAACGCAGGACACACAATGACCCACGTAGCACACTCATGACACACGCAGGGCACTCAATGTCCCACGCAGGACCCTCATGACCCACGCATGACACTCAATGACCCACGAAGGACAATGAATCACCCACGCAGGACACCCATAACCCACGCAGGTCACTCAATGACCCGTGCAGGACACTCAATGACACACGCAGGACACTCATGACCCACGCAGGACACTCATGACCCACACAGGACACTCAATGACCCACGCAGGACACTCAATGACCCACGCAGGACACTCATGACCCACGCAGGACACTCAATGACCCACAGAGGACACTCAATGACCCATGCAGGACACTCAATGACCCATGCAGGACACTCAATGACCAACACAGCCACTCAATGACCCACGCACGACTCTCAATGACCCACGCTGGACACTCATGACCCAAACAGGACACTCAATGACCCACGTAGGACACTCATGACCCACACAGGACACTCAATGACCCACGCAGGACACTCATGACCCACGCAGTAAACTCAATGACCCACGCAGGTCACTCATGACCCACGCAGGACACTCAATGACCTACGTAGGACACTCAATGACCCATGCAGGACACTCAATGACCCACGTACGACACTCAATAACCAACACAGCCACTCAATGACCCACGCACGACTCTCAATGACCCACGCTGGACACACACTGACCCATGCAGGACACTCAATGTCCCACGAAGGACACTCATGACCCACGCAGGATACTCAATGACCCATGCAGGACACTCAATGGCCCACACAGGGCACTCAATGACCCCACACAGGAAACTCATGACCCACACAGGACCCTCATGACCCACGCAGGACACTCAATGGCCCATACAGGACACGCATGACCCATGCAGGACACTCACGACCCACGCAGGACACTCAATGACCCACAGAGGACACTCATGACACACACAGGATACTCAATGACACACGCAGGACACTCAATGACCCACGCAGGACACTCATGACCCACACAGGACACTCAATGACCCATGCAGGGCACTCAATGACCCACACAGGACACTCAAGACCCACACAGGACACTCATGATCCACGCAGGACACTCAATGACCCACGCGGGACACTCAATGTCCCATGCAGGACACTCAACGAACCACACAGGACACTCAATGACGCACGCAGGACACTCAATGACACACGTTGGACGCTCATGACCCAAGCAGGACACTCAATGGCCCATACAGGACACGCATGACCCATGCAGGACACTCACGACCCACGCAGGACACTCAATGACCCACAGAGGACACTCATGACACACACAGGATACTCAATGACCCACGCAGGACACTCAATAACCCACACACGACATTCAATGACCCACGCAGGACTCTCAATGACCCACGCAGGACACTCAATGACCCACGCAGGACACTCATGACCCACACAGGACACTCAATGACCCACGCAAAACACTCAATGACCCACACAGGACACTCAATGACCCACGCAGGACACGCAGGACCCACACAGGACACTCATGATCCACGCAGGACACTCAATGACCCACGCAGGACACTCAATGTCCCATGCAGGACACTCAACGAACCACACAGGACACTCAATGACCCACGCAGGACACTCAATGACCCACGTTGGACACTCATGACCCAAGCAGGACACTCAATGACCCACGCAGGACACTCATGACCCACACAGGACACTCAATGACCCACGCAGGACACTCATGACCCACGGAGGACACTCAATGACCCACGCAGGACACTCATGACACACGCAGGACACTTAATGACCCCACAAAGGACACTCATGACCCACACAGGACACTCATGACCCACACAGGACACTCAATGAGCCACACACAGGACACTCAATTACCCACTCAGGATACTGAATGGCCGACGCAGGACACTCAATGACCCACGTAGGACACTCAATGACCCACGCAGGATACTCAATGGCCCACGCAGGACACTCAATGACCCATGCAGGACACGCATGACCCACGCAGGACACTCAATGACCCACGTAGGACACGCAATGACCAACACAGGCCACTCAATGACCAACGCAGGATTCTCAATGACCCACGCTGGACACTCATGACCCAAGCAGGACACTCAATGACCCACGCAGGACACTCATGACCCACACAGGACACTCAATTACCCATGCAGGACACTCATGACCCATGCAGGACACTCAATGACCCACGCAGGACACTCATAACCAACGCAGGACACTCTTGACCCACGCAGGACACTCAATGACCCATGCAGGACACTCAGTGACACACGCAGGACACTCAATGTCCCATGCAGGACACTCAACGAACCACACAGGACACTCAATGACCCACGTCGGACACTCATGACCCACACAGGACACTCAATGACCCACGCAGGACACTCATGACCCACACAGGACACTCAATGACTCACGCAGGACACTCATGACCCACGCAGTACACTCAATGACCCACGCAGGTCAGTCATGACCCACGCAGGACACTCAATGACCCACGTAGGACACTCAAAGACCCATGCAGGACACTCAATGACCCACGTACGACACTCAATAACCAACACAGCCACTCAATGACCCACGCACGACTCTCAATGACCCACGCTGGACACTCAATGGCCAACGCAGGACACTCATGACCCACGCAGGACACTCAATGTCCCACGCAGAACACTCAAGACCCACGCAGGACACTCAATGACCCACGCAGGACACTCATGACCCACGCAGGACACTCAATGACCCACGCAGGACACTCATGACCCACGCAGGACACTGAATCACCCACGCAGGACACCCATGACACACGCAGGACACTCAATGTCCCACGCAGGACACTCATGACCCACGCAGGATACTCAATGGCCCACGCAGGACACTCAATGACACATGCAGAACACTCAATGACCCACACAGGGCACTCAATGACCCCACACAGGACACTCATGACCCACACAGGGCACTCATGACCCATGCAAGGCACTCAATGACGCACGCAGGATACTCAATGGCACACGCAGTACACTCAATGACCCATGCAGGACACTCATGACCCACGTAGGACACACAATGACCCACGTAGGACACTCATGACACACGCAGGGCCCTCAATGTCCCACGCAGGACCCTCATGACCCACGCCGGACACTCAATGACCCACGAAGGACAATGAATCACCCACGCAGGTCACTCAATGACCCGTGCAGGACACTCAATGACACACGCAGGACACTCATGACCCACGCAGGACACTCATGACCCACACAGGACACTCAATGACCCACGCAGGACACTCAATGACCCACGCAGGACACTCATGACCCACGCAGGACACTCAATGACCCACAGAGGACACTGAATGACCCATGCAGGACACTCATGACCCACGTAGGACACACAATGACCCACGTAGCACACTCATGACACACGCAGGGCACTCAATGTCCCACGCAGGACCCTCATGACCCACGCATGACACTCAATGACCCACGAAGGACAATGAATCACCCACGCAGGACACCCATAACCCACGCAGGTCACTCAATGACCCGTGCAGGACACTCAATGACACACGCAGGACACTCATGACCCACGCAGGACACTCATGACCCACACAGGACACTCAATGACCCACGCAGGACACTCAATGACCCACGCAGGACACTCATGACCCACGCAGGACACTCAATGACCCACAGAGGACACTCAATGACCCATGCAGGACACTCAATGACCCATGCAGGACACTCAATGACCAACACAGCCACTCAATGACCCACGCACGACTCTCAATGACCCACGCTGGACACTCATGACCCAAACAGGACACTCAATGACCCACGTAGGACACTCATGACCCACACAGGACACTCAATGACCCACGCAGGACACTCATGACCCACGCAGTAAACTCAATGACCCACGCAGGTCACTCATGACCCACGCAGGACACTCAATGACCGACGTAGGACACTCAATGACCCATGCAGGACACTCAATGACCCACGTACGACACTCAATAACCAACACAGCCACTCAATGACCCACGCACGACTCTCAATGACCCACGCTGGACACACACTGACCCATGCAGGACACTCAATGTCCCACGAAGGACACTCATGACCCACGCAGGATACTCAATGACCCATGCAGGACACTCAATGACCCACACAGGGCACTCAATGACCCCACACAGGAAACTCATGACCCACACAGGACCCTCATGACCCACGCAGGACACTCAATGGCCCATACAGGACACGCATGACCCATGCAGGACACTCACGACCCACGCAGGACACTCAATGACCCACAGAGGACACTCATGACACACACAGGATACTCAATGACACACGCAGGACACTCAATGACCCACACACGACACTCAATGACCCACGCAGGACACTCAATGACCCACGCAGGACACTCAATGACCCACGCAGGACACTCATGACCCACACAGGACACTCAATGACCCATGCAGGGCACTCAATGACCCACACAGGACACTCAATGACCCACGCAGGACACGCATGACCCACACAGGACACTCATGATCCACGCAGGACACTCAATGACCCACGCGGGACACTCAATGTCCCATGCAGGACACTCAACGAACCACACAGGACACTCAATGATGCACGCAGGACACTCAATGACACACGTTGGACACTCATGACCCAAGCAGGACACTCAATGGCCCATACAGGACACGCATGACCCATGCAGGACACTCACGACCCACGCAGGACACTCAATGACCCACAGAGGACACTCATGACACACACAGGATACTCAATGACCCACGCAGGACACTCAATAACCCACACACGACATTCAATGACCCACGCAGGACACTCAATGACCCACGCAGGACACTCAATGACCCACGCAGGACACTCATGACCCACACAGGACACTCAATGACCCACGCAAAACACTCAATGACCCACACAGGACACTCAATGACCCACGCAGGACACGCAGGACCCACACAGGACACTCATGATCCACGCAGGACACTCAATGACCCACGCAGGACACTCAATGTCCCATGCAGGACACTCAACGAACCACACAGGACACTCAATGACCCACGCAGGACACTCAATGACCCACGTTGGACACTCATGACCCAAGCAGGACACTCAATGACCCACGCAGGACACTCATGACCCACACAGGACACTCAATGACCCACGCAGGACACTCATGACCCACGGAGGACACTCAATGACCCACGCAGGACACTCATGACACACGCAGGACACTTAATGACCCCACAAAGGACACTCATGACCCACACAGGACACTCATGACCCACACAGGACACTCAATGAGCCACACACAGGACACTCAATTACCCACTCAGGATACTGAATGGCCGACGCAGGACACTCAATGACCCACGTAGGACACTCAATGACCCACGCAGGATACTCAATGGCCCACGCAGGACACTCAATGACCCATGCAGGACACGCATGACCCACGCAGGACACTCAATGACCCACGTAGGACACGCAATGACCAACACAGGCCACTCAATGACCAACGCAGGATTCTCAATAACCCACGCTGGACACTCATGACCCAAGCAGTACACTCAATGACCCACGCAGGACACTCATGACCCACACAGGACACTCAATTACCCATGCAGGACACTCATGACCCATGCAGGACACTCAATGACCCACGCAGTGCACTCATGACCCACGCAGGACACTCAATGACCCACACAGGCCACTTAATGGCCCACGCAGGACACTCATAACCAACGCAGGACACTCATGACCCACGCAGGACACTCAATGACCCATGCAGGACACTCAGTGACACACGCAGGACACTCAATGTCCCATGCAGGACACTCAACGAACCACACAGGACACTCAATGACCCACGTCGGACACTCATGACCCACACAGGACACTCAATGACCCACGCAGGACACTCATGACCCACGCAGTACACTCAATGACCCACGCAGGTCAGTCATGACCCACGCAGGACACTCAATGACCCACGTAGGACACTCAAAGACCCATGCAGGACACTCAATGACCCACGTACGACACTCAATAACCAACACAGCCACTCAATGACCCACGCACGACTCTCAATGACCCACGCTGGACACTCAATGGCCAACGCAGGACACTCATGACCCACGCAGGACACTCAATGTCCCACGCAGAACACTCATGACACACGCAGGGCCCTCAATGTCCCACGCAGGACCCTCATGACCCACGCCGGACACTCAATGACCCACGAAGGACAATGAATCACCCACGCAGGACACCCATAACCAACGCAGGTCACTCAATGACCCGTGCAGGACACTCAATGACACACGCAGGACACTCATGACCCACGCCGGACACTCATGACCCACACAGGACACTCAATGACCCACGCAGGACACTCAATGACCCACGCAGGACACTCATGACCCACGCAGGACACTCAATGACCCACAGAGGACACTGAATGACCCATGCAGGACACTCATGACCCACGTAGGACACACAATGACCCACGTAGCACACTCATGACACACGCAGGGCACTCAATGTCCCACGCAGGACCCTCATGACCCACGCATGACACTCGATGACCCACGAAGGACAATGAATCACCCACGCAGGACACCCATAACCCACGCAGGTCACTCAATGACCCGTGCAGGACACTCAATGACACACGCAGGACACTCATGACCCACGCAGGACACTCATGACCCACACAGGACACTCAATGACCCACGCAGGACACTCAATGACCCACGCAGGACACTCATGACCCACGCAGGACACTCAATGACCCACAGAGGACACTCAATGACCCATGCAGGACACTCAATGACCCATGCAGGACACTCAATGACCAACACAGCCACTCAATGACCCACGCACGACTCTCAATGACCCACGCTGGACACTCATGACCCAAACAGGACACTCAATGACCCACGTAGGACACTCATGACCCACACAGGACACTCAATGACCCACGCAGGACACTCATGACCCACGCAGTAAACTCAATGACCCACGCAGGTCACTCATGACCCACGCAGGACACTCAATGACCGACGTAGGACACTCAATGACCCATGCAGGACACTCAATGACCCACGTACGACACTCAATAACCAACACAGCCACTCAATGACCCACGCACGACTCTCAATGACCCACGCTGGACACACACTGACCCATGCAGGACACTCAATGTCCCACGAAGGACACTCATGACCCACGCAGGATACTCAATGACCCATGCAGGACACTCAATGGCCCACACAGGGCACTCAATGACCCCACACAGGAAACTCATGACCCACACAGGACCCTCATGACCCACGCAGGACACTCAATGGCCCATACAGGACACGCATGACCCATGCAGGACACTCACGACCCACGCAGGACACTCAATGACCCACAGAGGACACTCATGACACACACAGGATACTCAATGACACACGCAGGACACTCAATGACCCACACACAACACTCAATGACCCACGCAGGACACTCAATGACCCACGCAGGACACTCAATGACCCACGCAGGACACTCATGACCCACACAGGACACTCAATGACCCATGCAGGGCACTCAATGACCCACACAGGACACTCAATGACCCACGCAGGACACGCATGACCCACACAGGACACTCATGATCCACGCAGGACACTCAATGACCCACGCGGGACACTCAATGTCCCATGCAGGACACTCAACGAACCACACAGGACACTCAATGACGCACGCAGGACACTCAATGACACACGTTGGACACTCACGACCCACGCAGGACACTCAATGACCCACAGAGGACACTCATGACACACACAGGATACTCAATGACCCACGCAGGACACTCAATAACCCACACACGACATTCAATGACCCACGCAGGACACTCAATGACCCACGCAGGACACTCAATGACCCACGCAGGACACTCATGACCCACACAGGACACTCAATGACCCACGCAAAACACTCAATGACCCACACAGGACACTCAATGACCCACGCAGGACACGCAGGACCCACACAGGACACTCATGATCCACGCAGGACACTCAATGACCCACGCAGGACACTCAATGTCCCATGCAGGACACTCAACGAACCACACAGGACACTCAATGACCCACGCAGGACACTCAATGACCCACGTTGGACACTCATGACCCAAGCAGGACACTCAATGACCCACGCAGGACACTCATGACCCACACAGGACACTCAATGACCCACGCAGGACACTCATGACCCACGGAGGACACTCAATGACCCACGCAGGACACTCATGAAACACGCAGGACACTTAATGACCCCACAAAGGACACTCATGACCCACACAGGACACTCATGACCCACACAGGACACTCAATGAGCCACACACAGGACACTCAATTACCCACTCAGGATACTGAATGGCCGACGCAGGACACTCAATGACCCACGTAGGACACTCAATGACCCACGCAGGATACTCAATGGCCCACGCAGGACACTCAATGACCCATGCAGGACACGCATGACCCACGCAGGACACTCAATGACCCACGTAGGACACGCAATGACCAACACAGGCCACTCAATGACCAACGCAGGATTCTCAATGACCCACGCTGGACACTCATGACCCAAGCAGGACACTCAATGACCCACGCAGGACACTCATGACCCACACAGGACACTCAATTACCCATGCAGGACACTCATGACCCATGCAGGACACTCAATGACCCACGCAGGACACTCATAACCAACGCAGGACACTCATGACCCACGCAGGACACTCAATGACCCATGCAGGACACTCAGTGACACACGCAGGACACTCAATGTCCCATGCAGGACACTCAACGAACCACACAGGACACTCAATGACCCACGTCGGACACTCATGACCCACACAGGACACTCAATGACCCACGCAGGACACTCATGACCCACGCAGTACACTCAATGACCCACGCAGGTCAGTCATGACCCACGCAGGACACTCAATGACCCACGTAGGACACTCAAAGACCCATGCAGGACACTCAATGACCCACGTACGACACTCAATAACCAACACAGCCACTCAATGACCCACGCACGACTCTCAATGACCCACGCTGGACACTCAATGGCCAACGCAGGACACTCATGACCCACGCAGGACACTCAATGTCCCACGCAGAACACTCAAGACCCACGCAGGACACTCAATGACCCACGCAGGACACTCATGACCCACGCAGGACACTCAATGACCCACGCAGGACACTCATGACCCACGCAGGACACTGAATCACCCACGCAGGACACCCATGACACACGCAGGACACTCAATGTCCCACGCAGGACACTCATGACCCACGCAGGATACTCAATGGCCCACGCAGGACACTCAATGACACATGCAGAACACTCAATGACCCACACAGGGCACTCAATGACCCCACACAGGACACTCATGACCCACACAGGGCACTCATGACCCATGCAAGGCACTCAATGACGCACGCAGGATACTCAATGGCACACGCAGTACACTCAATGACCCATGCAGGACACTCATGACCCACGTAGGACACACAATGACCCATGTAGGACACTCATGACACACGCAGGGCCCTCAATGTCCCACGCAGGACCCTCATGACCCACGCCGGACACTCAATGACCCACGAAGGACAATGAATCACCCACGCAGGTCACTCAATGACCCGTGCAGGACACTCAATGACACACGCAGGACACTCATGACCCACGCAGGACACTCATGACCCACACAGGACACTCAATGACCCACGCAGGACACTCAATGACGCACGCAGGACACTCATGACCCACGCAGGACACTCAATGACCCACAGAGGACACTGAATGACCCATGCAGGACACTCATGACCCACGTAGGACACACAATGACCCACGTAGCACACTCATGACACACGCAGGGCACTCAATGTCCCACGCAGGACCCTCATGACCCACGCATGACACTCAATGACCCACGAAGGACAATGAATCACCCACGCAGGACACCCATAACCCACGCAGGTCACTCAATGACCCGTGCAGGACACTCAATGACACACGCAGGACACTCATGACCCACGCAGGACACTCATGACCCACACAGGACACTCAATGACCCACGCAGGACACTCAATGACCCACGCAGGACACTCATGACCCACGCAGGACACTCAATGACCCACAGAGGACACTCAATGACCCATGCAGGACACTCAATGACCCATGCAGGACACTCAATGACCAACACAGCCACTCAATGACCCACGCACGACTCTCAATGACCCACGCTGGACACTCATGACCCAAACAGGACACTCAATGACCCACGTAGGACACTCATGACCCACACAGGACACTCAATGACCCACGCAGGACACTCATGACCCACGCAGTAAACTCAATGACCCACGCAGGTCACTCATGACCCACGCAGGACACTCAATGACCGACGTAGGACACTCAATGACCCATGCAGGACACTCAATGACCCACGTACGACACTCAATAACCAACACAGCCACTCAATGACCCACGCACGACTCTCAATGACCCACGCTGGACACACACTGACCCATGCAGGACACTCAATGTCCCACGAAGGACACTCATGACCCACGCAGGATACTCAATGACCCATGCAGGACACTCAATGACCCACACAGGGCACTCAATGACCCCACACAGGAAACTCATGACCCACACAGGACCCTCATGACCCACGCAGGACACTCAATGGCCCATACAGGACACGCATGACCCATGCAGGACACTCACGACACACGCAGGACACTCAATGACCCACAGAGGACACTCATGACAAACACAGGATACTCAATGACACACGCAGGACACTCAATGACCCACACACGACACTCAATGACCCACGCAGGACACTCAATGACCCACGCAGGACACTCAATGACCCACGCAGGACACTCATGACCCACACAGGACACTCAATGACCCATGCAGGGCACTCAATGACCCACACAGGACACTCAATGACCCACGCAGGACACGCATGACCCACACAGGACACTCATGATCCACGCAGGACACTCAATGACCCACGCGGGACACTCAATGTCCCATGCAGGACACTCAACGAACCACACAGGACACTCAATGAAGCACGCAGGACACTCAATGACACACGTTGGACGCTCATGACCCAAGCAGGACACTCAATGGCCCATACAGGACACGCATGACCCATGCAGGACACTCACGACCCACGCAGGACACTCAATGACCCACAGAGGACACTCATGACACACACAGGATACTCAATGACCCACGCAGGACACTCAATAACCCACACACGACATTCAATGACCCACGCAGGACACTCAATGACCCACGCAGGACACTCAATGACCCACGCAGGACACTCATGACCCACACAGGACACTCAATGACCCACGCAAAACACTCAATGACCCACACAGGACACTCAATGACCCACGCAGGACACGCAGGACCCACACAGGACACTCATGATCCACGCAGGACACTCAATGACCCACGCAGGACACTCAATGTCCCATGCAGGACACTCAACGAACCACACAGGACACTCAATGACCCACGCAGGACACTCAATGACCCACGTTGGACACTCATGACCCAAGCAGGACACTCAATGACCCACGCAGGACACTCATGACCCACACAGGACACTCAATGACCAACGCAGGACACTCATGACCCACGGAGGACACTCAATGACCCACGCAGGACACTCATGACACACGCAGGACACTTAATGACCCCACAAAGGACACTCATGACCCACACAGGACACTCATGACCCACACAGGACACTCAATGAGCCACACACAGGACACTCAATTACCCACTCAGGATACTGAATGGCCGACGCAGGACACTCAATGGCCCACGCAGGACACTCAATGACCCATGCAGGACACGCATGACCCACGCAGGACACTCAATGACCCACGTAGGACACGCAATGACCAACACAGGCCACTCAATGACCAACGCAGGATTCTCAATAACCCACGCTGGACACTCATGACCCAAGCAGGACACTCAATGACCCACGCAGGACACTCATGACCCACACAGGACACTCAATTACCCATGCAGGACACTCATGACCCATGCAGGACACTCAATGACCCACGCAGTGCACTCATGACCCACGCAGGACACTCAATGACCCACACAGGCCACTTAATGGCCCACGCAGGACACTCATAACCAACGCAGGACACTCATGACCCACGCAGGACACTCAATGACCCATGCAGGACACTCAGTGACACACGCAGGACACTCAATGTCCCATGCAGGACACTCAACGAACCACACAGGACACTCAATGACCCACGTCGGACACTCATGACCCACACAGGACACTCAATGACCCACGCAGGACACTCATGACCCACGCAGTACACTCAATGACCCACGCAGGTCAGTCATGACCCACGCAGGACACTCAATGACCCACGTAGGACACTCAAAGACCCATGCAGGACACTCAATGACCCACGTACGACACTCAATAACCAACACAGCCACTCAATGACCCACGCACGACTCTCAATGACCCACGCTGGACACTCAATGGCCAACGCAGGACACTCATGACCCACGCAGGACACTCAATGTCCCACGCAGAACACTCATGACACACGCAGGGCCCTCAATGTCCCACGCAGGACCCTCATGACCCACGCCGGACACTCAATGACCCACGAAGGACAATGAATCACCCACGCAGGACACCCATAACCAACGCAGGTCACTCAATGACCCGTGCAGGACACTCAATGACACACGCAGGACACTCATGACCCACGCCGGACACTCATGACCCACACAGGACACTCAATGACCCACGCAGGACACTCAATGACCCACGCAGGACACTCATGACCCACGCAGGACACTCAATGACCCACAGAGGACACTGAATGACCCATGCAGGACACTCATGACCCACGTAGGACACACAATGACCCACGTAGCACACTCATGACACACGCAGGGCACTCAATGTCCCACGCAGGACCCTCATGACCCACGCATGACACTCGATGACCCACGAAGGACAATGAATCACCCACGCAGGACACCCATAACCCACGCAGGTCACTCAATGACCCGTGCAGGACACTCAATGACACACGCAGGACACTCATGACCCACGCAGGACACTCATGACCCACACAGGACACTCAATGACCCACGCAGGACACTCAATGACCCACGCAGGACACTCATGACCCACGCAGGACACTCAATGACCCACAGAGGACACACAATGACCCATGCAGGACACTCAATGACCCATGCAGGACACTCAATGACCAACACAGCCACTCAATGACCCACGCACGACTCTCAATGACCCACGCTGGACACTCATGACCCAAACAGGACACTCAATGACCCACGTAGGACACTCATGACCCACACAGGACACTCAATGACCCACGCAGGACACTCATGACCCACGCAGTAAACTCAATGACCCACGCAGGTCACTCATGACCCACGCAGGACACTCAATGACCGACGTAGGACACTCAATGACCCATGCAGGACACTCAATGACCCACGTACGACACTCAATAACCAACACAGCCACTCAATGACCCACACACGACTCTCAATGACCCACGCTGGACACACACTGACCCATGCAGGACACTCAATGTCCCACGAAGGACACTCATGACCCACGCAGGATACTCAATGACCCATGCAGGACACTCAATGGCCCACACAGGGCACTCAATGACCCCACACAGGAAACTCATGACCCACACAGGACCCTCATGACCCACGCAGGACACTCAATGGCCCATACAGGACACGCATGACCCATGCAGGACACTCACGACCCACGCAGGACACTCAATGACCCACAGAGGACACTCATGACACACACAGGATACTCAATGACACACGCAGGACACTCAATGACCCACACACAACACTCAATGACCCACGCAGGACACTCAATGACCCACGCAGGACACTCAATGACCCACGCAGGACACTCATGACCCACACAGGACACTCAATGACCCATGCAGGGCACTCAATGACCCACACAGGACACTCAATGACCCACGCAGGACACGCATGACCCACACAGGACACTCATGATCCACGCAGGACACTCAATGACCCACGCGGGACACTCAATGTCCCATGCAGGACACTCAACGAACCACACAGGACACTCAATGACGCACGCAGGACACTCAATGACACACGTTGGACACTCACGACCCACGCAGGACACTCAATGACCCACAGAGGACACTCATGACACACACAGGATACTCAATGACCCACGCAGGACACTCAATAACCCACACACGACATTCAATGACCCACGCAGGACACTCAATGACCCACGCAGGACACTCAATGACCCACGCAGGACACTCATGACCCACACAGGACACTCAATGACCCACGCAAAACACTCAATGACCCACACAGGACACTCAATGACCCACGCAGGACACGCAGGACCCACACAGGACACTCATGATCCACGCAGGACACTCAATGACCCACGCAGGACACTCAATGTCCCATGCAGGACACTCAACGAACCACACAGGACACTCAATGACCCACGCAGGACACTCAATGACCCACGTTGGACACTCATGACCCAAGCAGGACACTCAATGACCCACGCAGGACACTCATGACCCACACAGGACACTCAATGACCCACGCAGGACACTCATGACCCATAGAGGACACTCAATGACCCACGCAGGACACTCATGACACACGCAGGACACTTAATGACCCCACAAAGGACACTCATGACCCACACAGGACACTCATGACCCACACAGGACACTCAATGAGCCACACACAGGACACTCAATTACCCACTCAGGATACTGAATGGCCGACGCAGGACACTCAATGACCCACGTAGGACACTCAATGACCCACGCAGGATACTCAATGGCCCACGCAGGACACTCAATGACCCATGCAGGACACGCATGACCCACGCAGGACACTCAATGACCCACGTAGGACACGCAATGACCAACACAGTCCACTCAATGACCAACGCAGGATTCTCAATGACCCACGCTGGACACTCATGACCCAAGCAGGACACTCAATGACCCACGCAGGACACTCATGACCCACACAGGACACTCAATTACCCATGCAGGACACTCATGACCCATGCAGGACACTCAATGACCCACGCAGTGCACTCATGACCCACGCAGGACACTCAATGACCCACACAGGCCACTTAATGGCCCACGCAGGACACTCATAACCAACGCAGGACACTCATGACCCACGCAGGACACTCAATGACCCATGCAGGACACTCAGTGACACACGCAGGACACTCAATGTCCCATGCAGGACACTCAACGAACCACACAGGACACTCAATGACCCACGTCGGACACTCATGCCCCACGCAGGACACTCATGACACACGCTGGACACTCAATGACCCACGCAGGACACTCATGACCCACGCAGGACACTCAATGACCCACGCAGGACACTCATGACCCACACAGGACACTCAATGACCCATGCAAGACACTCAATGACACACGCAGGATACTCAATGGCCCACGCAGGACACTCAATGACCCATGCAGGACACTCATGACCCACGTAGGACACTCAATGACCCACGTACGACACTCAATAACCAACACAGCCACTCAATGACCCACGCACGACTCTCAATGACCCACGCTGGACACTCAATGGCCAATGCAGGACACTCATGACCCACGCAGGACACTCAATGTCCCACGCAGAACACTCAAGACCCACGCAGGACACTCAATGACCCACGCAGGACACTCATGACCCACGCAGGACACTCAATGACCCACGCAGGACACTCATGACCCACGCAGGACACTGAATCACCCACGCAGGACACCCATGACACACGCAGGACACTCAATGACCCATGCAGGACACTCAATGTCCCACGCAGGACACTCATGACCCACGCAGGATACACAATGGCCCACGCAGGACACTCAATGACACATGCAGAACACTCAATGACCCACACAGGGCACTCAATGACCCCACACAGGACACTCATGACCCACACAGGGCACTCATGACCCATGCAAGGCACTCAATGACGCACGCAGGATACTCAATGGCACACGCAGGACACTCAATGACCCATGCAGGACACTCATGACCCACGTAGGACACACAATGACCCACGTAGGACACTCATGACACACGCAGGGCCCTCAATGTCCCACGCAGGACCCTCATGACCCACGCCGGACACTCAATGACCCACGAAGGACAATGAATCACCCACGCAAGACACCCATAACCAACGCAGGTCACTCAATGACCCGTGCAGGACACTCAATGACACACGCAGGACACTCATGACCCACGCAGGACACTCATGACCCACACAGGACACTCAATGACCCACGCAGGACACTCAATGACCCACGCAGGACACTCATGACCCACGCAGGACACTCAATGACCCACAGAGGACACTGAATGACCCATGCAGGACACTCAATGACCCATGCAGGACACTCAATGACCTACGTACGACACTCAATAACCAACACAGCCACTCAATGACCAACGCACGACTCTCAATGACCCACGCTGGACACACTCATGACCCACGCAGGACACTCATGACCCACACAGGACACTCAATGACCCACGCAGTACACTCAATGACCCACGCAGGACACTCATGACCCACGCAGGACACTCAATGACCCACAGAGGACACTCAATGACCCATGCAGGACACTCAATGACCCACGTACGACACTCAATAACCAACACAGCCACTCAATGACCAACGCACGACTCTCAATGACCCACGCTGGACACACACTGACCCATGCAGGACACTCAATGTCCCACGCAGGACACTCATGACCCACGCAGGATACTCAATGGCCTACGCAGGACCCTCAATGACCCATGCAGGACACTCATGACCCACGTAGGACACTCAATGACCCACGTAGGACACTCAATGACCAACACAGGACACTCAATGACCCACGCAGGACACTCATGACCCATGCAGTACACTCAATGACCCACACAGGACACTCAATGGCCCACGCAGGACACTCATGACCAAGGCAGGACACTCATGACCCACACAGGTCACTCAATGACACACACAGGACTCTCAATGACCCACGCTGGACACTCATGACCCAAACAGGACACTCAATGACCCACGTAGGACACTCATGACCCACACAGGACACTCAATGACACACGCAGGACACTCATGACCCACGCAGTACACTCAATGACCCACGCAGGTCACTCATGACCCACGCAGGACACTCAATGACCTACGTAGGACACTCAATGACCCATGCAGGACACTCAATGACCCACGTACGACACTCAATAACCAACACAGCCACTCAATGACCAACGCACGACTCTCAATGACCCACGCTGGACACACACTGACCCATGCAGGACACTCAATGTCCCACGCAGGACACTCAATGGCCCACGCAGGACCCTCAATGACCCATGCAGGACACTCATGACCCACGTAGGACACTCAATGACCCACGTAGGACACTCAATGACCAACACAGGACACTCAATGACCCACGCAGGACACTCATGACCCATGCAGTACACTCAATGACCCACACAGGACACTCAATGGCCCACGCAGGACACTCATGACCAAGGCAGGACACTCATGACCCACGCAGGTCACTCAATGACACACACAGGACACTCAAGGACCCACACAGGACACTCAATGGCCCACGCAGGACACTCATGACCCATGCAGGACACTCAATGACCCACGCAGGACACTCATGACCCACACAGGACACTCAATGACCCATGCAAGGCACACAATGACCCACGCAGGATACTCAATGGCCCACGCAGGACACTCAATGACCCATGCAGGACACTCATGACCCACGTAGGACACTCAATGACCCACGTACGACACTCAATAACCAACACAGCCACTCAATGACCCACACACGACTCTCAATGACCCACGCTGGACACTCAATGACCCACGCAGGACAGTCATGACTCATGCAGGACACTCAATGACCCACGCAGGACACTCATGAGCCACGCAGGACACTGAATCACCCACGCAGGACACCCATGACCCACGCAGGAAACTCAATGACCCACGCAGGACACTGAATCACCCACGCAGGACACTCAATGGCCCACGCAGGACACTCATGACCCACACAGGACACTCAAAGTCCCACGCAGGACACTCATGACCCACGCAGGACACTCAATGACCCACGCAGGACACTCATGACCCACGCAGGACACTCAATGACCCACGCAGGACACTAACGACCCACACAGGACACTCAATGACCCACGCAAGACACTCAATGACGCACGCAGGATACTCAATGGCACACGCAGTACACTCAATAACCCATGCAGGGCACTCATGACCCACGTAGGACACACAATGACCCACGTAGGACACTCATGACACACGCAGGGCACTCAATGTCCCACGCAGGACACTCAATGACCCACGCAGGACACTCATGACCCACGCAGGACACTCAATGACCCACGCAGGACACTCATGACCCACGCAGGACACTGAATCACCCACGCAGGACACCCATAACCCACGCAGGTCACTCAATGACCCACGCAGGACACTCAATGACCCACGCAGGACACTCATGACCCACACAGGACACTCAATGACCCATGCAAGACACTCAATGACCCACGCAGAATACTCAATGGCCCACGCAGGACACTCAATGACCCATGCAGGACACTCATGACCTACGTAGGACACTCATTGACCCACGTACGACACTCAACAACCAACACAGCCACTCAATGACCCACGCACGACTGTCAATGACCCACGCTGGACACTCAATGACCCACGCAGGACAGTCATGACTCACGCAGGACACTCAATGACCCACGCAGGACACTCATGACCCACGCAGGACACTGAATCACCCACGCAGGACACCCATAACCCACGCAGGTCACTCAATTACCCATGCAGGACACTCAATGACACACGCAGGACACTCATGACCCATGCAGGAAACTCAATGACCCACACAGGACACTCAATGGCCCACGCAGGACACTCATGACCCACGCAGGACACTCATGACCCACGCAGGACACTCAATGACACACGCAGGACACTCAATGACCCACACCGGACACTCAATGGCCCACGCAGGACACACATGACCCACACAGGACACTCAATGACCCACGCAGGACACTCAATGACCCACGCAGGATACTCAATGGCCCACGCAGGACACTCAATGACCCATGCATGACACTCATGACCCACGCAGGACACTCAATGACCCACGTAGGACACTCAATGACCAACACAGGCCACTCAATGACCCACGCAGGAATCTAAATGACCCACGCTGGACACTCAATGACCCAAGCAGGACACTCAATGACCCACGCAGGACACACATGACCCACACAGGGCACTCAATGACCCACGCAGGAAACTCATGACCCACACAGGACACTCAATGACCCACGCAGGACACTCATGACCCATGCAGGACACTCAATGACCCACACAGGACACTCAATGGCCCACGCAGGACACTCATGACCCACGCAGGACACTCATGACCCACGCAGGACACTCAATGACCCACGCAGGACACTCATGACCACACAAAGGAACTCATGACCCACACAGGACACTCATGACCCACACAGGACACTCAATAAGCCACACACAGGACACTCAATGACCCACGCAGGATACTGAATGGCCGACGCAGGACACTCAATGACCCATGCAGGACACTCATGACCCACGCAGGACACTCAATGACCCACGTAGGACACTCAATGACCCACGCAGGATACTCAATGGCCCACGCAGGACACTCAATGACCCCACAAAGGAACTCATGACCCACAAAGGACACTCATGACCCACACAGGACACTCAATGAGCCACACACAGGACACTCAATGACCCACGCAGGATACTGAATGGCCGACGCAGGACACTCAATGACCCATGCAGGTCACTCATGACCCACGCAGGACACTCAATGACCCACGTAGGACACTCAATGACGCACGCAGGATACTCAATGGCCCACGCAGGACACTCAATGACCCATGCAGGACACGCATGACCCACGCAGGACACTCAATGACCCACGTAGGACACTCAATGACCAACACAGGCCACTCAATGACCAACGCAGGATTCTCAATGACCTACGCTGGACACTCATGACCCAAGCAGGACACTCAATGACCCACGCAGGACACTCATAACCCACACAGGACACTCAATGACCCATGCAGGACACTCATGACCCATGCAGGACACTCAATGACCCATGCAGGACACTCATGACCCACGCAGGGCACTCAATGGCCCACGTAGGACACTCAATGACCCACGCAGGATACTCAATGGCCCACGCAGGACACTCATGACCCACACAGGACACTCAAAGTCCCACGCAGGACACTCATGACCCACGCAGGACACTCAATGACCCACGCAGGATACTCAATGGCCCACGCAGGACACTCATGACCCACGCAGGACACTCATGACCCACGCAGGACACTCAATGACACACGCAGGACACTCAATGACCCACACCGGACACTCAATGGCCCACGCAGGACACACATGACCCACACAGGACACTCAATGACCCACGCAGGACACTCAATGACCCACGCAGGATACTCAATGGCCCACGCAGGACACTCAATGACCCATGCATGACACTCATGACCCACGCAGGACACTCAATGACCCACGTAGGACACTCAATGACCAACACAGGCCACTCAATGACCCACGCAGGATTCTAAATGACCCACGCTGGACACTCAATGACCCAAGCAGGACACTCAATGACCCACGCAGGACACACATGACCCACACAGGGCACTCAATGACCCACGCAGGAAACTCATGACCCACACAGGACACTCAATGACCCACGCAGGACACTCATGACCCATGCAGGACACTCAATGACCCACACAGGACACTCAATGCCCCACGCAGGACACTCATGACCCACGCAGGACACTCATGACCCACGCAGGACACTCAATGACCCACGCAGGACACTCATGACCACACAAAGGAACTCATGACCCACACAGGACACTCATGACCCACACAGGACACTCAATAAGCCACACACAGGACACTCAATGACCCACGCAGGATACTGAATGGCCGACGCAGGACACTCAATGACCCATGCAGGACACTCATGACCCACGCAGGACACTCAATGACCCACGTAGAACACTCAATGACCCACGCAGGATACTCAATGGCCCACGCAGGACACTCAATGACCCCACAAAGGAACTCATGACCCACACAGGACACTCATGACCCACACAGGACACTCAATGAGCCACACACAGGACACTCAATGACCCACGCAGGATACTGAATGGCCGACGCAGGACACTCAATGACCCATGCAGGTCACTCATGACCCACGCAGGACACTCAATGACCCACGTAGGACACTCAATGACGCACGCAGGATACTCAATGGCCCACGCAGGACACTCAATGACCCATGCAGGACACGCATGACCCACGCAGGACACTCAATGACCCACGTAGGACACTCAATGACCAACACAGGCCACTCAATGACCAACGCAGGATTCTCAATGACCTACGCTGGACACTCATGACCCAAGCAGGACACTCAATGACCCACGCAGGACACTCATAACCCACACAGGACACTCAATGACCCATGCAGGACACTCATGACCCATGCAGGACACTCAATGACCCATGCAGGACACTCATGACCCACGCAGGGCACTCAATGGCCCACGTAGGACACTCAATGACCCACGCAGGATACTCAATGGCCCACGCAGGACACTCATGACCCACACAGGACACTCAAAGTCCCACGCAGGACACTCATGACCCACGCAGGACACTCAATGACCCACGCAGGACACTCATGACCCACGCAGGACACTCAATGACCCACGCAGGACACTAACGACCCACACAGGACACTCAATGACCCACGCAAGACACTCAATGACGCACGCAGGATACTCAATGGCACACGCAGTACACTCAATAACCCATGCAGGGCACTCATGACCCACGTAGGACACACAATGACCCACGTAGGACACTCATGACACACGCAGGGCACTCAATGTCCCACGCAGGACACTCAATGACCCACGCAGGACACTCATGACCCACGCAGGACACTCAATGACCCACGCAGGACACTCATGACCCACGCAGGACACTGAATCACCCACGCAGGACACCCATAACCCACGCAGGTCACTCAATGACCCACGCAGGACACTCAATGACCCACGCAGGACACTCATGACCCACACAGGACACTCAATGACCCATGCAAGACACTCAATGACCCACGCAGGATACTCAATGGCCCACGCAGGTCACTCAATGACCCACGCAGGACACTCAATGACCCATGCAGGACACGCATGACCCACGCAGGACACTCAATGACCCACGTAGGACACTCAATGACCAACACAGGCCACTCAATGACCAACGCAGGATTCACAATGACCCACGCGGGACACTCATGACCCAAGCAGGACACTCATGACCAACGCAGGACACTCATGACCCACGCAGGACACTCAATGACCCACGCAGGACACTCAGTGACACACGCAGGACACTCAATGAACCACGCAGGATACTCAATGGCCCACGCAGGACACTCAATGACCCATGCAGGACTCTCATGACCCACGCAGGACACTCAATGGCCCACGTAGGACTCTCAATGACCAACACCGGCCACTCAATGACCCACGCAGGACTCTCAATGGCCCACACAGGACACTCAATGACCCACACAGGACACTCAATGACCCACGCAGGATACTCAATGGCCCACGCAGGATACTCAATGGCCCACGCAGGACACTCAATGACCCATGCAGGACACTCATGACCCACGCAGGACACTCAATGACCCACGTAGGACTCTCAATGACCAACACCGCCCACTCAATGACCCACGCAGGACTCTCAATGACCCACGCTGGACACTCATGACCCAAACAGGACACTCAATGACCCACGCAGGACACTCGTGACCCACGCAGGACACTCAATGACCCACGCAGGACACTCATGGCCCACACAGGACACTCAATGACCCACGCAGGACACTCATGATCCACGCAGGACACTCATGACCCACACAGGACACTCAATGACCCACGCAGGACACTCAATGGCCCACGCAGGACACTCAATGTCCCACGCAGGACACTCAATGACACACGCAGCACACTCAATGACCCACGCAGGACACTCATGACCCACGCAGGACACTCAATGTCCCACGCAGGACACTCAATGACACACGCAGCACACTCAATGACCCACGCAGGACACTCATGACCCACGCAGGACATTCAATGACCCACGCAGGACACTCATGACCCACACAGGACACTCAATGACCCACGCAGGACACTCATGACCCATGCAGGACACTCATGACCCACACAGGTCACTCAATGACCCATGCAAGACACTCAATGACCCACGCAGGATACTCAATGGCCCACACAGGACACTCAATGACCCATGCAGGACACTCATGACCCACGTAGGACACTCAATGACCCACGTAGGACATTCATGACCCACGCAGGACACTCAATGTCCCATGCAAGACACTCAATGACCCACGCAGGATACTCAATGGCCCACACAGGTCACTCAATGACCCATGCAGGACACTCATGACCCACTTAGGACACTCAATGACCCACGTAGGACACTCATGACCCACGCAGGACACTCAATGTCCCACACAGGACACTCATGGCCCCGGGCAGGACACTCAATGACCCACGCAGGACACTCAATGACCCACGCAGGACACTCATGACCCACGCAGGACACTGAATCACCCACGCCGGACACCCATGACCCACGCAGGACACTGAATGACCCATGCAGGACACTCATGACCCACACAGGACACTCAATGACCCACGCAGGACACTCATGACCCACACACGACACTCAATGACCCATGCAAGACACTCAATGACGCACGCAGGATACTCAATGGCACACGCAGGACACTCAATGACCCACGTAGGACACTCATGACCCAGGCAGGACACTCAATGACCCACGCAGGACACTCAATGACCCACGCAGGACACTCATGACCCACGCAGGACACTGAATCACCCACGCCGGACACCCACGACCCACGCAGGACACTGAATGACCCACGCATGACACTGAATCACCCACACAGGACACTCAATGACCCACGCAGGACACTCATGACCCACACACGACACTCAATGACCCATGCAAGACACTCAATGACGCACGCAGGATACTCAATGGCACACGCAGGACACTCAATGACCCATGCAGGACACTCATGACCCACGTAGGCCACACAATGACCCACGTAGGACACTCATGACACACGCAGTGCACTCAATGTCCCACGCAGGACACTCAATGACCCACGCAGGACACTCATGACCGACGCAGGACACTCAATGACCCACGCAGGACACTCATGACCCACGCAGGACACTCAATGACACACGCAGGACACTCATGACCCACGCAGGACACTAATGACCCACACAGGACACTCAATGACCCACGCAGGACACTCAATGACCCACGCAGGACACTCATGACCCACGCAGGACACTCAATGAACCACGTAGGACACGCAATGACCCATGCAGGACACTCAATGACCCATGCAGGACACTCAATGACCAACACAGCCACTCAATGACCAACGCACGACTCTCAATGACCCACGCTGGACACTCATGACCCAAACAGGACACTCAATGACCCACGTAGGACACTCATGACCCACACAGGACACTCAATGACCCACGCAGGACACTCATGACCCACGCAGTACACTCAATGACCCACGCAGGTCAGTCATGACCCACGCAGGACACTCAATGACCCACGTAGGACACTCAATGACCCATGCAGGACACTCAATGACCCATGTACGACACTCAATAACCAACACAGCCACTCAATGACCCACGCACGACTCTCAATGACCCACGCTGGACACTCAATGGCCAACGCAGGACACTCTTGACCCATGCAGGACACTCAATGTCCCACGCAGGACACTCATGACCCACGCAGGACACTCAATGACCCACGCAGGACACTCATGACCCATGCAGGACACTCAATGACCCACGCAGGACACTCATGATCCACGCAGGACACTGAATCACCCACGCAGGACACCCATGACACACGCAGGACACTCAATGACCCATGCAGGACACTCAATGTCGCACGCAGGACACTCATGACCCACGCAGGATTATAAATGGCCCACGCAGGACACTCAATGACACATGCAGGACACTCAATGACCCACACAGGGCACTCAATGACCCCACACAGGACACTCATGACCCACACAGGACACTCATGACCCATGCAAGGCACTCAATGACGCACGCAGGATACTCAATGGCACATGCAGGACACTCAATGACCCATGCAGGACACTCATGACCCACGTAGGACACACAATGACCCACGTAGCACACTCATGACACACGCAGGGCACTCAATGTCCCACGCAGGACGCTCATGACCCACGCATGACACTCAATGACCCACGAAGGACAATGAATCACCCACGCAGGACACCCATAACCCACGCAGGTCACTCAATGACCCGTGCAGGACACTCATGACCCACGCAGGACACTGAATCACCCACGCAGGACACCCATAACCCACGCAGGTCACTCAATGACCCACGCAGGACACTCAATGACCCACGCAGGACACTCATGACCCACACAGGACACTCAATGACCCATGCAAGACACTCAATGACCCACGCAGGATACTCAATGGCCCACGCAGGACACTCAATGACCCATGCAGGACACTCATGACCTACGTAGGACACTCATTGACCCACGTACGACACTCAACAACCAACACAGCCACTCAATGACCCACGCACGACTCTCAATGACCCACGCTGGACACTCAATGACCCACGCAGGACAGTCATGACTCACGCAGGACACTCAATGACCCACGCAGGACACTCATGACCCACGCAGGACACTGAATCACCCACGCAGGACACCCATAACCCACGCAGGTCACTCAATTACCCATGCAGGACACTCAATGACACACGCAGGACACTCATGACCCATGCAGGACACTCAATGACCCACACAGGACACTCAATGGCCCACGCAGGACACTCATGACCCACGCAGGACACTCATGACCCACGCAGGACACTCAATGACACACGCAGGACACTCAATGACCCACACCGGACACTCAATGGCCCACGCAGGACACACATGACCCACACAGGACACTCAATGACCCACGCAGGACACTCAATGACCCACGCAGGATACTCAATGGCCCACGCAGGACACTCAATGACCCATGCATGACACTCATGACCCACGCAGGACACTCAATGACCCACGTAGGACACTCAATGACCAACACAGGCCACTCAATGACCCACGCAGGATTCTAAATGACCCACGCTGGACACTCAATGACCCAAGCAGGACACTCAATGACCCACGCAGGACACACATGACCCACACAGGGCACTCAATGACCCACGCAGGAAACTCATGACCCACACAGGACACTCAATGACCCACGCAGGACACTCATGACCCATGCAGGACACTCAATGACCCACACAGGACACTCAATGGCCCACGCAGGACACTCATGACCCACGCAGGACACTCATGACCCACGCAGGACACTCAATGACCCACGCAGGACACTCATGACCACACAAAGGAACTCATGACCCACACAGGACACTCATGACCCACACAGGACACTCAATAAGCCACACACAGGACACTCAATGACCCACGCAGGATACTGAATGGCCGACGCAGGACACTCAATGACCCATGCAGGACACTCATGACCCACGCAGGACACTCAATGACCCACGTAGGACACTCAATGACCCACGCAGGACACTCAATGACCCACGCAGGACACTCATGACCCACGCAGGACACTGAATCACCCACGCCGGACACCCACGACCCACGCAGGACACTGAATGACCCACGCAGGACACTCAATGACCCACACAGGACACTCAATGACCCACGCAGGACACTCATGACCCACACACGACACTCAATGACCCATGCAAGACACTCAATGACGCACGCAGGATACTCAATGGCACACGCAGGACACTCAATGACCCATGCAGGACACTCATGACCCACGTAGGCCACACAATGACCCACGTAGGACACTCATGACACACGCAGTGCACTCAATGTCCCACGCAGGACACTCAATGACCCACGCAGGACACTCATGACCGACGCAGGACACTCAATGACCCACGCAGGACACTCATGACCCACGCAGGACACTGAATCACCCACGCAGGACACCCATAACCCATGCAGGTCACTCAATGACCCATGCAGGACACTCAATGACACACGCAGGACACTCATGACCCACGCAGGACACTAATGACCCACACAGGACACTCAATGACCCACGCAGGACACTCAATGACCCACGCAGGACACTCATGACCCACGCAGGACACTCAATGAACCACGTAGGACACGCAATGACCCATGCAGGACACTCAATGACCCATGCAGGACACTCAATGACCAACACAGCCACTCAATGACCAACGCACGACTCTCAATGACCCACGCTGGACACTCATGACCCAAACAGGACACTCAATGACCCACGTAGGACACTCATGACCCACACAGGACACTCAATGACTCACGCAGGACACTCATGACCCACGCAGTACACTCAATGACCCACGCAGGTCAGTCATGACCCACGCAGGACACTCAATGACCCACGTAGGACACTCAATGACCCATGCAGGACACTCAATGACCCATGTACGACACTCAATAACCAACACAGCCACTCAATGACCCACGCACGACTCTCAATGACCCACGCTGGACACTCAATGGCCCACGCAGGACACTCAATGACCCACGCAGGACACTCATGACCTACGCAGGACACTCAATGACCCACGCAGGACACTCATGACCCACGCAGGACACTCAATGACACACGCAGGACACTCATGACCC
This sequence comes from Chiloscyllium plagiosum, assembly GCF_037043375.1. NCBI lineage: Eukaryota > Metazoa > Chordata > Chondrichthyes > Orectolobiformes > Hemiscylliidae > Chiloscyllium > Chiloscyllium plagiosum. The sequence continues at coordinate 47,870,978 of NW_028270167.1, forward strand.
ACGCAGGACACTAATGACCCACACAGGACACTCAATGACCCACGCAGGACACTCAATGACCCACGCAGGACACTCATGACCCACGCAGGACACTCAATGAACCACGTAGGACACGCAATGACCCATGCAGGACACTCAATGACCCATGCAGGACACTCAATGACCAACACAGCCACTCAATGACCAACGCACGACTCTCAATGACCCACGCTGGACACTCATGACCCAAACAGGACACTCAATGACCCACGTAGGACACTCATGACCCACACAGGACACTCAATGACCCACGCAGGACACTCATGACCCACGCAGTACACTCAATGACCCACGCAGGTCAGTCATGACCCACGCAGGACACTCAATGACCCACGTAGGACACTCAATGACCCATGCAGAACACTCAATGACACATGTACGACACTCAATAACCAACACAGCCACTCAATGACCCACGCACGACTCTCAATGACCCACGCTGGACACTCAATGGCCAACGCAGGACACTCTTGACCCATGCAGGACACTCAATGTCCCACGCAGGACACTCATGACCCACGCAGGACACTCAATGACCCACGCAGGACACTCATGACCCATGCAGGACACTCAATGACCCACGCAGGACACTCATGATCCACGCAGGACACTGAATCACCCACGCAGGACACCCATGACACACGCAGGACACTCAATGACCCATGCAGGACACTCAATGTCGCACGCAGGACACTCATGACCCACGCAGGATTATAAATGGCCCACGCAGGACACTCAATGACACATGCAGGACACTCAATGACCCACACAGGGCACTCAATGACCCCACACAGGACACTCATGACCCACACAGGACACTCATGACCCATGCAAGGCACTCAATGACGCACGCAGGATACTCAATGGCACATGCAGGACACTCAATGACCCATGCAGGACACTCATGACCCACGTAGGACACACAATGACCCACGTAGCACACTCATGACACACGCAGGGCACTCAATGTCCCACGCAGGACCCTCATGACCCACGCATGACACTCAATGACCCACGAAGGACAATGAATCACCCACGCAGGACACCCATAACCCACGCAGGTCACTCAATGACCCGTGCAGGACACTCAATGACACACGCAGGACACTCATGACCCACGCAGGACACTCATGACCCACACAGGACACTCAATGACCCACGCAGGACACTCAATGACCCACGCAGGACACTCATGACCCACGCAGGACACTCAATGACCCACGTAGGACACTCAATGACCCATGCAGGACACTCAATGACCCATGCAGGACACTCAATAACCAACACAGCCACTCAATGACCCACGCACGACTCTCAATGACCCACGCTGGACACTCATGACCCAAACAGGACACTCAATGACCCACGTAGGACACTCATGACCCACACAGGACACTCAATGACCCACGCAGGACACTCATGACCCACGCAGAAAACTCAATGACCCACGCAGGTCACTCATGACCCACGCAGGACACTCAATGACCCACGCAGGACACTCATGACCCACGCAGTAAACTCAATGACCCACGCAGGTCACTCATGACCCACGCAGGACACTCAATGCCCCACGCAGGACGGTCATGACTCACGCAGGACACTCAATGACCCACGCAGGACACTCATGACCCACGCAGGACACTGAATCACCCACGCAGGACACCCATGACCCACGCAGGACACTCAATGACCCACGCAGGACACTGAATCACCCACGCAGGACACTCAATGGCCCACGCAGGACACTCATGACCCACGCAGGACACTCAATGTCCCACGCAGGACACTCATGACCCAGGCAGGACACTCAATGACCCACGCAGGACACTCAATGACCCACGCAGGACACTCATGACCCACGCAGGACACTGAATCACCCACGCCGGTCACCCATGACCCACGCAGGACACTGAATGACCCATGCAGGACACTCATGACCCACACAGGACACTCAATGACCCACGCAGGACACTCATGACCCACACACGACACTCAATGACCCATGCAAGACACTCAATGACGCACGCAGGATACTCAAGGGTACACGCAGGACACTCAATGACCCACGTAGGACACTCATGACCCAGGCAGGACACTCAATGACCCACGCAGGACACTCAATGACCCACGCAGGACACTCATGACCCACGCAGGACACTGAATCACCCACGCCGGACACCCACGACCCACGCAGGACACTGAATGACCCACGCAGGACACTCAATGACCCACACAGGACACTCAATGACCCACGCAGGACACTCATGACCCACACACGACACTCAATGACCCATGCAAGACACTCAATGACGCACGCAGGATACTCAATGGCACACGCAGGACACTCAATGACCCATGCAGGACACTCATGACCCACGTAGGCCACACAATGACCCACGTAGGACACTCATGACACACGCAGTGCACTCAATGTCCCACGCAGGACACTCAATGACCCACGCAGGACACTCATGACCGACGCAGGACACTCAATGACCCACGCAGGACACTCATGACCCACGCAGGACACTGAATCACCCACGCAGGACACCCATAACCCATGCAGGTCACTCAATGACCCATGCAGGACACTCAATGACACACGCAGGACACTCATGACCCACGCAGGACACTAATGACCCACACAGGACACTCAATGACCCACGCAGGACACTCAATGACCCACGCAGGACACTCATGACCCACGCAGGACACTCAATGAACCACGTAGGACACGCAATGACCCATGCAGGACACTCAATGACCCATGCAGGACACTCAATGACCAACACAGCCACTCAATGACCAACGCACGACTCTCAATGACCCACGCTGGACACTCATGACCCAAACAGGACACTCAATGACCCACGTAGGACACTCATGACCCACACAGGACACTCAATGACCCACGCAGGACACTCATGACCCACGCAGTACACTCAATGACCCACGCAGGTCAGTCATGACCCACGCAGGACACTCAATGACCCACGTAGGACACTCAATGACCCATGCAGGACACTCAATGACCCACGTACGACACTCAATAACCAACACAGCCACTCAATGACCCACGCACGACTCTCAATGACCCACGCGGGACACTCAATGGCCAACGCAGGACACTCTTGACCCATGCAGGACACTCAATGTCCCACGCAGGACACTCATGACCCACGCAGGACACTCAATGACCCACGCAGGACACTCATGACCCATGCAGGACACTCAATGACCCACGCAGGACACTCATGATCCACGCAGGACACTGAATCATCCACGCAGGACACCCATGACACACGCAGGACACTCAATGACCCATGCAGGACACTCAATGTCCCACGCAGGACACTCATGACCCACGCAGGATACTCAATGGCCCACGCAGGACACTCAATGACACATGCAGGACACTCAATGACCCACACAGGACACTCAATGACCCACGCAGGACACTCATGACCCACACACGACACTCAATGACCCATGCAAGACACTCAATGACGCACGCAGGATACTCAATGGCACACGCAGGACACTCAATGACCCATGCAGGACACTCATGACCCACGTAGGCCACACAATGACCCACGTAGGACACTCATGACACACGCAGTGCACTCAATGTCCCACGCAGGACACTCAATGACCCACGCAGGACACTCATGACCGACGCAGGACACTCAATGACCCACGCAGGACACTCATGACCCACGCAGGACACTCAATGACACACGCAGGACACTCATGACCCACGCAGGACACTAATGACCCACACAGGACACTCAATGACCCACGCAGGACACTCAATGACCCACGCAGGACACTCATGACCCACGCAGGACACTCAATGAACCACGTAGGACACGCAATGACCCATGCAGGACACTCAATGACCCATGCAGGACACTCAATGACCAACACAGCCACTCAATGACCAACGCACGACTCTCAATGACCCACGCTGGACACTCATGACCCAAACAGGACACTCAATGACCCACGTAGGACACTCATGACCCACACAGGACACTCAATGACCCACGCAGGACACTCATGACCCACGCAGTACACTCAATGACCCACGCAGGTCAGTCATGACCCACGCAGGACACTCAATGACCCACGTAGGACACTCAATGACCCATGCAGGACACTCAATGACCCATGTACGACACTCAATAACCAACACAGCCACTCAATGACCCACGCACGACTCTCAATGACCCACGCTGGACACTCAATGGCCAACGCAGGACACTCTTGACCCATGCAGGACACTCAATGTCCCACGCAGGACACTCATGACCCACGCAGGACACTCAATGACCCACGCAGGACACTCATGACCCATGCAGGACACTCAATGACCCACGCAGGACACTCATGATCCACGCAGGACACTGAATCACCCACGCAGGACACCCATGACACACGCAGGACACTCAATGACCCATGCAGGACACTCAATGTCGCACGCAGGACACTCATGACCCACGCAGGATTATAAATGGCCCACGCAGGACACTCAATGACACATGCAGGACACTCAATGACCCACACAGGGCACTCAATGACCCCACACAGGACACTCATGACCCACGCAGGATACTCAATGGCACATGCAGGACACTCAATGACCCATGCAGGACACTCATGACCCACGTAGGACACACAATGACCCACGTAGCACACTCATGACACACGCAGGGCACTCAATGTCCCACGCAGGACCCTCATGACCCACGCATGACACTCAATGACCCACGAAGGACAATGAATCACCCACGCAGGACACCCATAACCCACGCAGGTCACTCAATGACCCGTGCAGGACACTCAATGACACACGCAGGACACTCATGACCCACGCAGGACACTCATGACCCACACAGGACACTCAATGACCCACGCAGGACACTCAATGACCCACGCAGGACACTCATGACCCACGCAGGACACTCAATGACCCACGTAGGACACTCAATGACCCATGCAGGACACTCAATGACCCATGCAGGACACTCAATAACCAACACAGCCACTCAATGACCCACGCACGACTCTCAATGACCCACGCTGGACACTCATGACCCAAACAGGACACTCAATGACCCACGTAGGACACTCATGACCCACACAGGACACTCAATGACCCACGCAGGACACTCATGACCCACGCAGTAAACTCAATGACCCACGCAGGTCACTCATGACCCACGCAGGACACTCAATGACCCACGCAGGACACTCATGACCCACGCAGTAAACTCAATGACCCACGCAGGTCACTCATGACCCACGCAGGACACTCAATGCCCCACGCAGGACGGTCATGACTCACGCAGGACACTCAATGACCCACGCAGGACACTCATGACCCACGCAGGACACTGAATCACCCACGCAGGACACCCATGACCCACGCAGGACACTCAATGACCCACGCAGGACACTGAATCACCCACGCAGGACACTCAATGGCCCACGCAGGACACTCATGACCCACGCAGGACACTCAATGTCCCACGCAGGACACTCATGACCCAGGCAGGACACTCAATGACCCACGCAGGACACTCAATGACCCACGCAGGACACTCATGACCCACGCAGGACACTGAATCACCCACGCCGGTCACCCATGACCCACGCAGGACACTGAATGACCCATGCAGGACACTCATGACCCACACAGGACACTCAATGACCCACGCAGGACACTCATGACCCACACACGACACTCAATGACCCATGCAAGACACTCAATGACGCACGCAGGATACTCAATGGCACACGCAGGACACTCAATGACCCACGTAGGACACTCATGACCCAGGCAGGACACTCAATGACCCACGCAGGACACTCAATGACCCACGCAGGACACTCATGACCCACGCAGGACACTGAATCACCCACGCCGGACACCCACGACCCACGCAGGACACTGAATGACCCACGCAGGACACTCAATGACCCACACAGGACACTCAATGACCCACGCAGGACACTCATGACCCACACACGACACTCAATGACCCATGCAAGACACTCAATGACGCACGCAGGATACTCAATGGCACACGCAGGACACTCAATGACCCATGCAGGACACTCATGACCCACGTAGGTCACACAATGACCCACGTAGGACACTCATGACACACGCAGTGCACTCAATGTCCCGCGCAGGACACTCAATGACCCACGCAGGACACTCATGACCGACGCAGGACACTCAATGACCCACGCAGGACACTCATGACCCACGCAGGACACTGAATCACCCACGCAGGACACCCATAACCCATGCAGGTCACTCAATGACCCATGCAGGACACTCAATGACACACGCAGGACACTCATGACCCACGCAGGACACTAATGACCCACACAGGACACTCAATGACCCACGCAGGACACTCAATGACCCACGCAGGACACTCATGACCCACGCAGGACACTCAATGAACCACGTAGGACACGCAATGACCCATGCAGGACACTCAATGACCCATGCAGGACACTCAATGACCAACACAGCCACTCAATGACCAACGCACGACTCTCAATGACCCACGCTGGACACTCATGACCCAAACAGGACACTCAATGACCCACGTAGGACACTCATGACCCACACAGGACACTCAATGACTCACGCAGGACACTCATGACCCACGCAGTACACTCAATGACCCACGCAGGTCAGTCATGACCCACGCAGGACACTCAATGACCCACGTAGGACACTCAATGACCCATGCAGGACACTCAATGACCCATGTACGACACTCAATAACCAACACAGCCACTCAATGACCCACGCACGACTCTCAATGACCCACGCTGGACACTCAATGGCCCACGCAGGACACTCAGTGACACACGCAGGACACTCAATGAACCACGCAGGATACTCAAAGGCCCACGCAGGACACTCAATGACCCATGCAGGACTCTCATGACCCACGCAGGACACTCAATGACCCACGTAGGACTCTCAATGACCAACACCGGCCACTCAATGACCCACGCAGGACTCTCAATGGCCCACACAGGACACTCAATGACCCACACAGGACACTCAATGACCCACGCAGGATACTCAATGGCCCACGCAGGATACTCAATGGCCCACGCAGGACACTCAATGACCCATGCAGGACACTCATGACCCACGCAGGACACTCAATGACCCACGTAGGACTCTCAATGACCAACACCGCCCACTCAATGACCCACGCAGGACTCTCAATGACCCACGCTGGACACTCATGACCCAAACAGGACACTCAATGACCCACGCAGGACACTCGTGACCCACGCAGGACACTCAATGACCCACGCAGGACACTCATGGCCCACACAGGACACTCAATGACCAAGGCAGGACACTCATGATCCACGCAGGACACTCATGACCCACACAGGACACTCAATGACCAACGCAGGACACTCAATGGCCCACGCAGGACACTCAATGTCCCACGCAGGACACTCAATGACACACGCAGCACACTCAATGACCCACGCAGGACACTCATGACCCACGCAGGACACTCAATGTCCCACGCAGGACACTCAATGACACACGCAGCACACTCAATGACCCACGCAGGACACTAATGACCCACGCAGGACATTCAATGACCCACGCAGGACACTCATGACCCACACAGGACACTCAATGACCCACGCAGGACACTCATGACCCATGCAGGACACTCATGACCCACACAGGACACTCAATGACCCATGCAAGACACTCAATGACCCACGCAGGATACTCAATGGCCCACACAGGACACTCAATGACCCATGCAGGACACTCATGACCCACGCAGGACACTCAATGACCCACGTAGGACACTCATGACCCACGCAGGACACTCAATGTCCCATGCAAGACACTCAATGACCCACGCAGGATACTCAATGGCCCACACAGGTCACTCAATGACCCATGCAGGACACTCATGACCCACGTAGGACACTCAATGACCCACGTAGGACACTCATGACCCACGCAGGACACTCAATGTCCCACGCAGGACACTCATGGCCCCGGGCAGGACACTCAATGACCCACGCAGGACACTCAATGACCCACGCAGGACACTCATGACCCACGCAGGACACTGAATCACCCACGCCGGACACCCATGACCCACGCAGGACACTGAATGACCCATGCAGGACACTCATGACCCACACAGGACACTCAATGACCCACGCAGGACACTCATGACCCACACACGACACTCAATGACCCATGCAAGACACTCAATGACGCACGCAGGATACTCAATGGCACACGCAGGACACTCAATGACCCACGTAGGACACTCATGACCCAGGCAGGACACTCAATGACCCACGCAGGACACTCAATGACCCACGCAGGACACTCATGACCCACGCAGGACACTGAATCACCCACGCCGGACACCCACGACCCACGCAGGACACTGAATGACCCACGCATGACACTGAATCACCCACACAGGACACTCAATGACCCACGCAGGACACTCATGACCCACACACGACACTCAATGACCCATGCAAGACACTCAATGACGCACGCAGGATACTCAATGGCACACGCAGGACACTCAATGACCCATGCAGGACACTCATGACCCACGTAGGCCACACAATGACCCACGTAGGACACTCATGACACACGCAGTGCACTCAATGTCCCACGCAGGACACTCAATGACCCACGCAGGACACTCATGACCGACGCAGGACACTCAATGACCCACGCAGGACACTCATGACCCACGCAGGACACTCAATGAAACACGCAGGACACTCATGACCCACGCAGGACACTAATGACCCACACAGGACACTCAATGACCCACGCAGGACACTCAATGACCCACGCAGGACACTCATGACCCACGCAGGACACTCAATGAACCACGTAGGACACGCAATGACCATGCAGGACACTCAATGACCCATGCAGGACACTCAATGACCAACACAGCCACTCAATGACCAACGCACGACTCTCAATGACCCACGCTGGACACTCATGACCCAAACAGGACACTCAATGACCCACGTAGGACACTCATGACCCACACAGGACACTCAATGACCCACGCAGGACACTCATGACCCACGCAGTACACTCAATGACCCACGCAGGTCAGTCATGACCCACGCAGGACACTCAATGACCCACGTAGGACACTCAATGACCCATGCAGGACACTCAATGACCCATGTACGACACTCAATAACCAACACAGCCACTCAATGACCCACGCACGACTCTCAATGACCCACGCTGGACACTCAATGGCCAACGCAGGACACTCTTGACCCATGCAGGACACTCAATGTCCCACGCAGGACACTCATGACCCACGCAGGACACTCAATGACCCACGCAGGACACTCATGACCCATGCAGGACACTCAATGACCCACGCAGGACACTCATGATCCACGCAGGACACTGAATCACCCACGCAGGACACCCATGACACACGCAGGACACTCAATGACCCATGCAGGACACTCAATGTCGCACGCAGGACACTCATGACCCACGCAGGATTATAAATGGCCCACGCAGGACACTCAATGACACATGCAGGACACTCAATGACCCACACAGGGCACTCAATGACCCCACACAGGACACTCATGACCCACACAGGACACTCATGACCCATGCAAGGCACTCAATGACGCACGCAGGATACTCAATGGCACATGCAGGACACTCAATGACCCATGCAGGACACTCATGACCCACGTAGGACACACAATGACCCACGTAGCACACTCATGACACACGCAGGGCACTCAATGTCCCACGCAGGACCCTCATGACCCACGCATGACACTCAATGACCCACGAAGGACAATGAATCACCCACGCAGGACACCCATAACCCACGCAGGTCACTCAATGACCCGTGCAGGACACTCAATGACACACGCAGGACACTCATGACCCACGCAGGACACTCATGACCCACACAGGACACTCAATGACCCACGCAGGACACTCAATGACCCACGCAGGACACTCATGACCCACGCAGGACACTCAATGACCCACGTAGGACACTCAATGACCCATGCAGGACACTCAATGACCCATGCAGGACACTCAATAACCAACACAGCCACTCAATGACCCACGCACGACTCTCAATGACCCACGCTGGACACTCATGACCCAAACAGGACACTCAATGACCCACGTAGGACACTCATGACCCACACAGGACACTCAATGACCCACGCAGGACACTCATGACCCACGCAGTAAACTCAATGACCCACGCAGGTCACTCATGACCCACGCAGGACACTCAATGACCCACGCAGGACACTCATGACCCACGCAGTAAACTCAATGACCCACGCAGGTCACTCATGACCCACGCAGGACACTCAATGCCCCACGCAGGACGGTCATGACTCACGCAGGACACTCAATGACCCACGCAGGACACTCATGACCCACGCAGGACACTGAATCACCCACGCAGGACACCCATGACCCACGCAGGACACTCAATGACCCACGCAGGACACTGAATCACCCACGCAGGACACTCAATGGCCCACGCAGGACACTCATGACCCACGCAGGACACTCAATGTCCCACGCAGGACACTCATGACCCAGGCAGGACACTCAATGACCCACGCAGGACACTCAATGACCCACGCAGGACACTCATGACCCACGCAGGACACTGAATCACCCACGCCGGTCACCCATGACCCACGCAGGACACTGAATGACCCATGCAGGACACTCATGACCCACACAGGACACTCAATGACCCACGCAGGACACTCATGACCCACACACGACACTCAATGACCCATGCAAGACACTCAATGACGCACGCAGGATACTCAATGGCACACGCAGGACACTCAATGACCCACGTAGGACACTCATGACCCAGGCAGGACACTCAATGACCCACGCAGGACACTCAATGACCCACGCAGGACACTCATGACCCACGCAGGACACTGAATCACCCACGCCGGACACCCACGACCCACGCAGGACACTGAATGACCCACGCAGGACACTCAATGACCCACACAGGACACTCAATGACCCACGCAGGACACTCATGACCCACACACGACACTCAATGACCCATGCAAGACACTCAATGACGCACGCAAAATACTCAATGGCACACGCAGGACACTCAATGACCCATGCAGGACACTCATGACCCACGTAGGCCACACAATGACCCACGTAGGACACTCATGACACACGCAGTGCACTCAATGTCCCACGCAGGACACTCAATGACCCACGCAGGACACTCATGACCGACGCAGGACACTCAATGACCCACGCAGGACACTCATGACCCACGCAGGACACTGAATCACCCACGCAGGACACCCATAACCCATGCAGGTCACTCAATGACCCATGCAGGACACTCAATGACACACGCAGGACACTCATGACCCACGCAGGACACTAATGACCCACACAGGACACTCAATGACCCACGCAGGACACTCAATGACCCACGCAGGACACTCATGACCCACGCAGGACACTCAATGAACCACGTAGGACACGCAATGACCCATGCAGGACACTCAATGACCCATGCAGGACACTCAATGACCAACACAGCCACTCAATGACCAACGCACGACTCTCAATGACCCACGCTGGACACTCATGACCCAAACAGGACACTCAATGACCCACGTAGGACACTCATGACCCACACAGGACACTCAATGACCCACGCAGGACACTCATGACCCACGCAGTACACTCAATGACCCACGCAGGTCAGTCATGACCCACGCAGGACACTCAATGACCCACGTACGACACTCAATAACCAACACAGCCACTCAATGACCCACGCACGACTCTCAATGACCCACGCGGGACACTCAATGGCCAACGCAGGACACTCTTGACCCATGCAGGACACTCAATGTCCCACGCAGGACACTCATGACCCACGCAGGACACTCAATGACCCACGCAGGACACTCATGACCCACGCAGGACACTGAATCACACACGCAGGACACCCATGACACACGCAGGACACTCAATGACCCATGCAGGACACTCAATGTCCCACGCAGGACACTCATGACCCACGCAGGATACTCAATGGCCCACGCAGGACACTCAATGACACATGCAGGACACTCAATGACCCACACAGGGCACTAAATAACCCCACACAGGACACTCATGACCCACACAGGGCACTCATGACCCATGCAAGGCACTCAATGACGCACGCAGGATACTCAATGGCACACGCAGGACACTCAATGACCCATGCAGGAGACTCATGACCCACGTAGGACACACAATGACCCACGTAGGACACTCATGACACACGCAGGGCCCTCAATGTCCCACGCAGGACCCTCATGACCCACGCCGGACACTCAATGACCCACGAAGGACAATGAATCACCCACGCAGGACACCCATAACCCACGCAGGTCACTCAATGACCCGTGCAGGACACTCAATGACACACGCAGGACACTCATGACCCACGCAGGACACTCATGACCCACACAGGACACTCAATGACCCACGCAGGACACTCAATGACCCACGCAGGACACTCATGACCCACGCAGGACACTCAATGACCCACAGAGGACACTCAATGACCCATGCAGGACACTCAATGACCCATGCAGGACACCCAATGACCAACACAGCCACTCAATGACCCACGCACGACTCTCAATGACCCACGCTGGACACTCATGACCCAAACAGGACACTCAATGACCCACGTAGGACACTCATGACCCACACAGGACACTCAATGACCCACGCAGGACACTCATGACACACGCAGTACACTCAATGACCCACGCAGGTCACTCATGACCCACGCAGGACACTCAATGACCTACGTAGGACACTCAATGACCCATGCAGGACACTCAATGACCCACGTACGACACTCAATAACCAACACAGCCACTCAATGACCCACGCACGACTCTCAATGACCCACGCTGGACACACACTGACCCATGCAGGACACTCAATGTCCCACGCAGGACACTCATGACCCAAGCAGGATACTCAATGGCCCACGCAGGACCCTCAATGACCCATGCAGGACACTCATGACCCACGTAGGACACTCAATGACCCACGTAGGACACTCAATGACCAACACAGGACACTCAATGACCCACGCAGGACACTCATGACCCATGCAGTACACTCAATGACCCACACAGGACACTCAATGGCCCACGCAGGACACTCATGACCAAGGCAGGACACTCATGACCCACGCAGGTCACTCAATGACACACACAGGACACTCAAGGACCCACACAGGACACTCAATGGCCCACGCAGGACACTCATGACCCATGCAGGACACTCAATGACCCACGCAGGACACTCATGACCCACACAGGACACTCAATGACCCATGCAAGGCACACAATGACCCACGCAGGATACTCAATGGCCCACGCAGGACACTCAATGACCCATGCAGGACACTCATGACCCACGTAGGACACTCAATGACCCACGTACGACACTCAATAACCAACACAGCCACTCAATGACCCACACACGACTCTCAATGACCCACGCTGGACACTCAATGACCCACGCAGGACAGTCATGACTCATGCAGGTCACTCAATGACCCACGCAGGACACTCATGAGCCACGCAGGACACTGAATCACCCACGCAGGACACCCATGACCCACGCAGGACACTCAATGACCCACGCAGGACACTGAATCACACACGCAGGACACCCATGACACACGCAGGACACTCAATGACCCATGCAGGACACTCAATGTCCCACGCAGGACACTCATGACCCACGCAGGATACTCAATGGCCCACGCAGGACACTCAATGACACATGCAGGACACTCAATGACCCACACAGGGCACTAAATAACCCCACACAGGACACTCATGACCCACACAGGGCACTCATGACCCATGCAAGGCACTCAATGACGCACGCAGGATACTCAATGGCACACGCAGGACACTCAATGACCCATGCAGGAGACTCATGACCCACGTAGGACACACAATGACCCACGTAGGACACTCATGACACACGCAGGGCCCTCAATGTCCCACGCAGGACCCTCATGACCCACGCCGGACACTCAATGACCCACGAAGGACAATGAATCACCCACGCAGGACACCCATAACCCACGCAGGTCACTCAATGACCCGTGCAGGACACTCAATGACACACGCAGGACACTCATGACCCACGCAGGACACTCATGACCCACACAGGACACTCAATGACCCACGCAGGACACTCAATGACCCACGCAGGACACTCATGACCCACGCAGGACACTCAATGACCCACAGAGGACACTCAATGACCCATGCAGGACACTCAATGACCCATGCAGGACACTCAATGACCCACGCAGGACACTGATGACCCACACAGGACATTCAATGACCCACGCAGCACACTCATGACCCACGCAGGACACTCAAGGACCCACGCAGGACACTCATGACACACACAGGACACTCAATGACCCAAGCAGGACACTCAATGACCCACGCAGGACACTCATGACCCACACAGGACATTCAATGACCCACGCAGGACACTCATGACCCACACAGGACACTCAATGACCCACGCAGGACACTCATGACCCATGCAGTACACTCAATGACCCACACAGGATACTCAATGGCCCACGCAGGACCCTCAATGACCCATGCAGGACACTCATGACCCACGTAGGACACTCAATGACCCACGTAGGACACTCAATGACCAACACAGGACACTCAATGACCCACGCAGGACACTCATGACCCATGCAGTACACTCAATGACCCACACAGGGCTCTCAATGACCCACGCTGGACACTCAATGACCCACGCAGGACAGTCATGACTCACGCAGGACACTCAATGACCCATGCAGGACACTCATGACCCACGTAGGACACTCAATGACCCACGTAGGACACTCAATGACCAACACAGGACACTCAATGGCCCACGCAGGACACTCATGACCAAGGCAGGACACTCATGACCCACGCAGGTCACTCAATGACACACACAGGACACTCAAGGACCCACACAGGACACTCAATGGCCCACGCAGGACACTCATGACCCATGCAGGACACTCAATGACCCACGCAGGACACTCATGACCCACACAGGACACTCAATGACCCATGCAAGGCACACAATGACCCACGCAGGATACTCAATGGCCCACGCAGGACACTCAATGACCCATGCAGGACACTCATGACCTACGTAGGACACTCAATGACCCACGTACGACACTCAACAACCAACACAGCCACTCAATGACCCACGCACGACTCTCAATGACCCACGCTGGACACTCAATGACCCACGCAGGACAGTCATGACTCACGCAGGACACTCAATGACCCACGCAGGACACTCATGACCCACGCAGGACACTGAATCACCCACGCAGGACACCCATAACCCACGCAGGTCACTCAATTACCCATGCAGGACACTCAATGACACACGCAGGACACTCATGACCCATGCAGGAAACTCAATGACCCACACAGGACACTCAATGGCCCACGCAGGACACTCATGACCAAGGCAGGACACTCATGACCCACGCAGGTCACTCAATGACACACACAGGACACTCAAGGACCCACACAGGACACTCAATGGCCCACGCAGGACACTCATGACCCATGCAGGACACTCAATGACCCACGCAGGACACTCATGACCCACACAGGACACTCAATGACCCATGCAAGGCACACAATGACCCACGCAGGATACTCAATGGCCCACGCAGGACACTCAATGACCCATGCAGGACACTCATGACCCACGTAGGACACTCAATGACCCACGTACGACACTCAATAACCAACACAGCCACTCAATGACCCACACACGACTCTCAATGACCCACGCTGGACACTCAATGACCCACGCAGGACAGTCATGACTCATGCAGGTCACTCAATGACCCACGCAGGACACTCATGAGCCACGCAGGACACTGAATCACCCACGCAGGACACCCATGACCCACGCAGGACACTCAATGACCCACGCAGGACACTGAATCACACACGCAGGACACCCATGACACACGCAGGACACTCAATGACCCATGCAGGACACTCAATGTCCCACGCAGGACACTCATGACCCACGCAGGATACTCAATGGCCCACGCAGGACACTCAATGACACATGCAGGACACTCAATGACCCACACAGGGCACTAAATAACCCCACACAGGACACTCATGACCCACACAGGGCACTCATGACCCATGCAAGGCACTCAATGACGCACGCAGGATACTCAATGGCACACGCAGGACACTCAATGACCCATGCAGGAGACTCATGACCCACGTAGGACACACAATGACCCACGTAGGACACTCATGACACACGCAGGGCCCTCAATGTCCCACGCAGGACCCTCATGACCCACGCCGGACACTCAATGACCCACGAAGGACAATGAATCACCCACGCAGGACACCCATAACCCACGCAGGTCACTCAATGACCCGTGCAGGACACTCAATGACACACGCAGGACACTCATGACCCACGCAGGACACTCATGACCCACACAGGACACTCAATGACCCACGCAGGACACTCAATGACCCACGCAGGACACTCATGACCCACGCAGGACACTCAATGACCCACAGAGGACACTCAATGACCCATGCAGGACACTCAATGACCCATGCAGGACACCCAATGACCAACACAGCCACTCAATGACCCACGCACGACTCTCAATGACCCACGCTGGACACTCATGACCCAAACAGGACACTCAATGACCCACGTAGGACACTCATGACCCACACAGGACACTCAATGACCCACGCAGGACACTCATGACACACGCAGTACACTCAATGACCCACGCAGGTCACTCATGACCCACGCAGGACACTCAATGACCTACGTAGGACACTCAATGACCCATGCAGGACACTCAATGACCCACGTACGACACTCAATAACCAACACAGCCACTCAATGACCCACGCACGACTCTCAATGACCCACGCTGGACACACACTGACCCATGCAGGACACTCAATGTCCCACGCAGGACACTCATGACCCAAGCAGGATACTCAATGGCCCACGCAGGACCCTCAATGACCCATGCAGGACACTCATGACCCACGTAGGACACTCAATGACCCACGTAGGACACTCAATGACCAACACAGGACACTCAATGACCCACGCAGGACACTCATGACCCATGCAGTACACTCAATGACCCACACAGGGCTCTCAATGACCCACGCTGGACACTCAATGACCCACGCAGGACAGTCATGACTCACGCAGGACACTCAATGACCCATGCAGGACACTCATGACCCACGTAGGACACTCAATGACCCACGTAGGACACTCAATGACCAACACAGGACACTCAATGGCCCACGCAGGACACTCATGACCAAGGCAGGACACTCATGACCCACGCAGGTCACTCAATGACACACACAGGACACTCAAGGACCCACACAGGACACTCAATGGCCCACGCAGGACACTCATGACCCATGCAGGACACTCAATGACCCACGCAGGACACTCATGACCCACACAGGACACTCAATGACCCATGCAAGGCACACAATGACCCACGCAGGATACTCAATGGCCCACGCAGGACACTCAATGACCCATGCAGGACACTCATGACCCACGTAGGACACTCAATGACCCACGTACGACACTCAATAACCAACACAGCCACTCAATGACCCACACACGACTCTCAATGACCCACGCTGGACACTCAATGACCCACGCAGGACAGTCATGACTCATGCAGGTCACTCAATGACCCACGCAGGACACTCATGAGCCACGCAGGACACTGAATCACCCACGCAGGACACCCATGACCCACGCAGGACACTCAATGACCCACGCAGGACACTGAATCACCCACGCAGGACACACAATGGCCCACGCAGGACACTCATGACCCACACAGGACACTCAAAGTCCCACGCAGGACACTCATGACCCACGCAGGACACTCAATGACCCACGCAGGACACTAACGACCCACACAGGACACTCAATGACCCACGCAAGACACTCAATGACGCACGCAGGTTACTCAATGGCACACGCAGTACACTCAATAACCCATGCAGGGCACTCATGACCCACGTAGGACACACAATGACCCACGTAGGACACTCATGACACACGCAGGGCACTCAATGTCCCACGCAGGACACTCAATGACCCACGCAGGACACTCATGACCCACGCAGGACAATCAATGACCCACGCAGGACACTCATGACCCACGCAGGACACTGAATCACCCACGCAGGACACCCATAACCCACGCAGGTCACTCAATGACCCACGCAGGACACTCAATGACCCACGCACGACACTCATGACCCACACAGGACACTCAATGACCCATGCAAGACACTCAATGACCCACGCAGGATACTCAATGGCCCACGCAGGACACTCAATGACCCATGCAGGACACTCATGACCTACGTAGGACACTCAATGACCCACGTACGACACTCAACAACCAACACAGCCACTCAATGACCCACGCACGACTCTCAATGACCCACGCTGGACACTCAATGACCCACGCAGGACAGTCATGACTCACGCAGGACACTCAATGACCCACGCAGGACACTCATGACCCACGCAGGACACTGAATCACCCACGCAGGACACCCATAACCCACGCAGGTCACTCAATTACCCATGCAGGACACTCAATGACACACGCAGGACACTCATGACCCATGCAGGAAACTCAATGACCCACACAGGACACTCAATGGCCCACGCAGGACACTCATGACCCACGCAGGACACTCATGACCCACGCAGGACACTCAATGACACACGCAGGACACTCAATGACCCACACCGGACACTCAATGGCCCACGCAGGACACACATGACCCACACAGGACACTCAATGACCCACGCAGGACACTCAATGACCCACGCAGGATACTCAATGGCCCACGCAGGACACTCAATGACCCATGCAGGACACTCATGACCCACGCAGGACACTCAATGACCCACGTAGGACACTCAATGACCAACACAGGCCACTCAATGACCCACGCAGGATTCTAAATGACCCACGCTGGACACTCAATGACCCAAGCAGGACACTCAATGACCCACGCAGGACACACATGACCCACACAGGGCACTCAATGACCCACGCAGGAAACTCATGACCCACGCAGGACACTCAATGACACACGCAGGACACTCATGACCCATGCAGAACACTCAATGACCCACACAGGACACTCAATGGCCCACGCAGGACACTCATGACCCACGCAGGACACTCATGACCCACGCAGGATACTCAATGACCCACGCAGGACACTCATGACCCCACAAAGGAACTCATGACCCACACAGGACACTCATGACCCACACAGGACACTCAATGAGCCACACACAGGACACTCAATGACCCACGCAGGATACTGAATGGCCGACGCAGGACACTGAATGACCCATGCAGGACACTCATGACCCACGCAGGACACTCAATGACCCACGTAGGACACTCAATGACCCACGCAGGATACTCAATGGCCCACGCAGGACACTCAATGACCCCACAAAGGAACTCATGACCCACACAGGACACTCATGACCCACACAGGACACTCAATGAGCCACACACAGGACACTCAATGACCCACGCAGGATACTGAATGGCCGACGCAGGACACTGAATGACCCATGCAGGACACTCATGACCCACGCAGGACACTCAATGACCCACGTAGGACACTCAATGACCCACGCAGGATACTCAATGGCCCACGCAGGACACTCAATGACCCATGCAGGACACGCATGACCCACGCAGGACACTCAATGACCCACGCAGGACACTCATGACCCACGCAGGACACTCAAAGACCCACGTAGGACTCTCAATGACCAACACCGGCCACTCAATGACCCACGCAGGATACTCAATGGCCCACACAGGACACTCAATGACCCAAGCAGGACACTCAATGATCCACGCAGGACACTCAATGACCCACGTAGGACACTCAATGACCCATGCAGGACACTCAATGACCCACGTACGACACTCAATAACCAACACAGCCACTCAATGACCCACGCACGACTCTCAATGACACACGCTGGACACTCAATGGCCAACGCAGGACACTCATGACCCACGCAAGACACTCAATGACCCACGCAGGACACTCATGACCCACACAGGACACTCAATGACCCACGCAGGGCACTCAATGACCCACACAGGACACTCAATGACCCACGCAGGACACGCATGACCCACACAGGACACTCATGATCCACGCAGGACACTCAATGACCCACGCAGGACACTCAATGTCCCATGCAGGACACTCAATGAACCACACAGGACACTCAATGACCCACGCAGGACACTCAATGACCCACGTTGGACACTCATGACCCAAGCAGGACACTGAATGACCCACGCAGGACACTCATGACCCACACAGGACACTCAATGTCACACGCAGGACACTCATGACCCACGCAGGACACTCAATGACCCACGCAGGACACTCATGACCCACGCAGGACACTTAATGACCCCACAAAGGACACTCATGACCCACACAGGACACTCATGACCCACACAGGACACTCAATGAGCCACACACAGGACACTCAATGACCCACTCAGGATACTGAATGGCCGACGCAGGACACTCAATGACCCATGCAGGACACTCATGACCCACGCAGGACACTCAATGACCCACGTAGGACACTCAATGACCCACGCAGGATACTCAATGGCCCACGCAGGACACTCAATGACCCATGCAGGACACGCATGACCCACGCAGGACACTCAATGACCCACGTAGGACACGCAATGACCAACACAGGCCACTCAATGACCAACGCGGGATTTTCAATGACCCACGCTGGACACTCATGACCCAAGCAGGACACTCAATGACCCACGCAGGACACTCATGACCCACACAGGACACTCAATGACCCATGCAGGACACTCATGACCCATGCAGGACACTCAATGACCCACGCAGGACACTCATGGATCACGCAGGACACTCAATGACCCACACAGGACACTTCATGGCCCACGCAGGACACTCATAACCAACGCAGGACACTCATGACCCACGCAGGACACTCAATGACCCATGCAGGACACTCAGTGACACACGCAGGACACTCAATGTCCCATGCAGGACACTCAACGAACCACACAGGACACTCAATGACCCACGTCGGACACTCATGACCCACACAGGACACTCAATGACCCACGCAGGACACTCATGACCCACGCAATACACTCAATGACCCACGCAGGTCAGTCATGACCCACGCAGGACACTCAATGACCCACGTAGGACACTCAATGACCCATGCAGGACACTCAATGACCCACGTACGACACTCAATAACCAACACAGCCACTCAATGACCCACGCACGACTCTCAATGACACACGCTGGACACTCAATGGCCAACGCAGGACACTCATGACCCACGCAAGACACTCAATGTCCCACGCAGGACACTCATGACCCACGCAGGACACTCAATGACCCACGCAGGACACTCATGACCCACGCAGGACACTGAATCACACACGCAGGACACCCATGACACACGCAGGACACTCAATGACCCATGCAGGACACTCAATGTCCCACGCAGGACACTCATGACCCACGCAGGATACTCAATGGCCCACGCAGGACACTCAATGACACATGCAGGACACTCAATGACCCACACAGGGCACTAAATAACCCCACACAGGACACTCATGACCCACACAGGGCACTCATGACCCATGCAAGGCACTCAATGACGCACGCAGGATACTCAATGGCACACGCAGGACACTCAATGACCCATGCAGGAGACTCATGACCCACGTAGGACACACAATGACCCACGTAGGACACTCATGACACACGCAGGGCCCTCAATGTCCCACGCAGGACCCTCATGACCCACGCCGGACACTCAATGACCCACGAAGGACAATGAATCACCCACGCAGGACACCCAAAACCCACGCAGGTCACTCAATGACCCGTGCAGGACACTCAATGACACACGCAGGACACTCATGACCCACGCAGGACACTCATGACCCACACAGGACACTCAATGACCCACGCAGGACACTCAATGACCCACGCAGGACACTCATGACCCACGCAGGACACTCAATGACCCACAGAGGACACTCAATGACCCATGCAGGACACTCAATGACCCATGCAGGACACCCAATGACCAACACAGCCACTCAATGACCCACGCACGACTCTCAATGACCCACGCTGGACACTCATGACCCAAACAGGACACTCAATGACCCACGTAGGACACTCATGACCCACACAGGACACTCAATGACCCACGCAGGACACTCATGACACACGCAGTACACTCAATGACCCACGCAGGTCACTCATGACCCACGCAGGACACTCAATGACCTACGTAGGACACTCAATGACCCATGCAGGACACTCAATGACCCACGTACGACACTCAATAACCAACACAGCCACTCAATGACCCACGCACGACTCTCAATGACCCACGCTGGACACACACTGACCCATGCAGGACACTCAATGTCCCACGCAGGACACTCATGACCCAAGCAGGATACTCAATGGCCCACGCAGGACCCTCAATGACCCATGCAGGACACTCATGACCCACGTAGGACACTCAATGACCCACGTAGGACACTCAATGACCAACACAGGACACTCAATGACCCACGCAGGACACTCATGACCCATGCAGTACACTCAATGACCCACACAGGACACTCAATGGCCCACGCAGGACACTCATGACCAAGGCAGGACACTCATGACCCACGCAGGTCACTCAATGACACACACAGGACACTCAAGGACCCACACAGGACACTCAATGGCCCACGCAGGACACTCATGACCCATGCAGGACACTCAATGACCCACGCAGGACACTCATGACCCACACAGGACACTCAATGACCCATGCAAGGCACACAATGACCCACGCAGGATACTCAATGGCCCACGCAGGACACTCAATGACCCATGCAGGACACTCATGACCCACGTAGGACACTCAATGACCCACGTACGACACTCAATAACCAACACAGCCACTCAATGACCCACACACGACTCTCAATGACCCACGCTGGACACTCAATGACCCACGCAGGACAGTCATGACTCATGCAGGTCACTCAATGACCCACGCAGGACACTCATGAGCCACGCAGGACACTGAATCACCCACGCAGGACACCCATGACCCACGCAGGACACTCAATGACCCACGCAGGACACTGAATCACCCACGCAGGACACACAATGGCCCACGCAGGACACTCATGACCCACACAGGACACTCAAAGTCCCACGCAGGACACTCATGACCCACGCAGGACACTCAATGACCCACGCAGGACACTAACGACCCACACAGGACACTCAATGACCCACGCAAGACACTCAATGACGCACGCAGGATACTCAATGGCACACGCAGTACACTCAATAACCCATGCAGGGCACTCATGACCCACGTAGGACACACAATGACCCACGTAGGACACTCATGACACACGCAGGGCACTCAATGTCCCACGCAGGACACTCAATGACCCACGCAGGACACTCATGACCCACGCAGGACAATCAATGACCCACGCAGGACACTCATGACCCACGCAGGACACTGAATCACCCACGCAGGACACCCATAACCCACGCAGGTCACTCAATGACCCACGCAGGACACTCAATGACCCACGCAGGACACTCATGACCCACACAGGACACTCAATGACCCATGCAAGACACTCAATGACCCACGCAGGATACTCAATGGCCCACGCAGGACACTCAATGACCCATGCAGGACACTCATGACCTACGTAGGACACTCAATGACCCACGTACGACACTCAACAACCAACACAGCCACTCAATGACCCACGCACGACTCTCAATGACCCACGCTGGACACTCAATGACCCACGCAGGACAGTCATGACTCACGCAGGACACTCAATGACCCACGCAGGACACTCATGACCCACGCAGGACACTGAATCACCCACGCAGGACACCCATAACCCACGCAGGTCACTCAATTACCCATGCAGGACACTCAATGACACACGCAGGACACTCATGACCCATGCAGGAAACTCAATGACCCACACAGGACACTCAATGGCCCACGCAGGACACTCATGACCCACGCAGGACACTCATGACCCACGCAGGACACTCAATGACACACGCAGGACACTCAATGACCCACACCGGACACTCAATGGCCCACGCAGGACACACATGACCCACACAGGACACTCAATGACCCACGCAGGACACTCAATGACCCACGCAGGATACTCAATGGCCCACGCAGGACACTCAATGACCCATGCAGGACACTCATGACCCACGCAGGACACTCAATGACCCACGTAGGACACTCAATGACCAACACAGGCCACTCAATGACCCACGCAGGATTCTAAATGACCCACGCTGGACACTCAATGACCCAAGCAGGACACTCAATGACCCACGCAGGACACACATGACCCACACAGGGCACTCAATGACCCACGCAGGAAACTCATGACCCACGCAGGACACTCAATGACCCACACAGGACACTCAATGGCCCACGCAGGACACTCATGACCCACGCAGGACACTCATGACCCACGCAGGATACTCAATGACCCACGCAGGACACTCATGACCCCACAAAGGAACTCATGACCCACACAGGACACTCATGACCCACACAGGACACTCAATGAGCCACACACAGGACACTCAATGACCCACGCAGGATACTGAATGGCCGACGCAGGACACTCAATGACCCATGCAGGACACTCATGACCCACGCAGGACACTCAATGACCCACGTAGGACACTCAATGACCCACGCAGGATACTCAATGGCCCACGCAGGACACTCAATGACCCCACAAAGGAACTCATGACCCACACAGGACACTCATGACCCACACAGGACACTCAATGAGCCACACACAGGACACTCAATGACCCACGCAGGATACTGAATGGCCGACGCAGGACACTGAATGACCCATGCAGGACACTCATGACCCACGCAGGACACTCAATGACCCACGTAGGACACTCAATGACCCACGCAGGATACTCAATGGCCCACGCAGGACACTCAATGACCCATGCAGGACACGCATGACCCACGCAGGACACTCAATGACCCACGCAGGACACTCATGACCCACGCAGGACACTCAAAGACCCACGTAGGACTCTCAATGACCAACACCGGCCACTCAATGACCCACGCAGGATACTCAATGGCCCACACAGGACACTCAATGACCCAAGCAGGACACTCAATGACCCACGCAGGACACTCAATGACCCACGTAGGACACTCAATGACCCATGCAGGACACTCAATGACCCACGTACGACACTCAATAACCAACACAGCCACTCAATGACCCACGCACGACTCTCAATGACACACGCTGGACACTCAATGGCCAACGCAGGACACTCATGACCCACGCAAGACACTCAATGTCCCACGCAGGACACTCATGACCCACGCAGGACACTCAATGACCCACGCAGGACACTCATGACCCACGCAGGACACTGAATCACACACGCAGGACACCCATGACACATGCAGGACACTCAATGACCCATGCAGGACACTCAATGTCCCACGCAGGACACTCATGACCCACGCAGGATACTCAATGGCCCACGCAGGACACTCAATGACACATGCAGGACACTCAATGACCCACACAGGGCACTAAATAACCCCACACAGGACACTCATGACCCACACAGGGCACTCATGACCCATGCAAGGCACTCAATGACGCACGCAGGATACTCAATGGCACACGCAGGACACTCAATGACCCATGCAGGAGACTCATGACCCACGTAGGACACACAATGACCCACGTAGGACACTCATGACACACGCAGGGCCCTCAATGTCCCACGCAGGACCCTCATGACCCACGCCGGACACTCAATGACCCACGAAGGACAATGAATCACCGACGCAGGACACCCATAACCCACGCAGGTCACTCAATGACCCGTGCAGGACACTCAATGACACACGCAGGACACTCATGACCCACGCAGGACACTCATGACCCACACAGGACACTCAATGACCCACGCAGGACACTCAATGACCCACGCAGGACACTCATGACCCACGCAGGACACTCAATGACCCACAGAGGACACTCAATGACCCATGCAGGACACTCAATGACCCATGCAGGACACTCAATGACCAACACAGCCACTCAATGACCCACGCACGACTCTCAATGACCCACGCTGGACACTCATGACCCAAACAGGACACTCAATGACCCACGTAGGACACTCATGACCCACACAGGACACTCAATGACCCACGCAGGACACTCATGACACACGCAGTACACTCAATGACCCACGCAGGTCACTCATGACCCACGCAGGACACTCAATGACCTACGTAGGACACTCAATGACCCATGCAGGACACTCAATGACCCACGTACGACACTCAATAACCAACACAGCCACTCAATGACCCACGCACGACTCTCAATGACCCACGCTGGACACACACTGACCCATGCAGGACACTCAATGTCCCACGCAGGACACTCATGACCCACGCAGGATACTCAATGGCCCACGCAGGACCCTCAATGACCCATGCAGGACACTCATGACCCACGTAGGACACTCAATGACCCACGTAGGACACTCAATGACCAACACAGGACACTCAATGACCCACGCAGGACACTCATGACCCATGCAGTACACTCAATGACCCACACAGGACACTCAATGGCCCACGCAGGACACTCATGACCAAGGCAGGACACTCATGACCCACGCAGGTCACTCAATGACACACACAGGACACTCAAGGACCCACACAGGACACTCAATGGCCCACGCAGGACACTCATGACCCATGCAGGACACTCAATGACCCACGCAGGACACTCATGACCCACACAGGACACTCAATGACCCATGCAAGGCACACAATGACCCACGCAGGATACTCAATGGCCCACGCAGGACACTCAATGACCCATGCAGGACACTCATGACCCACGTAGGACACTCAATGACCCACGTACGACACTCAATAACCAACACAGCCACTCAATGACCCACACACGACTCTCAATGACCCACGCTGGACACTCAATGACCCACGCAGGACAGTCATGACTCATGCAGGTCACTCAATGACCCACGCAGGACACTCATGAGCCACGCAGGACACTGAATCACCCACGCAGGACACCCATGACCCACGCAGGACACTCAATGACCCACGCAGGACACTGAATCACCCACGCAGGACACACAATGGCCCACGCAGGACACTCATGACCCACACAGGACACTCAAAGTCCCACGCAGGACACTCATGACCCACGCAGGACACTCAATGACCCACGCAGGACACTAACGACCCACACAGGACACTCAATGACCCACGCAAGACACTCAATGACGCACGCAGGATACTCAATGGCACACGCAGTACACTCATTAACCCATGCAGGGCACTCATGACCCACGTAGGACACACAATGACCCACGTAGGACACTCATGACACACGCAGGGCACTCAATGTCCCACGCAGGACACTCAATGACCCACGCAGGACACTCATGACCCACGCAGGACACTCAATGACCCACGCAGGACACTCATGACCCACGCAGGACACTGAATCACCCACGCAGGACACCCATAACCCACGCAGGTCACTCAATGACCCACGCAGGACACTCAATGACCCACGCACGACACTCATGACCCACACAGGACACTCAATGACCCATGCAAGACACTCAATGACCCACGCAGGATACTCAATGGCCCACGCAGGACACTCAATGACCCATGCAGGACACTCATGACCTACGTAGGACACTCAATGACCCACGTACGACACTCAACAACCAACACAGCCACTCAATGACCCACGCACGACTCTCAATGACCCACGCTGGACACTCAATGACCCACGCAGGACAGTCATGACTCACGCAGGACACTCAATGACCCACGCAGGACACTCATGACCCACGCAGGACACTGAATCACCCACGCAGGACACCCATAACCCACGCAGGTCACTCAATTACCCATGCAGGACACTCAATGACACACGCAGGACACTCATGACCCATGCAGGAAACTCAATGACCCACACAGGACACTCAATGGCCCACGCAGGACACTCATGACCCACGCAGGACACTCATGACCCACGCAGGACACTCAATGACACACGCAGGACACTCAATGACCCACACCGGACACTCAATGGCCCACGCAGGACACACATGACCCACACAGGACACTCAATGACCCACGCAGGACACTCAATGACCCACGCAGGATACTCAATGGCCCACGCAGGACACTCAATGACCCATGCAGGACACTCATGACCCACGCAGGACACTCAATGACCCACGTAGGACACTCAATGACCAACACAGGCCACTCAATGACCCACGCAGGATTCTAAATGACCCACGCTGGACACTCAATGACCCAAGCAGGACACTCAATGACCCACGCAGGACACACATGACCCACACAGGGCACTCAATGACCCACGCAGGAAACTCATGACCCACGCAGGACACTCAATGACACACGCAGGACACTCATGACCCATGCAGGACACTCAATGACCCACACAGGACACTCAATGGCCCACGCAGGACACTCATGACCCACGCAGGACACTCATGACCCACGAAGGACACTCAATGACCCATGCAGGACACTCATGACCCACGCAGGACACTCATGACCCACACAGGACACTCAATGACCCACGCAGGACACTCAATGGCCCACGCAGGACACTCAATGTCCCACGCAGGACACTCAATGACACATGCAGCACACTCAATGACCCACGCAGGACACTCATGACCCACGCAGGACACTCAATGACCCACGCAGGACACTCATGACTCACACAGGACACTCAATGACCCACGCAAGACACTCAATGACACACGCAGGATATTCAATGGCCCACGCAGGACACTCAATGACACATGCAGGACACTCATGACCCACGCAGGACACTCAATGACCCACGCAGGACACTGAATCACCCACGCAGGACACACAATGGCCCACGCAGGACACTCATGACCCACACAGGACACTCAAAGTCCCACGCAGGACACTCATGACCCACGCAGGACACTCAATGACCCACGCAGGACACTAACGACCCACACAGGACACTCAATGACCCACGCAAGACACTCAATGACGCACGCAGGATACTCAATGGCACACGCAGTACACTCAATAACCCATGCAGGGCACTCATGACCCACGTAGGACACACAATGACCCACGTAGGACACTCATGACACACGCAGGGCACTCAATGTCCCACGCAGGACACTCAATGACCCACGCAGGACACTCATGACCCACGCAGGACACTCAATGACCCACGCAGGACACTCATGACCCACGCAGGACACTGAATCACCCACGCAGGACACCCATAACCCACGCAGGTCACTCAATGACCCACGCAGGACACTCAATGACCCACGCACGACACTCATGACCCACACAGGACACTCAATGACCCATGCAAGACACTCAATGACCCACGCAGGATACTCAATGGCCCACGCAGGACACTCAATGACCCATGCAGGACACTCATGACCTACGTAGGACACTCAATGACCCACGTACGACACTCAACAACCAACACAGCCACTCAATGACCCACGCACGACTCTCAATGACCCACGCTGGACACTCAATGACCCACGCAGGACAGTCATGACTCACGCAGGACACTCAATGACCCACGCAGGACACTCATGACCCACGCAGGACACTGAATCACCCACGCAGGACACCCATAACCCACGCAGGTCACTCAATTACCCATGCAGGACACTCAATGACACACGCAGGACACTCATGACCCATGCAGGAAACTCAATGACCCACACAGGACACTCAATGGCCCACGCAGGACACTCATGACCCACGCAGGACACTCATGACCCACGCAGGACACTCAATGACACACGCAGGACACTCAATGACCCACACCGGACACTCAATGGCCCACGCAGGACACACATGACCCACACAGGACACTCAATGACCCACGCAGGACACTCAATGACCCACGCAGGATACTCAATGGCCCACGCAGGACACTCAATGACCCATGCAGGACACTCATGACCCACGCAGGACACTCAATGACCCACGTAGGACACTCAATGACCAACACAGGCCACTCAATGACCCACGCAGGATTCTAAATGACCCACGCTGGACACTCAATGACCCAAGCAGGACACTCAATGACCCACGCAGGACACACATGACCCACACAGGGCACTCAATGACCCACGCAGGAAACTCATGACCCACGCAGGACACTCAATGACACACGCAGGACACTCATGACCCATGCAGGACACTCAATGACCCACACAGGACACTCAATGGCCCACGCAGGACACTCATGACCCACGCAGGACACTCATGACCCACGAAGGACACTCAATGACCCATGCAGGACACTCATGACCCACGCAGGACACTCATGACCCACACAGGACACTCAATGACCCACGCAGGACACTCAATGGCCCACGCAGGACACTCAATGTCCCACGCAGGACACTCAATGACACATGCAGCACACTCAATGACCCACGCAGGACACTCATGACCCACGCAGGACACTCAATGACCCACGCAGGACACTCATGACTCACACAGGACACTCAATGACCCACGCAAGACACTCAATGACACACGCAGGATATTCAATGGCCCACGCAGGACACTCAATGACACATGCAGGACACTCATGACCCACGCAGGACACTCAATGACCCACGTAGGACACTCAATCACCAACACAGGCCACTCAATGACCCACACAGGATTCTAAATGACCCACGCTGGACACTCAATGACCCAAGCAGGACACTCAATGACCCACGCAGGACACTCATGACCCACACAGGACATTCAATGAACCACGCAGGACACTCATGACCCACACAGGACACTCAATGACCCACGCAGGACACTCATGACCCATGCAGTACACTCAATGACCCACACAGGACACTCAATGGCCCACGCAGGACACGCATGACCAAGGCAGGACACTCATGACCCACGCAGGTCATTCAATGACACACGCAGGACGCTCAAGGACCCACACAGGACACTCAATGGCCCACGCAGGACACTCATGCCCCACGCAGGACACTCATGACACACGCAGGACACTCAATGACCCACGCAGGACACTCAATGACCCACGCAGGACACTCATGACCCACACAGGACACTCAATGACCCATGCAAGGCACTCAATGACCCACGCAGGATACTCAATGGCCCACGCAGGACACTCAATGACCCATGCAGGACACTCATGACCCACGTAGGACACTCAATGACCCACGTACGACACTCAATAACCAACACTGCCACTCAATGACCCACGCACGACTCTCAATGACCCACGTAGGACACTCAATGACCCACGCAGGACAGTCATGACTCACGCAGGACACTCAATGACCCACGCAGGACACTCATGACCCACGCAGGACACTGAATCACCCACGCAGGACACCCATGACCCACGCAGGACACTCAATGACCCACGCAGGACACTGAATCACCCACGCAGGACACTCAATGGCCCACGCAGGACACTCATGACCCACACTAGGACACTCAAAGTCCCACGCAGGACACTCATGACCCACGCAGGACACTCAATGACCCACGCAGGACAGTCATGACCCACGCAGGACACTCAATGACCCACGCAGGACACTCAATGACCCACACAGGACACTCAATGACCCATGCAAGACACTCACTGACGCACGCAGGATACTCAATGGCACACGCAGGACACTCAATGACCCATGCAGGACACTCATGACCCACGTAGGACACACAATGACCCATGTAGGACACTCATGACACACGCAGGGCACTCAATGTCCCACGCAGGACACTCAATGACCCACGCAGGACACTCATGACCCACGCAGGACACTCAATGACCCACGCAGGACACTCATGACCCACGCAGGACACTGAATCACCCACGCAGGACACCCATAACCCACGCAGGTCACTCAATGACCCACGCAGGACACTCAATGACCCACGCACGACACTCATGACCCACACAGGACACTCAATGACCCATGCAAGACACTCAATGACCCACGCAGGATACTCAATGGCCCACGCAGGACACTCAATGACCCATGCAGGACACTCATGACCCACGTAGGACACTCAATGACCCACGTACGACACTCAACAACCAACACAGCCACTCAATGACCAACGCACGACTCTCAATGACCCACGCTGGACACTCAATGACCCACGCAGGACAGTCATGACTCACGCAGGACACTCAATGACCCACGCAGGACACTCATGACCCACGCAGGACACTGAATCACCCACGCAGGACACCCATAACCCACGCAGGTCACTCAATTACCCATGCATGACACTCAATGACACACGCAGGACACTCATGACCCATGCAGTAAACTCAATGACCGACACAGGACACTCAATGGCCCACGCAGGACACTCATGACCCACGCAGGACACTCATGACCCACGCAGGACACTCAATGACACACGCAGGACACTCAATGACCCACACCGCACACTCAATGACCCACGCAGGACACACATGACCCACACAGGACACTCAATGACCCACGCACGACACTCAATGACCCACGCAGGATACTCAATGGCCCACGCAGGACACTCAATGACCCATACAGGACACTCATGACCCACGCAGGACACTCAATGACCCACGTAGGACACTCAATGACCAACACAGGCCACTCAATGACCCACGCAGGATTCTAAATGACCCAGGCTGGACACTCAATGACCCAAGCAGGACACTCAATGACCCATGCAGGACACACATGACCCACACAGGGCACTCAATGACCCACGCAGGAAACTCATGACCCACGCAGGACACTCAATGACACACGCTGGACACTCATGACCCATGCAGGACACTCAATGACCCACACAGGACACTCAATGGCCCACACAGGACACTCATGACCCACGCAGGACACCCATGACCCACGCAGGACACTCAATGACCCACGCAGGACACTCATGACCCATGCAGGACACTCAATGTCCCACGCAGGACACTCATGACACACACAGGACACTCAATGACCCAAGCAGGACACTCAATGACCCACGCAGGACACTGATGACCCACACAGGACATTCAATGACCCACGCAGGACACTCATGACCCATACAGGACACTCAATGACCCACGCAGGACACTCATGACCCACACAGGACACTCATTGGCCCATGCAAGGCACTCAATGACCCACGCAGGACACTCATGACCCACGCAGGACACTCAATGACACACGCAGGACACTCAATGGCCCACGCAGGACACTCAATGACCAATGCAGGACACTCATGACCCACGTAGGACACTCATGACCCACGCAGGACACTCATGACCCACGCAGGACACTCAATGACACACGCAGGACACTCAATGGCCCACGCAGGACACTCAATGACCAATGCAGGACACTCATGACCCACGTAGGACACTCAATGACCCACACAGGACACTCAATGACCCACGCAGGATACTCAATGGCCCACGCAGGACACTCAATGACCCATGCAGGACACTCATGACCCACGCAGGACACTCAATGACCCACGCAGGACACTCAATGACCCAAGCAGGACACTCAATGACCCACGCAGGACACACATGACCCACACAGGGCACTGAATGACCCACGCAGGAAACTCATGACCCTCGCAGGACACTCAATGACACACGCAGGACACTCATGACCCATGCAGGGCACTCAATGACCCACACAGGATTCTCAATGGCCCACGCAGGACACTCATGACCCACGCAGGACACTGATGACCCACGCAGGACACTCAATGACCCACACAGGACACTCAATGGCCCACGCAGGACACTCATGACCCACGCAGGACACTGATGACCCACGCAGGACACTCAATGACCAACGCAGGACACTCATGACCCACGCAGGACACTCAATGACCCACGCAGGACACTCATGACACACACAGGACACTCAATGACCCAAGCAGGACACTCAATGACCCACGCAGGACACTGATGACCCACACTGGACATTCAATGACCCACGCAGGACAATCATGACATTTACAGGACACTCAATGACCCACGCAGGACACTCATGACCCATGCAGTACACTCAATGACCCACACAGGACACTCAATGGCCCACGCAGGACACTCATGACCCATGCAGTACACTCAATGACCCACACAGGACACTCAATGACCCACGCAAGACACTCAATGTTCCACGCAGGTTGCTCAATGGCCCACGCAGGACACTCAATGACCCTTGCAGGACACTCATGACCCACGTAGGACACTCAATGACCCACGGAGGACACTCATGACCCACACAGGACACTCAATGACCCACGCAGGACACTCAATGACACACGCAGGATATTCAATGGCCCACGCAGGACACTCAATGACACATGCAGGACACTCATGACCCACGCAGGACACTCAATGACCCACGTAGGACACTCAATCACCAACACAGGCCACTCAATGACCCACACAGGATTCTAAATGACCCACGCTGGACACTCAATGACCCATGCAAGACACTCACTGACGCACGCAGGATACTCAATGGCACACGCAGGACACTCAATGACACATGCAGCACACTCAATGACCCACGCAGGACACTCATGACCCACGCAGGACACTCAATGACCCACGCAGGACACTCATGACTCACACAGGACACTCAATGACCCACGCAAGACACTCAATGATCCACGCAGGTTGCTCAATGGCCCTCGCAGGACACTCAATGACCCTTGCAGGACACTCATGACCCACGTAGGACACTCAATGACCCACGGAGGACACTCATGACACACAGGACACTCAATGACCCACGCTGGACACTCAATGACACACGCAGGATATTCAATGGCCCACGCAGGACACTCAATGACACATGCAGGACACTCATGACCCACGCAGGACACTCAATGACCCACGTAGGACACTCAATCACCAACACAGGCCACTCAATGACCCACACAGGATTCTAAATGACCCACGCTGGACACTCAATGACCCAAGCAGGACACTCAATGACCCACGCAGGACACTCATGACCCACACAGGACATTCAATGACCCACGCAGGACACTCATGACCCACACAGGACACTCAATGACCCACGCAGGACACTCATGACCCATGCAGTACACTCAATGACCCACACAGGACACTCAATGGCCCACGCAGGACACTCATGACCAAGGCAGGACACTCATGACCCACGCAGGTCACTCAATGACACACGCAGGACACTCAAGGACCCACACAGGACACTCAATGGCCCACGCAGGACACTCATGCCCCACGCAGGACACTCATGACACACGCAGGACACTCAATGACCCACGCAGGACACTCATGACCCACGCAGGACACTCAATGACCCACGCAGGACACTCATGACCCACACAGGACACTCAATGACCCATGCAAGGCACTCAATGACCCACGCAGGATACTCAATGGCCCACGCAGGACACTCAATGACCCATGCAGGGCACTCATGACCCACGTAGGACACTCAATGACCCACGTACGACACTCAATAATCAACACAGCCACTCAATGACCTACGAACGACTCTCAATGACCCACGCTGGACACTCAATGACCCACGCAGGACAGTCATGACTCACGCAGGAAACTCAATGACCCACGCAGGACACTCATGACCCACGCAGGACACTGAATCACCCACGCAGGACACCCATGACCCAGGCAGGACACTCAATGACCCACGCAGGACACTGAATCACCCACGCAGGACACTCAATGGCCCACGCAGGACACTCATGACCCACACAGGACACTCAAAGTCCCACGCAGGACACTCATGACCCACGCAGGACACTCAATGACCCACGCAGGACACTCATGACCCACGCAGGACACTCAATGACCCACGCAGGACACTCAATGACCCACACAGGACACTCAATGACCCATGCAAGACACTCAATGACGCACGCAGGATACTCAATGGCACACGCAGGACACTCAATGACCCATGCAGGACACTCAAGACCCACGTAGGACACACAATGACCCACGTAGGACACTCATGACACACGCAGGGCACTCAATGTCCCACGCAGGACACTCAATGACCCACGCAGGACACTCATGACCCACGCAGGACACTCAATGACCCACGCAGGACACTCATGACCCACGCAGGACACTGAATCACCCACGCAGGACACCCATAACCCACGCAGGTCACTCAATGACCCACGCAGGACACTCAATGACCCACGCACGACACTCATGACCCACACAGGACACTCAATGACCCATGCAAGACACTCAATGACCCACGCAGGATACTCAATGGCCCACGCAGGACACTCAATGACCCATGCAGGACACTCATGACCCACGTAGGACACTCAATGACCCACGTACGACACTCAACAACCAACACAGCCACTCAATGACCCACGCACGACTCTCAATGACCCACGCTGGACACTCAATGACACACGCAGGACACTCATGACTCACGCAGGACACTCAATGACCCACGCAGGACACTCATGACCCACGCAGGACACTGAATCACCCACGCAGGACACCCATAACCCACGCAGGTCACTCAATTACCCATGCATGACACTCAATGACACACGCAGGACACTCATGACCCATGCAGGAAACTCAATGACCGACACAGGACACTCAATGGCCCACGCAGGACACTCATGACCCACGCAGGACACTCATGACCCACGCAGGACACTCAATGACACACGCAGGACACTCAATGACCCACACCGCACACTCAATGACCCACGCAGGACACACATGACCCACACAGGACACTCAATGACCCACGCACGACACTCAATGACCCACGCAGGATACTCAATGGCCCACGCAGGACACTCAATGACCCATACAGGACACTCATGACCCACGCAGGACACTCAATGACCCACGTAGGACACTCAATGACCAACACAGGCCACTCAATGACCCACGCAGGATTCTAAATGACCCACGCAGGACACACATGACCCACACAGGACACTCAATGACCCACGCAGGAAACTCAATGACCCACGCAGGACACACATGACCCACACAGGGCACTCAATGACCCACGCAGGAAACTCATGACCCACGCAGGACACTCAATGACACACGCTGGACACTCATGACCCATGCAGGACACTCAATGACCCACACAGGACACTCAATGGCCCACACAGGACACTCATGACCCACGCAGGACACTCATGACCCACGCAGGACACTCAATGACCCACGCAGGACACTCATGACCCATGCAGGACACTCAATGTCCCATGCAGGACACTCATGACACACACAGGACACTCAATGACCCAAGCAGGACACTCAATGACCCACGCAGGACACTCATGACCCATACAGGACACTCAATGACCCACGCAGGACACTCATGACCCACACAGGACACTCATTGACCCATGCAAGGCACTCAATGACCCACGCAGGATACTCAATGGCCCACGCAGGACACTCAATGACCAATGCAGGACACTCATGACCCACGTAGGACACTCAATGACCCACATACGACACTCAACAACCAACACAGCCACTCAATGACCAATGCACGACTCTCAATGACCCACGCTGGACAGTCAATGACCCACGCAGGACAGTCATGACTCACGCAGGACACTCAATAACCCACGCAGGACACTCATGACCCACGCAGGTCACTCAATGACACACGCAGGACACTCAAGGACCCACACAGGACACTCAATGGCCCACGCAGGACACTCATGCCCCACGCAGGACACTCATGACACACGCAGGACACTCAATGACCCACGCAGGACACTCATGACCCACGCAGGACACTCAATGACCCACGCAGGACACTCATGACCCACACAGGACACTCAATGACCCATGCAAGGCACTCAATGACCCACGCAGGATACTCAATGGCCCACGCAGGACACTCAATGACCCATGCAGGGCACTCATGACCCACGTAGGACACTCAATGACCCACGTACGACACTCAATAATCAACACAGCCACTCAATGACCTACGAACGACTCTCAATGACCCACGCTGGACACTCAATGACCCACGCAGGACAGTCATGACTCACGCAGGAAACTCAATGACCCACGCAGGACACTCATGACCCACGCAGGACACTGAATCACCCACGCAGGACACCCATGACCCAGGCAGGACACTCAATGACCCACGCAGGACACTGAATCACCCACGCAGGACACTCAATGGCCCACGCAGGACACTCATGACCCACACAGGACACTCAAAGTCCCACGCAGGACACTCATGACCCACGCAGGACACTCAATGACCCACGCAGGACACTCATGACCCACGCAGGACACTCAATGACCCACGCAGGACACTCAATGACCCACACAGGACACTCAATGACCCATGCAAGACACTCAATGACGCACGCAGGATACTCAATGGCACACGCAGGACACTCAATGACCCATGCAGGACACTCAAGACCCACGTAGGACACACAATGACCCACGTAGGACACTCATGACACACGCAGGGCACTCAATGTCCCACGCAGGACACTCAATGACCCACGCAGGACACTCATGACCCACGCAGGACACTCAATGACCCACGCAGGACACTCATGACCCACGCAGGACACTGAATCACCCACGCAGGACACCCATAACCCACGCAGGTCACTCAATGACCCACGCAGGACACTCAATGACCCACGCACGACACTCATGACCCACACAGGACACTCAATGACCCATGCAAGACACTCAATGACCCACGCAGGATACTCAATGGCCCACGCAGGACACTCAATGACCCATGCAGGACACTCATGACCCACGTAGGACACTCAATGACCCACGTACGACACTCAACAACCAACACAGCCACTCAATGACCAACGCACGACTCTCAATGACCCACGCTGGACACTCAATGACACACGCAGGACACTCATGACTCACGCAGGACACTCAATGACCCACGCAGGACACTCATGACCCACGCAGGACACTGAATCACCCACGCGGGACACCCATAACCCACGCAGGTCACTCAATTACCCATGCATGACACTCAATGACACACGCAGGACACTCATGACCCATGCAGGAAACTCAATGACCGACACAGGACACTCAATGGCCCACGCAGGACACTCATGACCCACGCAGGACACTCATGACCCACACAGGACACTCAATGACACACGCAGGACACTCAATGACCCACACCGCACACTCAATGACCCACGCAGGACACACATGACCCACACAGGACACTCAATGACCCACGCACGACACTCAATGACCCACGCAGGATACTCAATGGCCCACGCAGGACACTCAATGACCCATACAGGACACTCATGACCCACGCAGGACACTCAATGACCCACGTAGGACACTCAATGACCAACACAGGCCACTCAATGACCCACGCAGGATTCTAAATGACCCAGGCTGGACACTCAATGACCCAAGCAGGACACTCAATGACCCACGCAGGACACACATGACCCACACAGGGCACTCAATGACCCACGCAGGAAACTCATGACCCACGCAGGACACTCAATGACACACGCTGGACACTCATGACCCATGCAGGACACTCAATGACCCACACAGGACACTCAATGGCCCACACAGGACACTCATGACCCACGCAGGACACTCATGACCCACGCAGGACACTCAATGACCCACGCAGGACACTCATGACCCATGCAGGACACTCAATGTCCCACGCAGGACACTCATGACACACACAGGACACTCAATGACCCAAGCAGGACACTCAATGACCCACGCAGGACACTCATGACCCATACAGGACACTCAATGACCCACGCAGGACACTCATGACCCACACAGGACACTCATTGACCCATGCAAGGCACTCAATGACCCACGCAGGATACTCAATGGCCCACGCAGGACACTCAATGACCAATGCAGGACACTCATGACCCACGTAGGACACTCAATGACCCACATACGACACTCAACAACCAACACAGCCACTCAATGACCAATGCACGACTCTCAATGACCCACGCTGGACAGTCAATGACCCACGCAGGACAGTCATGGCTCACGCAGGACACTCAATAACCCACGCAGGACACTCATGACCCACGCAGGACACTGAATCACCCATGCAGGACACCCATAACCCACGCTGGTCACTCAATTACCCATGCATGACAGTCAATGACACACGCAGGACACTCATGACCCATGCAGGAAACTCAATGACCCACACAGGACACTCAATGGCCCACGC
The DNA here is from genome assembly GCF_037043375.1 of Chiloscyllium plagiosum. Taxonomy (NCBI): domain Eukaryota; kingdom Metazoa; phylum Chordata; class Chondrichthyes; order Orectolobiformes; family Hemiscylliidae; genus Chiloscyllium; species Chiloscyllium plagiosum. The sequence continues at coordinate 47,911,832 of NW_028270167.1, forward strand.
AGGACACTCATGACCCACGCAGGACACTCATGACCCACGCAGGACACTCAATGACACACGCAGGACACTCAATGACCCATGCAGGACACTCAATGGCCCACGCAGGACACACATGACCCACACAGGACACTCAATGACCCACACAGGACACTCAATGACCCACGCAGGATACTCAATGGCCCACGCAGGACACTCAATGACCCATGCAGGACACTCATGACCCACGCAGGACACTCAATGACCCAAGCAGGACACTCAATGACCCAAGCAGGACACTCAATGACCCACGCAGGACACACATGACCCACACAGGGCACTGAATGACCCACGCAGGAAACTCATGACCCTCGCAGGACACTCAATGACACACGCAGGACACTCATGACCCATGCAGGGCACTCAATGACCCACACAGGACACTCAATGGCCCACGCAGGACACTCATGACCCACGCAGGACACTGATGACCCACGCAGGACACTCAATGACCCACACAGGACACTCAATGGCCCACGCAGGACACTCATGACCCACGCAGGACACTGATGACCCACGCAGGACACTCAATGACCCACGCAGGACACTCATGACCCACGCAGGACACTCAATGACCCACGCAGGACACTCATGACACACACAGGACACTCAATGACCCAAGCAGGACACTCAATGACCCACGCAGGACACTGATGACCCACACTGGACATTCAATGACCCACGCAGGACAATCATGACATTTACAGGACACTCAATGACCCACGCAGGACACTCATGACCCATGCAGTACACTCAATGACCCACACAGGACACTCAATGGCCCACGCAGGACACTCATGACCAAGGCAGGACACTCATGACCCACGCAGGTCACTCAATGACACACGCAGGACACTCAAGGACCCACACAGGACACTCAATGGCCCACGCAGGACACTCATGCCCCACACAGGACACTCAATGACCCACGCAGGACACTCAATGACCCACGCAGGACACTCAATGGCCCACGCAGGACACTCAATGACCCATGCAGGACACTCATGACGCTCGCAGGACACTCAATGACCCACATAGGACACTCAATGACCCAAGCAGGACACTCAATGACCCACGCAGGACACACATGACCCACACAGGGCACTCAATGACCCACGCAGGAAACTCATGACCCACGCAGGACACTCAATGACCCACGCAGGACACCCATGACACACACAGGACACTCAATGACCCAAGCAGGACACTCAATGACCCACGCAGGACACTGATGACCCACACAGGACATTCAATGACCCACGCAGCACACTCATGACCCACGCAGGACACTCAATGACCCACGCAGGACACTCATGACCCACGCAGGACACTCAAGGACCCACGCAGGACACTCATGACACACACAGGACACTCAATGACCCAAGCAGGACACTCAATGACCCACGCAGGACACTGATGACCCACACAGGACATTCAATGACCCACGCAGGACACTCATGACCCATACAGGACACTCAATGACCCACGCAGGACACTCATGACCCATGCAGTACACTCAATGACCCACACAGGACACTCAATGGCCCACGAAGGACACTCATGACCAAGGCAGGACACTCATGACCCACGCAGGTCACTCAATTACACACGCAGGACACTTAAGGACCCACACAGGAAACTCATGACCCACGCAGGACACTCATGACACACGCAGGACACTCAATGACCCACGCAGGACACTCATGACCCACGCAGGACACTCAATGACCCACGCAGGACACTCATGACCCACACAGGACACTCAATGACCCATGCAAGGCACACAATGACCCACGCAGGATACTCAATGGCCCACGCAGGACACTCAATGACCCATGGAGGACACTCAATGACCCACGTAGGACACTCAATGACCCACGCAGGATACTCAATGGCCCACGCAGGACACTCAATGACCCATGCAGGACACGCATGACCCACGCAGGACACTCAATGACCCACGTAGGACACTCAATGACCAACACAGGCCACTCAATGACCAACGCAGGATTCTCAATGACCCACTCTGGACACTCATGACCCAAGCAGGACACTCAATGACCCACGCAGGTCACTCATGACCCACACAGGACACTCAATGAACCATGCAGGACACTCATGACCCATGCAGGACACTCAATGACCCACGCAGGACACTCATGACCCACGCAGGACACTCAATGACCCACACAGGACACTTAATGGCCCACGCAGGACACTCATGACCAACGCAGGACACTCATGACCCACGCAGGATACACAATGGCCCACGCAGGACACTCAATGACCCATGCAGGACTCTCATGACCCACGCAGGACACTCAATGACCCACGTAGGACTCTCAATGACCAACACCGGCCACTCAATGACCCACGCAGGGCTCTCAATGGCCCACACAGGACACTCAATGACCCAAGCAGGACACTCAATGACCCACGCAGGATACTCAATGGCCCACGCAGGATACTCAATGGCGCACGCAGGACACTCAATGACCCACGCAGGACACTCATGACCCACGCAGGACACTCAATGACCCACGTAGGACTCTCAATGACCAACACCGGCCACTCAACGACCCACGCAGGACTCTCAATGACCCACGCAGGACACTCATGACCCACACAGGACATTCAATGACCCACGCAGGACACTCATGACCCACACAGGACACTCAATGACCCACGCAGGACACTCATGACCCATGCAGTACACTCAATGACCCACACAGGACACTCAATGGCCCACGCTGGACACTCATGACCAAGGCAGGACACTCATGACCCACGCAGGTCACTCAATGACACACGCAGGACACTCAAAGACCCACACAGGACACTCAATGGCCCACGCAGGACACTCATGCCCCACGCAGGACACTCATGACACACGCAGGACACTCAATGACCCACGCAGGACACTCATGACCCACGCAGGACACTCAATGACCCACGCAGGACACTCAATGACCCACGCAGGACACTCATGACCCACGCAGGACACTCATGACCCACACCGGACACTCAATGACCCACGCAGGACACTCAATGACCCACGCAGGATACTCAATGGCCCACGCAGGACACTCAATGACCCATGCAGGACACTCAATGACCCACGCAGGACACTCATGACCCACACAGGACACTCAATGACCCAATCAGGACACTCAATGGCCCACGCAGGACACTCAATGTCCCACGCAGGACACTCAATGACACATGCAGCACACTCAATGACCCACGCAGGACACTCATGACCCACGCAGGACACTCAATGACCCACGCAGGACACTCATGACTCACACAGGACACTCAATGACCCACACAAGACACTCAATGATCCACGCAGGTTGCTCAATGGCCCACGCAGGACACTCAATGACCCTTGCAGGACACTCATGACCCACGTAGGACACTCAATGACCCACGGAGGACACTCATGACACACAGGACACTCAATGACCCACGCTGGACACTCAATGACACACGCAGGATATTCAATGGCCCACGCAGGACACTCAATGACACATGCAGGACACTCATGACCCACGCAGGACACTCAATGACCCACGTAGGACACTCAATCACCAACACAGGCCACTCAATGACCCACACAGGATTCTAAATGACCCACGCTGGACACTCAATGACCCAAGCAGGACACTCAATGACCCACGCAGGACACTCATGACCCACACAGGACATTCAATGACCCACGCAGGACACTCATGACCCACACAGGACACTCAATGACCCACGCAGGACACTCATGACCCATGCAGTACACTCAATGACCCACACAGGACACTCAATGGCCCACGCAGGACACTCATGACCCACGCAGGACACTCAATGACACACGCAGGACACTCATGACCCATGCAGGAAACTCAATGACCGACACAGGACACTCAATGGCCCACGCAGGACACTCATGACCCACGCAGGACACTCATGACCCACGCAGGACACTCAATGACACACGCAGGACACTCAATGACCCACGCAGATCACTCATGACCCACGCAGGACACTCAATGACCTACGTAGGACACTCAATGACCCATGCAGGACAATCAATGACCCACGTACGACACTCAATAACCAACACAGCCACTCAATGACCCAAGCACGACTCTGAATGACCCACGCTGGACACTCAATGACACACGCAGGACACTCATGACCCACACAGGACACTCAAAGTCCCACGCAGGACACTCATGACCCACGCAGGACACTCAATGACCCACGCAGGACACTCATGACCCACGCAGGACACTCAATGACCCTCGCAGGATTCTAAATGACCCACGCTGGACACTCAATGACCCAAGCAGGACACTCAATGACCCACGCAGGACACTCATGACCCACACAGGACATTCAATGAACCACGCAGGACACTCATGACCCACACAGGACACTCAATGACCCACGCAGGACACTCATGACCCATGCAGTACACTCAATGACCCACACAGGACACTCAATGGCCCAGGCAGGACACGCATGACCAAGGCAGGACACTCATGACCCACGCAGGTCATTCAATGACACACGCAGGACGCTCAAGGACCCACACAGGACACTCAATGGCCCACGCAGGACACTCATGCCCCACGCAGGACACTCATGACACACGCAGGACACTCAATGACCCACGCAGGACACTCATGACCCACGCAGGACACTCAATGACCCACGCAGGACACTCATGACCCACACAGGACACTCAATGACCCATGCAAGGCACTCAATGACCCACGCAGGATACTCAATGGCCCACGCAGGACACTCAATGACCCATGCAGGACACTCATGACCCACGTAGGACACTCAATGACCCACGTACGACACTCAACAACCAACACAGCCACTCAATGACCAACGCACGACTCTCAATGACCCACGCTGGACACTCAATGACACACGCAGGACACTCATGACTCACGCAGGACACTCAATGACCCACGCAGGACACTCATGACCCACGCAGGACACTGAATCACCCACGCAGGACACCCATAACCCACGCAGGTCACTCAATTACCCATGCATGACACTCAATGACACACGCAGGACACTCATGACCCATGCAGGAAACTCAATGACCGACACAGGACACTCAATGGCCCACGCAGGACACTCATGACCCACGCAGGACACTCATGACCCACGCAGGACACTCAATGACACACGCAGGACACTCAATGACCCACGCAGATCACTCATGACCCACGCAGGACACTCAATGACCTACGTAGGACACTCAATGACCCATGCAGGACAATCAATGACCCACGTACGACACTCAATAACCAACACAGCCACTCAATGACCCAAGCACGACTCTGAATGACCCACGCTGGACACTCAATGACACACGCAGGACACTCATGACCCACACAGGACACTCAAAGTCCCACGCAGGACACTCATGACCCACGCAGGACACTCAATGACCCACGCAGGACACTCATGACCCATGCAGGACACTCAATGACCCACGCAGGATTCTAAATGACCCACGCTGGACACTCAATGACCCAAGCAGGACACTCAATGACCCACGCAGGACACTCATGACCCACACAGGACATTCAATGAACCACGCAGGACACTCATGACCCACACAGGACACTCAATGACCCACGCAGGACACTCATGACCCATGCAGTACACTCAATGACCCACACAGGACACTCAATGGCCCAGGCAGGACACGCATGACCAAGGCAGGACACTCATGACCCACGCAGGTCATTCAATGACACACGCAGGACGCTCAAGGACCCACACAGGACACTCAATGGCCCACGCAGGACACTCATGCCCCACGCAGGACACTCATGACACACGCAGGACACTCAATGACCCACGCAGGACACTCATGACCCACGCAGGACACTCAATGACCCACGCAGGACACTCATGACCCACACAGGACACTCAATGACCCATGCAAGGCACTCAATGACCCACGCAGGATACTCAATGGCCCACGCAGGACACTCAATGACCCATGCAGGACACTCATGACCCACGTAGGACACTCAATGACCCACGTACGACACTCAATAACCAACACTGCCACTCAATGACCCACGCACGACTCTCAATGACCCACGTAGGACACTCAATGACCCACGCAGGACAGTCATGACTCACGCAGGACACTCAATGACCCACGCAGGACACTCATGACCCACGCAGGACACTGAATCACCCACGCAGGACACCCATGACCCACGCAGGACACTCAATGACCCACGCAGGACACTGAATCACCCACGCAGGACACTCAATGGCCCACGCAGGACACTCATGACCCACACAGGACACTCAAAGTCCCACGCAGGACACTCATGACCCACGCAGGACACTCAATGACCCACGCAGGACACTCATGACCCACGCAGGACACTCAATGACCCACGCAGGACACTCATGACCCACACAGGACACTCAATGACCCATGCAAGACACTCACTGACGCACGCGGGATACTCAATGGCACACGCAGGACACTCAATGACCCATGCAGGACACTCATGACCCACGTAGGACACACAATGACCCATGTAGGACACTCATGACACACGCAGGGCACTCAATGTCCCACGCAGGACACTCAATGACCCACGCAGGACACTCATGACCCACGCAGGACACACAATGACCCACGCAGGACACTCATGACCCACGCAGGACACTGAATCACCCACGCAGGACACCCATAACCCACGCAGGTCACTCAATGACCCACGCAGGACACTCAATGACCCACGCACGACACTCATGACCCACACAGGACACTCAATGACCCATGCAAGACACTCAATGACCCACGCAGGATACTCAATGGCCCACGCAGGACACTCAATGACCCATGCAGGACACTCATGACCCACGTAGGACACTCAATGACCCACGTACGACACTCAACAACCAACACAGCCACTCAATGACCAACGCACGACTCTCAATGACCCACGCTGGACACTCAATGACACACGCAGGACACTCATGACTCACGCAGGACACTCAATGACCCACGCAGGACACTCATGACCCACGCAGGACACTGAATCACCCACGCAGGACACCCATAACCCACGCAGGTCACTCAATTACCCATGCATGACACTCAATGACACACGCAGGACACTCATGACCCATGCAGGAAACTCAATGACCGACACAGGACACTCAATGGCCCACGCAGGACACTCATGACCCACGCAGGACACTCATGACCCACGCAGGACACTCAATGACACACGCAGGACACTCAATGACCCACACCGCACACTCAATGACCCACGCAGGACACACATGACCCACACAGGACACTCAATGACCCACGCACGACACTCAATGACCCACGCAGGATACTCAATGGCCCACGCAGGACACTCAATGACCCATACAGGACACTCATGACCCACGCAGGACACTCAATGACCCACGTAGGACACTCAATGACCAACACAGGCCACTCAATGACCCACGCAGGATTCTAAATGACCCAGGCTGGACACTCAATGACCCAAGCAGGACACTCAATGACCCACGCAGGACACACATGACCCACACAGGGCACTCAATGACCCACGCAGGAAACTCATGACCCACGCAGGACACTCAATGACACACGCTGGACACTCATGACCCATGCAGGACACTCAATGACCCACACAGGACACTCAATGGCCCACACAGGACACTCATGACCCACGCAGGACACTCATGACCCACGCAGGACACTCAATGACCCACGCAGGACACTCATGACCCATGCAGGACACTCAATGTCCCACGCAGGACACTCATGACACACACAGGACACTCAATGACCCAAGCAGGACACTCAATGACCCACGCAGGACACTGATGACCCACACAGGACATTCAATGACCCACGCAGGACACTCATGACCCATACAGGACACTCAATGACCCACGCAGGACACTCATGACCCACACAGGACACTCATTGACCCATGCAAGGCACTCAATGACCCACGCAGGATACTCAATGGCCCACGCAGGACACTCAATGACCAATGCAGGACACTCATGACCCACGTAGGACACTCAATGACCCACATACGACACTCAACAACCAACACAGCCACTCAATGACCAACGCACGACTCTCAATGACCCACGCTGGACAGTCAATGACCCACGCAGGACAGTCATGACTCACGCAGGACACTCAATAACCCACGCAGGACACTCATGACCCACGCAGGACACTGAATCACCCATGCAGGACACCCATAACCCACGCTGGTCACTCAATTACCCATGCATGACAGTCAATGACACACGCAGGACACTCATGACCCATGCAGGAAACTCAATGACCCACACAGGACACTCAATGGCCCACGCAGGACACTCATGACCCACGCAGGACACTCATGACCCACGCAGGACACTCAATGACACACGCAGGACACTCAATGACCCATGCAGGACACTCAATGGCCCACGCAGGACACACATGACCCACACAGGACACTCAATGACCCACACAGGACACTCAATGACCCACGCAGGATACTCAATGGCCCACGCAGGACACTCAATGACCCATGCAGGACACTCATGACCCACGCAGGACACTCAATGACCCACGCAGGACACTCAATGACCCAAGCAGGACACTCAATGACCCACGCAGGACACACATGACCCACACAGGGCACTGAATGACCCACGCAGGAAACTCAAGACCCTCGCAGGACACTCAATGACACACGCAGGACACTCATGACCCATGCAGGGCACTCAATGACCCACACAGGACACTCAATGGCCCACGCAGGACACTCATGACCCACGCAGGACACTGATGACCCACGCAGGACACTCAATGACCCACACAGGACACTCAATGGCCCACGCAGGACACTCATGACCCACGCAGGACACTGATGACCCACGCAGGACACTCAATGACCCACGCAGGACACTCATGACCCACGCAGGACACTCAATGACCCACGCAGGACACTCATGACACACACAGGACACTCAATGACCCAAGCAGGACACTCAATGACCCACGCAGGACACTGATGACCCACACTGGACATTCAATGACCCACGCAGGACAATCATGACATTTACAGGACACTCAATGACCCACGCAGGACACTCATGACCCATGCAGTACACTCAATGACCCACACAGGACACTCAATGGCCCACGCAGGACACTCATGACCAAGGCAGGACACTCATGACCCACGCAGGTCACTCAATGACACACGCAGGACACTCAAGGACCCACACAGGACACTCAATGGCCCACGCAGGACACTCATGCCCCACACAGGACACTCAATGACCCACGCAGGACACTCAATGACCCACGCAGGACACTCAATGGCCCACGCAGGACACTCAATGACCCATGCAGGACACTCATGACGCTCGCAGGACACTCAATGACCCACGTAGGACACTCAATGACCCAAGCAGGACACTCAATGACCCACGCAGGACACACATGACCCACACAGGGCACTCAATGACCCACGCAGGAAACTCATGACCCACGCAGGACACTCAATGACCCACGCAGGACACCCATGACACACACAGGACACTCAATGACCCAAGCAGGACACTCAATGACCCACGCAGGACACTGATGACCCACACAGGACATTCAATGACCCACGCAGCACACTCATGACCCACGCAGGACACTCAAGGACCCACGCAGGACACTCATGACACACACAGGACACTCAATGACCCAAGCAGGACACTCAATGACCCACGCAGGACACTCATGACCCACACAGGACATTCAATGACCCACGCAGGACACTCATGACCCATACAGGACACTCAATGACCCACGCAGGACACTCATGACCCATGCAGTACACTCAATGACCCACACAGGACACTCAATGGCCCACGCAGGACACTCATGACCAAGGCAGGACACTCATGACCCACGCAGGTCACTCAATTACACACGCAGGACACTTAAGGACCCACACAGGAAACTCATGACCCACGCAGGACACTCATGACACACGCAGGACACTCAATGACCCACGCAGGACACTCATGACCCACACAGGACACTCAATGACCCATGCAAGGCACACAATGACCCACGCAGGATACTCAATGGCCAACGCAGGACACTCAATGACCCATGCAGGACACTCAATGACCCACGTAGGACACTCAACGACCCACGCAGGATACTCAATGGCCCACGCAGGACACTCAATGACCCATGCAGGACACGCATGACCCACGCAGGACACTCAATGACCCACGTAGGACACTCAATGACCAACACAGGCCACTCAATGACCAATGCAGGATTCTCAATGACCCACTCTGGACACTCATGACCCAAACAGGACACTCAATGACCCACGCAGGTCACACATGACCCACACAGGACACTCAATGACCCATGCAGGACACTCATGACCCATGCAGGACACTCAATGACCCACGCAGGACACTCATGACCCACGCAGGACACTCAATGACCCACACAGGACACTTAATGGCCCACGCAGGACACTCATGACCAACGCAGGACACACATGACCCACGCAGGATACACAATGGCCCACGCAGGACACTCAATGACCCATGCAGGACTCTCATGACCCACGCAGGACACTCAATGACCCACGTAGGACTCTCAATGACCAACACCGGCCACTCAATGACCCACGCAGGGCTCTCAATGGCCCACACAGGACACTCAATGACCCAAGCAGGACACTCAATGACCCACGCAGGATACTCAATGGCCCACGCAGGATACTCAATGGCGCACGCAGGACACTCAATGACCCATGCAGGACACTCATGACCCACGCAGGACACTCAATGACCCACGTAGGACTCTCACTGACCAACACCGGCCACTCAACGACCCACGCAGGACTCTCAATGACCCACGCTGGACACTCATGACCCAAACAGGACACTCAATGACCCACGCAGGACACTCATGACCCACGCAGGACACTCATGACCCACGCAGGACACACATGGCCCACGCAGGACACTCAATGACCCACGCAGGACACTCATGACCCACGCAGGACACTCGTGACCCACACCGGACACTCAATAACCCACGCAGGACACTCAATGACCCACGCAGGATACTCAATGGCCCACGCAGGACACTCAATGACCCATGCAGGACACTCAATGACCCACGCAGGACACTCATGACCCACACAGGACACTCAATGACCCACGCAGGACACTCAATGGCCCACGCAGGACACTCAATGTCCCACGCAGGACACTCAATGACACATGCAGCACACTCAATGACCCACGCAGGACACTCATGACCCACGCAGGACACTCAATGACCCACGCAGGACACTCATGACTCACACAGGACACTCAATGACCCACGCAAGACACTCAATGATCCACGCAGGTTGCTCAATGGCCCACGCAGGACACTCAATGACCCTTGCAGGACACTCATGACCCACGTAGGACACTCAATGACCCACGGAGGACACTCATGACCCACACAGGACACTCAATGACCCACGCAGGACACTCAATGACACACGCAGGATATTCAATGGCCCACGCAGGACACTCAATGACACATGCAGGACACTCATGACCCACGCAGGACACTCAATGACCCACGTAGGACACTCAATCACCAACACAGGCCACTCAATGACCCACACAGGATTCTAAATGACCCACGCTGGACACTCAATGACCCAAGCAGGACACTCAATGACCCACGCAGGACACTCATGACCCACACAGGACATTCAATGACCCACGCAGGACACTCATGACCCACACAGGACACTCAATGACCCACGCAGGACACTCATGACCCATGCAGTACACTCAATGACCCACACAGGACACTCAATGGCCCACGCAGGACACTCATGACCAAGGCAGGACACTCATGACCCACGCAGGTCACTCAATGACACACGCAGGACACTCAAGGACCCACACAGGACACTCAATGGCCCACGCAGGACACTCATGCCCCACGCAGGACACTCATGACACACGCAGGACACTCAATGACCCACGCAGGACACTCATGACCCACGCAGGACACTCAATGACCCACGCAGGACACTCATGACCCACACAGGACACTCAATGACCCATGCAAGACACTCAATGACCCACGCAGGATACTCAATGGCCCACGCAGGACACTCAATGACCCATGCAGGGCACTCATGACCCACGCACGACACTCAATGACCCACGTACGACACTCAATAATCAACACAGCCACTCAATGACCTACGCACGACTCTCAATGACCCACGCTGGACACTCAATGACCCACGCACGACAGTCATGACTCACGCAGGACACTCAATGACCCACGCAGGACACTCATGACCCACGCAGGACACTGAATCACCCACGCAGGACACCCATGACCCACGCAGGACACTCAATGACCCACGCAGGACACTGAATCACCCACGCAGGACACTCAATGGCCCACGCAGGACACTCATGACCCACACAGGACACTCAAAGTCCCACGCAGGACACTCATGACCCACGCAGGACACTCAATGACCCACGCAGGACACTCATGACCCACGCAGGACACTCAATGACCCACGCAGGACACTCAATGACCCACACAGGACACTCAATGACCCATGCAAGACACTCAATGACGCACGCAGGATACTCAATGGCACACGCAGGACACTCAATGACCCATGCAGGACACTCAAGACCCACGTAGGACACACAATGACCCACGTAGGACACTCATGACACACGCAGGGCACTCAATGTCCCACGCAGGACACTCAATGACCCACGCAGGACTCTCATGACCCACACAGGACACTCAATGACCCACGCAGGACACACATGACCCACGCAGGACACAGAATCACCCACGCAGGACACCCATAACCCACGCAGGTCACTCAATGACCCACGCAGGACACTCAATGACCAACGCAGGACACTCATGACCCACACAGGACACTCAATGACCCATGCAAGGCACTCAATGACCCACGCAGGACACTCAATGACCCACACAGGACACTCAATGACCCATGCAGGACACTCAATGACCCACGCAGGACAGTCATGACTCACGCAGGTCACTCAATTACCCATGCAGGACACTCAATGACACACGCAGGACACTCATGACCCATGCAGGAAACTCAATGACCCACACAGGACACTCAATGACACACGCAGGACACTCATGACCCATGCAGGAAACTCAATGACCCACACAGGACACTCAATGGCCCACGCAGGACACTCATGACCCACGCAGGACACTCATGACCCACGCAGGACACTGAATCACCCACGCAGGACACCCATAACCCACGCAGGGCACTCAATTACCCATGCAGGACACTCAATGACACACGCAGGACACTCATGACCCATGCAGGAAACTCAATGACCCACGCAGGACACTCAATGGCCCACGAAGGACACTCAATGACCCATGCAGGACACTCAATGACCCACGCAGGACAGTCATGACTCACGCAGGTCACTCAATTACCCATGCAGGACACTCAATGACACACGCAGGACACTCATGACCCATGCAGGAAACTCAATGACCCACACAGGACACTCAATGACACACGCAGGACACTCATGACCCATGCAGGAAACTCAATGACCCACACAGGACACTCAATGGCCCACGCAGGACACTCATGACCCACGCAGGACACTCATGACCCACGCAGGACACTGAATCACCCACGCAGGACACCCATAACCCACGCAGGGCACTCAATTACCCATGCAGGACACTCAATGACACACGCAGGACACTCATGACCCATGCAGGAAACTCAATGACCCACACAGGACACTCAATGACACACGCAGGACACTCAATGACCCACACCGGTCACTCAATGGCCCACGCAGGACACACATGACCCACGCAGGACACTGAATCACCCACGCAGGACACACATAAACCACGCAGGTCACTCAATGACCCATGCAGGACACTCAATGACCCATGCAGGACACTCATGACCCACGCAGTACACTCAATGACCCATGCAGATCACTCATGACCCACGCAGCACACTCAATGACCTACGTAGGACACTCAATGACCCATGCAGGACAATCAATGACCCACGTACGACACTCAATAACCAACACAGCCACTCAATCACCCAAGCACGACTCTGAATGACCCACGCTGGACACTCAATGACACACGCAGGACACTCATGACCCACACAGGACACTCAAAGTCCCACGCAGGACACTCATGACCCACGCAGGACACTCAATGACCCACGCAGGACACTCAATGACCCACGCAGGACACTCAATGACCCACGCAGGATTCTAAATGACCCACGCTGGACACTCAATGACCCAAGCAGGACACTCAATGACCCACGCAGGATACTCAATGGCCCACGCAGGACACTCAATGACCCATGCAGGACACTCAATGACCCACGCAGGACACTCATGACCCACACAGGACACTCAATGACCCACGCAGGACACTCAATGGCCCACGCAGGACACTCAATGTCCCACGCAGGACACTCAATGACACATGCAGCACACTCAATGACCCACGCAGGACACTCATGACCCACGCAGGACACTCAATGACCCACGCAGGACACTCATGACTCACACAGGACACTCAATGACCCACGCAAGACACTCAATGATCCACGCAGGTTGCTCAATGGCCCACGCAGGACACTCAATGACCCTTGCAGGACACTCATGACCCACGTAGGACACTCAATGACCCACGGAGGACACTCATGACCCACACAGGACTCTCAATGACCCACGCAGGACACTCAATGACACACGCAGGATATTCAATGGCCCACGCAGGACACTCAATGACACATGCAGGACACTCATGACCCACGCAGGACACTCAATGACCCACGTAGGACACTCAATCACCAACACAGGCCACTCAATGACCCACACAGGATTCTAAATGACCCACGCTGGACACTCAATGACCCAAGCAGGACACTCAATGACCCACGCAGGACACTCATGACCCACACAGGACATTCAATGACCCACGCAGGACACTCATGACCCACACAGGACACTCAATGACCCACGCAGGACACTCATGACCCATGCAGTACACTCAATGACCCACACAGGACACTCAATGGCCCACGCAGGACACTCATGACCAAGGCAGGACACTCATGACCCACGCAGGTCACTCAATGACACACGCAGGACACTCAAGGACCCACACAGGACACTCAATGGCCCACGCAGGACACTCATGCCCCACGCAGGACACTCATGACACACGCAGGACACTCAATGACCCACGCAGGACACTCATGACCCACGCAGGACACTCAATGACCCACGCAGGACACTCATGACCCACACAGGACACTCAATGACCCATGCAAGACACTCAATGACCCACGCAGGATACTCAATGGCCCACGCAGGACACTCAATGACCCATGCAGGGCACTCATGACCCACGCACGACACTCAATGACCCACGTACGACACTCAATAATCAACACAGCCACTCAATGACCTACGCACGACTCTCAATGACCCACGCTGGACACTCAATGACCCACGCACGACAGTCATGACTCACGCAGGACACTCAATGACCCACGCAGGACACTCATGACCCACGCAGGACACTGAATCACCCACGCAGGACACCCATGACCCACGCAGGACACTCAATGACCCACGCAGGACACTGAATCACCCACGCAGGACACTCAATGGCCCACGCAGGACACTCATGACCCACACAGGACACTCAAAGTCCCACGCAGGACACTCATGACCCACGCAGGACACTCAATGACCCACGCAGGACACTCATGACCCACGCAGGACACTCAATGACCCACGCAGGACACTCAATGACCCACACAGGACACTCAATGACCCATGCAAGACACTCAATGACGCACGCAGGATACTCAATGGCACACGCAGGACACTCAATGACCCATGCAGGACACTCAAGACCCACGTAGGACACACAATGACCCACGTAGGACACTCATGACACACGCAGGGCACTCAATGTCCCACGCAGGACACTCAATGACCCACGCAGGACTCTCATGACCCACACAGGACACTCAATGACCCACGCAGGACACACATGACCCACGCAGGACACAGAATCACCCACGCAGGACACCCATAACCCACGCAGGTCACTCAATGACCCACGCAGGACACTCAATGACCAACGCAGGACACTCATGACCCACACAGGACACTCAATGACCCATGCAAGGCACTCAATGACCCACGCAGGACACTCAATGACCCACACAGGACACTCAATGACCCATGCAGGACACTCAATGACCCACGCAGGACAGTCATGACTCACGCAGGTCACTCAATTACCCATGCAGGACACTCAATGACACACGCAGGACACTCATGACCCATGCAGGAAACTCAATGACCCACACAGGACACTCAATGACACACGCAGGACACTCATGACCCATGCAGGAAACTCAATGACCCACACAGGACACTCAATGGCCCACGCAGGACACTCATGACCCACGCAGGACACTCATGACCCACGCAGGACACTGAATCACCCACGCAGGACACCCATAACCCACGCAGGGCACTCAATTACCCATGCAGGACACTCAATGACACACGCAGGACACTCATGACCCATGCAGGAAACTCAATGACCCACGCAGGACACTCAATGGCCCACGAAGGACACTCAATGACCCATGCAGGACACTCAATGACCCACGCAGGACAGTCATGACTCACGCAGGTCACTCAATTACCCATGCAGGACACTCAATGACACACGCAGGACACTCATGACCCATGCAGGAAACTCAATGACCCACACAGGACACTCAATGACACACGCAGGACACTCATGACCCATGCAGGAAACTCAATGACCCACACAGGACACTCAATGGCCCACGCAGGACACTCATGACCCACGCAAGACACTCATGACCCACGCAGGACACTGAATCACCCACGCAGGACACCCATAACCCACGCAGGGCACTCAATTACCCATGCAGGACACTCAATGACACACGCAGGACACTCATGACCCATGCAGGAAACTCAATGACCCACACAGGACACTCAATGACACACGCAGGACACTCAATGACCCACACCGGTCACTCAATGGCCCACGCAGGACACACATGACCCACGCAGGACACTGAATCACCCACGCAGGACACACATAAACCACGCAGGTCACTCAATGACCCATGCAGGACACTCAATGACCCATGCAGGACACTCATGACCCACGCAGTACACTCAATGACCCATGCAGATCACTCATGACCCACGCAGCACTCTCAATGACCTACGTAGGACACTCAATGACCCATGCAGGACAATCAATGACCCACGTACGACACTCAATAACCAACACAGCCACTCAATCACCCAAGCACGACTCTGAATGACCCACGCTGGACACTCAATGACACACGCAGGACACTCATGACCCACACAGGACACTCAAAGTCCCACGCAGGACACTCATGACCCACGCAGGACACTCAATGACCCACGCAGGACACTCAATGACCCACGCAGGACACTCAATGACCCACGCAGGATTCTAAATGACCCACGCTGGACACTCAATGACCCAAGCAGGACACTCAATGACCCACGCAGGACACTCATGACCCACACAGGACATTCAATGAACCACGCAGGACACTCATGACCCACACAGGACACTCAATGACCCACGCAGGACACTCATGACCCATGCAGTACACTCAATGACCCACACAGGACACTCAATGGCCCACGCAGGACACGCATGACCAAGGCAGGACACTCATGACCCACGCAGGTCATTCAATGACACACGCAGGACGCTCAAGGACCCACACAGGACACTCAATGACCCATGCAAGGCACTCAATGACCCACGCAGGATACTCAATGGCCCACGCAGGACACTCAATGACCCATGCAGGACACTCATGACCCACGTAGGACACTCAATGACCCACGTACGACACTCAATAACCAACACTGCCACTCAATGACCCACGCACGACTCTCAATGACCCACGTAGGACACTCAATGACCCACGCAGGACAGTCATGACTCACGCAGGACACTCAATGACCCACGCAGGACACTCATGACCCACGCAGGACACTGAATCACCCACGCAGGACACCCATGACCCACGCAGGACACTCAATGACCCACGCAGGACACTGAATCACCCACGCAGGACACTCAATGGCCCACGCAGGACACTCATGACCCACACAGGACACTCAAAGTCCCACGCAGGACACTCATGACCCACGCAGGACACTCAATGACCCACGCAGGACACTCATGACCCACGCAGGACACTCAATGACCCACGCAGGACACTCATGACCCACACAGGACACTCAATGACCCATGCAAGACACTCACTGACGCACGCAGGATACTCAATGGCACACGCAGGACACTCAATGACCCATGCAGGACACTCATGACCCACGTAGGACACACAATGACCCATGTAGGACACTCATGACACACGCAGGGCACTCAATGTCCCACGCAGGACACTCAATGACCCACGCAGGACACTCATGACCCACGCAGGACACTCAATGACCCACGCAGGACACTCATGACCCACGCAGGACACTGAATCACCCACGCAGGACACCCATAACCCACGCAGGTCACTCAATGACCCACGCAGGACACTCAATGACCCACGCACGACACTCATGACCCACACAGGACACTCAATGACCCATGCAAGACACTCAATGACCCACGCAGGATACTCAATGGCCCACGCAGGACACTCAATGACCCATGCAGGACACTCATGACCCACGTAGGACACTCAATGACCCACGTACGACACTCAACAACCAACACAGCCACTCAATGACCAACGCACGACTCTCAATGACCCACGCTGGACACTCAATGACCCACGCAGGACAGTCATGACTCACGCAGGACACTCAATGACCCACGCAGGACACTCATGACCCACGCAGGACACTGAATCACCCACGCAGGACACCCATAACCCACGCAGGTCACTCAATTACCCATGCATGACACTCAATGACACACGCAGGACACTCATGACCCATGCAGGAAACTCAATGACCGACACAGGACACTCAATGGCCCACGCAGGACACTCATGACCCACGCAGGACACTCATGACCCACGCAGGACACTCAATGACACACGCAGGACACTCAATGACCCACACCGCACACTCAATGACCCACGCAGGACACACATGACCCACACAGGACACTCAATGACCCACGCACGACACTCAATGACCCACGCAGGATACTCAATGGCCCACGCAGGACACTCAATGACCCATACAGGACACTCATGACCCACGCAGGACACTCAATGACCCACGTAGGACACTCAATGACCAACACAGGCCACTCAATGACCCACGCAGGATTCTAAATGACCCAGGCTGGACACTCAATGACCCAAGCAGGACACTCAATGACCCACGCAGGACACACATGACCCACACAGGGCACTCAATGACCCACGCAGGAAACTCATGACCCACGCAGGACACTCAATGACACACGCTGGACACTCATGACCCATGCAGGACACTCAATGACCCACACAGGACACTCAATGGCCCACACAGGACACTCATGACCCACGCAGGACACTCATGACCCACGCAGGACACTCAATGACCCACGCAGGACACTCATGACCCATGCAGGACACTCAATGACCCAAGCAGGACACTCAATGACCCACGCAGGACACTGATGACCCACACAGGACATTCAATGACCCACGCAGGACACTCATGACCCATACAGGACACTCAATGACCCACGCAGGACACTCATGACCCACACAGGACACTCATTGACCCATGCAAGGCACTCAATGACCCACGCAGGATACTCAATGGCCCACGCAGGACACTCAATGACCAATGCAGGACACTCATGACCCACGTAGGACACTCAATGACCCACATACGACACTCAACAACCAACACAGCCACTCAATGACCAACGCACGACTCTCAATGACCCACGCTGGACAGTCAATGACCCACGCAGGACAGTCATGACTCACGCAGGACACTCAATAACCCACGCAGGACACTCATGACCCACGCAGGACACTGAATCACCCATGCAGGACACCCATAACCCACGCTGGTCACTCAATTACCCATGCATGACAGTCAATGACACACGCAGGACACTCATGACCCATGCAGGAAACTCAATGACCCACACAGGACACTCAATGGCCCATGCAGGAAACTCAATGGCCCACGCAGGACACACATGACCCACACAGGACACTCAATGACCCACACAGGACACTCAATGACCCACGCAGGATACTCAATGGCCCACGCAGGACACTCAATGACCCATGCAGGACACTCATGACCCACGCAGGACACTCAATGACCCACGCAGGACACTCAATGACCCAAGCAGGACACTCAATGACCCACGCAGGACACACATGACCCACACAGGGCACTGAATGACCCACGCAGGAAACTCATGACCCTCGCAGGACACTCAATGACACACGCAGGACACTCATGACCCATGCAGGGCACTCAATGACCCACACAGGACACTCAATGGCCCACGCAGGACACTCATGACCCACGCAGGACACTGATGACCCACGCAGGACACTCAATGACCCACACAGGACACTCAATGGCCCACGCAGGACACTCATGACCCACGCAGGACACTGATGACCCACGCAGGACACTCAATGACCCACGCAGGACACTCATGACCCACGCAGGACACTCAATGACCCACGCAGGACACTCATGACACACACAGGACACTCAATGACCCAAGCAGGACACTCAATGACCCACGCAGGACACTGATGACCCACACTGGACATTCAATGACCCACGCAGGACAATCATGACATTTACAGGACACTCAATGACCCACGCAGGACACTCATGACCCATGCAGTACACTCAATGACCCACACAGGACACTCAATGGCCCACGCAGGACACTCATGACCAAGGCAGGACACTCATGACCCACGCAGGTCACTCAATGACACACGCAGGACACTCAAGGACCCACACAGGACACTCAATGGCCCACGCAGGACACTCATGCCCCACACAGGACACTCAATGACCCACGCAGGACACTCAATGACCCACGCAGGACACTCAATGGCCCACGCAGGACACTCAATGACCCATGCAGGACACTCATGACGCTCGCAGGACACTCAATGACCCACGTAGGACACTCAATGACCCAAGCAGGACACTCAATGACCCACGCAGGACACACATGACCCACACAGGGCACTCAATGACCCACGCAGGAAACTCATGACCCACGCAGAACACTCAATGACCCACGCAGGACACCCATGACACACACAGGACACTCAATGACCCAAGCAGGACACTCAATGACCCACGCAGGACACTGATGACCCACACAGGACATTCAATGACCCACGCAGCACACTCATGACCCACGCAGGACACTCAATGACCCACGCAGGACACTCATGACCCACGCAGGACACTCAAGGACCCACGCAGGACACTCATGACACACACAGGACACTCAATGACCCAAGCAGGACACTCAATGACCCACGCAGGACACTGATGACCCACACAGGACATTCAATGACCCACGCAGGACACTCATGACCCATACAGGACACTCAATGACCCACGCAGGACACTCATGACCCATGCAGTACACTCAATGACCCACACAGGACACTCAATGGCCAACGCAGGACACTCATGACCAAGGCAGGACACTCATGACCCACGCAGGTCACTCAATTACACACGCAGGACACTTAAGGACCCACACAGGAAACTGAATCACCCACGCAGGACACCCATAACCCACGCAGGTCACTCAATTACCCATGCATGACACTCAATGACACACGCAGGACACTCATGACCCATGCAGGAAACTCAATGACCGACACAGGACACTCAATGGCCCACGCAGGACACTCATGACCCACGCAGGACACTCATGACCCACGCAGGACACTCAATGACACACGCAGGACACTCAATGACCCACACCGCACACTCAATGACCCACGCAGGACACACATGACCCACACAGGACACTCAATGACCCACGCACGACACTCAATGACCCACGCAGGATACTCAATGGCCCACGCAGGACACTCAATGACCCATACAGGACACTCATGACCCACGCAGGACACTCAATGACCAACGTAGGACACTCAATGACCAACACAGGCCACTCAATGACCCATGCAGGATTCTAAATGACCCAGGCTGGACACTCAATGACCCAAGCAGGACACTCAATGACCCACGCAGGACACACATGACCCACACAGGGCACTCAATGACCCACGCAGGAAACTCATGACCCACGCAGGACACTCAATGACACACGCTGGACACTCATGACCCATGCAGGACACTCAATGACCCACACAGGACACTCAATGGCCCACACAGGACACTCATGACCCACGCAGGACACTCATGACCCACGCAGGACACTCAATGACCCACGCAGGACACTCATGACCCATGCAGGACACTCAATGTCCCACGCAGGACACTCATGACACACACAGGACACTCAATGACCCAAGCAGGACACTCAATGACCCACGCAGGACACTGATGACCCACACAGGACATTCAATGACCCACGCAGGACACTCATGACCCATACAGGACACTCAATAACCCACGCAGGACACTCATGACCCACACAGGACACTCATTGACCCATGCAAGGCACTCAATGACCCACGCAGGATACTCAATGGCCCACGCAGGACACTCAATGACCAATGCAGGACACTCATGACCCACGTAGGACACTCAATGACCCACATACGACACTCAACAACCAACACAGCCACTCAATGACCAACGCACGACTCTCAATGACCCACGCTGGACAGTCAATGACCCACGCAGGACAGTCATGACTCACGCAGGACACTCAATAACCCACGCAGGACACTCATGACCCACGCAGGACACTGAATCACCCATGCAGGACACCCATAACCCATGCTGGTCACTCAATTACCCATGCATGACAGTCAATGACACACGCAGGACACTCATGACCCATGCAGGAAACTCAATGACCCACACAGGACACTCAATGGCCCATGCAGGACACTCAATGGCCCACGCAGGACACACATGACCCACACAGGACACTCAATGACCCACACAGGACACTCAATGACCCACGCAGGATACTCAATGGCCCACGCAGGACACTCAATGACCCATGCAGGACACTCATGACCCACGCAGGACACTCAATGACCCACGCAGGACACTCAATGACCCAAGCAGGACACTCAATGACCCACGCAGGACACACATGACCCACACAGGGCACTGAATGACCCACGCAGGAAACACATGACCCTCGCAGGACACTCAATGACACACGCAGGACACTCATGACCCATGCAGGGCACTCAATGACCCACACAGGACACTCAATGGCCCACGCAGGACACTCATGACCCACGCAGGACACTGATGACCCACGCAGGACACTCAATGACCCACACAGGACACTCAATGGCCCACGCAGGACACTCATGACCCACGCAGGACACTGAATCACCCATGCAGGACACCCATAACCCACGCTGGTCACTCAATTACCCATGCATGACAGTCAATGACACACGCAGGACACTCATGACCCATGCAGGAAACTCAATGACCCACACAGGACACTCAATGGCCCATGCAGGACACTCAATGGCCCACGCAGGACACACATGACCCACACAGGACACTCAATGACCCACACAGGACACTCAATGACCCACGCAGGATACTCAATGGCCCACGCAGGACACTCAATGACCCATGCAGGACACTCATGACCCACGCAGGACACTCAATGACCCACGCAGGACACTCAATGACCCAAGCAGGACACTCAATGACCCACGCAGGACACACATGACCCACACAGGGCACTGAATGACCCACGCAGGAAACTCATGACCCTCGCAGGACACTCAATGACACACGCAGGACACTCATGACCCATGCAGGGCACTCAATGACCCACACAGGACACTCAATGGCCCACGCAGGACACTCATGACCCACGCAGGACACTCATGACCCACGCAGGACACTCAATGACCCACACAGGACACTCAATGGCCCACGCAGGACACTCATGACCCACGCAGGACACTGATGACCCACGCAGGACACTCAATGACCCACGCAGGACACTCATGACCCACGCAGGACACTCAATGACCCACGCAGGACACTCATGACACACACAGGACACTCAATGACCCAAGCAGGACACTCAATGACCCACGCAGGACACTGATGACCCACACTGGACATTCAATGACCCACGCAGGACAATCATGACATTTACAGGACACTCAATGACCCACGCAGGACACTCATGACCCATGCAGTACACTCAATGACCCACACAGGACACTCAATGGCCCACGCAGGACACTCATGACCAAGGCAGGACACTCATGACCCACGCAGGTCACTCAATGACACACGCAGGACACTCAAGGACCCACACAGGACACTCAATGGCCCACGCAGGACACTCATGCCCCACACAGGACACTCAATGACCCACGCAGGACACTCAATGACCCACGCAGGACACTCAATGGCCCACGCAGGACACTCAATGACCCATGCAGGACACTCATGACGCTCGCAGGACACTCAATGACCCACGTAGGACACTCAATGACCCAAGCAGGACACTCAATGACCCACGCAGGACACACATGACCCACACAGGGCACTCAATGACCCACGCAGGAAACTCATGACCCACGCAGGACACTCAATGACCCACGCAGGACACCCATGACACACACAGGACACTCAATGACCCAAGCAGGACACTCAATGACCCACGCAGGACACTCAAAGTCCCACGCAGGACACTCATGACCCACGCAGGACACTCAATGACCCACGCAGGACACTCATGACCCACGCAGGACACTCAATGACCCACGCAGGACACTCAATGACCCACACAGGACACTCAATGACCCATGCAAGACACTCAATGACGCACGCAGGATACTCAATGGCACACGCAGGACACTCAATGACCCATGCAGGACACTCAAGACCCACGTAGGACACACAATGACCCACGTAGGACACTCATGACACACGCAGGGCACTCAATGTCCCACGCAGGACACTCAATGACCCACGCAGGACTCTCATGACCCACACAGGACACTCAATGACCCACGCAGGACACTCATGACCCACGCAGGACACAGAATCACCCACGCAGGACACCCATAACCCACGCAGGTCACTCAATGACCCACGCAGGACACTCAATGACCAACGCAGGACACTCATGACCCACACAGGACACTCAATGACCCATGCAAGGCACTCAATGACCCACGCAGGACACTCAATGGCCCACGAAGGACACTCAATGACCCATGCAGGACACTCAATGACCCACGCAGGACAGTCATGACTCACGCAGGTCACTCAATTACCCATGCAGGACACTCAATGACACACGCAGGACACTCATGACCCATGCAGGAAACTCAATGACCCACACAGGACACTCAATGACACACGCAGGACACTCATGACCCATGCAGGAAACTCAATGACCCACACAGGACACTCAATGGCCTATGCAGGACACTCATGACCCACGCAGGACACTCATGACCCACGCAGGACACTGAATCACCCACGCAGGACACTCAATGACCCACGCAGGGCACTCAATTACCCATGCAGGACACTCAATGACACACGCAGGACACTCATGACCCATGCAGGAAACTCAATGACCCACACAGGACACTCAATGACACACGCAGGACACTCAATGACCCACACCGGTCACTCAATGGCCCACGCAGGACACACATGACCCACGCAGGACACTGAATCACCCACGCAGGACACACATAAACCACGCAGGTCACTCAATGACCCATGCAGGACACTCAATGACCCACACAGGACACTCAATGGCCCACGCAGGACACTCATGACCCACGCAGGACACTGATGACCCACGCAGGACACTCAATGACCCACGCAGGACACTCATGACCCACGCAGGACACTCAATGACCCACGCAGGACACTCATGACACACACAGGACACTCAATGACCCAAGCAGGACACTCAATGACCCACGCAGGACACTGATGACCCACACTGGACATTCAATGACCCACGCAGGACAATCATGACATTTACAGGACACTCAATGACCCACGCAGGACACTCATGACCCATGCAGTACACTCAATGACCCACACAGGACACTCAATGGCCCACGCAGGACACTCATGACCAAGGCAGGACACTCATGACCCACGCAGGTCACTCAATGACACACGCAGGACACTCAAGGACCCACACAGGACACTCAATGGCCCACGCAGGACACTCATGCCCCACACAGGACACTCAATGACCCACGCAGGACACTCAATGACCCACGCAGGACACTCAATGGCCCACGCAGGACACTCAATGACCCATGCAGGACACTCATGACGCTCGCAGGACACTCAATGACCCACGTAGGACACTCAATGACCCAAGCAGGACACACATGACCCACACAGGGCACTCAATGAACAACGCAGGAAACTCATGACCCACGCAGGACACCCATGACACACACAGGACACTCAATGACCCAAGCAGGACACTCAATGACCCACGCAGGACACTGATGACCCACACAGGACATTCAATGACCCACGCAGCACACTCATGACCCACGCAGGACACTCAATGACCCACGCAGGACACTCATGACCCACGCAGGACACTCAAGGACCCACGCAGGACACTCATGACACACACAGGACACTCAATGACCCAAGCAGGACACTCAATGACCCACGCAGGACACTGATGACCCACACAGGACATTCAATGACCCACGCAGGACACTCATGACCCATACAGGACACTCAATGACCCACGCAGGACACTCATGACCCATGCAGTACACTCAATGACCCACACAGGACACTCAATGGCCCACGCAGGACACTCATGACCAAGGCAGGACACTCATGACCCACGCAGGTCACTCAATTACACAGGCAGGACACTTAAGGACCCACACAGGAAACTCATGACCCACGCAGGACAGTCATGACTCACGCAGGACACTCAATGACCCACGCAGGACACTCATGACCCACGCAGGACACTGAATCACCCACGCAGGACACCCATAACCCACGCAGGTCACTCAATTACCCATGCATGACACTCAATGACACACGCAGGACACTCATGACCCATGCAGGAAACTCAATGACCGACACAGGACACTCAATGGCCCACGCAGGACACTCATGACCCACGCAGGACACTCATGACCCACGCAGGACACTCAATGACACACGCAGGACACTCAATGACCCACACCGCACACTCAATGACCCACGCAGGACACACATGACCCACACAGGACACTCAATGACCCACGCACGACACTCAATGACCCACGCAGGATACTCAATGGCCCACGCAGGACACTCAATGACCCATACAGGACACTCATGACCCACGCAGGACACTCAATGACCCACGTAGGACACTCAATGACCAACACAGGCCACTCAATGACCCACGCAGGATTCTAAATGACCCAGGCTGGACACTCAATGACCCAAGCAGGACACTCAATGACCCACGCAGGACACACATGACCCACACAGGGCACTCAATGACCCACGCAGGAAACTCATGACCCACGCAGGACACTCAATGACACACGCTGGACACTCATGACCCATGCAGGACACTCAATGACCCACACAGGACACTCAATGGCCCACACAGGACACTCATGACCCACGCAGGACACTCATGACCTACGCAGGACACTCAATGACCCACGCAGGACACTCATGACCCATGCAGGACACTCAATGTCCCACGCAGGACACTCATGACACACACAGGACACTCAATAACCCAAGCAGGACACTCAATGACCCACGCAGGACACTGATGACCCACACAGGACATTCAATGACCCACGCAGGACACTCATGACCCATACAGGACACTCAATGACCCACGCAGGACACTCATGACCCACACAGGACACTCATTGACCCATGCAAGGCACTCAATGACCCACGCAGGATACTCAATGGCCCACGCAGGACACTCAATGACCAATGCAGGACACTCATGACCCACGTAGGACACTCAATGACCCACAGACGACACTCAACAACCAACACAGCCACTCAATGACCAACGCACGACTCTCAATGACCCACGCTGGACAGTCAATGACCCACGCAGGACAGTCATGACTCACGCAGGACACTCAATAACCCACGCAGGACACTCATGACCCACGCAGGACACTGAATCACCCATGCAGGACACCCATAACCCACGCTGGTCACTCAATTACCCATGCATGACAGTCAATGACACACGCAGGACACTCATGACCCATGCAGGAAACTCAATGACCCACACAGGACACTCAATGGCCCATGCAGGACACTCAATGGCCCACGCAGGACACACATGACCCACACAGGACACTCAATGACCCACACAGGACACTCAATGACCCACGCAGGATACTCAATGGCCCACGCAGGACACTCAATGACCCATGCAGGACACTCATGACCCACGCAGGACACTCAATGACCCACGCAGGACACTCAATGACCCAAGCAGGACACTCAATGACCCACGCAGGACACACATGACCCACACAGGGCACTGAATGACCCACGCAGGAAACACATGACCCTCGCAGGACACTCAATGACACACGCAGGACACTCATGACCCATGCAGGGCACTCAATGACCCACACAGGACACTCAATGGCCCACGCAGGACACTCATGACCCACGCAGGACACTGATGACCCACGCAGGACACTCAATGACCCACACAGGACACTCAATGGCCCACGCAGGACACTCATGACCCACGCAGGACACTGAATCACCCATGCAGGACACCCATAACCCACGCTGGTCACTCAATTACCCATGCATGACAGTCAATGACACACGCAGGACACTCATGACCCATGCAGGAAACTCAATGACCCACACAGGACACTCAATGGCCCATGCAGGACACTCAATGGCCCACGCAGGACACACATGACCCACACAGGACACTCAATGACCCACACAGGACACTCAATGACCCACGCAGGATACTCAATGGCCCACGCAGGACACTCAATGACCCATGCAGGACACTCATGACCCACGCAGGACACTCAATGACCCAAACAGGATTCTTAATGACCCACGCTGGACACTCAATGACCCAAGCAGGACACTCAATGACCCACGCAGGACACACATGACCCACACAGGGCACTGAATGACCCACGCAGGAAACTCATGACCCTCGCAGGACACTCAATGACACACGCAGGACACTCATGACCCATGCAGGGCACTCAATGACCCACACAGGACACTCAATGGCCCACGCAGGTCACTCATGACCCACGCAGGACACTGATGACCCACGCAGGACACTCAATGACCCACACAGGACACTCAATGGCCCACGCAGGACACTGATGACCCACGCAGGACACTGATGACCCACGCAGGACACTCAATGACCCACGCAGGACACTCATGACCCACGCAGGACACTCAATGACCCACGCAGGACACTCATGACACACACAGGACACTCAATGACCCAAGCAGGACACTCAATGACCCACGCAGGACACTGATGACCCACACTGGACATTCAATGACCCACGCAGGACAATCATGACATTTACAGGACACTCAATGACCCACGCAGGACACTCATGACCCATGCAGTACACTCAATGACCCACACAGGACACTCAATGGCCCACGCAGGACACTCATGACCAAGGCAGGACACTCATGACCCACGCAGGTCACTCAATGACACACGCAGGACACTCAAGGACCCACACAGGACACTCAATGGCCCACGCAGGACACTCATGCCCCACACAGGACACTCAATGACCCACGCAGGACACTCAATGACCCACGCAGGACACTCAATGGCCCACGCAGGACACTCAATGACCCATGCAGGACACTCATGACGCTCGCAGGACACTCAATGACCCACGTAGGACACTCAATGACCCAAGCAGGACACTCAATGACCCACGCAGGACACACATGACCCACACAGGGCACTCAATGACCCACGCAGGAAACTCATGACCGACGCAGGACACTCAATGACCCACGCAGGACACCCATGACACACACAGGACACTCAATGACCCAAGCAGGACACTCAATGACCCACGCAGGACACTCAAAGTCCCACGCAGGACACTCATGACCCACGCAGGACACTCAATGACCCACGCAGGACACTCATGACCCACGCAGGACACTCAATGACCCACGCAGGACACTCAATGACCCACACAGGACACTCAATGACCCATGCAAGACACTCAATGACGCACGCAGGATACTCAATGGCACACGCAGGACACTCAATGACCCATGCAGGACACTCAAGACCCACGTAGGACACACAATGACCCACGTAGGACACTCATGACACACGCAGGGCACTCAATGTCCCACGCAGGACACTCAATGACCCACGCAGGACTCTCATGACCCACACAGGACACTCAATGACCCACGCAGGACACTCATGACCCACGCAGGACACAGAATCACCCACGCAGGACACCCATAACCCACGCAGGTCACTCAATGACCCACGCAGGACACTCAATGACCAACGCAGGACACTCATGACCCACACAGGACACTCAATGACCCATGCAAGGCACTCAATGACCCACGCAGGACACTCAATGGCCCACGAAGGACACTCAATGACCCATGCAGGACACTCAATGACCCACGCAGGACAGTCATGACTCACGCAGGTCACTCAATTACCCATGCAGGACACTCAATGACACACGCAGGACACTCATGACCCATGCAGGAAACTCAATGACCCACACAGGACACTCAATGACACACGCAGGACACTCATGACCCATGCAGGAAACTCAATGACCCACACAGGACACTCAATGGCCTATGCAGGACACTCATGACCCACGCAGGACACTCATGACCCACGCAGGACACTGAATCACCCACGCAGGACACTCAATGACCCACGCAGGGCACTCAATTACCCATGCAGGACACTCAATGACACACGCAGGACACTCATGACCCATGCAGGAAACTCAATGACCCACACAGGACACTCAATGACACACGCAGGACACTCAATGACCCACACCGGTCACTCAATGGCCCACGCAGGACACACATGACCCACGCAGGACACTGAATCACCCACGCAGGACACACATAAACCACGCAGGTCACTCAATGACCCATGCAGGACACTCAATGACCCACACAGGACACTCAATGGCCCACGCAGGACACTCATGACCCACGCAGGACACTGATGACCCACGCAGGACACTCAATGACCCACGCAGGACACTCATGACCCACGCAGGACACTCAATGACCCACGCAGGACACTCATGACACACACAGGACACTCAATGACCCAAGCAGGACACTCAATGACCCACGCAGGACACTGATGACCCACACTGGACATTCAATGACCCACGCAGGACAATCATGACATTTACAGGACACTCAATGACCCACGCAGGACACTCATGACCCATGCAGTACACTCAATGACCCACACAGGACACTCAATGGCCCACGCAGGACACTCATGACCAAGGCAGGACACTCATGACCCACGCAGGTCACTCAATGACACACGCAGGACACTCAAGGACCCACACAGGACACTCAATGGCCCACGCAGGACACTCATGCCCCACACAGGACACTCAATGACCCACGCAGGACACTCAATGACCCACGCAGGACACTCAATGGCCCACGCAGGACACTCAATGACCCATGCAGGACACTCATGACGCTCGCAGGACACTCAATGACCCACGTAGGACACTCAATGACCCAAGCAGGACACACATGACCCACACAGGGCACTCAATGAACAACGCAGGAAACTCATGACCCACGCAGGACACCCATGACACACACAGGACACTCAATGACCCAAGCAGGACACTCAATGACCCACGCAGGACACTGATGACCCACACAGGACATTCAATGACCCACGCAGCACACTCATGACCCACGCAGGACACTCAATGACCCACGCAGGACACTCATGACCCACGCAGGACACTCAAGGACCCACGCAGGACACTCATGACACACACAGGACACTCAATGACCCAAGCAGGACACTCAATGACCCACGCAGGACACTGATGACCCACACAGGACATTCAATGACCCACGCAGGACACTCATGACCCATACAGGACACTCAATGACCCACGCAGGACACTCATGACCCATGCAGTACACTCAATGACCCACACAGGACACTCAATGGCCCACGCAGGACACTCATGACCAAGGCAGGACACTCATGACCCACGCAGGTCACTCAATTACACAGGCAGGACACTTAAGGACCCACACAGGAAACTCATGACCCACGCAGGACAGTCATGACTCACGCAGGACACTCAATGACCCACGCAGGACACTCATGACCCACGCAGGACACTGAATCACCCACGCAGGACACCCATAACCCACGCAGGTCACTCAATTACCCATGCATGACACTCAATGACACACGCAGGACACTCATGACCCATGCAGGAAACTCAATGACCGACACAGGACACTCAATGGCCCACGCAGGACACTCATGACCCACGCAGGACACTCATGACCCACGCAGGACACTCAATGACACACGCAGGACACTCAATGACCCACACCGCACACTCAATGACCCACGCAGGACACACATGACCCACACAGGACACTCAATGACCCACGCACGACACTCAATGACCCACGCAGGATACTCAATGGCCCACGCAGGACACTCAATGACCCATACAGGACACTCATGACCCACGCAGGACACTCAATGACCCACGTAGGACACTCAATGACCAACACAGGCCACTCAATGACCCACGCAGGATTCTAAATGACCCAGGCTGGACACTCAATGACCCAAGCAGGACACTCAATGACCCACGCAGGACACACATGACCCACACAGGGCACTCAATGACCCACGCAGGAAACTCATGACCCACGCAGGACACTCAATGACACACGCTGGACACTCATGACCCATGCAGGACACTCAATGACCCACACAGGACACTCAATGGCCCACACAGGACACTCATGACCCACGCAGGACACTCATGACCTACGCAGGACACTCAATGACCCACGCAGGACACTCATGACCCATGCAGGACACTCAATGTCCCACGCAGGACACTCATGACACACACAGGACACTCAATAACCCAAGCAGGACACTCAATGACCCACGCAGGACACTGATGACCCACACAGGACATTCAATGACCCACGCAGGACACTCATGACCCATACAGGACACTCAATGACCCACGCAGGACACTCATGACCCACACAGGACACTCATTGACCCATGCAAGGCACTCAATGACCCACGCAGGATACTCAATGGCCCACGCAGGACACTCAATGACCAATGCAGGACACTCATGACCCACGTAGGACACTCAATGACCCACAGACGACACTCAACAACCAACACAGCCACTCAATGACCAACGCACGACTCTCAATGACCCACGCTGGACAGTCAATGACCCACGCAGGACAGTCATGACTCACGCAGGACACTCAATAACCCACGCAGGACACTCATGACCCACGCAGGACACTGAATCACCCATGCAGGACACCCATAACCCACGCTGGTCACTCAATTACCCATGCATGACAGTCAATGACACACGCAGGACACTCATGACCCATGCAGGAAACTCAATGACCCACACAGGACACTCAATGGCCCATGCAGGACACTCAATGGCCCACGCAGGACACACATGACCCACACAGGACACTCAATGACCCACACAGGACACTCAATGACCCACGCAGGATACTCAATGGCCCACGCAGGACACTCAATGACCCATGCAGGACACTCATGACCCACGCAGGACACTCAATGACCCACGCAGGACACTCAATGACCCAAGCAGGACACTCAATGACCCACGCAGGACACACATGACCCACACAGGGCACTGAATGACCCACGCAGGAAACACATGACCCTCGCAGGACACTCAATGACACACGCAGGACACTCATGACCCATGCAGGGCACTCAATGACCCACACAGGACACTCAATGGCCCACGCAGGACACTCATGACCCACGCAGGACACTGATGACCCACGCAGGACACTCAATGACCCACACAGGACACTCAATGGCCCACGCAGGACACTCATGACCCACGCAGGACACTGAATCACCCATGCAGGACACCCATAACCCACGCTGGTCACTCAATTACCCATGCATGACAGTCAATGACACACGCAGGACACTCATGACCCATGCAGGAAACTCAATGACCCACACAGGACACTCAATGGCCCATGCAGGACACTCAATGGCCCACGCAGGACACACATGACCCACACAGGACACTCAATGACCCACACAGGACACTCAATGACCCACGCAGGATACTCAATGGCCCACGCAGGACACTCAATGACCCATGCAGGACACTCATGACCCACGCAGGACACTCAATGACCCAAACAGGATTCTTAATGACCCACGCTGGACACTCAATGACCCAAGCAGGACACTCAATGACCCACGCAGGACACACATGACCCACACAGGGCACTGAATGACCCACGCAGGAAACTCATGACCCTCGCAGGACACTCAATGACACACGCAGGACACTCATGACCCATGCAGGGCACTCAATGACCCACACAGGACACTCAATGGCCCACGCAGGTCACTCATGACCCACGCAGGACACTGATGACCCACGCAGGACACTCAATGACCCACACAGGACACTCAATGGCCCACGCAGGACACTGATGACCCACGCAGGACACTGATGACCCACGCAGGACACTCAATGACCCACGCAGGACACTCATGACCCACGCAGGACACTCAATGACCCACGCAGGACACTCATGACACACACAGGACACTCAATGACCCAAGCAGGACACTCAATGACCCACGCAGGACACTGATGACCCACACTGGACATTCAATGACCCACGCAGGACAATCATGACATTTACAGGACACTCAATGACCCACGCAGGACACTCATGACCCATGCAGTACACTCAATGACCCACACAGGACACTCAATGGCCCACGCAGGACACTCATGACCAAGGCAGGACACTCATGACCCACGCAGGTCACTCAATGACACACGCAGGACACTCAAGGACCCACACAGGACACTCAATGGCCCACGCAGGACACTCATGCCCCACACAGGACACTCAATGACCCACGCAGGACACTCAATGACCCACGCAGGACACTCAATGGCCCACGCAGGACACTCAATGACCCATGCAGGACACTCATGACGCTCGCAGGACACTCAATGACCCACGTAGGACACTCAATGACCCAAGCAGGACACTCAATGACCCACGCAGGACACACATGACCCACACAGGGCACTCAATGACCCACGCAGGAAACTCATGACCGACGCAGGACACTCAATGACCCACGCAGGACACCCATGACACACACAGGACACTCAATGACCCAAGCAGGACACTCAATGACCCACGCAGGACACTCAAAGTCCCACGCAGGACACTCATGACCCACGCAGGACACTCAATGACCCACGCAGGACACTCATGACGCTCGCAGGACACTCAATGACCCACGTAGGACACTCAATGACCCAAGCAGGACACTCAATGACCCACGCAGGACACACATGACCCACACAGGGCACTCAATGACCCACGCAGGAAACTCATGACCCACGCAGGACACTCAATGACCCACGCAGGACACCCATGACACACACAGGACACTCAATGACCCAAGCAGGACACTCAATGACCCACGCAGGACACTGATGACCCACACAGGACATTCAATGACCCACGCAGCACACTCATGACCCACGCAGGACACTCAATGACCCACGCAGGACACTCATGACCCACGCAGGACACTCAAGGACCCACGCAGGACACTCATGACACACACAGGACACTCAATGACCCAAGCAGGACACTCAATGACCCACGCAGGACACTGATGACCCACACAGGACATTCAATGACCCACGCAGGACACTCATGACCCATACAGGACACTCAATGACCCATGCAGTACACTCAATGACCCACACAGGACACTCAATGGCCCACGCAGGACACTCATGACCCATACAGGACACTCATGACCCATGCAGTACACTCAATGACCCACACAGGACACTCAATGGCCCACGCAGGACACTCATGAACAAGGCAGGACACTCATGACCCACGCAGGTCACTCAATTACACACGCAGGACACTTAAGGACCCACACAGGAAACTCATGACCCACGCAGGACACTCATGACACACGCAGGACACTCAATGACCCACGCAGGACACTCATGACCCACGCAGGACACTCAATGACCCACGCAGGACACTCATGACCCACACAGGACACTCAATGACCCATGCAAGGCACACAATGCCCCACGCAGGATACTCAATGGCCCACGCAGGACACTCAATGACCCATGCAGGACACACAATGACCCACGTAGGACACTCAATGACCCACGCAGGATACTCAATGGCCCACGCAGGACACTCAATGACCCATGCAGGACACGCATGACCCACGCAGGACACTCAATGACCCACGTAGGACACTCAATGACCAACACAGGCCACTCAATGACCAATGCAGGATTCTCAATGACCCACTCTGGACACTCATGACCCAAGCAGGACACTCAATGACCCACGCAGGTCACTCATGACCCACACAGGACACTCAATGACCCATGCAGGACACTCATGACCCATGCAGGACACTCAATGACCCACGCAGGACACTCATGACCCACGCAGGACACTCAATGACCCACACAGGACACTTAATGGCCCACGCAGGACACTCATGACCAACGCAGGACACTCATGACCCACGCAGGATACACAATGGCCCACGCAGGACACTCAATGACCCATGCAGGACTCTCATGACCCACGCAGGACACTCAATGACCCACGTAGGACTCTCAATGACCAACACCGGCCACTCAATGACCCACGCAGGGCTCTCAATGGCCCACACAGGACACTCAATGACCCAAGCAGGACACTCAATGACCCACGCAGGATACTCAATGGCCCACGCAGGATACTCAATGGCGCACGCAGGACACTCAATGACCCATGCAGGACACTCATGACCCACGCAGGACACTCAATGACCCACGTAGGACTCTCAATGACCAACACCGGCCACTCAACGACCCACGCAGGACTCTCAATGACCCACGCTGGAACTCATGACCCAAACAGGACACTCAATGACCCACGCAGGACACTCATGACCCACGCAGGACACTCATGACCCACGCAGGACACACATGGCCCACGCAGGACACTCAATGACCCACGCAGGACACTCATGACCCACGCAGGACACTCATGACCCACACCGGACACTCAATGACCCACGCAGGACACTCAATGACCCACGCAGGATACTCAATGGCCCACGCAGGACACTCAATGACCCATGCAGGACACTCAATGACCCACGCAGGACACTCATGACCCACACAGGACACTCAATGACCCACGCAGGACACTCAATGGCCCACGCAGGACACTCAATGTCCCACGCAGGACACTCAATGACACATGCAGCACACTCAATGACCCACGCAGGACACTCATGACCCACGCAGGACACTCAATGACCCACGCAGGACACTCATGACTCACACAGGACACTCAATGACCCACGCAAGACACTCAATGATCCACGCAGGTTGCTCAATGGCCCACGCAGGACACTCAATGACCCTTGCAGGACACTCATGACCCACGTAGGACACTCAATGGCCCACGCAGGGCACTCATGACCCACGCAGGACACTCATGACCCATGCAGGACACTCAATGACCCACACAGGGCACTCAATGGCCCACGCAGGACACTCATGACCCATGCAGGACACTCAATGACCCACACAGGACACTCAATGGCCCACGCAGGACACTCAATGACACACGCAGCACACTCAATGACCCACGCAGGACAATCATGACCCACGCAGGACACTCAATGACCCACGCAGGACACTCATGACCCACACAGGACACTCAATGACCCATGCAAGGCACTCAATGACCCACGCAGGATACTCAATGGCCCACGCAGGACACTCAATGACCAATGCAGGACACTCATGACCCACGTAGGACACTCAATGACCCACAGACGACACTCAACAACCAACACAGCCACTCAATGACCAACGCACGACTCTCAATGACCCACGCTGGACAGTCAATGACCCACGCAGGACAGTCATGACTCACGCAGGACACTCAATAACCCACGCAGGACACTCATGACCCACGCAGGACATTGAATCACCCATGCAGGACACCCATAACCCACGCTGGTCACTCAATTACCCATGCATGACAGTCAATGACACACGCAGGACACTCATGACCCATGCAGGAAACTCAATGACCCACACAGGACACTCAATGGCCCATGCAGGACACTCAATGGCCCACGCAGGACACACATGACCCACACAGGACACTCAATGACCCACACAGGACACTCAATGACCCACGCAGGATACTCAATGGCCCACGCAGGACACTCAATGACCCATGCAGGACACTCATGACCCACGCAGGACACTCAATGACCCACGCAGGACACTCAATGACCCAAGCAGGACACTCAATGACCCACGCAGGACACACATGACCCACACAGGGCACTGAATGACCCACGCAGGAAACACATGACCCTCGCAGGACACTCAATGACACACGCAGGACACTCATGACCCATGCAGGGCACTCAATGACCCACACAGGACACTCAATGGCCCACGCAGGACACTCATGACCCACGCAGGACACTGATGACCCACGCAGGACACTCAATGACCCACACAGGACACTCAATGGCCCACGCAGGACACTCATGACCCACGCAGGACACTGAATCACCCATGCAGGACACCCATAACCCACGCTGGTCACTCAATTACCCATGCATGACAGTCAATGACACACGCAGGACACTCATGACCCATGCAGGAAACTCAATGACCCACACAGGACACTCAATGGCCCATGCAGGACACTCAATGGCCCACGCAGGACACACATGACCCACACAGGACACTCAATGACCCACACAGGACACTCAATGACCCACGCAGGATACTCAATGGCCCACGCAGGACACTCAATGACCCATGCAGGACACTCATGACCCACGCAGGACACTCAATGACCCACGCAGGACACTCAATGACCCAAGCAGGACACTCAATGACCCACGCAGGACACACATGACCCACACAGGGCACTGAATGACCCACGCAGGAAACTCATGACCCTCGCAGGACACTCAATGACACACGCAGGACACTCATGACCCATGCAGGGCACTCAATGACCCACACAGGACACTCAATGGCCCACGCAGGACACTCATGACCCACGCAGGACACTGATGACCCACGCAGGACACTCAATGACCCACACAGGACACTCAATGGCCCACGCAGGACACTCATGACCCACGCAGGACACTGATGACCCACGCAGGACACTCAATGACCCACGCAGGACACTCATGACCCACGCAGGACACTCAATGACCCACGCAGGACACTCATGACACACACAGGACACTCAATGACCCAAGCAGGACACTCAATGACCCACGCAGGACACTGATGACCCACACTGGACATTCAATGACCCACGCAGGACAATCATGACATTTACAGGACACTCAATGACCCACGCAGGACACTCATGACCCATGCAGTACACTCAATGACCCACACAGGACACTCAATGGCCCACGCAGGACACTCATGACCAAGGCAGGACACTCATGACCCACGCAGGTCACTCAATGACACACGCAGGACACTCAAGGACCCACACAGGACACTCAATGGCCCACGCAGGACACTCATGCCCCACACAGGACACTCAATGACCCACGCAGGACACTCAATGACCCACGCAGGACACTCAATGGCCCACGCAGGACACTCAATGACCCATGCAGGACACTCATGACGCTCGCAGGACACTCAATGACCCACGTAGGACACTCAATGACCCAAGCAGGACACTCAATGACCCACGCAGGACACACATGACCCACACAGGGCACTCAATGACCCACGCAGGAAACTCATGACCCACGCAGGACACTCAATGACCCACGCAGGACACCCATGACACACACAGGACACTCAATGACCCAAGCAGGACACTCAATGACCCACGCAGGACACTGATGACCCACACAGGACATTCAATGACCCACGCAGCACACTCATGACCCACGCAGGACACTCAATGACCCACGCAGGACACTCATGACCCACGCAGGACACTCAAGGACCCACGCAGGACACTCATGACACACACAGGACACTCAATGACCCAAGCAGGACACTCAATGACCCACGCAGGACACTGATGACCCACACAGGACATTCAATGACCCACGCAGGACACTCATGACCCATACAGGACACTCAATGACCCACGCAGGACACTCATGACCCATGCAGTACACTCAATGACCCACACAGGACACTCAATGGCCCACGCAGGACACTCATGAACAAGGCAGGACACTCATGACCCACGCAGGTCACTCAATTACACACGCAGGACACTTAAGGACCCACACAGGAAACTCATGACCCACGCAGGACACTCATGACACACGCAGGACACTCAATGACCCACGCAGGACACTCATGACCCACGCAGGACACTCAATGACCCACGCAGGACACTCATGACCCACACAGGACACTCAATGACCCATGCAAGGCACACAATGCCCCACGCAGGATACTCAATGGCCCACGCAGGACACTCAATGACCCATGCAGGACACACAATGACCCACGTAGGACACTCAATGACCCACGCAGGATACTCAATGGCCCACGCAGGACACTCAATGACCCATGCAGGACACGCATGACCCACGCAGGACACTCAATGACCCACGTAGGACACTCAATGACCAACACAGGCCACTCAATGACCAATGCAGGATTCTCAATGACCCACTCTGGACACTCATGACCCAAGCAGGACACTCAATGACCCACGCAGGTCACTCATGACCCACACAGGACACTCAATGACCCATGCAGGACACTCATGACCCATGCAGGACACTCAATGACCCACGCAGGACACTCATGACCCACGCAGGACACTCAATGACCCACACAGGACACTTAATGGCCCACGCAGGACACTCATGACCAACGCAGGACACTCATGACCCACGCAGGATACACAATGGCCCACGCAGGACACTCAATGACCCATGCAGGACTCTCATGACCCACGCAGGACACTCAATGACCCACGTAGGACTCTCAATGACCAACACCGGCCACTCAATGACCCACGCAGGGCTCTCAATGGCCCACACAGGACACTCAATGACCCAAGCAGGACACTCAATGACACACGCAGGATACTCAATGGCCCACGCAGGATACTCAATGGCGCACGCAGGACACTCAATGACCCATGCAGGACACTCATGACCCACGCAGGACACTCAATGACCCACGTAGGACTCTCAATGACCAACACCGGCCACTCAACGACCCACGCAGGACTCTCAATGACCCACGCTGGAACTCATGACCCAAACAGGACACTCAATGACCCACGCAGGACACTCATGACCCACGCAGGACACTCATGACCCACGCAGGACACACATGGCCCACGCAGGACACTCAATGACCCACGCAGGACACTCATGACACACACAGGACACTCAATGACCCAAGCAGGACACTCAATGACCCACGCAGGACACTGATGACCCACACTGGACATTCAATGACCCACGCAGGACAATCATGACATTTACAGGACACTCAATGACCCACGCAGGACACTCATGACCCATGCAGTACACTCAATGACCCACACAGGACACTCAATGGCCCACGCAGGACACTCATGACCAAGGCAGGACACTCATGACCCACGCAGGTCACTCAATGACACACGCAGGACACTCAAGGACCCACACAGGACACTCAATGGCCCACGCAGGACACTCATGCCCCACACAGGACACTCAATGACCCACGCAGGACACTCAATGACCCACGCAGGACACTCAATGGCCCACGCAGGACACTCAATGACCCATGCAGGACACTCATGACGCTCGCAGGACACTCAATGACCCACGTAGGACACTCAATGACCCAAGCAGGACACACATGACCCACACAGGGCACTCAATGAACAACGCAGGAAACTCATGACCCACGCAGGACACCCATGACACACACAGGACAC
This sequence comes from Chiloscyllium plagiosum, assembly GCF_037043375.1. Classification (NCBI taxonomy): domain Eukaryota; kingdom Metazoa; phylum Chordata; class Chondrichthyes; order Orectolobiformes; family Hemiscylliidae; genus Chiloscyllium; species Chiloscyllium plagiosum. The sequence goes on from NW_028270167.1 coordinate 47,954,618, forward strand.
TCAATGACCCAAGCAGGACACTCAATGACCCACGCAGGACACTGATGACCCACACAGGACATTCAATGACCCACGCAGCACACTCATGACCCACGCAGGACACTCAATGACCCACGCAGGACACTCATGACCCACGCAGGACACTCAAGGACCCACGCAGGACACTCATGACACACACAGGACACTCAATGACCCAAGCAGGACACTCAATGACCCACGCAGGACACTGATGACCCACACAGGACATTCAATGACCCACGCAGGACACTCATGACCCATACAGGACACTCAATGACCCACGCAGGACACTCATGACCCATGCAGTACACTCAATGACCCACACAGGACACTCAATGGCCCACGCAGGACACTCATGACCAAGGCAGGACACTCATGACCCACGCAGGTCACTCAATTACACAGGCAGGACACTTAAGGACCCACACAGGAAACTCATGACCCACGCAGGACAGTCATGACTCACGCAGGACACTCAATGACCCACGCAGGACACTCATGACCCACGCAGGACACTGAATCACCCACGCAGGACACCCATAACCCACGCAGGTCACTCAATTACCCATGCATGACACTCAATGACACACGCAGGACACTCATGACCCATGCAGGAAACTCAATGACCGACACAGGACACTCAATGGCCCACGCAGGACACTCATGACCCACGCAGGACACTCATGACCCACGCAGGACACTCAATGACACACGCAGGACACTCAATGACCCACACCGCACACTCAATGACCCACGCAGGACACACATGACCCACACAGGACACTCAATGACCCACGCACGACACTCAATGACCCACGCAGGATACTCAATGGCCCACGCAGGACACTCAATGACCCATACAGGACACTCATGACCCACGCAGGACACTCAATGACCCACGTAGGACACTCAATGACCAACACAGGCCACTCAATGACCCACGCAGGATTCTAAATGACCCAGGCTGGACACTCAATGACCCAAGCAGGACACTCAATGACCCACGCAGGACACACATGACCCACACAGGGCACTCAATGACCCACGCAGGAAACTCATGATCCACGCAGGACACTCAATGACACACGCTGGACACTCATGACCCATGCAGGACACTCAATGACCCACACAGGACACTCAATGGCCCACACAGGACACTCATGACCCACGCAGGACACTCATGACCTACGCAGGACACTCAATGACCCACGCAGGACACTCATGACCCATGCAGGACACTCAATGTCCCACGCAGGACACTCATGACACACACAGGACACTCAATAACCCAAGCAGGACACTCAATGACCCACGCAGGACACTGATGACCCACACAGGACATTCAATGACCCACGCAGGACACTCATGACCCATACAGGACACTCAATGACCCACGCAGGACACTCATGACCCACACAGGACACTCATTGACCCATGCAAGGCACTCAATGACCCACGCAGGATACTCAATGGCCCACGCAGGACACTCAATGACCAATGCAGGACACTCATGACCCACGTAGGACACTCAATGACCCACAGACGACACTCAACAACCAACACAGCCACTCAATGACCAACGCACGACTCTCAATGACCCACGCTGGACAGTCAATGACCCACGCAGGACAGTCATGACTCACGCAGGACACTCAATAACCCACGCAGGACACTCATGACCCACGCAGGACACTGAATCACCCATGCAGGACACCCATAACCCACGCTGGTCACTCAATTACCCATGCATGACAGTCAATGACACACGCAGGACACTCATGACCCATGCAGGAAACTCAATGACCCACACAGGACACTCAATGGCCCATGCAGGACACTCAATGGCCCACGCAGGACACACATGACCCACACAGGACACTCAATGACCCACACAGGACACTCAATGACCCACGCAGGATACTCAATGGCCCACGCAGGACACTCAATGACCCATGCAGGACACTCATGACCCACGCAGGACACTCAATGACCCACGCAGGACACTCAATGACCCAAGCAGGACACTCAATGACCCACGCAGGACACACATGACCCACACAGGGCACTGAATGACCCACGCAGGAAACACATGACCCTCGCAGGACACTCAATGACACACGCAGGACACTCATGACCCATGCAGGGCACTCAATGACCCACACAGGACACTCAATGGCCCACGCAGGACACTCATGACCCACGCAGGACACTGATGACCCACGCAGGACACTCAATGACCCACACAGGACACTCAATGGCCCACGCAGGACACTCATGACCCACGCAGGACACTGAATCACCCATGCAGGACACCCATAACCCACGCTGGTCACTCAATTACCCATGCATGACAGTCAATGACACACGCAGGACACTCATGACCCATGCAGGAAACTCAATGACCCACACAGGACACTCAATGGCCCATGCAGGACACTCAATGGCCCACGCAGGACACACATGACCCACACAGGACACTCAATGACCCACACAGGACACTCAATGACCCACGCAGGATACTCAATGGCCCACGCAGGACACTCAATGACCCATGCAGGACACTCATGACCCACGCAGGACACTCAATGACCCAAACAGGATTCTTAATGACCCACGCTGGACACTCAATGACCCAAGCAGGACACTCAATGACCCACGCAGGACACACATGACCCACACAGGGCACTGAATGACCCACGCAGGAAACTCATGACCCTCGCAGGACACTCAATGACACACGCAGGACACTCATGACCCATGCAGGGCACTCAATGACCCACACAGGACACTCAATGGCCCACGCAGGTCACTCATGACCCACGCAGGACACTGATGACCCACGCAGGACACTCAATGACCCACACAGGACACTCAATGGCCCACGCAGGACACTGATGACCCACGCAGGACACTGATGACCCACGCAGGACACTCAATGACCCACGCAGGACACTCATGACCCACGCAGGACACTCAATGACCCACGCAGGACACTCATGACACACACAGGACACTCAATGACCCAAGCAGGACACTCAATGACCCACGCAGGACACTGATGACCCACACTGGACATTCAATGACCCACGCAGGACAATCATGACATTTACAGGACACTCAATGACCCACGCAGGACACTCATGACCCATGCAGTACACTCAATGACCCACACAGGACACTCAATGGCCCACGCAGGACACTCATGACCAAGGCAGGACACTCATGACCCACGCAGGTCACTCAATGACACACGCAGGACACTCAAGGACCCACACAGGACACTCAATGGCCCACGCAGGACACTCATGCCCCACACAGGACACTCAATGACCCACGCAGGACACTCAATGACCCACGCAGGACACTCAATGGCCCACGCAGGACACTCAATGACCCATGCAGGACACTCATGACGCTCGCAGGACACTCAATGACCCACGTAGGACACTCAATGACCCAAGCAGGACACTCAATGACCCACGCAGGACACACATGACCCACACAGGGCACTCAATGACCCACGCAGGAAACTCATGACCCACGCAGGACACTCAATGACCCACGCAGGACACCCATGACACACACAGGACACTCAATGACCCAAGCAGGACACTCAATGACCCACGCAGGACACTGATGACCCACACAGGACATTCAATGACCCACGCAGCACACTCATGACCCACGCAGGACACTCAATGACCCACGCAGGACACTCATGACCCACGCAGGACACTCAAGGACCCACGCAGGACACTCATGACACACACAGGACACTCAATGACCCAAGCAGGACACTCAATGACCCACGCAGGACACTGATGACCCACACAGGACATTCAATGACCCACGCAGGACACTCATGACCCATACAGGACACTCAATGACCCATGCAGTACACTCAATGACCCACACAGGACACTCAATGGCCCACGCAGGACACTCATGACCCATACAGGACACTCATGACCCATGCAGTACACTCAATGACCCACACAGGACACTCAATGGCCCACGCAGGACACTCATGAACAAGGCAGGACACTCATGACCCACGCAGGTCACTCAATTACACACGCAGGACACTTAAGGACCCACACAGGAAACTCATGACCCACGCAGGACACTCATGACACACGCAGGACACTCAATGACCCACGCAGGACACTCATGACCCACGCAGGACACTCAATGACCCACGCAGGACACTCATGACCCACACAGGACACTCAATGACCCATGCAAGGCACACAATGCCCCACGCAGGATACTCAATGGCCCACGCAGGACACTCAATGACCCATGCAGGACACACAATGACCCACGTAGGACACTCAATGACCCACGCAGGATACTCAATGGCCCACGCAGGACACTCAATGACCCATGCAGGACACGCATGACCCACGCAGGACACTCAATGACCCACGTAGGACACTCAATGACCAACACAGGCCACTCAATGACCAATGCAGGATTCTCAATGACCCACTCTGGACACTCATGACCCAAGCAGGACACTCAATGACCCACGCAGGTCACTCATGACCCACACAGGACACTCAATGACCCATGCAGGACACTCATGACCCATGCAGGACACTCAATGACCCACGCAGGACACTCATGACCCACGCAGGACACTCAATGACCCACACAGGACACTTAATGGCCCACGCAGGACACTCATGACCAACGCAGGACACTCATGACCCACGCAGGATACACAATGGCCCACGCAGGACACTCAATGACCCATGCAGGACTCTCATGACCCACGCAGGACACTCAATGACCCACGTAGGACTCTCAATGACCAACACCGGCCACTCAATGACCCACGCAGGGCTCTCAATGGCCCACACAGGACACTCAATGACCCAAGCAGGACACTCAATGACCCACGCAGGATACTCAATGGCCCACGCAGGATACTCAATGGCGCACGCAGGACACTCAATGACCCATGCAGGACACTCATGACCCACGCAGGACACTCAATGACCCACGTAGGACTCTCAATGACCAACACCGGCCACTCAACGACCCACGCAGGACTCTCAATGACCCACGCTGGAACTCATGACCCAAACAGGACACTCAATGACCCACGCAGGACACTCATGACCCACGCAGGACACTCATGACCCACGCAGGACACACATGGCCCACGCAGGACACTCAATGACCCACGCAGGACACTCATGACCCACGCAGGACACTCATGACCCACACCGGACACTCAATGACCCACGCAGGACACTCAATGACCCACGCAGGATACTCAATGGCCCACGCAGGACACTCAATGACCCATGCAGGACACTCAATGACCCACGCAGGACACTCATGACCCACACAGGACACTCAATGACCCACGCAGGACACTCAATGGCCCACGCAGGACACTCAATGTCCCACGCAGGACACTCAATGACACATGCAGCACACTCAATGACCCACGCAGGACACTCATGACCCACGCAGGACACTCAATGACCCACGCAGGACACTCATGACTCACACAGGACACTCAATGACCCACGCAAGACACTCAATGATCCACGCAGGTTGCTCAATGGCCCACGCAGGACACTCAATGACCCTTGCAGGACACTCATGACCCACGTAGGACACTCAATGGCCCACGCAGGGCACTCATGACCCACGCAGGACACTCATGACCCATGCAGGACACTCAATGACCCACACAGGGCACTCAATGGCCCACGCAGGACACTCATGACCCATGCAGGACACTCAATGACCCACACAGGACACTCAATGGCCCACGCAGGACACTCAATGACACACGCAGCACACTCAATGACCCACGCAGGACAATCATGACCCACGCAGGACACTCAATGACCCACGCAGGACACTCATGACCCACACAGGACACTCAATGACCCATGCAAGGCACTCAATGACCCACGCAGGATACTCAATGGCCCACGCAGGACACTCAATGACCAATGCAGGACACTCATGACCCACGTAGGACACTCAATGACCCACAGACGACACTCAACAACCAACACAGCCACTCAATGACCAACGCACGACTCTCAATGACCCACGCTGGACAGTCAATGACCCACGCAGGACAGTCATGACTCACGCAGGACACTCAATAACCCACGCAGGACACTCATGACCCACGCAGGACATTGAATCACCCATGCAGGACACCCATAACCCACGCTGGTCACTCAATTACCCATGCATGACAGTCAATGACACACGCAGGACACTCATGACCCATGCAGGAAACTCAATGACCCACACAGGACACTCAATGGCCCATGCAGGACACTCAATGGCCCACGCAGGACACACATGACCCACACAGGACACTCAATGACCCACACAGGACACTCAATGACCCACGCAGGATACTCAATGGCCCACGCAGGACACTCAATGACCCATGCAGGACACTCATGACCCACGCAGGACACTCAATGACCCACGCAGGACACTCAATGACCCAAGCAGGACACTCAATGACCCACGCAGGACACACATGACCCACACAGGGCACTGAATGACCCACGCAGGAAACACATGACCCTCGCAGGACACTCAATGACACACGCAGGACACTCATGACCCATGCAGGGCACTCAATGACCCACACAGGACACTCAATGGCCCACGCAGGACACTCATGACCCACGCAGGACACTGATGACCCACGCAGGACACTCAATGACCCACACAGGACACTCAATGGCCCACGCAGGACACTCATGACCCACGCAGGACACTGAATCACCCATGCAGGACACCCATAACCCACGCTGGTCACTCAATTACCCATGCATGACAGTCAATGACACACGCAGGACACTCATGACCCATGCAGGAAACTCAATGACCCACACAGGACACTCAATGGCCCATGCAGGACACTCAATGGCCCACGCAGGACACACATGACCCACACAGGACACTCAATGACCCACACAGGACACTCAATGACCCACGCAGGATACTCAATGGCCCACGCAGGACACTCAATGACCCATGCAGGACACTCATGACCCACGCAGGACACTCAATGACCCACGCAGGACACTCAATGACCCAAGCAGGACACTCAATGACCCACGCAGGACACACATGACCCACACAGGGCACTGAATGACCCACGCAGGAAACTCATGACCCTCGCAGGACACTCAATGACACACGCAGGACACTCATGACCCATGCAGGGCACTCAATGACCCACACAGGACACTCAATGGCCCACGCAGGACACTCATGACCCACGCAGGACACTGATGACCCACGCAGGACACTCAATGACCCACACAGGACACTCAATGGCCCACGCAGGACACTCATGACCCACGCAGGACACTGATGACCCACGCAGGACACTCAATGACCCACGCAGGACACTCATGACCCACGCAGGACACTCAATGACCCACGCAGGACACTCATGACACACACAGGACACTCAATGACCCAAGCAGGACACTCAATGACCCACGCAGGACACTGATGACCCACACTGGACATTCAATGACCCACGCAGGACAATCATGACATTTACAGGACACTCAATGACCCACGCAGGACACTCATGACCCATGCAGTACACTCAATGACCCACACAGGACACTCAATGGCCCACGCAGGACACTCATGACCAAGGCAGGACACTCATGACCCACGCAGGTCACTCAATGACACACGCAGGACACTCAAGGACCCACACAGGACACTCAATGGCCCACGCAGGACACTCATGCCCCACACAGGACACTCAATGACCCACGCAGGACACTCAATGACCCACGCAGGACACTCAATGGCCCACGCAGGACACTCAATGACCCATGCAGGACACTCATGACGCTCGCAGGACACTCAATGACCCACGTAGGACACTCAATGACCCAAGCAGGACACTCAATGACCCACGCAGGACACACATGACCCACACAGGGCACTCAATGACCCACGCAGGAAACTCATGACCCACGCAGGACACTCAATGACCCACGCAGGACACCCATGACACACACAGGACACTCAATGACCCAAGCAGGACACTCAATGACCCACGCAGGACACTGATGACCCACACAGGACATTCAATGACCCACGCAGCACACTCATGACCCACGCAGGACACTCAATGACCCACGCAGGACACTCATGACCCACGCAGGACACTCAAGGACCCACGCAGGACACTCATGACACACACAGGACACTCAATGACCCAAGCAGGACACTCAATGACCCACGCAGGACACTGATGACCCACACAGGACATTCAATGACCCACGCAGGACACTCATGACCCATACAGGACACTCAATGACCCACGCAGGACACTCATGACCCATGCAGTACACTCAATGACCCACACAGGACACTCAATGGCCCACGCAGGACACTCATGAACAAGGCAGGACACTCATGACCCACGCAGGTCACTCAATTACACACGCAGGACACTTAAGGACCCACACAGGAAACTCATGACCCACGCAGGACACTCATGACACACGCAGGACACTCAATGACCCACGCAGGACACTCATGACCCACGCAGGACACTCAATGACCCACGCAGGACACTCATGACCCACACAGGACACTCAATGACCCATGCAAGGCACACAATGCCCCACGCAGGATACTCAATGGCCCACGCAGGACACTCAATGACCCATGCAGGACACACAATGACCCACGTAGGACACTCAATGACCCACGCAGGATACTCAATGGCCCACGCAGGACACTCAATGACCCATGCAGGACACGCATGACCCACGCAGGACACTCAATGACCCACGTAGGACACTCAATGACCAACACAGGCCACTCAATGACCAATGCAGGATTCTCAATGACCCACTCTGGACACTCATGACCCAAGCAGGACACTCAATGACCCACGCAGGTCACTCATGACCCACACAGGACACTCAATGACCCATGCAGGACACTCATGACCCATGCAGGACACTCAATGACCCACGCAGGACACTCATGACCCACGCAGGACACTCAATGACCCACACAGGACACTTAATGGCCCACGCAGGACACTCATGACCAACGCAGGACACTCATGACCCACGCAGGATACACAATGGCCCACGCAGGACACTCAATGACCCATGCAGGACTCTCATGACCCACGCAGGACACTCAATGACCCACGTAGGACTCTCAATGACCAACACCGGCCACTCAATGACCCACGCAGGGCTCTCAATGGCCCACACAGGACACTCAATGACCCAAGCAGGACACTCAATGACACACGCAGGATACTCAATGGCCCACGCAGGATACTCAATGGCGCACGCAGGACACTCAATGACCCATGCAGGACACTCATGACCCACGCAGGACACTCAATGACCCACGTAGGACTCTCAATGACCAACACCGGCCACTCAACGACCCACGCAGGACTCTCAATGACCCACGCTGGAACTCATGACCCAAACAGGACACTCAATGACCCACGCAGGACACTCATGACCCACGCAGGACACTCATGACCCACGCAGGACACACATGGCCCACGCAGGACACTCAATGACCCACGCAGGACACTCATGACCCACGCAGGACACTCATGACCCACACCGGACACTCAATGACCCACGCAGGACACTCAATGACCCACGCAGGATACTCAATGGCCCACGCAGGACACTCAATGACCCATGCAGGACACTCAATGACCCACGCAGGACACTCATGACCCACACAGGACACTCAATGACCCACGCAGGACACTCAATGGCCCACGCAGGACACTCAATGACCCACGCAGGACACTCATGACCCACGCAGGACACTGAATCACCCACACAGGACACCCATGACCCACGCAGGACACTCAATGACCCACGCAGGACACTGAATCACCCACGCAGGCACTCAATGGCCCACGCAGGACACTCATGACCCACACAGGACACTCAAAGTCCCACGCAGGACACTCATGACCCACGCAGGACACTCAATGACCCACGCAGGACACTCATGACCCACGCAGGACACTCAATGACCCACGCAGGACACTCAATGACCCACACAGGACACTCAATGACCCATGCAAGACACTCAATGACGCACGCAGGATACTCAATGGCACACGCAGGACACTCAATGACCCCTGCAGGACACTCAAGACCCACGTAGGACACACAATGACCCACGTAGGACACTCATGACACACGCAGGGCACTCAATGTCCCACGCAGGACACTCAATGACCCACGCAGGACTCTCATGACCCACACAGGACACTCAATGACCCACGCAGGACACTCATGACCCACGCAGGACACAGAATCACCCACGCAGGACACCCATAACCCACGTAGGTCACTCAATGACCCACGCAGGACACTCAATGACCAACGCAGGACACTCATGACCCACACAGGACACTCATGACCCACGCAGGACACTCAATGACCCACGCAGGACACTCATGACACACACAGGACACTCAATGACCCAAGCAGGACACTCAATGACCCACGCAGGACACTGATGACCCACACTGGACATTCAATGACCCACGCAGGACAATCATGACATTTACAGGACACTCAATGACCCACGCAGGACACTCATGACCCATGCAGTACACTCAATGACCCACACAGGACACTCAATGGCCCACGCAGGACACTCATGACCAAGGCAGGACACTCATGACCCACGCAGGTCACTCAATGACACACGCAGGACACTCAAGGACCCACACAGGACACTCAATGGCCCACGCAGGACACTCATGCCCCACACAGGACACTCAATGACCCACGCAGGACACTCAATGACCCACGCAGGACACTCAATGGCCCACGCAGGACACTCAATGACCCATGCAGGACACTCATGACGCTCGCAGGACACTCAATGACCCACGTAGGACACTCAATGACCCAAGCAGGACACTCAATGACCCACGCAGGACACACATGACCCACACAGGGCACTCAATGACCCACGCAGGAAACTCATGACCCACGCAGGACACTCAATGACCCACGCAGGACACCCATGACACACACAGGACACTCAATGACCCAAGCAGGACACTCAATGACCCACGCAGGACACTGATGACCCACACAGGACATTCAATGACCCACGCAGCACACTCATGACCCACGCAGGACACTCAATGACCCACGCAGGACACTCATGACCCACGCAGGACACTCAAGGACCCACGCAGGACACTCATGACACACACAGGACACTCAATGACCCAAGCAGGACACTCAATGACCCACGCAGGACACTGATGACCAACACAGGACATTCAATGACCCACGCAGGACACTCATGACCCATACAGGACACTCAATGACCCACGCAGGACACTCATGACCCATGCAGTACACTCAATGACCCACACAGGACACTCAATGGCCCACGCAGGACACTCATGAACAAGGCAGGACACTCATGACCCACGCAGGTCACTCAATTACACACGCAGGACACTTAAGGACCCACACAGGAAACTCATGACCCACGCAGGACACTCATGACACACGCAGGACACTCAATGACCCACGCAGGACACTCATGACCCACGCAGGACACTCAATGACCCACGCAGGACACTCATGACCCACACAGGACACTCAATGACCCATGCAAGGCACACAATGCCCCACGCAGGATACTCAATGGCCCACGCAGGACACTCAATGACCCATGCAGGACACACAATGACCCACGTAGGACACTCAATGACCCACGCAGGATACTCAATGGCCCACGCAGGACACTCAATGACCCATGCAGGACACGCATGACCCACGCAGGACACTCAATGACCCACGTAGGACACTCAATGACCAACACAGGCCACTCAATGACCAATGCAGGATTCTCAATGACCCACTCTGGACACTCATGACCCAAGCAGGACACTCAATGACCCACGCAGGTCACTCATGACCCACACAGGACACTCAATGACCCATGCAGGACACTCATGACCCATGCAGGACACTCAATGACCCACGCAGGACACTCATGACCCACGCAGGACACTCAATGACCCACACAGGACACTTAATGGCCCACGCAGGACACTCATGACCAACGCAGGACACTCATGACCCACGCAGGATACACAATGGCCCACGCAGGACACTCAATGACCCATGCAGGACTCTCATGACCCACGCAGGACACTCAATGACCCACGTAGGACTCTCAATGACCAACACCGGCCACTCAATGACCCACGCAGGGCTCTCAATGGCCCACACAGGACACTCAATGACCCAAGCAGGACACTCAATGACCCACGCAGGATACTCAATGGCCCACGCAGGATACTCAATGGCGCACGCAGGACACTCAATGACCCATGCAGGACACTCATGACCCACGCAGGACACTCAATGACCCACGTAGGACTCTCAATGACCAACACCGGCCACTCAACGACCCACGCAGGACTCTCAATGACCCACGCTGGAACTCATGACCCAAACAGGACACTCAATGACCCACGCAGGACACTCATGACCCACGCAGGACACTCATGACCCACGCAGGACACACATGGCCCACGCAGGACACTCAATGACCCACGCAGGACACTCATGACCCACGCAGGACACTCATGACCCACACCGGACACTCAATGACCAACGCAGGACACTCAATGACCCACGCAGGATACTCAATGGCCCACGCAGGACACTCAATGACCCATGCAGGACACTCAATGACCCACGCAGGACACTCATGCCCCACACAGGACACTCAATGACCCACGCAGGACACTCAATGACCCACGCAGGACACTCAATGGCCCACGCAGGACACTCAATGACCCATGCAGGACACTCATGACGCTCGCAGGACACTCAATGACCCACGTAGGACACTCAATGACCCAAGCAGGACACTCAATGACCCACGCAGGACACACATGACCCACACAGGGCACTCAATGACCCACGCAGGAAACTCATGACCCACGCAGGACACTCAATGACCCACGCAGGACACCCATGACACACACAGGACACTCAATGACCCAAGCAGGACACTCAATGACCCACGCAGGACACTGATGACCCACACAGGACATTCAATGACCCACGCAGCACACTCATGACCCACGCAGGACACTCATGACCCACGCAGGACACTCAAGGACCCACGCAGGACACTCATGACACACACAGGACACTCAATGACCCAAGCAGGACACTCAATGACCCACGCAGGACACTGATGACCCACACAGGACATTCAATGACCCACGCAGGACACTCATGACCCATACAGGACACTCAATGACCCACGCAGGACACTCATGACCCATGCAGTACACTCAATGACCCACACAGGACACTCAATGGCCCACGCAGGACACTCATGAACAAGGCAGGACACTCATGACCCACGCAGGTCACTCAATTACACACGCAGGACACTTAAGGACCCACACAGGAAACTCATGACCCACGCAGGACACTCATGACACACGCAGGACACTCAATGACCCACGCAGGACACTCATGACCCACGCAGGACACTCAATGACCCACGCAGGACACTCATGACCCACACAGGATACTCAATGACCCATGCAAGGCACACAATGCCCCACGCAGGATACTCAATGGCCCACGCAGGACACTCAATGACCCATGCAGGACACACAATGACCCACGTAGGACACTCAATGACCCACGCAGGATACTCAATGGCCCACGCAGGACACTCAATGACCCATGCAGGACACGCATGACCCACGCAGGACACTCAATGACCCACGTAGGACACTCAATGACCAACACAGGCCACTCAATGACCAATGCAGGATTCTCAATGACCCACTCTGGACACTCATGACCCAAGCAGGACACTCAATGACCCACGCAGGTCACTCATGACCCACACAGGACACTCAATGACCCATGCAGGACACTCATGACCCATGCAGGACACTCAATGACCCACGCAGGACACTCATGACCCACGCAGGACACTCAATGACCCACACAGGACACTTAATGGCCCACGCAGGACACTCATGACCAACGCAGGACACTCATGACCCACGCAGGATACACAATGGCCCACGCAGGACACTCAATGACCCATGCAGGACTCTCATGACCCACGCAGGACACTCAATGACCCACGTAGGACTCTCAATGACCAACACCGGCCACTCAATGACCCACGCAGGGCTCTCAATGGCCCACACAGGACACTCAATGACCCAAGCAGGACACTCAATGACCCACGCAGGATACTCAATGGCCCACGCAGGATACTCAATGGCGCACGCAGGACACTCATGACCCACGCAGGACACTCAATGACCCACGTAGGACTCTCAATGACCAACACCGGCCACTCAACGACCCACGCAGGACTCTCAATGACCCACGCTGGAACTCATGACCCAAACAGGACACTCAATGACCCACGCAGGACACTCATGACCCACGCAGGACACTCATGACCCACGCAGGACACACATGGCCCACGCAGGACACTCAATGACCCACGCAGGACACTCATGACCCACGCAGGACACTCATGACCCACACCGGACACTCAATGACCCACGCAGGACACTCAATGACCCACGCAGGATACTCAATGGCCCACGCAGGACACTCAATGACCCATGCAGGACACTCAATGACCCACGCAGGACACTCATGACCCACACAGGACACTCAATGACCCACGCAGGACACTCAATGGCCCACGCAGGACACTCAATGACCCACGCAGGACACTCATGACCCACGCAGGACACTGAATCACCCACGCAGGACACCCATGACCCACGCAGGACACTCAATGACCCACGCAGGACACTGAATCACCCACGCAGGACACTCAATGGCCCACGCAGGACACTCATGACCCACACAGGACACTCAAAGTCCCACGCAGGACACTCATGACCCACGCAGGACACTCAATGACCCACGCAGGACACTCATGACCCACGCAGGACACTCAATGACCCACGCAGGACACTCAATGACCCACACAGGACACTCAATGACCCATGCAAGACACTCAATGACGCACGCAGGATACTCAATGGCACACGCAGGACACTCAATGACCCCTGCAGGACACTCAAGACCCACGTAGGACACACAATGACCCACGTAGGACACTCATGACACACGCAGGGCACTCAATGTCCCACGCAGGACACTCAATGACCCACGCAGGACTCTCATGACCCACACAGGACACTCAATGACCCACGCAGGACACTCATGACCCACGCAGGACACAGAATCACCCACGCAGGACACCCATAACCCACGCAGGTCACTCAATGACCCACGCAGGACACTCAATGACCAACGCAGGACACTCATGACCCACACAGGACACTCAATGACCCATGCAAGGCACTCAATGACCCACGCAGGACACTCAATGGCCCACGAAGGACACTCAATGACCCATGCAGGACACTCAATGACCCACGCAGGACAGTCATGACTCACGCAGGTCACTCAATTACCCATGCAGGACACTCAATGACACACGCAGGACACTCATGACCCATGCAGGAAACTCAATGACCCACACAGGACACTCAATGACACACGCAGGACACTCATGACCCATGCAGGAAACTCAATGACCCACACAGGACACTCAATGGCCCACGCAGGACACTCATGACCCACGCAGGACACTCATGACCCACGCAGGACACTGAATCACCCACGCAGGACACCCATAACCCACGCAGGGCACTAAATTACCCATGCAGGACACTCAATGACACACGCAGGTCACTCATGACCCACACAGGACACTCAATGACCCATGCAGGACACTCATGACCCATGCAGGACACTCAATGACCCACGCAGGACACTCATGACCCACGCAGGACACTCAATGACCCACACAGGACACTTAATGGCCCACGCAGGACACTCATGACCAACGCAGGACACTCATGACCCACGCAGGATACACAATGGCCCACGCAGGACACTCAATGACCCATGCAGGACTCTCATGACCCACGCAGGACACTCAATGACCCACGTAGGACTCTCAATGACCAACACCGGCCACTCAATGACCCACGCAGGGCTCTCAATGGCCCACACAGGACACTCAATGACCCAAGCAGGACACTCAATGACCCACGCAGGATACTCAATGGCCCACGCAGGATACTCAATGGCGCACGCAGGACACTCAATGACCCATGCAGGACACTCATGACCCACGCAGGACACTCAATGACCCACGTAGGACTCTCAATGACCAACACCGGCCACTCAACGACCCACGCAGGACTCTCAATGACCCACGCTGGAACTCATGACCCAAACAGGACACTCAATGACCCACGCAGGACACTCATGACCCACGCAGGACAATCATGACCCACGCAGGACACACATGGCCCACGCAGGACACTCAATGACCCACGCAGGACACTCATGACCCACGCAGGACACTCATGACCCACACCGGACACTCAATGACCCACGCAGGACACTCAATGACCCACGCAGGATACTCAATGGCCCACGCAGGACACTCAATGACCCATGCAGGACACTCAATGACCCACGCAGGACACTCATGACCCACACAGGACACTCAATGACCCACGCAGGACACTCAATGGCCCACGCAGGACACTCAATGTCCCACGCAGGACACTCAATGACACATGCAGCACACTCAATGACCCACGCAGGACACTCATGACCCACGCAGGACGCTCAATGACCCACGCAGGACACTCATGACTCACACAGGACACTCAATGACCCACGCAAGACACTCAATGATCCACGCAGGTTGCTCAATGGCCCACGCAGGACACTCAATGACCCTTGCAGGACACTCATGACCCACGTAGGACACTCAATGACCCACGGAGGACACTCATGACCCACACAGGACACTCAATGACCCACGCAGGACACTCAATGACACACGCAGGATATTCAATGGCCCACGCAGGACACTCAATGACACATGCAGGACACTCATGACCCACGCAGGACACTCAATGACCCACGTAGGACACTCAATCACCAACACAGGCCACTCAATGACCCACACAGGATTCTAAATGACCCACGCTGGACACTCAATGACCCAAGCAGGACACTCAATGACCCACGCAGGACACTCATGACCCACACAGGACATTCAATGACCCACGCAGGACACTCATGACCCACACAGGACACTCAATGACCCACGCAGGACACTCATGACCCATGCAGTACACTCAATGACCCACACAGGACACTCAATGGCCCACGCAGGACACTCATGACCAAGGCAGGACACTCATGACCCACGCAGGTCACTCAATGACACACGCAGGACACTCAAGGACCCACACAGGACACTCAATGGCCCACGCAGGACACTCATGCCCCACGCAGGACACTCATGACACACGCAGGACACTCAATGACCCACGCAGGACACTCATGACCCACGCAGGACACTCAATGACCCACGCAGGACACTCATGACCCACACAGGACACTCAATGACCCATGCAAGGCACTCAATGACCCACGCAGGATACTCAATGGCCCACGCAGGACACTCAATGACCCATGCAGGGCACTCATGACCCACGTAGGACACTCAATGACCCACATACGACACTCAATAATCAACACAGCCACTCAATGACCTACGCACGACTCTCAATGACCCACGCTGGACACTCAATGACCCACGCAGGACAGTCATGACTCACGCAGGACACTCAATGACCCACGCAGGACACGCATGACCCACGCAGGACACTGAATCACCCACGCAGGACACCCATGACCCACGCAGGACACTCAATGACCCACGCAGGACACTGAATCACCCACGCAGGACACTCAATGGCCCACGCAGGACACTCATGACCCACACAGGACACTCAAAGTCCCACGCAGGACACTCATGACCCACGCAGGACACACAATGACCCACGCAGGACACTCATGACTCACGCAGGACACTCAATGACCCACGCAGGACACTCAATGACCCACACAGGACACTCAATGACCCATGCAAGACACTCAATGACGCACGCAGGATACTCAATGGCACACGCAGGACACTCAATGACCCATGCAGGACACTCAAGACCCACGTAGGACACACAATGACCCACGTAGGACACTCATGACACACGCAGGGCACTCAATGTCCCACGCAGGACACTCAATGACCCACGCAGGACTCTCATGACCCACACAGGACACTCAATGACCCACGCAGGACACTCATGACCCACGCAGGACACAGAATCACCCACGCAGGACACCCATAACCCACGCAGGTCACTCAATGACCCACGCAGGACACTCAATGACCAATGCAGGACACTCATGACCCACACAGGACACTCAATGACCCATGCAAGGCACTCAATGACCCACGCAGGACACTCAATGGCCCACGAAGGACACTCAATGACCCATGCAGGACACTCAATGACCCACGCAGGACAGTCATGACTCACGCAGGTCACTCAATTACCCATGCAGGACACTCAATGACACACGCAGGACACTCATGACCCATGCAGGAAACTCAATGACCCACACAGGACACTCAATGACACACGCAGGACACTCATGACCCATGCAGGAAACTCAATGACCCACACAGGACACTCAATGGCCCACGCAGGACACTCATGACCCACGCAGGACACTCATGACCCACGCAGGACACTGAATCACCCACGCAGGACACCCATAACCCACGCAGGGCACTCAATTACCCATGCAGGACACTCAATGACACACGCAGGACACTCATGACCCATGCAGGAAACTCAATGACCCACACAGGACACTCAATGACACACGCAGGACACTCAATGACCCACACCGGTCACTCAATGGCCCACGCAGGACACACATGACCCACGCAGGACACTGAATCACCCACGCAGGACACACATAAACCACGCAGGTCACTCAATGACCCATGCAGGACACTCAATGACCCATGCAGGACACTCATGACCCACGCAGTACACTCAATGACCCACGCAGATCACTCATGACCCACGCAGGACACTCAATGACCTACGTAGGACACTCAATGACCCATGCAGGACAATCAATGACCCACGTACGACACTCAATAACCAACACAGCCACTCAATGACCCAAGCACGACTCTGAATGACCCACGCTGGACACTCAATGACACACGCAGGACACTCATGACCCACACAGGACACTCAAAGTCCCACGCAGGACACTCATGACCCACGCAGGACACTCAATGACCCACGCAGGACACTCATGACCCACGCAGGACACTCAATGACCCACGCAGGACACTCATGACCCACACAGGACACTCAATGACCATGCAAGACACTCAATGACGCACGCAGGATACTCAATGGTACACGCAGGTCACTCAATGACCCATGCAGGACACTCATGACCCACGTAGGACACACAATGACCCACGCTGGACACTCAATAACCAACACGGCCACTCAATGACCCACGCACGACTCTGAATGATCCACGCTGGACACTCAATGACCCACGCAGGACACTCATGACCCACGCAGGACACTGAATCACCCACGCAGGACACCCATAACCCACGCAGGTCACTCAATTACCCATGCAGGACACTCAATGACACACGCAGGACACTCATGACCCATGCAGGAAAGTCAATGACCCACACAGGACACTCAATGGCCCACGCAGGACACTCAATGACACACGCAGGACACTCATGACCCACGCAGGACACTCAATGACACACGCAGGACACTCAATGACCCACACCGGACACTCAATGGCCCACGCAGGACACACATGACCCACACAGGACACACATGACCCACGCAGGACACCCATAACACACGCAGGTCACTCAATTACCCATGCAGGACACTCAATGACCCACGCAGGACACTCATGACCCACGCAGTACACTCAATGACCCACGCAGGTCACTCATGACCC
Organism: Chiloscyllium plagiosum; assembly: GCF_037043375.1. NCBI lineage: Eukaryota > Metazoa > Chordata > Chondrichthyes > Orectolobiformes > Hemiscylliidae > Chiloscyllium > Chiloscyllium plagiosum. The sequence continues at coordinate 47,974,672 of NW_028270167.1, forward strand.
ACGCAGGACACTCAATGACCTACGTAGGACACTCAATGACCCATGCAGGACACTCAATGACACACGTACGACACTCAATAACCAACACAGCCACTCAATGACCCACGCACGACTCTGAATGACCCACGCTGGACACTCAATGACCCACGCAGGGCACTCAATGACCCACACAGGACACTCAATGACCCACGCAGGACACTCATGACCCACACAGGACACTCATGACCCAGGCAGGACACTCAATGACCCACACAGGACACTCAATGTCCCATGCAGGACACTCAACGAACCACACAGGACACTCAATGACCCACGCAGGACACTCAATGACCCACGCTGGACACTCATGACCCAAGCAGGACACTCAATGACCCACGCAGGACACTCATGACCCACACAGGACACTCAATGACCCACGCAGGACACTCATGACCCACCCAAGACACTCAATGACCCACGCAGGACACTCATGACCCACGCACGACACTCAATGACCCCACAAAGGACACTCATGGCCCACACAGGAGACTCATGACCCACACAGGACACTCAATGAGCCACACACAAGACACTCAATGACCCACGCAGGACACTGAATGGCCGACGCAGGACACTCAATGACCCATGCAGGACACTCATGACCCACGCAGGACACTCAATGACCCACGTAGGACACTCAATGACCCACGCAGGATACTCAATGGCCCACGCAGGACACTCAATGACCCATGCAGGACACGCATGACCCACGCAGGACACTCAATGACCCACGTAGGACACTCAATGACCAACACAGGCCACTCAATGACCAACGCAGGATTCTCAATGACCCATGCTGGACACTCATTACCCAAGCAGGACACTCAATTATCCACGCAGGACACTCATGACCCACACAGGACACTCAATGACCCATGCAGGACACTCATGACCCATGCAGGACACTCAATGACCCACGCAGGACACTCATGACCCACGCAGGACACTCAATGACCCACACAGGACAATTAATGGCCAATGCAGGACACTCATGACCAACGCAGGACACTCATGACCCACGCAGGACACTCAATGACCCACGCTGGACACTCAGTAACACACGCATGACACTCAATGAACCACGCAGGATACTCAATGGCCCACGCAGGACACTCAATGACCCATGCAGGACACTCATGGCCCACGCAGGACACTCAATAACCCACGTAGGAGTCTCAATGACCAACACCGGCCACTCAATGACCCACGCAGGAGTCTCAATGGCCCACACAGGACACTCAATGACCCACGCAGAACACTCAATGACCCACGCAGGATACTCAATGGCCCACGCAGGATACTCAATGGCCCACGCAGGACACTCAATGACCCATGCAGGACACTCATGACCCACGCAGGACACTCAATGACCCACGTAGGACTCTCAATGACCAACACCGGCCACTCAATGACCCAGGCAGGACTCTCAATGACCCACGCTGGACACTCATGACCCAAACAGGACACTCAATGACCCACGCAGGACACTCATGACCCACGCAGGACACTCAATGACCCACGCAGGACACTCATGGCCCACGCAGGACACTCAATGACCCACGCAGGACACTCATGACCCACGCAGAACACTCATGACCCACACAGGACACTCAATGACCCACGCAGGACACTCAATGGCCCACGCAGGACACTCAATGACCCACACAGGACAATTAATGGCCAATGCAGGACACTCATGACCAACGCAGGACACTCATGACCCACGCTGGACACTCAGTAACACACGCAGGACACTCAATGAACCATGCAGGATACTCAATGGCCCACGCAGGACACTCAATGACCCATGCAGGACACTCATGGCCAACGCAGGACACTCAATAACCCACGTAGGACTCTCAATGACCAACACCGGCCACTCAATGACCCACGCAGGACACTCAATGACCCACGCAGAACACTCAATGACCCACGCAGGATACTCAATGGCCCACGCAGGACACTCAATGACCCATGCAGGACACTCATGACCCACGCAGGACACTCAATGACACACGCAGGATACTCAATGGCCCACGCAGGACACTCAATGACCCATGCAGGACACTCATGACCTTCGCAGGACACTCAATGACCCACGTAGGACTCTCAATGACCAACACCGGCCACTCAATGACCCAGGCAGGACTCTCAATGACCCACGCTGGACACTCATGACCCAAACAGGACACTCAATGACCCACGCAGGACACTCATGACCCACGCAGGACACTCAATGACCCACGCAGGACACTCATGGCCCACGCAGGACACTCAATGACCCACGCAGGACACTCATGACCCACGCAGAACACTCATGACCCACACAGGACACTCATGACCCACGCAGGACACTCAATGACACACGCAGGACACTCAATGACCCACACCGGACACTCAATGGCCCACGCAGGACACACATGACCCACACAGGACACACATGACCCACGCAGGACACCCATAACACACGCAGGTCACTCAATTACCCATGCAGGACACTCAATGACCCACGCAGGACACTCATGACCCACGCAGTACACTCAATGACCCACGCAGGTCACTCATGACCCACGCAGGACACTCAATGACCTACGTAGGACACTCAATGACCCATGCAGGACACTCAATGACACACGTACGACACTCAATAACCAACACAGCCACTCAATGACCCACGCACGACTCTGAATGACCCACGCTGGACACTCAATGACCCACGCAGGGCACTCAATGACCCACACAGGACACTCAATGACCCACGCAGGACACTCATGACCCACACAGGACACTCATGACCCAGGCAGGACACTCAATGACCCACACAGGACACTCAATGTCCCATGCAGGACACTCAACGAACCACACAGGACACTCAATGACCCACGCAGGACACTGAATCACCCACGCAGGACACACATAAACCACGCAGGTCACTCAATGACCCATGCAGGACACTCAATGACCCATGCAGGACACTCATGACCCACGCAGTACACTCAATGACCCACGCAGATCACTCATGACCCACGCAGGACACTCAATGACCTACGTAGGACACTCAATGACCCATGCAGGACAATCAATGACCCACGTACGACACTCAATAACCAACACAGCCACTCAATGACCCAAGCACGACTCTGAATGACCCACGCTGGACACTCAATGACACACGCAGGACACTCATGACCCACACAGGACACTCAAAGTCCCACGCAGGACACTCATGACCCACGCAGGACACTCAATGACCCACGCAGGACACTCATGACCCACGCAGGACACTCAATGACCCACGCAGGACAGTCATGACCCACACAGGACACTCAATGACCATGCAAGACACTCAATGACGCACGCAGGATACTCAATGGTACACGCAGGTCACTCAATGACCCATGCAGGACACTCATGACCCACGTAGGACACACAATGACCCACGCTGGACACTCAATAACCAACACGGCCACTCAATGACCCACGCACGACTCTGAATGATCCACGCTGGACACTCAATGACCCACGCAGGACACTCATGACCCACGCAGGACACTGAATCACCCACGCAGGACACCCATAACCCACGCAGGTCACTCAATTACCCATGCAGGACACTCAATGACACACGCAGGACACTCATGACCCATGCAGGAAAGTCAATGACCCACACAGGACACTCAATGGCCCACGCAGGACACTCAATGACACACGCAGGACACTCATGACCCACGCAGGACACTCAATGACACACGCAGGACACTCAATGACCCACACCGGACACTCAATGGCCCACGCAGGACACACATGACCCACACAGGACACACATGACCCACGCAGGACACCCATAACACACGCAGGTCACTCAATTACCCATGCAGGACACTCAATGACCCACGCAGGACACTCATGACCCACGCAGTACACTCAATGACCCACGCAGGTCACTCATGACCCACGCAGGACACTCAATGACCTACGTAGGACACTCAATGACCCATGCAGGACACTCAATGACACACGTACGACACTCAATAACCAACACAGCCACTCAATGACCCACGCACGACTCTGAATGACCCACGCTGGACACTCAATGACCCACGCAGGGCACTCAATGACCCACACAGGACACTCAATGACCCACGCAGGACACTCATGACCCACACAGGACACTCATGACCCAGGCAGGACACTCAATGACCCACACAGGACACTCAATGTCCCATGCAGGACACTCAACGAACCACACAGGACACTCAATGACCCACGCAGGACACTCAATGACCCACGCTGGACACTCATGACCCAAGCAGGACACTCAATGACCCACGCAGGACACTCATGACCCACACAGGACACTCAATGACCCACGCAGGACACTCATGACCCACCCAAGACACTCAATGACCCACGCAGGACACTCATGACCCACGCACGACACTCAATGACCCCACAAAGGACACTCATGGCCCACACAGGACACTCATGACCCACACAGGACACTCAATGAGCCACACACAAGACACTCAATGACCCACGCAGGACACTGAATGGCCGACGCAGGACACTCAATGACCCATGCAGGACACTCATGACCCACGCAGGACACTCAATGACCCACGTAGGACACTCAATGACCCACGCAGGATACTCAATGGCCCACGCAGGACACTCAATGACCCATGCAGGACACGCATGACCCACGCAGGACACTCAATGACCCACGTAGGACACTCAATGACCAACACAGGCCACTCAATGACCAACGCAGGATTCTCAATGACCCATGCTGGACACTCATTACCCAAGCAGGACACTCAATTATCCACGCAGGACACTCATGACCCACACAGGACACTCAATGACCCATGCAGGACACTCATGACCCATGCAGGACACTCAATGACCCACGCAGGACACTCATGACCCACGCAGGACACTCAATGACCCACACAGGACAATTAATGGCCAATGCAGGACACTCATGACCAACGCAGGACACTCATGACCCACGCAGGACACTCAATGACCCACGCTGGACACTCAGTAACACACGCATGACACTCAATGAACCACGCAGGATACTCAATGGCCCACGCAGGACACTCAATGACCCATGCAGGACACTCATGGCCCACGCAGGACACTCAATAACCCACGTAGGAGTCTCAATGACCAACACCGGCCACTCAATGACCCACGCAGGAGTCTCAATGGCCCACACAGGACACTCAATGACCCACGCAGAACACTCAATGACCCACGCAGGATACTCAATGGCCCACGCAGGATACTCAATGGCCCACGCAGGACACTCAATGACCCATGCAGGACACTCATGACCCACGCAGGACACTCAATGACCCACGTAGGACTCTCAATGACCAACACCGGCCACTCAATGACCCAGGCAGGACTCTCAATGACCCACGCTGGACACTCATGACCCAAACAGGACACTCAATGACCCACGCAGGACACTCATGACCCACGCAGGACACTCAATGACCCACGCAGGACACTCATGGCCCACGCAGGACACTCAATGACCCACGCAGGACACTCATGACCCACGCAGAACACTCATGACCCACACAGGACACTCAATGACCCACGCAGGACACTCAATGGCCCACGCAGGACACTCAATGACCCACACAGGACAATTAATGGCCAATGCAGGACACTCATGACCAACGCAGGACACTCATGACCCACGCAGGACACTCAATGACCCACGCTGGACACTCAGTAACACACGCAGGACACTCAATGAACCATGCAGGATACTCAATGGCCCACGCAGGACACTCAATGACCCATGCAGGACACTCATGGCCAACGCAGGACACTCAATAACCCACGTAGGACTCTCAATGACCAACACCGGCCACTCAATGACCCACGCAGGACACTCAATGACCCACGCAGAACACTCAATGACCCACGCAGGATACTCAATGGCCCACGCAGGACACTCAATGACCCATGCAGGACACTCATGACCCACGCAGGACACTCAATGACACACGCAGGATACTCAATGGCCCACGCAGGACACTCAATGACCCATGCAGGACACTCATGACCTTCGCAGGACACTCAATGACCCACGTAGGACTCTCAATGACCAACACCGGCCACTCAATGACCCAGGCAGGACTCTCAATGACCCACGCTGGACACTCATGACCCAAACAGGACACTCAATGACCCACGCAGGACACTCATGACCCACGCAGGACACTCAATGACCCACGCAGGACACTCATGGCCCACGCAGGACACTCAATGACCCACGCAGGACACTCATGACCCACGCAGAACACTCATGACCCACACAGGACACTCATGACCCACGCAGGACACTCAATGACACACGCAGGACACTCAATGACCCACACCGGACACTCAATGGCCCACGCAGGACACACATGACCCACACAGGACACACATGACCCACGCAGGACACCCATAACACACGCAGGTCACTCAATTACCCATGCAGGACACTCAATGACCCACGCAGGACACTCATGACCCACGCAGTACACTCAATGACCCACGCAGGTCACTCATGACCCACGCAGGACACTCAATGACCTACGTAGGACACTCAATGACCCATGCAGGACACTCAATGACACACGTACGACACTCAATAACCAACACAGCCACTCAATGACCCACGCACGACTCTGAATGACCCACGCTGGACACTCAATGACCCACGCAGGGCACTCAATGACCCACACAGGACACTCAATGACCCACGCAGGACACTCATGACCCACACAGGACACTCATGACCCAGGCAGGACACTCAATGACCCACACAGGACACTCAATGTCCCATGCAGGACACTCAACGAACCACACAGGACACTCAATGACCCACGCAGGACACTCAATGACCCACGCTGGACACTCATGACCCAAGCAGGACACTCAATGACCCACGCAGGACACTCATGACCCACACAGGACACTCAATGACCCACGCAGGACACTCATGATCCACCCAAGACACTCAATGACCCACGCAGGACACTCATGACCCACGCACGACACTCAATGACCCCACAAAGGACACTCATGACCCACACAGGACACTCATGACCCACACAGGACACTCAATGAGCCACACACAAGACACTCAATGACCCACGCAGGACACTGAATGGCCGACGCAGGACACTCAATGACCCATGCAGGACACTCATGACCCACGCAGGACACTCAATGACCCACGTAGGACACTCAATGACCCACGCAGGATACTCAATGGCCCACGCAGGACACTCAATGACCCATGCAGGACACGCATGACCCACGCAGGACACTCAATGACCCACGTAGGACACTCAATGACCAACACAGGCCACTCAATGACCAACGCAGGATTCTCAATGACCCATGCTGGACACTCATTACCCAAGCAGGACACTCAATTATCCACGCAGGACACTCATGACCCACACAGGACACTCAATGACCCATGCAGGACACTCATGACCCATGCAGGACACTCAATGACCCACGCAGGACACTCATGACCCACGCAGGACACTCAATGACCCACACAGGACAATTAATGGCCAATGCAGGACACTCATGACCAACGCAGGACACTCATGACCCACGCAGGACACTCAATGACCCACGCTGGACACTCAGTAACACACGCATGACACTCAATGAACCACGCAGGATACTCAATGGCCCACGCAGGACACTCAATGACCCATGCAGGACACTCATGGCCCACGCAGGACACTCAATAACCCACGTAGGAGTCTCAATGACCAACACCGGCCACTCAATGACCCACGCAGGAGTCTCAATGGCCCACACAGGACACTCAATGACCCACGCAGAACACTCAATGACCCACGCAGGATACTCAATGGCCCACGCAGGATACTCAATGGCCCACGCAGGACACTCAATGACCCATGCAGGACACTCATGACCCACGCAGGACACTCAATGACCCACGTAGGACTCTCAATGACCAACACCGGCCACTCAATGACCCAGGCAGGACTCTCAATGACCCACGCTGGACACTCATGACCCAAACAGGACACTCAATGACCCACGCAGGACACTCATGACCCACGCAGGACACTCAATGACCCACGCAGGACACTCATGGCCCACGCAGGACACTCAATGACCCACGCAGGACACTCATGACCCACGCAGAACACTCATGACCCACACAGGACACTCAATGACCCACGCAGGACACTCAATGGCCCACGCAGGACACTCAATGACCCACACAGGACAATTAATGGCCAATGCAGGACACTCATGACCAACGCAGGACACTCATGACCCACGCAGGACACTCAATGACCCACGCTGGACACTCAGTAACACACGCAGGACACTCAATGAACCATGCAGGATACTCAATGGCCCACGCAGGACACTCAATGACCCATGCAGGACACTCATGGCCCACGCAGGACACTCAATAACCCACGTAGGACTCTCAATGACCAACACCGGCCACTCAATGACCCACGCAGGACACTCAATGACCCACGCAGAACACTCAATGACCCACGCAGGATACTCAATGGCCCACGCAGGATACTCAATGGCCCACGCAGGACACTCAATGACCCATGCAGGACACTCATGACCCACGCAGGACACTCAATGACCCACGTAGGACTCTCAATGACCAACACCGGCCACTCAATGACCCAGGCAGGACACTCATGACCCACGCAGGACACTCAATGACCCACGCAGGACACTCATGGCCCACGCAGGACACTCAATGACCCACGCAGGACACTCATGACCCACGCAGAACACTCATGACCCACACAGGACACTCAATGACCCACGCAGGACACTCAATGGCCCACGCAGGATACTCAATGGCCCACGCAGGACACTCAATGATCCATGCAGGACACTCATGACCCACGCAGGACACTCAATGACACACACAGGACACTCAATGACCCATGCAGGAAACTCAATGACCCACACAGGACATTCAATGGCACACGCAGGACACTCATGACCCACGCAGGACACTCATGACCCACGCAGGACACTCAATGACACACGCAGGACACTCAATGACCCACACCGGTCACTCAATGGCCCACGCAGGACACACATGACCCACGCAGGACACTGAATCACCCACGCAGGACAAACATAACCCACGCAGGTCACTCAATGACCCATGCAGGACACTCAATGACCCACGCAGGACACTCATGACCCACGCAGTACACTCAATGACCTACGTAGGACACTCAATGACCCATGCAGGACACTCAATGACCCACGTACGACACTCAATAACCAACACAGCCACTCAATGACCCAAGCACGACTCTGAATGACCCACGCTGGACACTCAATGGCCCACGCAGGACACTCATGACCCACACAGGACACTCAAAGTCCCACGCAGGACACTCATGACCCACGCAGGACACTCAATGACCCACGCAGGACACTCATGATCCACACAGGACACTCAATGACCCATGCAAGACACTCAATGACGCACGCAGGATACTCAATGGTACACGCAGGTCACTCAATGACCCATGCAGGACACTCATGACCCACGTAGGACACTCAATGACCCACACAGGACACTCAATGGCCCACGCAGGACACTCATGACCCACGCAGGACACTCATGACCAACGCCGGACACTCAATGGCCCACGCAGGACACTCATGACCCACGCAGGACACTCAATGTCCCACGCAGGACACTCAATGACACACGCAGCACACTCAATGACCCACGCAGGACAATCATGACCCATGCAGGACACTCAATGACCCACGCAGGACACTCATGACCCACACAGGACACTCAATGACCCACGCAAGACACTCAATGATCCACGCAGGTTGCTCAATGACCCACGCAGGACACTCAATGACCCTTGCAGGACACTCATGACCCACGTAGGACACTCAATGACCCACGGAGGACACTCATGACCCACACAGGACACTCAATGACCCACGCAGGACACTCAATGACCCACGCAGGATATTCAATGGCCCACGCAGGACACTCAATGACACATGCAGGACACTCATGACCCACGCAGGACACTCAATGACCCACGTAGGACACTCAATGACCAACACAGGCCACTCAATGACCCAAACAGGATTCTCAATGACCCACGCTGGACACTCAATGACCCAAGCAGGACACTCAATGACCCACGCAGGACACTCATGACCCACACAGGACATTCAATGACCCACGCAGGACACTCATGACCCACACAGGCCACTCAATGACCCACGCAGGACACTCATGACCCATGCAGTACTCTCAATGACCTACACAGGACACTCAATGGCCCACGCAGGACACTCCTGACCAAGGCAGGACACTCATGACCCACGCAGGTCACTCAATGACACACGCAGGACACTCAAGGACCCACACAGGACACTCAATGGCCCACGCAGGACACTCATGCCCCACGCAGGACACTCATGACACACGCAGGACACTCAATGACCCACGCAGGTCACTCAATGACCCATGCAGGACACTCATTACCCACACAGCCACTCAATGACACACACACGACTCTGAATGACCCACGCTGGACACTCAATGGCCCACGCAGGACACTCATGACCCACACAGGACACTCAAAGTCCCACGCAGGACACTCATGACCCACGCAGGACACTCAATGACCCACGCAGGACACTCATGACCCACCTAGGACACTCAATGACCCACGCAGGACACTCATGACCCACACAGGACACTCAATGACCCATGCAAGACACTCAATGACGCACGCAGGATACTCAATGGTACACGCAGGTCACTCAATGACCCATGCAGGACACTCATGACCCACGTAGGACACTCAATGACCCACACAGGACACTCAATGGCCCACGCAGGACACTCATGACCCACGCAGGACACTCATGACCCACGCAGGACACTCAATGACACACGCAGGACACTCAATGACCCACACCGGACACTCAATGGCCCACGCAGGACACTCATGACCCACGCAGGACACTCAATGTCCCACGCAGGACACTCAATGACACACGCAGCACACTCAATGACCCACGCAGGACAATCATGACCCACGCAGGACACTCAATGACACACGCAGGACACTCATGACCCACACAGGACACTCAATGACCCACGCAAGACACTCAATGATCCACGCAGGTTGCTCAATGTCCCACGCAGGACACTCAATGACCCTTGCAGGACACTCAATGACCCACGCAGGACACTCATGACCCACGCAGGACACTCAATGACCCACGCAGGACACTCATGACCCACACAGGACACTCAATGACCCATGCAAGACACTCACTGACGCACGCAGGATACTCAATGGCACACGCAGGACACTCAATGACCCATGCAGGACACTCATGACCCACGTAGGACACACAATGACCCATGTAGGACACTCATGACACACGCAGGGCACTCAATGTCCCACGCAGGACACTCAATGACCCACGCAGGACACTCATGACCCACGCAGGACACTCAATGACCCACGCAGGACACTCATGACCCACGCAGGACACTGAATCACCCACGCAGGACACCCATAACCCACGCAGGTCACTCAATGACCCACGCAGGACACTCAATGACCCACGCACGACACTCATGACCCACACAGGACACTCAATGACCCATGCAAGACACTCAATGACCCACGCAGGATACTCAATGGCCCACGCAGGACACTCAATGACCCATGCAGGACACTCATGACCCACGTAGGACACTCAATGACCCACGTACGACACTCAACAACCAACACAGCCACTCAATGACCAACGCACGACTCTCAATGACCCACGCTGGACACTCAATGACCCACGCAGGACAGTCATGACTCACGCAGGACACTCAATGACCCACGCAGGACACTCATGACCCACGCAGGACACTGAATCACCCACGCAGGACACCCATAACCCACGCAGGTCACTCAATTACCCATGCATGACACTCAATGACACACGCAGGACACTCATGACCCATGCAGGAAACTCAATGACCGACACAGGACACTCAATGGCCCACGCAGGACACTCATGACCCACGCAGGACACTCATGACCCACGCAGGACACTCAATGACACACGCAGGACACTCAATGACCCACACCGGACACTCAATGACCCACGCAGGACACACATGACCCACACAGGACACTCAATGACCCACGCAGGACACTCAATGACCCACGCAGGATACTCAATGGCCCACGCAGGACACTCAATGACCCATGCAGGACACTCATGACCCACGCAGGACACTCAATGACCCACGTAGGACACTCAATGACCAACACAGGCCACTCAATGACCCACGCAGGATTCTAAATGACCCAGGCTGGACACTCAATGACCCAAGCAGGACACTCAATGACCCACGCAGGACACACATGACCCACACAGGGCACTCAATGACCCACGCAGGAAACTCATGACACACGCAGGACACTCAATGACACACGCAGGACACTCATGACCCATGCAGGACACTCAATGACCCACACAGGACACTCAATGGCCCACGCAGGACACTCATGACCCACGCAGGACACTCATGACCCACGCAGGACACTCAATGACCCACGCAGGACACTCATGACCCACGCAGGACACTCAATGTCCCACGCAGGACACTCATGACACACACAGGACACTCAATGACCCAAGCAGGACACTCAATGACCCACGCAGGACACTGATGACCCACACAGGACATTCAATGACCCACGCAGGACACTCATGACCCATAAAGGACACTCAATGACCCACGCAGGACACTCATGACCCACACAGGACACTCATTGACCCATGCAAGGCACTCAATGACCCACGCAGGATACTCAATGGCCCACGCAGGACACTCAATGACCAATGCAGGACACTCATGACCCACGTAGGACACTCAATGACCCACATACGACACTCAACAACCAACACAGCCACTCAATGACCAACGCACGACTCTCAATGACCCACGCTGGACAGTCAATGACCCACGCAGGACAGTCATGACTCACGCAGGACACTCAATAACCCACGCAGGACACTCATGACCCACGCAGGACACTGAATCACCCACGCAGGACACCCATAACCCACGCTGGTCACTCATTTACCCATGCATGACACTCAATGACACACGCAGGACACTCATGACCCATGCAGGAAACTCAATGACCCACACAGGACACTCAATGGCCCACGCAGGACACTCATGACCCACGCAGGCCACTCATGACCCACGCAGGACACTCAATGACACACGCAGGACACTCAATGACCCATGCAGGACACTCAATGGCCCACGCAGGACACACATGACCCACACAGGACACTCAATGACCCACACAGGACACTCAATGTCCCACGCAGGACACTCAATGACACACGCAGGACACTCAATGACCCATGCAGGACACTCATGACCCACGCAGGACACTCAATGTCCCACGCAGGACACTCAATGACACACGCAGGACACTCAATGACCCATGCAGGACACTCATGACCCACGCAGGACACTCAATGACCCACGTAGGACACTCAATGACCCAAGCAGGACACTCAATGACCCACGCAGGACACTCATGACCCATGCAGTACTCTCAATGACCTACACAGGACACTCAATGGCCCACGCAGGACACTCCTGACCAAGGCAGGACACTCATGACCCACGCAGGTCACTCAATGACACACGCAGGACACTCAAGGACCCACGCTGGACACTCAATGGCCCACGCAGGACACTCATGACCCACACAGGACACTCAAAGTCCCACGCAGGACACTCATGACCCACGCAGGACACTCAATGACCCACGCAGGACACTCATGACCCACCTAGGACACTCAATGACCCACGCAGGACACTCATGACCCACACAGGACACTCAATGACCCATGCAAGACACTCAATGACGCACGCAGGATACTCAATGGTACACGCAGGTCACTCAATGACCCATGCAGGACACTCATGACCCACGTAGGACACTCAATGACCCACACAGGACACTCAATGGCCCACGCAGGACACTCATGACCCACGCAGGACACTCATGACCCACGCAGGACACTCAATGACACACGCAGGACACTCAATGACCCACACCGGACACTCAATGGCCCACGCAGGACACTCATGACCCACGCAGGACACTCATGACCCACGCAGGACACTCAATGACCCACGCAGGACACTCATGACCCACGCAGGACACTCAATGTCCCACGCAGGACACTCATGACACACACAGGACACTCAATGACCCAAGCAGGACACTCAATGACCCACGCAGGACACTGATGACCCACACAGGACATTCAATGACCCACGCAGGACACTCATGACCCATAAAGGACACTCAATGACCCACGCAGGACACTCATGACCCACACAGGACACTCATTGACCCATGCAAGGCACTCAATGACCCACGCAGGATACTCAATGGCCCACGCAGGACACTCAATGACCAATGCAGGACACTCATGACCCACGTAGGACACTCAATGACCCACATACGACACTCAACAACCAACACAGCCACTCAATGACCAACGCACGACTCTCAATGACCCACGCTGGACAGTCAATGACCCACGCAGGACAGTCATGACTCACGCAGGACACTCAATAACCCACGCAGGACACTCATGACCCACGCAGGACACTGAATCACCCACGCAGGACACCCATAACCCACGCTGGTCACTCATTTACCCATGCATGACACTCAATGACACACGCAGGACACTCATGACCCATGCAGGAAACTCAATGACCCACACAGGACACTCAATGGCCCACGCAGGACACTCATGACCCACGCAGGCCACTCATGACCCACGCAGGACACTCAATGACACACGCAGGACACTCAATGACCCATGCAGGACACTCAATGGCCCACGCAGGACACACATGACCCACACAGGACACTCAATGACCCACACAGGACACTCAATGTCCCACGCAGGACACTCAATGACACACGCAGGACACTCAATGACCCATGCAGGACACTCATGACCCACGCAGGACACTCAATGTCCCACGCAGGACACTCAATGACACACGCAGGACACTCAATGACCCATGCAGGACACTCATGACCCACGCAGGACACTCAATGACCCACGTAGGACACTCAATGACCCAAGCAGGACACTCATTGACCCACGCAGGACACTCATGACCCATGCAGTACTCTCAATGACCTACACAGGACACTCAATGGCCCACGCAGGACACTCCTGACCAAGGCAGGACACTCATGACCCACGCAGGTCACTCAATGACACACGCAGGACACTCAAGGACCCACGCTGGACACTCAATGGCCCACGCAGGACACTCATGACCCACACAGGACACTCAAAGTCCCACGCAGGACACTCATGACCCACGCAGGACACTCAATGACCCACGCAGGACACTCATGACCCACCTAGGACACTCAATGACCCACGCAGGACACTCATGACCCACACAGGACACTCAATGACCCATGCAAGACACTCAATGACGCACGCAGGATACTCAATGGTACACGCAGGTCACTCAATGACCCATGCAGGACACTCATGACCCACGTAGGACACTCAATGACCCACACAGGACACTCAATGGCCCACGCAGGACACTCATGACCCACGCAGGACACTCATGACCCACGCAGGACACTCAATGACACACGCAGGACACTCAATGACCCACACCGGACACTCAATGGCCCACGCAGGACACTCATGACCCACGCAGGACACTCAATGTCCCACGCAGGACACTCAATGACACACGCAGCACACTCAATGACCCACGCAGGACAATCATGACCCACGCAGGACACTCAATGACACACGCAGGACACTCATGACCCACACAGGACACTCAATGACCCACGCAAGACACTCAATGATCCACGCAGGTTGCTCAATGTCCCACGCAGGACACTCAATGACCCTTGCAGGACACTCAATGACCCACGCAGGACACTCATGACCCACGCAGGACACTCAATGACCCACGCAGGACACTCATGACCCACACAGGACACTCAATGACCCATGCAAGACACTCACTGACGCACGCAGGATACTCAATGGCACACGCAGGACACTCAATGACCCATGCAGGACACTCATGACCCACGTAGGACACACAATGACCCATGTAGGACACTCATGACACACGCAGGGCACTCAATGTCCCACGCAGGACACTCAATGACCCATGCAGGACACTCATGACCCACGCAGGACACTCAATGACCCACGCAGGCCATCATGACCCACGCAGGACACTGAATCACCCACGCAGGACACCCATAACCCACGCAGGTCACTCAATGACCCACGCAGGACACTCAATGACCCACGCACGACACTCATGACCCACACAGGACACTCAATGACCCATGCAAGACACTCAATGACCCACGCAGGATACTCAATGGCCCACGCAGGACATTCAATGACCCATGCAGGACACTCATGACCTACGTAGGACACTCAATGACCCACGTACGACACTCAACAACCAACACAGCCACTCAATGACCAACGCACGACTCTCAATGACCCACGCTGGACACTCAATGACCCACGCAGGACAGTCATGACTCACGCAGGACACTCAATGACCCACGCAGGACACTCATGACCCACGCAGGACACTGAATCACCCACGCAGGACACCCATAACCCACGCAGGTCACTCAATTACCCATGCATGACACTCAATGACACACGCAGGACACTCATGACCCATGCAGGAAACTCAATGACCGACACAGGACACTCAATGGCCCACGCAGGACACTCATGACCCACGCAGGACACTCATGACCCACGCAGGACACTCAATGACACACGCAGGACACTCAATGACCCACACCGGACACTCAATGACCCACGCAGGACACACATGACCCACACAGGACACTCAATGACCCACGCAGGACACTCAATGACCCACGCAGGATACTCAATGGCCCACGCAGGACACTCAATGACCCATGCAGGACACTCATGACCCACGCAGGACACTCAATGACCCACGTAGGACACTCAATGACCAACACAGGCCACTCAATGACCCACGCAGGATTCTAAATGACCCAGGCTGGACACTCAATGACCCAAGCAGGACACTCAATGACCCACGCAGGACACACATGACCCACACAGGGCACTCAATGACCCACGCAGGAAACTCATGACCCACGCAGGACACTCAATGACACACGCAGGACACTCATGACCCATGCAGGACACTCAATGACCCACACAGGACACTCAATGGCCAACGCAGGACACTCATGACCCACGCAGGACACTCATGACCCACGCAGGACACTCAATGACCCACGCAGGACACTCATGACCCACGCAGGACACTCAATGTCCCACGCAGGACACTCATGACACACACAGGACACTCAATGACCCAAGCAGGACACTCAATGACCCACGCAGGACACTGATGACCCACACAGGACATTCAATGACCCACACAGGACACTCATGACCCATACAGGACACTCAATGACCCACGCAGGACACTCATGACCCACACAGGACACTCATTGACCCATGCAAGGCACTCAATGACCCACGCAGGATACTCAATGGCCCATGCAGGACACTCAATGACGATTGCAGGACACTCATGACCCACGTAGGACACTCAATGACCCACATACGACACTCAACAACCAACACAGCCACTCAATGACCAACGCACGACTCTCAATGACCCACGCTGGACAGTCAATGACCCACGCAGGACAGTCATGACTCACGCAGGACACTCAATAACCCACGCAGGACACTCATGACCCACGCAGGACACTGAATCACACACGCAGGACACCCATAACCCACGCTGGTCACTCATTTACCCATGCATGACACTCAATGACACACGCAGGACACTCATGACCCATGCAGGAAACTCAATGACCCACACAGGACACTCAATGACCCATGCAGGACACTCATGACCCACGTAGGACACTCAATGACCCACACAGGACACTCAATGGCCCACGCAGGACACTCATGACCCACGCAGGACACTCATGACCAACGCCGGACACTCAATGGCCCACGCAGGACACTCATGACCCACGCAGGACACTCAATGTCCCACGCAGGACACTCAATGACACACGCAGCACACTCAATGACCCACGCAGGACAACCATGACCCACGCAGGACACTCAATGACCCACGCAGGACACTCATGACCCACACAGGACACTCAATGACCCACGCAAGACACTCAATGATCCACGCAGGTTGCTCAATGACCCACGCAGGACACTCAATGACCCTTGCAGGACACTCATGACCCACGTAGGACACTCAATGACCCACGGAGGACACTCATGACCCACACAGGACACTCAATGACCCACGCAGGACACTCAATGACCCACGCAGGATATTCAATGGCCCACGCAGGACACTCAATGACACATGCAGGACACTCATGACCCACGCAGGACACTCAATGACCCACGTAGGACACTCAATGACCAACACAGGCCACTCAATGACCCAAACAGGATTCTCAATGACCCACGCTGGACACTCAATGACCCAAGCAGGACACTCAATGACCCACGCAGGACACTCATGACCCACACAGGACATTCAATGACCCACGCAGGACACTCATGACCCACACAGGCCACTCAATGACCCACGCAGGACACTCATGACCCATGCAGTACTCTCAATGACCTACACAGGACACTCAATGGCCCACGCAGGACACTCCTGACCAAGGCAGGACACTCATGACCCACGCAGGTCACTCAATGACACACGCAGGACACTCAAGGACCCACACAGGACACTCAATGGCCCACGCAGGACACTCATGCCCCACGCAGGACACTCATGACACACGCAGGACACTCAATGACCCACGCAGGTCACTCAATGACCCACGCAGGACACTCATTACCCACACAGCCACTCAATGACACACACACGACTCTGAATGACCCACGCTGGACACTCAATGGCCCACGCAGGACACTCATGACCCACACAGGACACTCAAAGTCCCACGCAGGACACGCATGACCCACGCAGGACACTCAATGACCCACGCAGGACACTCATGACCCACCTAGGACACTCAATGACCCACGCAGGACACTCATGACCCACACAGGACACTCAATGACCCATGCAAGACACTCAATGACGCACGCAGGATACTCAATGGTACACGCAGGTCACTCAATGACCCATGCAGGACACTCATGACCCACGTAGGACACTCAATGACCCACACAGGACACTCAATGGCCCACGCAGGACACTCATGACCCACGCAGGACACTCATGACCCACGCAGGACACTCAATGACACACGCAGGACACTCAATGACCCACACCGGACACTCAATGGCCCACGCAGGACACTCATGACCCACGCAGGACACTCAATGTCCCACGCAGGACACTCAATGACACACGCAGCACACTCAATGACCCACGCAGGACAATCATGACCCACGCAGGACACTCAATGACACACGCAGGACACTCATGACCCACACAGGACACTCAATGACCCACGCAAGACACTCAATGATCCACGCAGGTTGCTCAATGTCCCACGCAGGACACTCAATGACCCTTGCAGGACACTCAATGACCCACGCAGGACACTCATGACCCACGCAGGACACTCAATGACCCACGCAGGACACTCATGACCCACACAGGACACTCAATGACCCATGCAAGACACTCACTGACGCACGCAGGATACTCAATGGCACACGCAGGACACTCAATGACCCATGCAGGACACTCATGACCCACGTAGGACACACAATGACCCATGTAGGACACTCATGACACACGCAGGGCACTCAATGTCCCACGCAGGACACTCAATGACCCACGCAGGACACTCATGACCCACGCAGGACACTCAATGACCCACGCAGGACACTCATGACCCACGCAGGACACTGAATCACCCACGCAGGACACCCATAACCCACGCAGGTCACTCAATGACCCACGCAGGACACTCAATGACCCACGCACGACACTCATGACCCACACAGGACACTCAATGACCCATGCAAGACACTCAATGACCCACGCAGGATACTCAATGGCCCACGCAGGACACTCAATGACCCATGCAGGACACTCATGACCCACGTAGGACACTCAATGACCCACGTACGACACTCAACAACCAACACAGCCACTCAATGACCAACGCACGACTCTCAATGACCCACGCTGGACACTCAATGACCCACGCAGGACAGTCATGACTCACGCAGGACACTCAATGACCCACGCAGGACACTCATGACCCACGCAGGACACTGAATCACCCACGCAGGACACCCATAACCCACGCAGGTCACTCAATTACCCATGCATGACACTCAATGACACACGCAGGACACTCATGACCCATGCAGGAAACTCAATGACCGACACAGGACACTCAATGGCCCACGCAGGACACTCATGACACACGCAGGACACTCATGACCCACGCAGGACACTCAATGACACACGCAGGACACTCAATGACCCACACCGGACACTCAATGACCCACGCAGGACACACATGACCCACACAGGACACTCAATGACCCACGCAGGACACTCAATGACCCACGCAGGATACTCAATGGCCCACGCAGGACACTCAATGACCCATGCAGGACACTCATGACCCACGCAGGACACTCAATGACCCACGTAGGACACTCAATGACCAACACAGGCCACTCAATGACCCACGCAGGATTCTAAATGACCCAGGCTGGACACTCAATGACCCAAGCAGGACACTCAATGACCCACGCAGGACACACATGACCCACACAGGGCACTCAATGACCCACGCAGGAAACTCATGACCCACGCAGGACACTCAATGACACACGCAGGACACTCATGACCCATGCAGGACACTCAATGACCCACACAGGACACTCAATGGCCCACGCAGGACACTCATGACCCACGCAGGACACTCATGACCCACGCAGGACACTCAATGACCCACGCAGGACACTCATGACCCACGCAGGACACTCAATGTCCCACGCAGGACACTCATGACACACACAGGACACTCAATGACCCAAGCAGGACACTCAATGACCCACGCAGGACACTGATGACCCACACAGGACATTCAATGACCCACGCAGGACACTCATGACCCATAAAGGACACTCAATGACCCACGCAGGACACTCATGACCCACGCAGGACACTCAATGTCCCACGCAGGACACTCAATGACACACGCAGCACACTCAATGACCCACGCAGGACAATCATGACCCACGCAGGACACTCAATGACACACGCAGGACACTCATTGACCCATGCAAGGCACTCAATGACCCACGCAGGATACTCAATGGCCCACGCAGGACACTCAATGACCAATGCAGGACACTCATGACCCACGTAGGACACTCAATGACCCACGTACGACACTCAACAACCAACACAGCCACTCAATGACCAACGCACGACTCTCAATGACCCACGCTGGACAGTCAATGACCCACGCAGGACAGTCATGACTCACGCAGGACACTCAATAACCCACGCAGGACACTCATGACCCACGCAGGACACTGAATCACCCACGCAGGACACCCATAACCCACGCTGGTCACTCATTTACCCATGCATGACACTCAATGACACACGCAGGACACTCATGACCCATGCAGGAAACTCAATGACCCACACAGGACACTCAATGGCCCACGCAGGACACTCATGACCCACGCAGGCCACTCATGACCCACGCAGGACACTCAATGACACACGCAGGACACTCAATGACCCATGCAGGACACTCAATGGCCCACGCAGGACACACATGACCCACACAGGACACTCAATGACCCACACAGGACACTCAATGACCCACGCAGGATACTCAATGGCCCACGCAGGACACTCAATGACCCATGCAGGACACTCATGACCCACGCAGGACACTCAATGACCCACGTAGGACACTCAATGACCCAAGCAGGACACTCAATGACCCACGCAGGACACTCATGACCCATGCAGTACTCTCAATGACCTACACAGGACACTCAATGGCCCACGCAGGACACTCCTGACCAAGGCAGGACACTCATGACCCACGCAGGTCACTCAATGACACACGCAGGACACTCAAGGACCCACGCTGGACACTCAATGGCCCACGCAGGACACTCATGACCCACACAGGACACTCAAAGTCCCACGCAGGACACTCATGACCCACGCAGGACACTCAATGACCCACGCAGGACACTCATGACCCACCTAGGACACTCAATGACCCACGCAGGACACTCATGACCCACACAGGACACTCAATGACCCATGCAAGACACTCAATGACGCACGCAGGATACTCAATGGTACACGCAGGTCACTCAATGACCCATGCAGGACACTCATGACCCACGTAGGACACTCAATGACCCACACAGGACACTCAATGGCCCACGCAGGACACTCATGACCCACGCAGGACACTCATGACCCACGCAGGACACTCAATGACACACGCAGGACACTCAATGACCCACACCGGACACTCAATGGCCCACGCAGGACACTCATGACCCACGCAGAACACTCAATGTCCCACGCAGGACACTCAATGACACACGCAGCACACTCAATGACCCACGCAGGACAATCATGACCCACGCAGGACACTCAATGACACACGCAGGACACTCATGACCCACACAGGACACTCAATGACCCACGCAAGACACTCAATGATCCACGCAGGTTGCTCAATGTCCCACGCAGGACACTCAATGACCCTTGCAGGACACTCAATGACCCACGCAGGACACTCATGACCCACGCAGGACACTCAATGACCCACGCAGGACACTCATGACCCACACAGGACACTCAATGACCCATGCAAGACACTCACTGACGCACGCAGGATACTCAATGGCACACGCAGGACACTCAATGACCCATGCAGGACACTCATGACCCACGTAGGACACACAATGACCCATGTAGGACACTCATGACACACGCAGGGCACTCAATGTCCCACGCAGGACACTCAATGACCCACGCAGGACACTCATGACCCACGCAGGACACTCATTGACCCACGCAGGCCATCATGACCCACGCAGGACACTGAATCACCCACGCAGGACACCCATAACCCACGCAGGTCACTCAATGACCCACGCAGGACACTCAATGACCCACGCACGACACTCATGACCCACACAGGACACTCAATGACCCATGCAAGACACTCAATGACCCACGCAGGATACTCAATGGCCCACGCAGGACACTCAATGACCCATGCAGGACACTCATGACCTACGTAGGACACTCAATGACCCACGTACGACACTCAACAACCAACACAGCCACTCAATGACCAACGCACGACTCTCAATGACCCACGCTGGACACTCAATGACCCACGCAGGACAGTCATGACTCACGCAGGACACTCAATGACCCACGCAGGACACTCATGACCCACGCAGGACACTGAATCACCCACGCAGGACACCCATAACCCACGCAGGTCACTCAATTACCCATGCATGACACTCAATGACACACGCAGGACACTCATGACCCATGCAGGAAACTCAATGACCGACACAGGACACTCAATGGCCCACGCAGGACACTCATGACCCACGCAGGACACTCATGACCCACGCAGGACACTCAATGACACACGCAGGACACTCAATGACCCACACCGGACACTCAATGACCCACGCAGGACACACATGACCCACACAGGACACTCAATGACCCACGCAGGACACTCAATGACCCACGCAGGATACTCAATGGCCCACGCAGGACACTCAATGACCCATGCAGGACACTCATGACCCACGCAGGACACTCAATGACCCACGTAGGACACTCAATGACCAACACAGGCCACTCAATGACCCACGCAGGATTCTAAATGACCCAGGCTGGACACTCAATGACCCAAGCAGGACACTCAATGACCCACGCAGGACACTCATGACCCACACAGGGCACTCAATGACCCACGCAGGAAACTCATGACCCACGCAGGACACTCAATGACACACGCAGGACACTCATGACCCATGCAGGACACTCAATGACCCACACAGGACACTCAATGGCCCACGCAGGACACTCATGACCCACGCAGGACACTCATGACCCACGCAGGACACTCAATGACCCACGCAGGACACTCATGACCCACGCAGGACACTCAATGTCCCACGCAGGACACTCATGACACACACAGGACACTCAATGACCCAAGCAGGACACTCAATGACCCACGCAGGACACTGATGACCCACACAGGACATTCAATGACCCACGCAGGACACTCATGACCCATACAGGACACTCAATGACCCACGCAGGACACTCATGACCCACACAGGACACTCATTGACCCATGCAAGGCACTCAATGACCCACGCAGGATACTCAATGGCCCACGCAGGACACTCAATGACCAATGCAGGACACTCATGACCCACGTAGGACACTCAATGACCCACATACGACACTCAACAACCAACACAGCCACTCAATGACCAACGCACGACTCTCAATGACCCACGCTGGACAGTCAATGACCCACGCAGGACAGTCATGACTCACGCAGGACACTCAATAACCCACGCAGGACACTCATGACCCACGCAGGACACTGAATCACCCACGCAGGACACCCATAACCCACGCTGGTCACTCATTTACCC